>NC_092379.1:147342377-148006864 GCF_030028105.1 Mobula birostris
CGACCGAACCACACACTGACACACTGACCGACCCACATACTGACACACCGACCGAACCACATACTGACCCACTGACCGAACCACATACTGACACACCGACCGAACCACACAGTGACCCACTGTCCAAACCACACACTGACACACCGACTGAACCACACACTGACCCAGTGACCGAACCAAACACTGACACACCGACTGAACCACACACTGACCCACTGACCGAATCACACACTGACCCACTGACTGAACCACTCACCCACATATTGGTCACATTGAGCACCACTGTTGTAGTGAGTTCATCAGCCACAGGCGTCACCACCATCACCATTGAGGCACGGAAGAAATTCTCTGAAAAACCAACAGGAAAAATTAATAACACAGGCTCACAGCTCTCCCAGTGCAATTCCACAACCCCTTTCCCACATAGACCTCAGCTCCTGGCACTGTGCTCTCTGGGCAAGCACCAACGTGATCTATACTGGTGTTCTGTAACTACATTCGTTACAGAGAACATGGGGTGTTAGGATAAGTGTCCAACTGGTGTTCGGCTGCAGTGAAATGGTGGGACAGTGGAATTAGTCTGGGTTCTGACACAGACTGTGGGAGAGAGTGGGACAGTGGGATTAGTGTGTGGTCTGACAGACTGTGGGGGGAGATTGGGACAGTGGGATTACTGTGGGGTCAGACACAGACTGTGGGAGAGAGTGGGACAGTGGGATTAGTGTGGGGTCTGACAGACTGTGGGGAGAGAGTGGGACAGTGGAATTAGTGTGTGGTCTGACAGACTGTGGGGGGAGATTGGGACAGTGGGATTACTGTGGGGTCTGACACAGACTGTGGGGAGAGAGTGGGACAGTGGGATTAATGTGGGGTCTGACAGACTGTGGGGAGAGAGTGGGACAGTGGGATTAGTGTGGGGTCTGACAGACTATGGGAAAGAGTGGGAGAGTGGGATTTGTGTGAGGTCTGACACAGACTGTGGGAGAGAGTGGTACAGTGGGATTAATCTGGGGTCTGACACAGACTTTGGGAGAGAGTGGGTCAGTGGCATTATTGTGGGGTCTGACACGGACTGTGGGGAGAGAGTGGGGCAGTGGGATTAGTGTGGGTTCTGACACAGACTGTGGGAGAGAGTGGGACAGTGGGATTAGTGTCTGGTCTGACAGACTGTGGGGAGAGATTGTGACAGTGGAATTAGTGTGTGGTTTTACACAGACAGTGGGGAGAGAGTGGGACAGTAGGATTAGTGTGGGTTCTGACACAGACTGTGGGGAGAGAGTGGGACAGTGGGATTAGTGTGGGGACTGACAGAGACTGTGGGGAGAGAGTGGGACAGTGGGATTAGTGTGGGGTTTGACACAGACTGTGAGGAGAGAGTGGGACAGTGGGATTAGTGTGGGTTCTGAAACAGACTGGGAGAGAGTGGGACAGTGGGATTAGTGTGTGGTCTGACACAGACTGTGGGGAGAGAGTGGGACAGTGGGATTACTATGGGGTCTGACACAGACTGTGGGGAGAGAGTGGAACAGTCGGATTCGTGTGGGTTCTGACACAGACAGTGGGGAGAGAGTGGGACAGTGGGTTTGTGTGGCGTCTGACACAGACTGTGGGAGAGAGTGCGACTGTGGGATTAGTGTGGGGTCTGACACAAACTGTGGGAGAAAGTGGGACGGTAGGATTAGTGTGGGGTCTGACAAAGACTGTGGGAAAGAGTGGGACAGTGAGATTAGTGTGGGGACTGACACAGACTGTGGGGAGAGAGTGGGACAGTGGAATTAGTGTGTGGTCTGACAGACTGTGGGGGGAGATTGGGACAGTGGGATTAGTGTGGGGTCTGACACAGACTGTGGGGAGAGAGTGGGACAGTGCGATTAGTGTGGGCAATCATACAGGACTGTGGGGAGAGAGTGGGACAGTGGGATTAGTGTGGGGTCTGACACAGACTGTGGGAGAGAGTGGGAGAGTGGGATCAGTGTGGGGTCTGACACAGACTGTGGGAGAAAGTGGGTCAGTGGGATTAGTGTGGGGTCTGACACAGACTGTGGGGAGTGAGTGGGACAGGGGGATTAGTGTGGGGTCTGACACAGACTGTGGCAGAGAGTGGTACAATGGGATTAGTGTGGGGTCTGACACAGACTGTGTGGAGAGAGTCAGACAATCGGATTCGTGTTGGTTCTGACACAGACAGTGGGGAGAGAGTGGAACAGTGGGATTAATGTGTGGTCTGACAGACTGTGGGGAGAGAGTGGGACACTAGGATTAGTGTGGGGTCTGACACAGACTGTGGGGAGAGAGTGGGCAGTGGGATTAGTGTGGGGTCTGACACAGACTGCAGGAGAGAGTGGGACACTGGATTAGTGTCTGGTCTGACAGACTGTGGGGAGAGATTGGGACAGTAGAATTAGTGTGTGGTCTTACACAGACAGTGGGGGGAGAGTGGGACACTAGGATTAGTGTGGGGTCTGAAGCAGACTGTGGGGAGAGAGTGGGACACTGGGTTGAGTGTGGGGTCTGACACAGACTGTGGGGAGAGATTGGGCCAGTGGGATTAGTGTGGGGACTGACACAGACTGTGTGGAGAGAATGGGACAGTGGGATTAGTCTGGGGTCTGACACAGACTGTGGGGAGAGAGTGGGACAGTGGGATTAGTGTGGGGTTTGACACAGACTGTGGGGAGAGAGTGGGACAGCGGGATTAGTGTGGGTTCTGAAACAGACTGAGAGAGAGTGGGACAGTGGGATTAGTGTGTGGTCTGACACAGACTGTGGGAGAAAGTGGGACAGTGGGATTAGTGTGGGGTCTGACACAGACTGTGGGGAGAGAGTGGGACAGTGGGATTAGTGTGGGGTCTGACACGGACTGTGGGGAGAGAGTGGGGCAGTGGGATTAGTGTGGGTTCTGACACAGACTGTGGGAGAGAGTGGGACAGTGGGATTAGTGTCTGGTCTGACAGACTGTGGGGAGAGATTGTGACAGTGGAATTAGTGTGTGGTTTTACACAGACAGTGGGGAGAGAGTGGGACAGTAGGATTAGTGTGGGTTCTGACACAGACTGTGGGAGAGAGTGGGACAGAGGGATTAGTGTGGGGACTGACAGAGACTGTGGGGAGAGAGTGGGACAGTGGGATTAGTGTGGGGTTTGACACAGACTGTGAGGAGAGAGTGGGACAGTGGGATTAGTGTGGGTTCTGAAACAGACTGGGAGAGAGTGGACAGTGGGATTAGTGTGTGGTTTGACAGAATGTGGGGAGAGAGTGGGACAGTGGGATTAGTGTGTGGTCTGACACAGACTGTGGGGAGAGAGTGGGACAGTGGGATTAATATGGGGTCTGACACAGACTGTGGGGAGAGAGTGGAACAGTCGGATTCGTGTGGGTTCTGACACAGACAGTGGGGAGAGAGTGGGACAGTGGGTTTGTGTGGCGTCTGACACAGACTGTGGGAGAGAGTGCGACTGTGGGATTAGTGTGGGGTCTGACACAGACTGTGGGAGAAAGTGGGACAGTGGAATTAGTGTGTGGTCTGACAGACAGTGGGGGGAGATTGGGACAGTGGGATTAGTGTGGGGTCTGACACAGACTGTGGGTAGAGAGTGGGACAGTGGGATTAGTGTGGGCAATCATACAGGACTGTGGGGAGAGAGTGGGACAGTGGGATTAGTGTGGGGTCTGACACAGACTGTGGGAGAGAGTGGGAGAGTGGGATCAGTGTGGGGTCTGACACAGACTGTGGGAGAAAGTGGGTCAGTGGGATTAGTGTGGGGTCTGACACAGACTGTGGGGAGTGAGTGGGACAGGGGGATTAGTGTGGGGTCTGACACAGACTGTGGCAGAGAGTGCTACAATGGGATTAGTGTGGGGTCTGACACAGACTGTGGGGAGAGAGTGGGACATTGTGTTGAGTGTGGGTTCTGAAACAGACTGGGAGAGAGTGGGACAGTGGTATTAGTATGGGGTCTGACACAGACTGTGTGGAGAGAGTCAGACAATCGGATTCGTGTTGGTTCTGACACAGACAGTGGGGAGAGAGTGGAACAGTGGGATTAATGTGTGGTCTGACAGACTGTGGGGAGAGAGTGGGACACTAGGATTAGTGTGGGGTCTGACACAGACTGTGGGGAGAGAGTGGGCAGTGGGATTAGTGTGGGGTCTGACACAGACTGCAGGAGAGAGTGGGACACTGGGATTAGTGTCTGGTCTGACAGACTGTGGGGAGAGATTAGGACAGTAGAATTAGTGTGTGGTCTTACACAGACAGTGGGGGGAGAGTGGGACACTAGGATTAGTGTGGGGTCTGAAGCAGACTGTGGGGAGAGAGTGGGACACTGGGTTGAGTGTGGGGTCTGACACAGACTGTGGGGAGAGATTGGGCCAGTGGGATTAGTGTGGGGACTGACACAGACTGTGTGGAGAGAATGGGACAGTGGGATTAGTCTGGGGTCTGACACAGACTGTGGGGAGAGAGTGGGACAGTGGGATTAGTGTGGGGTTTGACACAGACTGTGGGGAGAGAGTGGGACAGCGGGATTAGTGTGGGTTCTGAAACAGACTGAGAGAGAGTGGGACAGTGGGATTAGTGCGTGGTCTGACAGACTGTGGGGAGAGAGTGGGACAGTGGGATTAGTGTGTGGTCTGACACAGACTGTGGGAGAAAGTGGGACAGTGGGGTTAGTGTGGGGTCTGACACAGACTCTGGGGAGAGAGTGGGACAGTGGGATTAGTGTGGGGTCTGACAGAGACAATGGGGAGAGAGTGGGGCAGAGGGATTAGTGTGGGGTCTGACAGAGACTATGGGGAGAGAGTGGGACAGTGGTATTAGTGTGGGTTCTGACACAGACTGTGGGAGAGAGTGGGACAGTGGGATTGGTGTGGGGTCTGACACAGACTGTGGGAGAGAGTGGGAGAGTGGGATTAGTGTGGGGTCTGACACAGACTGTGGGAGAGAGTGGGACAGTGGGATTAGTGTGGGGTCTGACACAGGACTGTGGGGAGAGAGTGGGATTGTGGGATTAGTTTGTGGTCTGACACAGACTATGGGAGAGAGAGGGACAGTGGGATTAGTGTCTGGTCTGACAGACTGTGGGGAGAGATTGTGACAGTGGAATTAGTGTGTGGTTTTACACAGACAGTGCGGTGAGAGTAGGACAGTAGGATAATCTGGGGTCTGAAGCAGACTGTGGGGAGAGAGTGGGACAGTGGGATTAGTGTGGGGTCTGACACAGACTGTGGGAAAGAGTGGGAGAGTGGGATCAGTGTGGGGTCTGACACAGACTGTGGGGTGAGAGTGGGACAGTGGGATTAGTGTGGGGTCTGACACAGGACTGTGGGGAGAGAGTGGGATTGTGGGATTAGTTTGTGGTCTGACACAGACTATGGGAGAGAGAGGGACAGTGGGATTTGTGTGGGGTCTGACACAGACTGTGGGAGAAAGTGGGTCAGTGGGATTAGTGTGGGGTCTGACACAGACTGTGGGGAGTGATTGGGACAGTGGGATTAGTGTGGGGTCTGACACAGACTGTGGCAGGGAGTGGCACAATGGGATTAGTGTGGGGTCTGACACAGACTGTGGGGAGAGAGTGGGACAGTGGGATTAGTATGGGCTCTGACACAGACTGTGGGGAGAGAGTCGGTCAATCGGATTCGTGTGGGTTCTGACACAGACAGTGGGGAGAGAGTGGAACAGTGCGATTAGTGTGGGGTCTGACACAGACTGTAGGAGAGAGTGGGACAGTGGGATTAGTGTCTGGTCTGACAGACTGTGGGGAGAGAGTGGGACAGTGGAATTAGTGTGTGGTCTTACACAGACAGTGGGGGGAGAGTGGGACAGTAGGATTAGTGTGGGGTCTGAAGCAGACTGTGCGGAGAGAGTGGGTCAGTGGGATTAGTGTGGGGTCTGAAGCAGACTGTGGGGAGAGAGTGGGCCAGTGGGATTAGTGTGGGGACTGACACAGACTGTGCGACAGAGCGCATCAGTGGGATCAGTGTGGGGTCTGACACAGACTGTGTGGAGAGAGTGGGACAGTGGGATTAGTGTGGGGTTTGACACAGACTGTGGGGAGAGAGTGGGACAGCGGGATTAGTGTGGGTTCTGAAACAGACTGAGAGTAGGACAATGGGATTAGTGCGTGGTCTGACAGACTGTGGGAGAGAGTGGGACAGTGGGATTAGTGTGGGGTCTGACACAGACTGTGGGAGAGAGTGCGAGAGTGGGATTAGTGTGGGGTCTGAAACAGACTGTGAGGTGAGAGTGGTACAGTGGGATTAGTGTGGGGTCTGACACAGGACTGTGGGGAGAGAGTGGGATTGTGGGATTAGTTTGTGGTCTGACACAGACTATGGGAGAGAGTGGGGCAGTGGGATTAGTGTGGGTTCTGACACAGACTGTGGGGAGAGGGTGGGACAGTGGCATTATTGTGGGGTCTGACACAGACTGTGGGGAGAGAGTGGGGCAGTGGGATTAGTGTGGGTTCTGACACAGACTGTGGGAGAGAGTGGGACAGTGGGATTAGTGTGGGGACTGACACAGACTGTGGGGAGAGAGTGGGACAGTGGGATTAGTGTGGGCTTTGACACAGACTGTGGGGAGAGAGTGGGACAGTGGGATTAGTGTGGGTTCTGAAACAGACTGGCAGAGAGTGGGACAGTGGGATTAGTGTGTGGTCTGACAGACTGTGGGGAGAGAGTGGGACAATGGGATTAGTGTGTGGTCTGACACAGTCTGTGCAGAGAGAGTGGGACAGTGGGATTAGTGTGGGGAATCATACCTGACTGTGGGGTCAGTGGGATCAGTGTGGGGTCTGACACAGACTGTGGGGAGAGAGCGGGTCAGTGGGATTAGTCTGGGGTCTGACACAGACTGTGGGGAGAGAGTGGGACAGTGGGATTAGTGTGGGGTCTGACACAGACTGTGGGGAGAGAGTGGGACAGTGGGATTAGTGTGGGGTCTGACACAGACTGTGGGGAGAGAGTGGGACAGTGGGATTAGTGTGGGGTCTGACACAGACTATGGGAGAGAGTGGGACAGTGGGATTTGTGTGGGGTCTGACACAGACTTTGGAAGAGAGTGGGTCAGCGGCATTATTGTGCGGTCTGACACAGACTGTGGATAGAGAGTGGGGCAGTGGGATTAGTGTGTGGTCTGACACAGTCTGTGCAGAGAGAGTGGGACAGTGGGATTAGTGTGGGGAATCATACCTGACTGTGGGGTCAGTGGGATCAGTGTGGGGTCTGACACAGACTGTGGGGAGAGAGTGGGTCAGTGGGATTAGTCTGGGGTCTGACACAGACTGTGGGGAGAGACTGGGACAGTGGGATTAGTTTGGGGTCTGACACAGACTGTGGGGAGAGCGTGGGCCAGTGGGATTAGTGTGGGGACTGACACAGACTGTGTGGAGAGAATGGGACAGTGGGATTAGTCTGGGGTCTGACACAGACTGTGGGGAGAGAGTGGGACAGTGGGATTAGTGTGGGGTTTGACACAGACTGTGGGGAGAGAGTGGGACAGCGGGATTAGTGTGGGTTCTGAAACAGACTGAGAGAGAGTGGGACAGTGGGATTAGTGCGTGTTCTGACAGACTGTGGGGAGAGAGTGGGACAGTGGGATTAGTGTGTGGTCTGACACAGACTGTGGGAGAAAGTGGGACAGCGGGATTAGTGTGGGGTCTGACACAGACTGTGGGGAGAGAGTGGGACAGTGGGATTAGTGTCGGGTCTGACAGAGACTATGGGGAGAGAGTGGGGCAGAGGGATTAGTGTGGGGTCTGACAGAGACTATGGGGAGAGAGTGGGACAGTGGTATTAGTGTGGGTTCTGACAGAGACTGTGGGAGAGAGTGGGACAGTGGGATTGGTGTGGGGTCTGACACAGACTGTGGGAGAGAGTGGGAGAGTGGGATTAGTGTGGGGTCTGACACAGACTGTGGGAGAGAGTGGGACAGTGGGATTAGTGTGGGGTCTGACACAGGACTGTGGGGAGAGAGTGGGATTGTGGGATTAGTTTGTGGTCTGACACAGACTATGGGAGAGAGAGGGACAGTGGGATTAGTGTGGGGTCTGACAGACTGTGGGGAGAGAGTGGGACAGTGGGATTAGTGTGGGGTCTGACAGACTATGGGAGAGAGTGGGACAGTGGGATTAGTGTGGGGTCTGACACAGGCTGTGGGAGAGAGTGGGACAGTGGGATTAGTGTCTGGTCTGACAGACTGTGGGGAGAGATTGTGACAGTGGAATTAGTGTGTGGTTTTACACAGACAGTGCTGTGAGAGTGGGACAGTAGGATTAATGTGGGGTCTGAAGCAGACTGTGGGGAGAGAGTGCGACAGTGGGATTAGTGTGGGGACTGACAGAGACTGTGGGGAGAGAGAGGGACAGTGGGATTAGTGTGGGGTTTGACACAGACTGTGGGAAAGAGTGGGAGAGTGGGATCAGTGTGGGGTCTGACACAGACTGTGGGGTGAGAGTGGGACAGTGGGATTAGTGTGGGGTCTGACACAGGACTGTGGGGAGAGAGTGGGATTGTGGGATTAGTTTGTGGTCTGACACAGACTATGGGAGAGAGAGGGACAGTGGGATTTGTGTGGGGTCTGACACAGACTGTGGGAGAAAGTGGGTCAGTGGGATTAGTGTGGGGTCTGACACAGACTGTGGGGAGTGATTGGGACAGGGGGATTAGTGTGGGGTCTGACACAGACTGTGGCAGGGAGTGGTACAATGGGATTAGTGTGGGGTCTGACACAGACTGTGGGGAGAGAGTGGGACAGTGGGATTAGTATGGGCTCTGACACAGACTGTGGGGAGAGAGTCGGTCAATCGGATTCGTGTGGGTTCTGACACAGACAGTGGGGAGAGAGTGGAACAGTGCGATTAGTGTGTGGTCTGACACAGACTGTGGGGAGAGAGTGGGGCAGTGGGATTAGTGTGGGGTCTGACACAGACTGTAGGAGAGAGTGGGACAGTGGGATTAGTGTCTGGTCTGACAGACTGTGGGGAGAGAGTGGGACAGTGGAATTAGTGTGTGGTCTTACACAGACAGTGGGGGGAGAGTGGGACAGTAGGATTAGTGTGGGGTCTGAAGCAGACTGTGGGGAGAGAGTGGAACAGTGCGATTAGTGTGTGGTCTGACACAGACTGTGGGGAGAGAGTGGGGCAGTGGGATTAGTGTGGGTTCTGAAACAGACTGAGAGTAGGACAATGGGATTAGTGCGTGGTCTGACAGACTGTGGGAGAGAGTGGGACAGTGGGATTAGTGTGGGGTCTGACACAGACTGTGGGAGAGAGTGCGAGAGTGGGATTAGTGTGGGGTCTGAAACAGACTGTGAGGTGAGAGTGGTACAGTGGGATTAGTGTGGGGTCTGACACAGGACTGTGGGGAGAGAGTGGGATTGTGGGATTAGTTTGTGGTCTGACACAGACTATGGGAGAGAGTGGGGCAGTGGGATTAGTGTGGGTTCTGACACAGACTGTGGGGAGAGAGTGGGGCAGTGGGATTAGTGTGGGTTCTGACACAGACTGTGGGAGAGAGTGGGACAGTGGGATTAGTGTGGGGACTGACACAGACTGTGGGGAGAGAGTGGGACAGTCGGATTAGTGTGGGTTTTGACACAGACTGTGGGGAGAGAGTGGGACAGTGGGATTAGTGTGGGTTCTGAAACAGACTGGCAGAGAGTGGGACAGTGGGATTAGTGTGTGGTCTAACAGACTGTGGGGAGAGAGTGGGACAGTGGGATTAGTGTGTGGTCTGACACAGTCTGTGCAGAGAGAGTGGGACAGTGGGAGTAGTGTGGGGAATCATACATGACTGTGGGGTCAGTGGGATCAGTGTGGGGTCTGACACAGACTGTGGGGAGAGAGCGGGTCAGTGGGATTAGTCTGGGGTCTGACACAGACTGTGGGGAGAGAGTGGGACAGTGGGATTAGTGTGGGGTCTGACACAGACTGTGGGGAGAGAGTGGGACAGTGGGATTAGTGTGGGGTCTGACACAGACTGTGGGGAGAGAGTGGGACAGTGGGATTAGTGTGGGGTCTGACACAGACTATGGGAGAGAGTGGGACAGTGGGATTTGTGTGGGGTCTGACACAGACTTTGGAAGAGAGTGGGTCAGCGGCATTATTGTGCGGTCTGACACAGACTGTGGATAGAGAGTGGGGCAGTGGGATTAGTGTGGGGTCTGACACAGACTGTGGGAGAAAGCAGGACAGTGGGATTAGTGTGCGTTCTGACAGACTGTGGGGAGATAGTGCGACAGTGGGATCAGTCTGGGGTCTGACACAGACTGTGGGGAGAGAGTGGGACAGTGCGATTAGTGCGGGATTGACACAGACTATGGGGAGATAGTGGGACAGTGGGATTAGTGTGGGATTGACACAGACTATGGGGAGAGAGTGGGACAGTGGGATTAGTGTGGGGTCTGTCACAGACTGCGGAGAGAGTGGGACAGTGGTATTAGTGTGGGGTCTGACACAGTCTGTGCAGAGAGAGTGGGACAGTGGGATTAGTGTGGGGAATCATACAGGACTGTGGGGTCAGTGGGGATCAGTGTGGGGTTTGACACAGACTGTGGGGAGAGTGCGGGTCAGTGGGATTAGTCTGGGGACTGACACAGACTGTGGGGAGAGAATGGGACAGTGGGATTAGTGTGGGGTCTGACACAGACTGTGGGAGAAAGTGGGACGGTAGGATTAGTGTGGGGTCTGACACAGACTGTGGGAGAAAGTGGGACGGAAGGATTAGTGTGGGGTCTGACACAGACTGTGGGAAAGAGTGGGACAGTGAGATTAGTGTGGGGACTGACACAGACTGTGGGGAGAGAGTGGGACAGTGGGATTAGTGTGGGTTCTGACACAGACTGTGGGAGAGAGTGGGACAGTGGGATTAGTGTGGGGTCTGACACAGACTGTGGGAGAGAGTGGGAGAGATGGATCAGTGTGGGGTCTGACACAGACCGTGAGGTGAGAGTGGGATAGTGGGATTAGTGTGGGGTCTGACACAGGACTGTGGGGAGAGAGTGGGATTGTGGGATTAGTTTGTGGTCTGACACAGACTATGGGAGAGAGAGGGACAGTGGGATTTGTGTGGGGTCTGACACAGACTGTGGGAGAAAGTGGGTCAGTGGGATTAGTGTGGTGTCTGTCACAGACTGTGGGGAGTGAGTGTGACAGGTGGATTAGTGTGGGGTCTGACACAGACTGTGGCAGAGAGTGATACAATGGGATTAGTGTGGGGTCTGACACAGACTGTGGGGAGAGAATGGGACACTGTGTTGAGTGTGGGTTCTGAAACAGACTGGGAGAGAGTGGGACAGTGGTATTAGTGTGTGGTCTGACACAGACTGTGGGGAGAGAGTGGGACAGTGGGATTAGTATGGGGTCTGACACAGACTGTGGGGAGAGAGTCAGACAATTGGATTCGTGTGGGTTCTGACACAGACAGTGGGGAGAGAGTGGAACAGTGGGATTAGTGTGTGGACTGACAGACTGTGGGGAGAGAGTGGGACAGTGGGATTAGTGTGGGGTCTGACACAGACTGTGGGGAGAGAGTGGGGCAGTGGGATTAGTGTGGGGTCTGACACAGACTGTAGGAGACAGTGGGACACTGGGATTAGTGTCTGGTCTGACAGACTGTGGGGAGAGATTGGGACAGTAGAATTAGTGTGTGGTCTTACACAGACAGTGGGGGGAGAGTGGGACACTAGGATTAGTGTGGGGTCTGAAGCAGACTGTGGGGAGAGAGTGGGACACTGGGTTGAGTGTGGGGTCTGACACAGACTGTGGGGAGAGAGTGGGCCAGTGGGATTAGTGTGGGGACTGACACAGACTGTGTGGAGAGAATGGGACAGTGGGATTTGTCTGGGTTCTGACACAGACTGTGGGGAGAGAGTGCGACAGTGGAATTACTGTGTGGTTTTACACAGACAGTGCTGTGAGAGTGGGACAGTAGGATTAATGTGGGGTCTGAAGCAGACTGTGGGGAGAGAGTGCGACAGTGGGATTAGTGTGGGGACTGACAGAGACTGTGGGGAGAGAGTGGGACAGTGGGATTAGTGTGGGGTTTGACACAGACTGTGGGAAAGAGTGGGAGAGTGGGATCAGTGTGGGGTCTGACACAGACTGTGGGGTGAGAGTGGGACAGTGGGATTAGTGTGGGGTCTGACACAGGACTGTGGGGAGAGAGTGGGATTGTGGGATTAGTTTGTGGTCTGACACAGACTATGGGAGAGAGAGGGACAGTGGGATTTGTGTGGGGTCTGACACAGACTGTGGGAGAAAGTGGGTCAGTGGGATTAGTGTGGGGTCTGACACAGACTGTGGGGAGTGATTGGGACAGGGGGATTAGTGTGGGGTCTGACACAGACTGTGGCAGGGAGTGGTACAATGGGATTAGTGTGGGGTCTGACACAGACTGTGGGGAGAGAGTGGGACAGTGGGATTAGTATGGGCTCTGACACAGACTGTGGGGAGAGAGTCGGTCAATCGGATTCGTGTGGGTTCTGACACAGACAGTGGGGAGAGAGTGGAACAGTGCGATTAGTGTGTGGTCTGACACAGACTGTGGGGAGAGAGTGGGGCAGTGGGATTAGTGTGGGGTCTGACACAGACTGTAGGAGAGAGTGGGACAGTGGGATTAGTGTCTGGTCTGACAGACTGTGGGGAGAGAGTGGGACAGTGGAATTAGTGTGTGGTCTTACACAGACAGTGGGGGGAGAGTGGGACAGTAGGATTAGTGTGGGGTCTGAAGCAGACTGTGGGGAGAGAGTGGAACAGTGCGATTAGTGTGTGGTCTGACACAGACTGTGGGGAGAGAGTGGGGCAGTGGGATTAGTGTGGGTTCTGAAACAGACTGAGAGTAGGACAATGGGATTAGTGCGTGGTCTGACAGACTGTGGGAGAGAGTGGGACAGTGGGATTAGTGTGGGGTCTGACACAGACTGTGGGAGAGAGTGCGAGAGTGGGATTAGTGTGGGGTCTGAAACAGACTGTGAGGTGAGAGTGGTACAGTGGGATTAGTGTGGGGTCTGACACAGGACTGTGGGGAGAGAGTGGGATTGTGGGATTAGTTTGTGGTCTGACACAGACTATGGGAGAGAGTGGGGCAGTGGGATTAGTGTGGGTTCTGACACAGACTGTGGGGAGAGAGTGGGGCAGTGGGATTAGTGTGGGTTCTGACACAGACTGTGGGAGAGAGTGGGACAGTGGGATTAGTGTGGGGACTGACACAGACTGTGGGGAGAGAGTGGGACAGTCGGATTAGTGTGGGTTTTGACACAGACTGTGGGGAGAGAGTGGGACAGTGGGATTAGTGTGGGTTCTGAAACAGACTGGCAGAGAGTGGGACAGTGGGATTAGTGTGTGGTCTAACAGACTGTGGGGAGAGAGTGGGACAGTGGGATTAGTGTGTGGTCTGACACAGTCTGTGCAGAGAGAGTGGGACAGTGGGACTAGTGTGGGGAATCATACATGACTGTGGGGTCAGTGGGATCAGTGTGGGGTCTGACACAGACTGTGGGGAGAGAGCGGGTCAGTGGGATTAGTCTGGGGTCTGACACAGACTGTGGGGAGAGAGTGGGACAGTGGGATTAGTGTGGGGTCTGACACAGACTGTGGGGAGAGAGTGGGACAGTGGGATTAGTGTGGGGTCTGACACAGACTATGGGAGAGAGTGGGACAGTGGGATTTGTGTGGGGTCTGACACAGACTTTGGAAGAGAGTGGGTCAGCGGCATTATTGTGCGGTCTGACACAGACTGTGGATAGAGAGTGGGGCAGTGGGATTAGTGTGGGGTCTGACACAGACTGTGGGAGAAAGCAGGACAGTGGGATTAGTGTGCGTTCTGACAGACTGTGGGGAGATAGTGCGACAGTGGGATCAGTCTGGGGTCTGACACAGACTGTGGGGAGAGAGTGGGACAGTGCGATTAGTGCGGGATTGACACAGACTATGGGGAGATAGTGGGACAGTGGGATTAGTGTGGGATTGACACAGACTATGGGGAGAGAGTGGGACAGTGGGATTAGTGTGGGGTCTGTCACAGACTGTGGAGAGAGTGGGACAGTGGTATTAGTGTGGGGTCTGACACAGTCTGTGCAGAGAGAGTGGGACAGTGGGATTAGTGTGGGGAATCATACAGGGCTGTGGGGTCAGTGGGGATCAGTGTGGGGTTTGACACAGACTGTGGGGAGAGCGCGGGTCAGTGGGATTAGTCTGGGGACTGACACAGACTGTGGGGAGAGAATGGGACAGTGGGATTAGTGTGGGGTCTGACACAGACTGTGGGAGAAAGTGGGACGGTAGGATTAGTGTGGGGTCTGACACAGACTGTGGGAGAAAGTGGGACGGAAGGATTAGTGTGGGGTCTGACACAGACTGTGGGAAAGAGTGGGACAGTGGGATTAGTGTGGGTTCTGACACAGACTGTGGGAGAGAGTGGGACAGTGGGATTAGTGTGGGGTCTGACACAGACTGTGGGAGAGAGTGGGAGAGTTGGATCAGTGTGGGGTCTGACACAGACCGTGAGGTGAGAGTGGGATAGTGGGATTAGTGTGGGGTCTGACACAGGACTGTGGGGAGAGAGTGGGATTGTGGGATTAGTTTGTGGTCTGACACAGACTATAGGAGAGAGAGGGACAGTGGGATTTGTGTGGGGTCTGACACAGACTGTGGGAGAAAGTGGGTCAGTGGGATTAGTGTGGTGTCTGTCACAGACTGTGGGGAGTGAGTGTGACAGGTGGATTAGTGTGGGGTCTGACACAGACTGTGGCAGAGAGTGATACAATGGGATTAGTGTGGGGTCTGACACAGACTGTGGGGAGAGAGTGGGACACTGTGTTGAGTGTGGGTTCTGAAACAGACTGGGAGAGAGTGGGACAGTGGTATTAGTGTGTGGTCTGACACAGACTGTGGGAGAAAGTGGGACGGAAGGATTAGTGTGGGGTCTGACACAGACTGTGGGAAAGAGTGGGACAGTGGGATTAGTGTGGGTTCTGACACAGACTGTGGGAGAGAGTGGGACAGTGGGATTAGTGTGGGGTCTGACACAGACTGTGGGAGAGAGTGGGAGAGTTGGATCAGTGTGGGGTCTGACACAGACCGTGAGGTGAGAGTGGGATAGTGGGATTAGTGTGGGGTCTGACACAGGACTGTGGGGAGAGAGTGGGATTGTGGGATTAGTTTGTGGTCTGACACAGACTATAGGAGAGAGAGGGACAGTGGGATTTGTGTGGGGTCTGACACAGACTGTGGGAGAAAGTGGGTCAGTGGGATTAGTGTGGTGTCTGTCACAGACTGTGGGGAGTGAGTGTGACAGGTGGATTAGTGTGGGGTCTGACACAGACTGTGGCAGAGAGTGATACAATGGGATTAGTGTGGGGTCTGACACAGACTGTGGGGAGAGAGTGGGACACTGTGTTGAGTGTGGGTTCTGAAACAGACTGGGAGAGAGTGGGACAGTGGTATTAGTGTGTGGTCTGACACAGACTGTGGGGAGAGAGTGGGACAGTGGTATTAGTATGGGGTCTGACACAGACTGTGGGGAGAGAGTCAGACAATTGGATTCGTGTGGGTTCTGACACAGACAGTGGGGAGAGAGTGGAACAGTGGGATTAGTGTGTGGACTGACAGACTGTGGGGAGAGAGTGGGACAGTGGGATTAGTGTGGGGTCTGACACAGACTGTGGGGAGAGAGTGGGGCAGTGGGATTAGTGTGGGGTCTGACACAGACTGTAGGAGACAGTGGGACACTGGGATTAGTGTCTGGTCTGACAGACTGTGGGGAGAGATTGGGACAGTAGAATTAGTGTGTGGTCTTACACAGACAGTGGGGGGAGAGTGGGACACTAGGATTAGTGTGGGGTCTGAAGCAGACTGTGGGGAGAGAGTGGGACACTGGGTTGAGTGTGGGGTCTGACACAGACTGTGGGGAGAGAGTGGGCCAGTGGGATTAGTGTGAGGACTGACACAGACTGTGTGGAGAGAATGGGACAGTGGGATTAGTCTGGGGCCTGACACAGACTGTGGGGAGAGAGTGGGACAGTGCGATTAGTGCGGGATTGACACAGACTATGGGGAGATAGTGGGACAGTGGGATTAGTGTGGGATTGACACAGACCGTGGGGAGAGAGTGGGACAGTGGGATTAGTGTGGGGTCTGTCACAGACTGTGGGAGAGAGTGGGTCAGTGGTATTAGTGTGGGGTCTGACATAGTCTGTGCAGAGAGAGTGGGACAGTGGGATTAGTGTGGGGAATCATACAGGACTGTGGGGTCAGTGGGGATCAGTGTGGGGTTTGACACAGACTGTGGGGAGAGAGCGGGTCAGTGGGATTAGTCTGGGGTCTGACACAGACTGTGGGGAGAGAATGGGACAGTGGGATTAGTGTGGGGTCTGACACAGACTGTGGTAGAAAGTGGGACGGTAGGATTAGTGTGGGGTCTGACACAGACTGTGGGAGAAAGTGGGACGGTAGGATTAGTGTGGGGTCTGACACAGACTGTGGGAAAGAGTGGGACAGTGAGATTAGTGTGGGGACTGACACAGACTGTGGGGAGAGAGTGGGACAGTGGAATTAGTGTGTGGTCTGACAGTGTGGGGGGAGATTGGGACAGTGGGATTAGTGTGGGGTCTGACACAGACTGTGGGGAGAGAGTGGGACAGTGGGATTAGTGTGGGCAATCATACAGGACTGTGGGGAGAGAGTGGGACAGTGGGATTAGTGTGGGGTCTAACACAGACTGTGGGAGAGAGTGGGAGAGTGGGATCAGTGTGGGGTCTGACACAGACCGTGAGGTGAGAGTGGGATAGTGGGATTAGTGTGGGGTCTGACACAGGACTGTGGGGAGAGAGTGGGATTGTGGGATTAGTTTGTGGTCTGACACAGACTATGGGAGAGAGAGGGACAGTGGGATTTGTGTGGGGTCTGACACAGACTGTGGGAGAAAGTGGGTCAGTGGGATTAGTGTGGTGTCTGACACAGACTGTGGGGAGTGAGTGGGACAGGGGGATTAGTGTGGGGTCTGACACAGACTGTGGCAGAGAGTGGTACAATGGGATTAGTGTGGGGTCTGACACAGACTGTGGGGAGAGAGTGGGACACTGTGTTGAGTGTGGGTTCTGAAACAGACTGGGAGAGAGTGGGACAGTGGTATTAGTGTGTGGTCTGACACAGACTGTGGGGAGAGAGTGGGACAGTGGGATTAGTATGGGGTCTGACACAGACTGTGGGGAGAGAGTCAGACAATCGGATTTGTGTGGGTTCTGACACAGACAGTGGGGAGAGAGTGGAACAGTGGGATTAGTGTGGGGTCTGTCACAGACTGTGGGAGAGAGTGGGTCAGTGGTATTAGTGTGGGGTCTGACATAGTTTGTGCAGAGACAGTGGGACAGTGGGATTAGTGTGGGGAATCATACAGGACTGTGGGGTCAGTGGGGATCAGTGTGGGGTTTGACACAGACGGTGGGGAGAGAGCGGGTCAGTGGGATTAGTCTGGGATCTGACACAGACTGTGGGGAGAGAATGGGACAGTGGAATTAGTGTGGGGTCTGACACAGACTGTGGGAGAAAGTGGGACGGTAGGATTAGTGTGGGGTCTGACACAGACTGTGGGAGAAAGTGGGACGGTAGGATTAGTGTGGGGTCTGAGACAGACTGTGGGAAAGAGTGGGACAGTGAGATTAGTGTGGGGAGTGACACAGACTGTGGGGAGAGAGTGGGACAGTGGAATTAGTGTGTGGTCTGACAGACTGTGGGGGGAGATTGGGACAGTGGGATTAGTGTGGGGTCTGACACAGACTGTGGGGAGAGAGTGGGACAGTGGGATTAGTGTGGGGTCTGACACAGACTGTGGGGAGAGAGTGGGACAGTGGGATTAGTGTGGGTTCTGACACAGACTGTGGGAGAGAGTGGGACAGTGGGATTAGTGTGGGGTCTGACACAGACTGTGGGAGAGAGTGGGAGAGTGGGATCAGTGTGGGGTCTGACACAGACCGTGAGGTGAGAGTGGGATAGTGGGATTAGTGTGGGGTCTGACACAGGACTGTGGGGAGAGAGTGGGATTGTGGGATTAGTTTGTGGTCTGACACAGACTATGGGAGAGAGAGGGACAGTGGGATTTGTGTGGGGTCTGACACAGACTGTGGGAGAAAGTGGGTCAGTGGGATTAGTGTGGTGTCTGACACAGACTGTGGGGAGTGAGTGGGACAGGGGGATTAGTGTGGGGTCTGACACAGACTGTGGCAGAGAGTGGTACAATGGGATTAGTGTGGGGTCTGACACAGACTGTGGGGAGAGAGTGGGACACTGTGTTGAGTGTGGGTTCTGAAACAGACTGGGAGAGAGTGGGACAGTGGTATTAGTGTGTGGTCTGACACAGACTGTGGGGAGAGAGTCAGACAATCGGATTCGTGTGGGTTCTGACACAGACAGTGGGGAGAGAGTGGAACAGTGGGATTCGTGTGGGTTCTGACACAGTGGGGAGAGAGTGGAACAGTGCGATTAGTGTGTGGTCTGACACAGACTGTGGGGAGAGAGTGGGGCAGTGGGATTAGTGTGGGGTCTGACACAGACTGTAGGAGAGAGTTGAACAGTGGGATTAGTGTCTGGTCTGACAGACTGTGGGGAGAGATTGTGACAGTGGAATTAGTGTGTGGTCTGACGCAGACTGTGCAGAGAGAGTGGGACAGTGGGATTAGTGCGGGATTGACACAGACTATGGGGAGATAGTGGGACAGTGGGATTAGTGTGGGATTGACACAGACTGTGGGGAGAGAGTGGGACAGTGGGATTAGTGTGGGGTCTGTCACAGACTGTGGGAGAGAGTGGGTCAGTGGTATTAGTGTGGGGTCTGACACAGACTGTGCAGAGAGAGTGGGACAGTGGGATTAGTGTGGGGAATCATACAGGACTGTGGGGAGGGAGTGGGTCAGTGGGATCAGTGTGGGGTCTGACACAGACTGTGGGGAGAGAGCGGGTCAGTGGGATTAGTCTGGGGTCTGACACAGACTGTGGGGAGAGAGTGGGACAGTAGGATTAGTGTGGGGTCTGACACAGACTGTGGGGAGTGAGTGGGACAGTGGGATTATTGTGGGGTCTGACACAGACTGTGGGGAGAGAGTGGGACAGTGGGATTAGTGTGGGGATTGACACAGACTGTGGGGAGAGAGTGGGGCAGTGGGATTAGTGTGGGGTCTGACAGACTGTGGGGAGAGAGTGGGATAGTGGGATTAGTGTGGGTTCTGAAAAAGACTGGAAGAGAGTGGGACAGTGGGATTAGTGTGTGGTCTGACAGATTGTGGGGAGAGAGTGGGACAGTGGGATTAGTGCGGGATTGACACAGACTATGGGGAGATAGTGGGACAGTGGGATTATTGTGGAATTGACACAGACTGTGGGGAGAGAGTGGGACAGTGGGATTAGTGTGGGGTCTTACACAGGACTGTGGGAGAGAGTGGGTCAGTGGCATTATTGTGCGGTCTGACACAAACTGTGGGGATAGAGTGGGGCAGTGGGATTAGTATGGGGTCTGACAAAGACTGTGGGGAGTGAGGAGGACAGTGGGATTAGTGTGGGGTCTGACACAGTCTGGGGAAAGAGTGGGACACTGGGATTAGTGTGGGTTCTGACACAGACTGTGGGGAGACAGTGGTACAATGGGATTAGTGTGGGGTCTGACACAGACTGTGGGGAGAGAATGGGGTAGTGAGAATAGTGTGGGGTCTGACACAGACTGTGGGAGAGGGTGCGTCAATGGGATTAGTGTGGGTTTCTGACACAGACTGTGGGGAGAGAATGGGGCAGTGGGATTAGTGTGTGGTCTGACCCACACTGTGGGGAGTGAGTGGGACAGTGGGATTAGTGTGGGGTCTGACACAGACTGGGGATAGAGTGGGACGCTGGGATTCGTGTGGAGTCTGACACAGACTGTGGGGAGGGAGTGGGACAGTGGGATTAGTGTGGGGTCTGACATGACTGTGGGGAGAGAGTGGGACAGTGGGATTAGTATGGGCTCTGACACAGACTGTGGGGAGAGAGTTGGTCAATCGGATTCGTGTGGGTTCTGACACAGACAGTGGGGAGAGAGTGGAACAGTGCGATTAGTGTGTGGTCTGACACAGACTGTGGGGAGAGAGTGGGGCAGTGGGATTAGTGTGGGGTCTGACACAGACTGTAGGAGAGAGTGGGACAGTGGGATTAGTGTCTGGTCTGACAGACTGTGGGGAGAGATTGTGACAGTGGAATTAGTGTGTGGTCTTACACAGACAGTGGGGGGAGAGTGGGACACTGGGTTGAGTGTGGGGTCTGACACAGACTGTGTGGAGAGAGTGGGCCAGTGGGATTAGTGTGGGGTCTGACACAAACTGTTGGGAGAGAGTGGTACAGTGGTATTAGTGTGGGTTCTGAAACAGACTGGGAGAGAGTGGGACAGTAGGATTAGTGTGTGGTCTGACAGACTGTGGGAGAGAGTGGGACAGTGGTATTAGTGTGTGGTCTGACACAGACTGTGGGGAGAGAGTGGGACAGTGGGATTAGTATGGGCTCTGACACAGACTGTGGGGAGAGAGTCGGTCAATCGGATTCGTGTGGGTTCTGACACAGACAGTGGGGAGAGAGTGGAACAGTGCGATTAGTGTGTGGTCTGACACAGACTGTGGGGAGAGAGTGGGACAGTGGGATTAGTGTCTGGTCTGACAGACTGTGGGGAGAGAGTCGGTCAATCGGATTCGTGTGGGTTCTGACACAGACAGTGGGGAGAGAGTGGAACAGTGCGATTAGTGTGTGGTCTGACACAGACTGTGGGGAGAGAGTGGGACAGTGGGATTAGTGTCTGGTCTGACAGACTGTGGGGAGAGATTGTGACAGTGGAATTAGTGTGTGGTCTTACACAGACAGTGGGGGGAGAGTGGGACAGTAGGATTAGTGTGGGGTCTGAAGCAGAGTGTGGGGAGAGAGTGGGCCAGTGGGATTAGTGTGGGGACTGACATAGACTGTGCGAAAGAGTGCATCAGTGGGATCAGTGTGGGGTCTGACGCAGACTGTGTGGAGAGAGTGGGACAGTGGGATTAGTGTGGGGTTTGACACAGACTGTGGGAGAGAGTGCGAGAGTGGGATTAGTGTGGGGTCTGAAACAGACTGTGAGGTGAGAGTGGTACATTGGGATTAGTGTGGGGTCTGACACAGGACTGTGGGGAGAGAGTGGGATTGTGGGATTAGTTTGTGGTCTGACACAGACTATGGGAGAGAGTGGGACAGTGGCATTATTGTGGGGTCTGACACAGACTGTGGGGAGAGAGTGGGGCAGTGGGATTAGTGTGGGTTCTGACACAGACTGTGGGAGAGAGTGGGACAGCGGGATTAGTGTGGGGACTGACACAGACTGTCGGGAGAGAGTGGGACAGTGGGATTAGTGTGGGTTTTGACAGAGACTGTGGGGAGAGAGTGGGACAGTGGGATTAGTGTGGGTTCTGAAACAGACTGGCAGAGAGTGGGACAGTGGGATTGGTGTGTGGTCTGACAGACTGTGGGGAGAGAGTGGAACAGTGGGATTAGTGTGTGGTCTGACACAGTCTGTGCAGAGAGAGTGGGACAGTGGGATTAGTGTGTGGTCTGACCCACACTGTGGGGAGTGAGTGGGACAGTGGGATTAGTGTGGGGTCTGACACAGACTGGGGATAGAGTGGGACGCTGGGATTCGTGTGGAGTCTGACACAGACTGTGGGGAGGGAGTGGGACAGTGGGATTAGTGTGGGGTCTGACATGACTGTGGGGAGAGAGTGGGACAGTGGGATTAGTATGGGCTCTGACACAGACTGTGGGGAGAGAGTCGGTCAATCGGATTCGTGTGGGTTCTGACACAGACAGTGGGGAGAGAGTGGAACAGTGCGATTAGTGTGTGGTCTGACACAGACTGTGGGGAGAGAGTGGGGCAGTGGGATTAGTGTGGGGTCTGACACAGACTGTAGGAGAGAGTGGGACAGTGGGATTAGTGTCTGGTCTGACAGACTGTGGGGAGGGATTGTGACAGTGGAATTAGTGTGTGGTCTTACACAGACAGTGGGGGGAGAGTGGGACACTGGGTTGAGTGTGGGGTCTGACACAGACTGTGTGGAGAGAGTGGGCCAGTGGGATTAGTGTGGGGTCTGACACAAACTGTGGGGAGAGAGTGGTACAGTGGTATTAGTGTGGGTTCTGAAACAGACTGGGAGAGAGTGGGACAGTAGGATTAGTGTGTGGTCTGACAGACTGTGGGAGAGAGTGGGACAGTGGTATTAGTGTGTGGTCTGACACAGACTGTGGGGAGAGAGTGGGACAGTGGGATTAGTATGGGCTCTGACACAGACTGTGGGGAGAGAGTCGGTCAATCGGATTCGTGTGGGTTCTGACACAGACAGTGGGGAGAGAGTGGAACAGTGCGATTAGTGTGTGGTCTGACACAGACTGTGGGGAGAGAGTGGGACAGTGGGATTAGTGTCTGGTCTGACAGACTGTGGGGAGAGATTGTGACAGTGGAATTAGTGTGTGGTCTTACACAGACAGTGGGGGGAGAGTGGGACAGTAGGATTAGTGTGGGGTCTGAAGCAGAGTGTGGGGAGAGAGTGGGCCAGTGGGATTAGTGTGGGGACTGACATGGACTGTGCGAAAGAGTGCATCAGTGGGATCAGTGTGGGGTCTGACGCAGACTGTGTGGAGAGAGTGGGACAGTGGGATTAGTGTGGGGTTTGACACAGACTGTGGGAGAGAGTGCGAGAGTGGGATTAGTGTGGGGTCTGAAACAGACTGTGAGGTGAGAGTGGTACATTGGGATTAGTGTGGGGTCTGACACAGGACTGTGGGGAGAGAGTGGGATTGTGGGATTAGTTTGTGGTCTGACACAGACTATGGGAGAGAGTGGGACAGTGGCATTATTGTGGGGTCTGACACAGACTGTGGGGAGAGAGTGGGGCAGTGGGATTAGTGTGGGTTCTGACACAGACTGTGGGAGAGAGTGGGACAGCGGGATTAGTGTGGGGACTGACACAGACTGTCGGGAGAGAGTGGGACAGTGGGATTAGTGTGGGTTTTGACACAGACTGTGGGGAGAGAGTGGGACAGTGGGATTAGTGTGGGTTCTGAAACAGACTGGCAGAGAGTGGGACAGTGGGATTGGTGTGTGGTCTGACAGACTGTGGGGAGAGAGTGGAACAGTGGGATTAGTGTGTGGCCTGACACAGTCTGTGCAGAGAGAGTGGGACAGTGGGATTAGTGTGGGGAATCATACATGACTGTGGGGTCAGTGGGATCAGTGTGGGGTCTGACACAGACTGTGGGGAGAGAGCGGGTCAGTGGGATTAGTCTGGGGTCTGACACAGACTGTGGGGAGAGAGTGGGACAGTGGGATTAGTGTGGGGTCTGACACAGACTGTGGGGAGAGAGTGGGACAGTGGGATTAGTGTGGGGTCTGACACAGACTGTGGGGAGAGAGTGGGACAGTGGGATTAGTGTGGGGTCTGACACAGACTATGGGAGAGAGTGGGACAGTGGGATTTGTGTGGGGTCTGACACAGACTTTGGAAGAGAGTGGGTCAGCGGCATTATTGTGCGGTCTGACACAGACTGTGGATAGAGAGTGGGGCAGTGGGATTAGTGTGGGGTCTGACACAGACTGTGGGAGAAAGCAGGACAGTGGGATTAGTGTGCGTTCTGACAGACTGTGGGGAGATAGTGCGACAGTGGGATTAGTCTGGGGTCTGACACAGACTGTGGGGAGAGAGTGGGACAGTGCGATTAGTGCGGGATTGACACAGACTATGGGGAGATAGTGGGACAGTGGGTTTAGTGTGGGATTGACACAGACTGTGGGGAGAGAGTGGGACAGTGGGATTAGTGTGGGGTCTGTCACAGACTGTGGGAGAGAGTGGGTCAGTGGTATTAGTGTGGGGTCTGACATAGTCTGTGCAGAGAGAGTGGGACAGTGGGATTAGTGTGGGGAATCATACAGGACTGTGGGGTCAGTGGGGATCAGTGTGGGGTTTGACACAGACTGTGGGGAGAGAGCGGGTCAGTGGGATTAGTCTGGGGTCTGACACAGACTGTGGGGAGAGAATGGGACAGTGGGATTAGTGTGGGGTCTGACACAGACTGTGGGAGAAAGTGGGACGGTAGGATTAGTGTGGGGTCTGACACAGACTGTGGGAAAGAGTGGGACAGTGAGATTAGTGTGGGGACTGACACAGACTGTGGGGAGAGAGTGGGACAGTGGAATTAGTGTGTGGTCTGACAGTGTGGGGGGAGATTGGGACAGTGGGATTAGTGTGGGGTCTGACACAGACTGTGGGGAGAGAGTGGGACAGTGGGATTAGTGTGGGCAATCATACAGGACTGTGGGGAGAGAGTGGGACAGTGGGATTAGTGTGGGTTCTGACACAGACTGTGGGAGAGAGTGGGACAGTGGGATTAGTGTGGGGTCTGACACAGACCGTGAGGTGAGAGTGGGATAGTGGGATTAGTGTGGGGTCTGACACAGGACTGTGGGGAGAGAGTGGGATTGTGGGATTAGTTTGTGGTCTGACACAGACTATGGGAGAGAGAGGGACAGTGGGATTTGTGTGGGGTCTGACACAGACTGTGGGAGAAAGTGGGTCAGTGGGATTAGTGTGGTGTCTGACACAGACTGTGGGGAGTGAGTGGGACAGGGGGATTAGTGTGGGGTCTGACACAGACTGTGGCAGAGAGTGGTACAATGGGATTAGTGTGGGGTCTGACACAGACTGTGGGGAGAGAGTGGGACACTGTGTTGAGTGTGGGTTCTGAAACAGACTGGGAGAGAGTGGGACAGTGGTATTAGTGTGTGGTCTGACACAGACTGTGGGGAGAGAGTGGGACAGTGGGATTAGTATGGGGTCTGACACAGACTGTGGGGAGAGAGTCAGACAATCGGATTCGTGTGGGTTCTGACACAGACAGTGGGGAGAGAGTGGAACAGTGGGATTAGTGTGGGGTCTGTCACAGACTGTGGGAGAGAGTGGGTCAGTGGTATTAGTGTGGGGTCTGACATAGTCTGTGCAGAGACAGTGGGACAGTGGGATTAGTGTGGGGAATCATACAGGACTGTGGGGTCAGTGGGGATCAGTATGGGCTCTGACACAGACTGTGGGGAGAGAGTCGGTCAATCGGATTCGTGTGGGTTCTGACACAGACAGTGGGGAGAGAGTGGAACAGTGCGATTAGTGTGTGGTCTGACACAGACTGTGGGGAGAGAGTGGGGCAGTGGGATTAGTGTGGGGTCTGACACAGACTGTAGGAGAGAGTGGGACAGTGGGATTAGTGTCTGGTCTGACAGACTGTGGGGAGAGATTGTGACAGTGGAATTAGTGTGTGGTCTTACACAGACAGTGGGGGGAGAGTGGGACAGTAGGATTAGTGTGGGGTCTCAAGCAGACTGTGGGGAGAGAGTGGGCCAGTGGGATTAGTCTGGGGACTGACATAGACTGTGCGAAAGAGTGCATCAGTGGGATCAGTGTGGGGTCTGACGCAGACTGTGTGGAGAGAGTGGGACAGTGGGATTAGTGTGGGGTTTGACACAGACTGTGGGAGAGAGTGCGAGAGTGGGATTAGTTTGTGGTCTGACACAGACTGTGGGAGAGAGTGGGACAGCGGGATTAGTGTGGGGACTGACACAGACTGTCGGGAGAGAGTGGGACAGTGGGATTAGTGTGGGTTTTGACACAGACTGTGGGGAGAGAGTGGGACAGTGGGATTAGTGTGGGTTCTGAAACAGACTGGCAGAGAGTGGGACAGTGGGATTGGTGTGTGGTCTGACAGACTGTGGGGAGAGAGTGGAACAGTGGGATTAGTGTGTGGTCTGACACAGTCTGTGCAGAGAGAGTGGGACAGTGGGATTAGTGTGGGGAATCATACATGACTATGGGGTCAGTGGGATCAGTGTGGGGTCTGACACAGACTGTGGGGAGAGAGCGGGTCAGTGGGATTAGTCTGGGGTCTGACACAGACTGTGGGGAGAGAGTGGGACAGTGGGATTAGTGTGGGGTCTGACACAGACTGTGGGGAGAGAGTGGGACAGTGGGATTAGTGTGGGGTCTGACAGACTGTGGGGAGAGAGTGGGACAGTGGGATTAGTGTGGGGTCTGACACAGACTATGGGAGAGAGTGGGACAGTGGGATTTGTGTGGGGTCTGACACAGACTTTGGAAGAGAGTGGGTCAGCGGCATTATTGTGCGGTCTGACACAGACTGTGGATAGAGAGTGGGGCAGTGGGATTAGTGTGGGGTCTGACACAGACTGTGGGAGAAAGCAGGACAGTGGGATTAGTGTGCGTTCTGACAGACTGTGGGGAGATAGTGCGACAGTGGGATTAGTCTGGAGTCTGACACAGACTGTGGGGAGAGACTGGGACAGTGCGATTAGTGCGGGATTGACACAGACTATGGGGAGATAGTGGGACAGTGGGATTAGTGTGGGATTGACACAGACTGTGGGGAGAGAGTGGGACAGTGGGATTAGTGTGGGGTCTGTCACAGACTGTGGGAGAGAGTGGGTCAGTGGTATTAGTGTGGGGTCTGACATAGTCTGTGCAGAGAGAGTGGGACAGTGGGATTAGTGTGGGGAATCATACAGGACTGTGGGGTCAGTGGGGATCAGTGTGGGGTTTGACACAGACTGTGGGGAGAGAGCGGGTCAGTGGGATTAGTCTGGGGTCTGACACAGACTGTGGGGAGAGAATGGGACAGTGGGATTAGTGTGGGGTCTGACACAGACTGTGGGAGAAAGTGGGACGGTAGGATTAGTGTGGGGTCTGACACAGACTGTGGGAGAAAGTGGGACGGTAGGATTAGTGTGGGGTCTGACACAGACTGTGGGAAAGAGTGGGACAGTGAGATTAGTGTGGGGACTGACACAGACTGTGGGGAGAGAGTGGGACAGTGGAATTAGTGTGTGGTCTGACAGTGTGGGGGGAGATTGGGACAGTGGGATTAGTGTGGGGTCTGACACAGACTGTGGGGAGAGAGTGGGACAGTGGGATTAGTGTGGGCAATCATACAGGACTGTGGGGAGAGAGTGGGACAGTGGGATTAGTGTGGGTTCTGACACAGACTGTGGGAGAGAGTGGGACAGTGGGATTAGTGTGGGGTCTGACACAGACTGTGGGAGAGAGTTGGAGAGTGGGATCAGTGTGGGGTCTGACACAGACCGTGAGGTGAGAGTGGGATAGTGGGATTAGTGTGGGGTCTGACACAGGACTGTGGGGAGAGAGTGGGATTGTGGGATTAGTTTGTGGTCTGACACAGACTATGGGAGAAAGTGGGTCAGTGGGATTAGTGTGGTGCCTGACACAGACTGTGGGGAGTGAGTGGGACAGGGGGATTAGTGTGGGGTCTGACACAGACTGTGGCAGAGAGTGGTACAATGGGATTAGTGTGGGGTCTGATACAGACTGTGGGGAGAGAGTGGGACACTGTGTTGAGTGTGGGTTCTGAAACAGACTGGGAGAGAGTGGGACAGTGGTATTAGTGTGTGGTCTGACACAGACTGTGGGGAGAGAGTGGGACAGTGGGATTAGTATGGGGTCTGACACAGACTGTGGGGAGAGAGTCAGACAATCGGATTCGTGTGGGTTCTGACACAGACAGTGGGGAGAGAGTGGAACAGTGGGATTAGTGTGGGGTCTGTCACAGACTGTGGGAGAGAGTGGGTCAGTGGTATTAGTGTGGGGTCTGACATAGTCTGTGCAGAGACAGTGGGACAGTGGGATTAGTGTGGGGAATCATACAGGACTGTGGGGTCAGTGGGGATCAGTGTGGGGTTTGACACTGACTGTGGGGAGAGAGCGGGTCAGTGGGATTAGTCTGGGGTCTGACACAGACTGTGGGGAGAGAATGGGACAGTGGGATTAGTGTGGGGTCTGACACAGACTGTGGGAGAAAGTGGGACGGTAGGATTAGTGTGGGGTCTGACACAGACTGTGGGGATAGAGTGGGACAGTGGGATTAGTGTGGGGTCTGACACAAACTGTGGGGAGAGAGTGGTACAGTGGTATTAGTGTGGGTTCTGAAACAGACTGGGAGAGAGTGGGACAGTGGTATTAGTGTGTGGTCTGACACAGACTGTGGGGAGAGAGTGGGACAGTGGGATTAGTATGGGCTCTGACACAGACTGTGGGGAGAGAGTCGGTCAATCGGATTCGTGTGGGTTCTGACACAGAAAGTGGGGAGAGAGTGGAACAGTGCGATTAGTGTGTGGTCTGACACAGACTGTGGGGAGAGAGTGGGGCAGTGGGATTAGTGTGGGGTCTGACACAGACTGTAGGAGAGAGTGGGACAGTGGGATTAGTGTCTGGTCTGACAGACTGTGGGGAGAGATTGTGACAGTGGAATTAGTGTGTGGTCTTACACAGACAGTGGGGGGAGAGTGGGACAGTAGGATTAGTGTGGGGTCTGAAGCAGACTGTGGGGAGAGAGTGGGCCAGTGGGATTAGTGTGGGGACTGACATAGACTGTGCGAAAGAGTGCATCAGTGGGATCAGTGTGGGGTCTGACGCAGACTGTGTGGAGAGAGTGGGACAGTGGGATTAGTGTGGGGTTTGACACAGACTGTGGGAGAGAGTGCGAGAGTGGGATTAGTGTGGGGTCTGAAACAGACTGTGAGGTGAGAGTGGTACATTGGGATTAGTGTGGGGTCTGACACAGGACTGTGGGGAGAGAGTGGGATTGTGGGATTAGTTTGTGGTCTGACACAGACTATGGGAGAGAGTGGGACAGTGGCATTATTGTGGGGTCTGACACAGACTGTGGGGAGAGAGTGGGGCAGTGGGATTAGTGTGGGTTCTGACACAGACTGTGGGAGAGAGTGGGACAGCGGGATTAGTGTGGGGACTGACACAGACTGTCGGGAGAGAGTGGGACAGTGGGATTAGTGTGGGTTTTGACACAGACTGTGGGGAGAGAGTGGGACAGTGGGATTAGTGTGGGTTCTGAAACAGACTGGCAGAGAGTGGGACAGTGGGATTGGTGTGTGGTCTGACAGACTGTGGGGAGAGAGTGGAACAGTGGGATTAGTGTGTGGTCTGACACAGTCTGTGCAGAGAGAGTGGGACAGTGGGATTAGTGTGGGGAATCATACATGACTATGGGGTCAGTGGGATCAGTGTGGGGTCTGACACAGACTGTGGGGAGAGAGCGGGTCAGTGGGATTAGTCTGGGGTCTGACACAGACTGTGGGGAGAGAGTGGGACAGTGGGATTAGTCTGGGGTCTGACACAGACTGTGGGGAGAGAGTGGGACAGTGGGATTAGTGTGGGGTCTGACACAGACTATGGGAGAGAGTGGGACAGTGGGATTAGTGTGGGGTCTGACACAGACTTTGGAAGAGAGTGGGTCAGCGGCATTATTGTGCGGTCTGACACAGACTGTGGATAGAGAGTGGGGCAGTGGGATTAGTGTGGGGTCTGACACAGACTGTGGGAGAAAGCAGGACAGTGGGATTAGTGTGCGTTCTGACAGACTGTGGGGAGATAGTGCGACAGTGAGATTAGTCTGGGGTCTGACACAGACTGTGGGGAGAGAGTGGGACAGTGCGATTAGTGCGGGATTGACACAGACTATGGGGAGATAGTGGGACAGTGGGATTAGTGTGGGATTGACACAGACTGTGGGGAGAGAGTGGGACAGTGGGCTTAGTGTGGGGTCTGTCACAGACTGTGGGAGAGAGTGGGTCAGTGGTATTAGTGTGGGGTCTGACATAGTCTGTGCAGAGAGAGTGGGACAGTGGGATTAGTGTGGGGAATCATACAGGACTGTGGGGTCAGTGGGGATCAGTGTGGGGTTTGACACAGACTGTGGGGAGAGAGCGGGTCAGTGGGATTAGTCTGGGGTCTGACACAGACTGTGGGGAGAGAATGGGACAGTGGGATTAGTGTGGGGTCTGACACAGACTGTGGGAGAAAGTGGGACGGTAGGATTAGTGTGGGGTCTGACACAGTCTGTGGGAAAGAGTGGGACAGTGAGATTAGTGTGGGGACTGACACAGACTGTGGGGAGAGAGTGGGACAGTGGAATTAGTGTGTGGTCTGACAGTGTGGGGGGAGATTGGGACAGTGGGATTAGTGTGGGGTCTGACACAGACTGTGGGGAGAGAGTGGGACAGTGGGATTAGTGTGGGCAATCATACAGGACTGTGGGGAGAGAGTGGGACAGTGGGATTAGTGTGGGTTCTGACACAGACTGTGGGAGAGAGTGGGACAGTGGGATTAGTGTGGGGTCTGACACAGACTGTGGGAGAGAGTTGGAGAGTGGGATCAGTGTGGGGTCTGACACAGACCGTGAGGTGAGAGTGGGATAGTGGGATTAGTGTGGGGTCTGACACAGGACTGTGGGGAGAGAGTGGGATTGTGGGATTAGTTTGTGGTCTGACACAGACTATGGGAGAGAGAGGGACAGTGGGATTTGTGTGGGGTCTGACACAGACTGTGGGAGAAAGTGGGTCAGTGGGATTAGTGTGGTGTCTGACACAGACTGTGGGGAGTGAGTGGGACAGGGGGATTAGTGTGGGGTCTGACACAGACTGTGGCAGAGAGTGGTACAATGGGATTAGTGTGGGGTCTGACACAGACTGTGGGGAGAGAGTGGGACACTGTGTTGAGTGTGGGTTCTGAAACAGACTGGGAGAGAGTGGGACAGTGGTATTAGTGTGTGGTCTGACACAGACTGTGGGGAGAGAGTGGGACAGTGGGATTAGTATGGGGTCTGACACAGACTGTGGGGAGAGAGTCAGACAATCGGATTCGTGTGGGTTCTGACACAGACAGTGGGGAGAGAGTGGAACAGTGGGATTAGTGTGGGGTCTGTCACAGACTGTGGGAGAGAGTGGGTCAGTGGTATTAGTGTGGGGTCTGACATAGTCTGTGCAGAGACAGTGGGACAGTGGGATTAGTGTGGGGAATCATACAGGACTGTGGGGTCAGTGGGGATCAGTGTGGGGTTTGACACTGACTGTGGGGAGAGAGCGGGTCAGTGGGATTAGTCTGGGGTCTGACACAGACTGTGGGGAGAGAATGGGACAGTGGGATTAGTGTGGGGTCTGACACAGACTGTGGGAAAGAGTGGGACAGTGAGATTAGTGTGGGGACTGACACAGACTGTGGGGAGAGAGTGGGACACTGTGTTGAGTGTGGGGTCTGACACAGACTGTGGGGATAGAGTGGGACAGTGGGATTAGTGTGGGGTCTGACACAAACTGTGGGGAGAGAGTGGTACAGTGGTATTAGTGTGGGTTCTGAAACAGACTGGGAGAGAGTGGGACAGTGGTATTAGTGTGTGGTCTGACACAGACTGTGGGGAGAGAGTGGGACAGTGGGATTAGTATGGGCTCTGACACAGACTGTGGGGAGAGAGTCGGTCAATCGGATTCGTGTGGGTTCTGACACAGACAGTGGGGAGAGAGTGGAACAGTGCGATTAGTGTGTGGTCTGACACAGACTGTGGGGAGAGAGTGGGGCAGTGGGATTAGTGTGGGGTCTGACACAGACTGTAGGAGAGAGTGGGACAGTGGGATTAGTGTCTGGTCTGACAGACTGTGGGGAGAGATTGTGACAGTGGAATTAGTGTGTGGTCTTACACAGACAGTGGGGGGAGAGTGGGATAGTAGGATTAGTGTGGGGTCTGAAGCAGACTGTGGGGAGAGAGTGGGACACTGGGTTGAGTGTGGGGTCTGACACAGACTGTGGGGAGAGAGTGGGCCAGTGGGATTAGTGTGGGGTCTGATACAGACTGTGGGGAGAGAGTGGGACAGTGGGATTAGTGTGGGGACTGACAGAGACTGTGGGGAGAGAGTGGGACAGTGGGATTAGTGTGGGGTCTGACACAGACTGTGGGAAAGAGTGGGAGAGTGGGATCAGTGTGGGGTCTGACACAGACTGTGGGGTGAGAGTGGGACAGTGGGATTAGTGTGGGGTCTGACACAGGACTGTCGGGAGAGAGTGGGATTGTGGGATTAGTTTGTGGTCTGACACAGACTATGGGAGAGAGTGGGGCACTGGGATTAGTGTGGGTTCTGACACAGACTGTGGGGAGAGAGTGGGACAGTGGCATTATTGTGGGTTCTGACACAGACTGTGCGGAGAGAGTGGGGCAGTGGGATTAGAGTGGGTTCTGACACAGACTGTGGGAGAGAGTGGGACAGTGGGATTAGTGTGGGGACTGACACAGACTGTGGGGAGAGATTGTGACAGTGGAATTAGTGTGTGGTTTTACACAGACAGTGGGGTGAGAGTGGGACAGTAGGATTAATGTGGGGTCTGACACAGACTGTGGGGAGAGAGTGGGACAGTGGGATTAGTGTGGGGTCTGACACAGGACTGTGGGGAGAGAGTGGGATTGTGGGATTAGTTGTGGTCTGACACAGACTATGGGAGAGAGAGGGACAGTGGGATTTGTGTGGGGTCTGACACAGACTGTGGGAGAAAGTGGGTCAGTGGGATTAGTGTGGTGTCTGACACAGACTGTGGGGAGTGAGTGGGACAGGGGGATTAGTGTGGGGTCTGACACAGACTGTGGCAGAGAGTGGTACAATGGGATTAGTGTGGGGTCTGACACAGACTGTGGGGAGAGAGTGGGACACTGTGTTGAGTGTGGGTTCTGAAACAGACTGGGAGAGAGTGGGACAGTGGTATTAGTGTGTGGTCTGACACAGACTGTGGGGAGAGAGTGGGACAGTGGGATTAGTATGGGGTCTGACACAGACTGTGGGGAGAGAGTCAGACAATCGGATTCGTGTGGGTTCTGACACAGACAGTGGGGAGAGAGTGGAACAGTGGGATTAGTGTGTGGTCTGACAGACAGTGGGGAGAGAGTGGGACAGTGGGATTAGTGTGGGGTCTGACACAGACTGTGGGGAGAGAGTGGGGCAGTGGGATTAGTGTGGGGTCTGACACAGACTGTAGGAGAGAGTGGGACACTGGGATTAGTGTCTGGTCTGACAGACTGTGGGGAGAGATTGGGACAGTAGAATTAGTGTGTGGTCTTACACAGACAGTCGGGGGAGAGTGGGACACTAGGATTAGTGTGGGGTCTGAAGCAGACTGTGGGGAGAGAGTGGGACACTGGGTTGAGTGTGGGGTCTGACACAGACTGTGGGGAGAGAGTGGGCCAGTGGGATTAGTGTGGGGTCTGACACAGACTGTGGGGAGAGAGTGGGACAGTGGGATTATTGTGGGGTCTGACACAGACTGTGGGGAGAGAGTGGGACAGTGGGATTAGTGTGGGGATTGACACAGACTGTGGGGAGAGAGTGGGGCAGTGGGATTAGTGTGGGGTCTGACAGACTGTGGGGAGAGAGTGGGATAATGGGATTAGTGTGGTTTCTGAAAAAGACTGGGAGAGAGTGGGACAGTGGGATTAGTGTGTGGTCTGACAGACTGTGGGGAGAGAGTGGGACAGTGGGATTAGTGCGGGATTGACACAGACTATGGGGAGATAGTTCGACAGTGGGATTAGTGTGGGATTGACACAGACTGTGGGGAGAGAGTGGGACAGTGGGATTAGTGTGGGGTCTGTCACAGACTGTGGGAGAGAGTGGGTCAGTGGGATTAGTGTGGGGTCTGACACAGATTGTGGGGAGAGAGTGGGACAGTGGGATTAGTGCGGGATTGACACAGACTATGGGGAGATAGTGGGACAGTGGGATTAGTGTGGGATTGACACAGACTGTGGGGAGAGAGTGGGACAGTGGGATTAGTGTGGGGTCTTACACAGGACTGTGGGAGAGAGTGGGTCAGTGGCATTATTGTGCGGTCTGACACAAACTGTGGGGATAGAGTGGGGCAGTGGGATTAGTGTGGGGTCTGACACAGACTGTAGGAGAGAGTGGGACAGTGGGATTAGTGTCTGGTCTGACAGACTGTGGGGAGAGATTGTGACAGTGGAATTAGTGTGTGGTCTTCCTCAGACAGTGGGGGGAGAGTGGGATAGTAGGATTAGTGTGTGGTCTGAAGCAGACTGTGGGGAGAGAGTGGGACACTGGGTTGAGTGTGGGGTCTGACACAGACTGTGGGGAGAGAGTGGGCCAGTGGGATTAGTGTGGGGACTGACACAGACTGTCTGGAGAGAATGGGACAATGGGATTAGTGCGTGGTCTGACAGACTGTGGGAGAGAGTGGGACAGTGGGATTAGTGTGGGGTCTGACACAGACTGTGGGAGAGAGTGCGAGAGTGGGATTAGTGTGGGGTCTGAAACAGACTGTGAGGTGAGAGTGGTACAGTGGGATTAGTGTGAGGTCTGACACAGGACTGTGGGGAGAGAGTGGGATTGTGGGATTAGTTTGTGGTCTGACACAGACTATGGGAGAGAGTGGGGCAGTGGGATTAGTGTGGGTTCTGACCCAGACTGTGGGGAGAGAGTGGGACAGTGGGATTATTGTGGGGTCTGACACAGACTGTGGGGAGAGAGTGGGACAGTGGGATTAGTGTGGGGATTGACACAGACTGTGGGGAGAGAGTGGGGCAGTGGGATTAGTGTGGGGTCTGACAGACTGTGGGGAGAGAGTGGGATAGTGGGATTAGTGTGGGTTCTGAAAAAGACTGGGAGAGAGTGGGACAGTGGGATTAGTGTGTGGTCTGACAGACTGTGGGGAGAGAGTGGGACAGTGGGATTAGTGCGGGATTGACACAGACTATGGGGAGAGAGTGGGACAGTGGGATTAGTGCGGGATTGACACAGACTATGGGGAGATAGTGGGACAGTGGGATTAGTGTGGGGTCTGTCACAGACTGTGGGAGAGAGTGGGTCAGTGGGATTAGTGTGGGGTCTGACACAGATTGTGGGGAGAGAGTGGGACAGTGGGATTAGTGCGGGATTGACACAGACTATGGGGAGATAGTGGGACAGTGGGATTAGTGTGGGATTGACACAGACTGTGGGGAGAGAGTGGGACAGTGGGATTAGTGTGGGGTCTTACACAGGACTGTGGGAGAGAGTGGGTCAGTGGCATTATTGTGCGGTCTGACACAAACTGTGGGGATAGAGTGGGGCAGTGGGATTAGTGTGGGGTCTGACAAAGACTGTGGGGAGTGAGAAGGACAGTGGGATTAGTGTGGGGTCTGACACAGTCTGGGGAAAGAGTGGGACACTGGGATTAGTGTGGGTTCTGACACAGACTGTGGGGAGACAGTGGTACAATGGGATTAGTGTGGGGTCTGACACAGACTGTGGGGAGAGAATGGGGCAGTGAGATTAGTGTGGGGTCTGACACAGACTGTGGGAGAGGGTGCGTCAATGGGATTAGTGTGGGTTCTGACACAGACTGTGGGGAGAGAATGGGGCAGTGGGATTAGTGTGTGGTCTGACCCACACTGTGGGGAGTGAGTGGGACAGTGGGATTAGTGTGGGGTCTGACACAGACTGGGGATAGAGTGGGACGCTGGGATTCGTGTGGAGTCTGACACAGACTGTGGGGAGGGAGTGGGACAGTGGGATTAGTGTGGGGTCTGACATGACTGTGGGGAGAGAGTGGGACAGTGGGATTAGTATGGGCTCTGACACAGACTGTGGGGAGAGAGTCGGTCAATCGGATTCGTGTGGGTTCTGACACAGACAGTGGGGAGAGAGTGGAACAGTGCGATTAGTGTGTGGTCTGACACAGGCTGTGGGGAGAGAGTGGGGCAGTGGGATTAGTGTGGGGTCTGACACAGACTGTAGGAGAGAGTGGGACAGTGGGATTAGTGTCTGGTCTGACAGACTGTGGGGAGAGATTGTGACAGTGGAATTAGTGTGTGGTCTTACACAGACAGTGGGGGGAGAGTGGGATAGTAGGATTAGTGTGGGGTCTGAAGCAGACTGTCGGGAGAGAGTGGGACACTGGCTTGAGTGTGGGGTCTGACACAGACTGTGGGGAGAGAGTGGGCCAGTGGGATTAGTGTGGGGTCTGACACAGACTGTGGGGAGTGAGTGGGACAGGGGGATTAGTGTGGGGTCTGACACAGACTGTGGCAGGGAGTGGTACAATGGGATTAGTGTGGGGTCTGACACAGACTGTGGGGAGAGAATGGGACACTGTGTTGAGTGTGGGGTCTGACACAGACTGTGGGGATAGAGTGGGACAGTGGGATTAGTGTGGGGTCTGACACAAACTGTGGGGACAGAGTGGTACAGTGGTATTAGAGTGGGTTCTGAAACAGACTGGGAGAGAGTGGGACAGTGGGATTAGTGTGTGGTCTGACAGACTGTGGGAGAGAGTGGGACAGTGGTATTAGTGTGTGGTCTGACACAGACTGTGGGGAGAGAGTCGGTCAATCGGATTCGTGTGGGTTCTGACACAGTGGGGAGAGAGTGGAACAGTGCGATTAGTGTGTGGTCTGACACAGACTGTGGGGAGAGAGTGGGGCAGTGGGATTAGTGTGGGGTCTGACACAGACTGTAGGAGAGAGTGAGACAGTGGGATTAGTGTCTGGTCTGACAGACTGTGGGGAGAGATTGTGACAGTGGAATTAGTGTGGGGTCTGACACAGACTGTGCAGAGAGAGTGGGACAGTGGGATTAGTGCGGGATTGACACAGACTATGGGGAGGTAGTGGGACAGTGGGATTAGTGTGGGATTGACACAGACTGTGGGGAGAGAGTGGGACAGTGGGATTAGTGTGGGGTCTGTCACAGACTGTGGGAGAGAGTGGGTCAGTGGTATTAGTGTGGGGTCTGACACAGACTGTGCAGAGAGAGTGGGACAGTGGGATTAGTGTGGGGAATCATACAGGACTGTGGGGAGGGAGTGGGTCAGTGGGATCAGTGTGGGGTCTGACACAGACTGTGGGGAGAGAGCGGGTCAGTGGGATTAGTCTGGGGTCTGACACAGACTGTGGGGAGAGAGTGGGACAGTAGGATTAGTGTGGGGTCTGACACAGACTGTGGGGAGAGAGTGGGACAGTGGGATTATTGTGGGGTCTGACACAGACTGTGGGGAGAGAGTGGGACAGTGGGATTAGTGTGGGGATTGACACAGACTGTGGGGAGAGAGTGGGGCAGTGGGATTAGTGTGGGGTCTGACAGACTGTGGGGAGAGAGTGGGATAATGGGATTAGTGTGGTTTCTGAAAAAGACTGGGAGAGAGTGGGACAGTGGGATTAGTGTGTGGTCTGACAGACTGTGGGGAGAGAGTGGGACACTGGGATTAGTGTGGGTTCTGACACAGACTGTGGGGAGACAGTGGTACAATGGGATTAGTGTGGGGTCTGACACAGACTGTGGGGAGAGAATGGGGCAGTGAGATTAGTGTGGGGTCTGACACAGACTGTGGGAGAGGGTGCGTCAATGGGATTAGTGTGGGTTCTGACACAGACTGTGGGGAGAGAATGGGGCAGTGGGATTAGTGTGTGGTCTGACCCACACTGTGGGGAGTGAGTGGGACAGTGGGATTAGTGTGGGGTCTGACACAGACTGGGGATAGAGTGGGACGCTGGGATTCGTGTGGAGTCTGACACAGACTGTGGGGAGGGAGTGGGACAGTGGGATTAGTGTGGGGTCTGACATGACTGTGGGGAGAGAGTGGGACAGTGGGATTAGTATGGGCTCTGACACAGACTGTGGGGAGAGAGTCGGTCAATCGGATTCGTGTGGGTTCTGACACAGACAGTGGGGAGAGAGTGGAACAGTGCGATTAGTGTGTGGTCTGACACAGACTGTGGGGAGAGAGTGGGGCAGTGGGATTAGTGTGGGGTCTGACACAGACTGTAGGAGAGAGTGGGACAGTGGGATTAGTGTCTGGTCTGACAGACTGTGGGGAGAGATTGTGACAGTGGAATTAGTGTGTGGTCTTACACAGACAGTGGGGGGAGAGTGGGATAGTAGGATTAGTGTGGGGTCTGAAGCAGACTGTCGGGAGAGAGTGGGACACTGGCTTGAGTGTGGGGTCTGACACAGACTGTGGGGAGAGAGTGGGCCAGTGGGATTAGTGTGGGGTCTGACACAGACTGTGGGGAGTGAGTGGGACAGGGGGATTAGTGTGGGGTCTGACACAGACTGTGGCAGGGAGTGGTACAATGGGATTAGTGTGGGGTCTGACACAGACTGTGGGGAGAGAATGGGACACTGTGTTGAGTGTGGGGTCTGACACAGACTGTGGGGATAGAGTGGGACAGTGGGATTAGTGTGGGGTCTGACACAAACTGTGGGGACAGAGTGGTACAGTGGTATTAGAGTGGGTTCTGAAACAGACTGGGAGAGAGTGGGACAGTGGGATTAGTGTGTGGTCTGACAGACTGTGGGAGAGAGTGGGACAGTGGTATTAGTGTGTGGTCTGACACAGACTGTGGGGAGAGAGTCGGTCAATCGGATTCGTGTGGGTTCTGACACAGCGGGGAGAGAGTGGAACAGTGCGATTAGTGTGTGGTCTGACACAGACTGTGGGGAGAGAGTGGGGCAGTGGGATTAGTGTGGGGTCTGACACAGACTGTAGGAGAGAGTGGGACAGTGGGATTAGTGTCTGGTCTGACAGACTGTGGGGAGAGATTGTGACAGTGGAATTAGTGTGGGGTCTGACACAGACTGTGCAGAGAGAGTGGGACAGTGGGATTAGTGCGGGATTGACACAGACTATGGGGAGGTAGTGGGACAGTGGGATTAGTGTGGGATTGACACAGACTGTGGGGAGAGAGTGGGACAGTGGGATTAGTGTGGGGTCTGTCACAGACTGTGGGAGAGAGTGGGTCAGTGGTATTAGTGTGGGGTCTGACACAGACTGTGCAGAGAGAGTGGGACAGTGGGATTAGTGTGGGGAATCATACAGGACTGTGGGGAGGGAGTGGGTCAGTGGGATCAGTGTGGGGTCTGACACAGACTGTGGGGAGAGAGCGGGTCAGTGGGATTAGTCTGGGGTCTGACACAGACTGTGGGGAGAGAGTGGGACAGTAGGATTAGTGTGGGGTCTGACACAGACTGTGGGGAGAGAGTGGGACAGTGGGATTATTGTGGGGTCTGACACAGACTGTGGGGAGAGAGTGGGACAGTGGGATTAGTGTGGGGATTGACACAGACTGTGGGGAGAGAGTGGGGCAGTGGGATTAGTGTGGGGTCTGACAGACTGTGGGGAGAGAGTGGGATAATGGGATTAGTGTGGTTTCTGAAAAAGACTGGGAGAGAGTGGGACAGTGGGATTAGTGTGTGGTCTGACAGACTGTGGGGAGAGAGTGGGACAGTGGGATTAGTGCGGGATTGACACAGACTATGGGGAGATAGTTCGACAGTGGGATTAGTGTGGGATTGACACAGACTGTGGGGAGAGAGTGGGACAGTGGGATTAGTGTGGGGTCTGTCACAGACTGTGGGAGAGAGTGGGTCAGTGGGATTAGTGTGGGGTCTGACACAGATTGTGGGGAGAGAGTGGGACAGTGGGATTAGTGCGGGATTGACACAGACTATGGGGAGATAGTGGGACAGTGGGATTAGTGTGGGATTGACACAGACTGTGGGGAGAGAGTGGGACAGTGGGATTAGTGTGGGGTCTTACACAGGACTGTGGGAGAGAGTGGGTCAGTGGCATTATTGTGCGGTCTGACACAAACTGTGGGGATAGAGTGGGGCAGTGGGATTAGTGTGGGGTCTGACAAAGACTGTGGGGAGTGAGGAGGACAGTGGGATTAGTGTGGGGTCTGACACAGTCTGGGGAAAGAGTGGGACACTGGGATTAGTGTGGGTTCTGACACAGACTGTGGGGAGACAGTGGTACAATGGGATTAGTGTGGGGTCTGACACAGACTGTGGGGAGAGAATGGGGCAGTGAGATTAGTGTGGGGTCTGACACAGACTGTGGGAGAGGGTGCGTCAATGGGATTAGTGTGGGTTCTGACACAGACTGTGGGGAGAGAATGGGGCAGTGGGATTAGTGTGTGGTCTGACCCACACTGTGGGGAGTGAGTGGGACAGTGGGATTAGTGTGGGGTCTGACACAGACTGGGGATAGAGTGGGACGCTGGGATTCGTATGGAGTCTGACACAGACTGTGGGGAGGGAGTGGGACAGTGGGATTAGTGTGGGGTCTGACATGACTGTGGGGAGAGAGTGGGACAGTGGGATTAGTATGGGCTCTGACACAGACTGTGGGGAGAGAGTCGGTCAATCGGATTCGTGTGGGTTCTGACACAGACAGTGGGGAGAGAGTGGAACAGTGCGATTAGTGTGTGGTCTGACACAGACTGTGGGGAGAGAGTGGGGCAGTGGGATTAGTGTGGGGTCTGACACAGACTGTAGGAGAGAGTGGGACAGTGGGATTAGTGTCTGGTCTGACAGACTGTGGGGAGAGATTGTGACAGTGGAATTAGTGTGTGGTCTTACACAGACAGTGGGGGGAGAGTGGGATAGTAGGATTAGTGTGGGGTCTGAAGCAGACTGTCGGGAGAGAGTGGGACACTGGGTTGAGTGTGGGGTCTGACACAGACTGTGGGGAGAGTGTGGGCCAGTGGGATTAGTGTGGGGTCTGACACAAACTGTGGGGAGAGAGTGGTACAGTGGTATTAGTGTGGGTTCTGAAACAGACTGGGAGAGAGTGGGACAGTAGGATTAGTGTGTGGTCTGACAGACTGTGGGAGAGAGTGGGACAGTGGTATTAGTGTGTGGTCTGACACAGACTGTGGGGAGAGAGTGGGACAGTGGGATTAGTATGGGCTCTGACACAGACTGTGGGGAGAGAGTCGGTCAATCGGATTCGTGTGGGTTCTGACACAGACAGTGGGGAGAGAGTGGAACAGTGCGATTAGTGTGTGGTCTGACACAGACTGTGGGGAGAGAGTGGGACAGTGGGATTAGTGTCTGGTCTGACATAGACTGTGCGAAAGAGTGCATCAGTGGGATCAGTGTGGGGTCTGACACAGACTGTGTGGAGAGAGTGGGACAGTGGGATTAGTGTGGGGTTTGACACAGACTGTGGGAGAGAGTGCGAGAGTGGGATTAGTGTGGGGTCTGAAACAGACTGTGAGGTGAGAGTGGTACAGTGGGATTAGTGTGGGGTCTGACACAGGTCTGTGGGGAGAGAGTGGGATTGTGGGATTAGTTTGTGGTCTGACACAGACTATGGGAGAGAGTGGGACAGTGGAATTATTGTGGGGTCTGACACAGACTGTGGGGAGAGAGTGGGGCAGTGGGATTAGTGTGGGTTCTGACACAGACTGTGGGAGAGAGTGGGACAGTGGGATTAGTGTGGGGACTGACACAGACTGTCGGGAGAGAGTGGGACAGTGGGATTAGTGTGGGTTTTGACACAGACTGTGGGGAGAGAGTGGGACAGTGGGATTAGTGTGGGTTCTGAAACAGACTGGCAGAGAGTGGGACAGTGGGATTGGTGTGTGGTCTGACAGACTGTGGGGAGAGAGTGGGACAGTGGGATTAGTGTGGGTTCTGAAACAGACTGGCAGAGAGTGGAACAGTGGGATTAGTGTGGGGAATCATACATGACTGTGGGGTCAGTGGGATCAGTGTGGGGTCTGACACAGACTGTGGGGAGAGAGCGGGTCAGTGGGATTAGTCTGGATTCTGACACAGACTGTGGGGAGAGAGTGGGACAGTGGGATTAGTGTGGGGTCTGACACAGACTGTGGGGAGAGAGTGGGACAGTGGGATTAGTGTGGGGTCTGACACAGACTGTGGGGAGAGAGTGGGACAGTGGGATTAGTGTGGGGTCTGACACAGACTATGGGAGAGAGTGGGACAGTGGGATTTGTGTGGGGTCTGACACAGACTTTGGAAGAGAGTGGGTCAGCGGCATTATTGTGCGGTCTGACCCAGACTGTGGATAGAGAGTGGGGCAGTGGGATTAGTGTGGGGTCTGACACAAACTGTGGGAGAAAGCAGGACAGTTGGATTAGTGTGCGTTTTGACAGACTGTGGGGAGATAGTGCAACAGTGGGATTAGTCTGGGGTCTGACACAGACTGTGGGGAGTGAGTGGGACAGTGCGATTAGTGCGGGATTGACACAGACTATGGGGAGATAGTGGGACAGTGGGATTAGTGTGGGATTGACACAGACTGTGGGGAGAGAGTGGGACAGTGGGATTAGTGTGGGGTCTGTCACAGACTGTGGGAGAGAGTGGGTCAGTGGTATTAGTGTGGGGTCTGACATAGTCTGTGCAGAGAGAGTGGGACAGTGGGATTAGTGTGGGGAATCATACAGGACTGTGGGGTCAGTGGGGATCAGTGTGGGGTTTGACACAGACTGTGGGGAGAGAGCGGGTCAGTGGGATTAGTCTGGGGTCTGACACAGACTGTGGGGAGAGAATGGGACAGTGGGATTAGTGTGGGGTCTGACACAGACTGTGGGAGAAAGTGGGACGGTAGGATTAGTGTGGGGTCTGACACAGACTGTGGGAGAAAGTGGGACGGTAGGATTAGTGTGGGGTCTGACACAGACTGTGGGAAAGAGTGGGACAGTGAGATTAGTGTGGGGACTGACACAGACTGTGGGGAGAGAGTGGGACAGTGGAATTAGTGTGTGGTCTGACAGTGTGGGGGGAGATTGGGACAGTGGGATTAGTGTGGGGTCTGACACAGACTGTGGGGAGAGAATGGGACAGTGGGATTAGTGTGGGCAATCATACAGGACTGTGGGGAGAGAGTGGGACAGTGGGATTAGTGTGGGTTCTGACACAGACTGTGGGAGAGAGTGGGACAGTGGGATTAGTGTGGGGTCTGACACAGACTGTGGGAGAGAGTGGGAGAGTGGGATCAGTGTGGGGTCTGACACAGACTGTGAGGTGAGAGTGGTACAGTGGGATTAGTGTGGGGTCTGACACAGGACTGTGGGGAGAGAGTGGGATTGTGGGATTAGTTTGTGGTCTGACACAGACTATGGGAGAGAGAGGGACAGTGGGATTTGTGTGGGGTCTGACACAGACTGTGGGAGGGAGTGGGTCAGTGGGATCAGTGTGGGGTCTGACAGACTGTGGGGAGAGAGTGGGACAGTGGGATTATTGTGGGGTCTGACACAGACTGTGGGGAGAGAGTGGGACAGTGGGATTAGTGTGGGGATTGACACAGACTGTGGGGAGAGAGTGGGGCAGTGGGATTAGTGTGGGGTCTGACAGACTGTGGGGAGAGAGTGGGATAGTGGGATTAATGTGGGTTCTGAAAAAGACTGGGAGAGAGTGGGACAGTGGGATTAGTGTGTGGTCTGACAGACTGTGGGGAGAGAGTGGGACAGTGGGATTAGTGCGGGATTGACACAGACTATGGGGAGATAGTTCGACAGTGGGATTAGTGTGGGATTGACACAGACTGTGGGGAGAGAGTGGGTCAGTGGGATTAGTGTGGGGTCTGACACAGATTGTGGGGAGAGAGTGGGACAGTGGGATTAGTGCGGGATTGACACAGACTATGGGGAGATAGTGGGACAGTGGGATTAGTATGGGATTGACACAGACTGTGAGGAGAGAGTGGGACAGTGGGATCAGTGTGGGGTCTTATACAGGACTGTGGGAGAGAGTGGGTCAGTGGCATTATTGTGCGGTCTGACACAAACTGTGGGGATAGAGTGGGGCAGTGGGATTAGTGTGGGGTCTGACAAAGACTGTGGGGAGTGAGGAGGACAGTGGGATTAGTGTGGGGTCTGACACAGTCTGGGGAAAGAGTGGGACACTGGGATTAGTGTGGGTTCTGACACAGACTGTGGGGAGACAGTGGTACAATGGGATTAGTGTGGGGTCTGACACAGACTGTGGGGAGAGAATGGGGCAGTGAGATTAGTGTGGGGTCTGACACAGACTGTGGGAGAGGGTGCGTCAATGGGATTAGTGTGGGTTCTGACACAGACTGTGGGGAGAGAATGGGGCAGTGGGATTAGTGTGTGGTCTGACCCACACTGTGGGAAGTGAGTGGGACAGTGGGATTAGTGTGGGGTCTGACACAGACTGGGGATAGAGTGGGACGCTGGGATTCGTGTGGAGTCTGACACAGACTGTGGGGAGGGAGTGGGACAGTGGGATTAGTGTGGGGTCTGACATGACTGTAGGAGAGAGTGGGACTGTGGGATTAGTGTGTGGTTTGACACAGACTGTGGGAGAGAGTGGGACAGTGGGATTAGTGTGGGGTCTGACACAGACTGTGGGGAGAGAGTGGGACAGTGGGATTAGTGTGGGGTCTGACAGAGACTGTGGGGAGAGAGTGGGACAGTGGAAATAGTGTTGTGTCTGTCACAGACTGTGGAGTGAGAGTGGGACAGACGGGATTAGTGTGGGGTCTGACACGACTGTGGGAGAGAGTGGGACTGTGGGATTAGTGTGGGGTCTGACACAGACTGTGGGGAGAGAGTGGGTCAGTGGCATTATTGTGTGGTCTGACAGACTGTGGGGTGAGAGTGGGACAGTGGGATTAGTGTGGGGTCTGACACAGACTGCGGGGAGAGAGTGGGACTGTTGTATTAGTGTGGGTTCAGAAACAGACTGGGAGAGAGTGGGACAGTGGGATTAGTGTGGGGTCTGACACAGACTATGGGAGAGAGTGGGACAGTGGGATTAGTGTGGGGTCTGACACAGACTGTGGGAGAGAGTGCGAGAGTGGGATTAGTGTGGGGTCTGAAACAGACTGTGAGGTGAGAGTGGTACAGTGGGATTAGTGTGGGGTCTGACACAGGACTGTGGGGAGAGAGTGGGATTGTGGGATTAGTCTGGGGTCTGACACAGACTGTGGGGAGAGAGTGGGACAGTGCGATTAGTGCGGGATTGACACAGACTATGGGGAGATAGTGGGACAGTGGGATTAGTGTGGGATTGACACAGACTGTGGGGAGAGAGTGGGACAGTGGGATTAGTGTGGGGTCTGTCACAGACTGTGGGAGAGAGTGGGTCAGTGGTATTAGTGTGGGGTCTGACATAGTCTGTGCAGAGAGAGTGGGACAGTGGGATTAGTGTGGGGAATCATACAGGACTGTGGGGTCAGTGGGGATCAGTGTGGGGTTTGACACAGACTGTGGGGAGAGAGCGGGTCAGTGGGATTAGTCTGGGGTCTGACACAGACTGTGGGGAGAGAATGGGACAGTGGGATTAGTGTGGGGTCTGACACAGACTGTGGGAGAAAGTGGGACGGTAGGATTAGTGTGGGGTCTGACACAGACTGTGGGAGAAAGTGGGACGGTAGGATTAGTGTGGGGTCTGACACAGACTGTGGGAAAGAGTGGGACAGTGAGATTAGTGTGGGGACTGACACAGACTGTGGGGAGAGAGTGGGACAGTGGAATTAGTGTGTGGTCTGACAGTGTGGGGGGAGATTGGGACAGTGGGATTAGTGTGGGGTCTGACACAGACTGTGGGGAGAGAATGGGACAGTGGGATTAGTGTGGGCAATCATACAGGACTGTGGGGAGAGAGTGGGACAGTGGGATTAGTGTGGGTTCTGACACAGACTGTGGGAGAGAGTGGGACAGTGGGATTAGTGTGGGGTCTGACACAGACTGTGGGAGAGAGTGGGAGAGTGGGATCAGTGTGGGGTCTGACACAGACTGTGAGGTGAGAGTGGTACAGTGGGATTAGTGTGGGGTCTGACACAGGACTGTGGGGAGAGAGTGGGATTGTGGGATTAGTTTGTGGTCTGACACAGACTATGGGAGAGAGAGGGACAGTGGGATTTGTGTGGGGTCTGACACAGACTGTGGGAGGGAGTGGGTCAGTGGGATCAGTGTGGGGTCTGACACAGACTGTGGGGAGAGAGCGGGTCAGTGGGATTAGTCTGGGGTCTGACACAGACTGTGGGGAATGAGTGGGACAGTAGGATTAGTGTGGTGTCTGACAGACTGTGGGGAGAGAGTGGGACAGTGGGATTATTGTGGGGTCTGACACAGACTGTGGGGAGAGAGTGGGACAGTGGGATTAGTGTGGGGATTGACACAGACTGTGGGGAGAGAGTGGGGCAGTGGGATTAGTGTGGGGTCTGACAGACTGTGGGGAGAGAGTGGGATAGTGGGATTAATGTGGGTTCTGAAAAAGACTGGGAGAGAGTGGGACAGTGGGATTAGTGTGTGGTCTGACAGACTGTGGGGAGAGAGTGGGACAGTGGGATTAGTGCGGGATTGACACAGACTATGGGGAGATAGTTCGACAGTGGGATTAGTGTGGGATTGACACAGACTGTGGGGAGAGAGTGGGTCAGTGGGATTAGTGTGGGGTCTGACACAGATTGTGGGGAGAGAGTGGGACAGTGGGATTAGTGCGGGATTGACACAGACTATGGGGAGATAGTGGGACAGTGGGATTAGTATGGGATTGACAGACTGTGAGGAGAGAGTGGGACAGTGGGATTAGTGTGGGGTCTTACACAGGACTGTGGGAGAGAGTGGGTCAGTGGCATTATTGTGCGGTCTGACACAAACTGTGGGGATAGAGTGGGGCAGTGGGATTAGTGTGGGGTCTGACAAAGACTGTGGGGAGTGAGGAGGACAGTGGGGTTAGTGTGGGGTCTGACACAGTCTGGGGAAAGAGTGGGACACTGGGATTAGTGTGGGTTCTGACACAGACTGTGGGGAGACAGTGGTACAATGGGATTAGTGTGGGGTCTGACACAGACTGTGGGGAGAGAATGGGGCAGTGAGATTAGTGTGGGGTCTGACACAGACTGTGGGAGAGGGTGCGTCAATGGGATTAGTGTGGGTTCTGACACAGGACTGTGGGGAGAGAGTGGGATTGTGGGATTAGTTTGTGGTCTGACACAGACTATGGGAGAGAGAGGGACAGTGAGATTTGTGTGGGGTCTGACACAGACTGTGGGAGGGAGTGGGTCAGTGGGATCAGTGTGGGGTCTGACACAGACTGTGGGGAGAGAGCGGGTCAGTGGGATTAGTCTGGGGTCTGACACAGACTGTGGGGAATGAGTGGGACAGTAGGATTAGTGTGGTGTCTGACAGACTGTGGGGAGAGAGTGGGACAGTGGGATTATTGTGGGGTCTGACACAGACTGTGGGGAGAGAGTGGGACAGTGGGATTAGTGTGGGGATTGACACAGACTGTGGGGAGAGAGTGGGGCAGTGGGATTAGTGTGGGGTCTGACAGACTGTGGGGAGAGAGTGGGATAGTGGGATTAATGTGGGTTCTGAAAAAGACTGGGAGAGAGTGGTACAATGGGATTAGTGTGGGGTCTGACACAGACTGTGGGGAGAGAATGGGGCAGTGAGATTAGTGTGGGGTCTGACACAGACTGTGGGAGAGGGTGCGTCAATGGGATTAGTGTGGGTTCTGACACAGACTGTGGGGAGAGAATGGGGCAGTGGGATTAGTGTGTGGTCTGACCCACACTGTGGGAAGTGAGTGGGACAGTGGGATTAGTGTGGGGTCTGACACAGACTGGGGATAGAGTGGGACGCTGGGATTCGTGTGGAGTCTGACACAGACTGTGGGGAGGGAGTGGGACAGTGGGATTAGTGTGGGGTCTGACATGACTGTAGGAGAGAGTGGGACTGTGGGATTAGTGTGTGGTTTGACACAGACTGTGGGAGAGAGTGGGACAGTGGGATTAGTGTGGGGTCTGACACAGACTGTGGGGAGAGAGTGGGACAGTGGGATTAGTGTGAGGTCTGACAGAGACTGTGGGGAGAGAGTGGGACAGTGGAAATAGTGTTGTGTCTGTCACAGACTGTGGAGTGAGAGTGGGACAGACGGGATTAGTGTGGGGTCTGACACGACTGTGGGAGAGAGTGGGACTGTGGGATTAGTGTGGGGTCTGACACAGACTGTGGGGAGAGAGTGGGTCAGTGGCATTATTGTGTGGTCTGACAGACTGTGGGGTGAGAGTGGGACAGTGGGATTAGTGTGGGGTCTGACACAGACTGCGGGGAGAGAGTGGGACTGTTGTATTAGTGTGGGTTCAGAAACAGACTGGGAGAGAGTGGGACAGTGGGATTAGTGTGGGGTCTGACACAGACTATGGGAGAGAGTGGGACCGTGGGATTAGTGTGGGGTCTGACACAGACTGTGGGAGAGAGTGCGAGAGTGGGATTAGTGTGGGGTCTGAAACAGACTGTGAGGTGAGAGTGGTACAGTGGGATTAGTGTGGGGTCTGACACAGGACTGTGGGGAGAGAGTGGGATTGTGGGATTAGTTTGTGGTCTGACACAGACTATGGGAGAGAGTGGGGCAGTGGGATTAATGTGGGGTCTGACACAGACTGTGGGGAGAGAGTGGGACAGTGGGATTAGTGTGGGGACTGACAGAGACTGTGGGGAGAGAGTGGGACAGTGGGATTAGTGTGGGGTCTGACACAGACTGTGGGAAAGAGTGGGAGAGTGGGATCAGTGTGGGGTCTGACACAGACTGTGGGGTGAGAGTGGGACAGTGGGATTAGTGTGGGGTCTGACACAGGACTGTGGGGAGAGAGTGGGATTGTGGGATTAGTTTGTGGTCTGACACAGACTGTGGGAGAGAGAGGGACAGTGGGATTTGTGTGGGGTCTGACACAGACTGTGGGAGAAAGTGGGTCAGTGGGATTAGTGTGGGGTCTGACACAGACTGTGGGGAGTGAGTGGGACAGGGGGATTAGTGTGGGGTCTGACACAGACTGTGGCAGGGAGTGGTACAATGGGATTAGTGTGGGGTCTGACACAGACTGTGGGGAGAGAATGGGACACTGTGTTGAGTGTGGGGTCTGACACAGACTGTGGGGATAGAGTGGGACAGTGGGATTAGTGTGGGGTCTGACACAAACTGTGGGGACAGAGTGGTACAGTGGTATTAGAGTGGGTTCTGAAACAGACTGGGAGAGAGTGGGACAGTGGGATTAGTGTGTGGTCTGACAGACTGTGGGAGAGAGTGGGACAGTGGTATTAGTGTGTGGTCTGACACAGACTGTGGGGAGAGAGTGGGACAGTGGGATTAGTATGGGCTCTGACACAGACTGTGGGGAGAGAGTCGGTCAATCGGATTCGTGTGGGTTCTGACACAGTGGGGAGAGAGTGGAACAGTGCGATTAGTGTGTGGTCTGACACAGACTGTGGGGAGAGAGTGGGGCAGTGGGATTAGTGTGGGGTCTGACACAGACTGTAGGAGAGAGTGGGACAGTGGGATTAGTGTCTGGTCTGACAGACTGTGGGGAGAGATTGTGACAGTGGAATCAGTGTGGGGTCTGACACAGACTGTGCAGAGAGAGTGGGACAGTGGGATTAGTGCGGGATTGACACAGACTATGGGGAGATAGTGGGACAGTGGGATTAGTGTGGGATTGACACAGACTGCGGGGAGAGAGTGGGACAGTGGGATTAGTGTGGGGTCTGTCACAGACTGTGGGAGAGAGTGGGTCAGTGGTATTAGTGTGGGGTCTGACACAGACTGTGCAGAGAGAGTGGGACAGTGGGATTAGTGTGGGGAATCATACAGGACTGTGGGGAGGGAGTGGGTCAGTGGGATCAGTGTGGGGTCTGACACAGACTGTGGGGAGAGAGCGGGTCAGTGGGATTAGTCTGGGGTCTGACACAGACTGTGGGGAATGAGTGGGACAGTAGGATTAGTGTGGGGTCTGACACAGACTGTGGGGAGAGAGTGGGACAGTGGGATTATTGTGGGGTCTGACACAGACTGTGGGGAGAGAGTGGGACAGTGGGATTAGTGTGGGGATTGACACAGACTGTGGGGAGAGAGTGGGACAGTGGGATTAGTGTGTGGTCTGACAGACTGTGGGGAGAGAGTGGGACAGTGGGATTAGTGCGGGATTGACACAGACTATGGGGAGATAGTTCGACAGTGGGATTAGTGTGGGATTGACACAGACTGTGGGGAGAGAGTGGGTCAGTGGGATTAGTGTGGGGTCTGACACAGATTGTGGGGAGAGAGTGGGACAGTGGGATTAGTGCGGGATTGACACAGACTATGGGGAGATAGTGGAACAGTGGGATTAGTGTGGGATTGACACAGACTGTGAGGAGAGAGTGGGACAGTGGGATTAGTGTGGGGTCTTACACAGGACTGTGGGAGAGAGTGGGTCAGTGGCATTATTGTGCGGTCTGACACAAACTGTGGGGATAGAGTGGGGCAGTGGGATTAGTGTGGGGTCTGACAAAGACTGTGGGGAGTGAGGAGGACAGTGGGATTAGTGTGGGGTCTGACACAGTCTGGGGAAAGAGTGGGACACTGAGATTAGTGTGGGTTCTGACACAGACTGTGGGGAGACAGTGGTACAATGGGATTAGTGTGGGGTCTGACACAGACTGTGGGGAGAGAATGGGGCAGTGAGATTAGTGTGGGGTCTGACACAGACTGTGGGAGAGGGTGCGTCAATGGGATTAGTGTGGGTTCTGACACAGACTGTGGGGAGAGAATGGGGCAGTGGGATTAGTGTGTGGTCTGACCCACACTGTGGGAAGTGAGTGGGACAGTGGGATTAGTGTGGGGTCTGACACAGACTGGGGATAGAGTGGGACGCTGGGATTCGTGTGGAGTCTGACACAGACTGTGGGGAGGGAGTGGGACAGTGGGATTAGTGTGGGGTCTGACATGACTGTGGGAGAGAGTGGGACTGTGGGATTAGTGTGTGGTTTGACACAGACTGTGGGAGAGAGTGGGACAGTGGGATTAGTGTGGGGTCTGACACAGACTGTGGGGAGAGAGTGGGACAGTGGGATTAGTGTGGGGTCTGACAGAGACTGTGGGGAGAGAGTGGGACAGTGGAAATAGTGTTGTGTCTGTCACAGACTGTGGAGTGAGAGTGGGACAGACGGGATTAGTGTGGGGTCTGACACGACTGTGGGAGAGAGTGGGACTGTGGGATTAGTGTGGGGTCTGACACAGACTGTGGGGAGAGAGTGGGTCAGTGGCATTATTGTGTGGTCTGACACAGACTGTGGGGTGAGAGTGGGACAGTGGGATTAGTGTGGGGTCTGACACAGACTGCGGGGAGAGAGTGGGACTGTTGGATTAGTGTGGGTTCAGAAACAGACTGGGAGAGAGTGGGACAGTGGGATTAGTGTGTGGTCTGACACAGACTGTGGGGTGAGAGTTGTACAGTGGGATTAGTGTGGGGTCTGACAGACTGTGGGGAGAGAGTGAGACAGTGGGATTCGTGTCTCTTGACTCCTGTTCCCAGTCTCCTCGTCCCATTCCCTGTCTCCTGTTTCCTGATCCCAGTCTCCTCACTTCCATTCCCTGTCTTCTGACTCCTGTCCCCAGTCTCCTCATCCCTTTCCCTGTCTCCTTGTCCCATTCCCTGTCTCCTGACTCCTGTTCCCAGTCTCCTCCTCCATTTCTCTGTCTCCTGACTCCTGTTCCCAGTCTCCTCATCCCATTCCCCGTCTTGTCCCATTCGCTGCCTCCTGACTCCTGTTCGCAGTATCTTCGTCCCATTCCCTGTCTCCTTGTCCCATTCCCTGTCTCCTGACTCCTGTCCCCAGTCTCCTCCTCCATTTCTCTGTCTCCTGACTCTTGTTCCCAGTCTCCTCATCCCATTCCCTCTCTCCTGACTCCTGTTCCCCGTCTCCTCGTCCCATTCCCTGTCTCCTGACTCCTGTTCCCAGTCTCCTCGTCCCATTCCCTGTCTCCTGACTCCTGTTCCCAGTCTCCTCACTTCCATTCTCTGTCTCCTGATTCCTGTTCCCAGTCTCCTCATCCCATAGAAACCATAGAAACCATAGAAACTACAGCACAGAAACAGGCCTTTTGGCCCTTCTTGGCTATGCCGAACCATTTTCTGCTTAGTCCCACTGACCTGCACACGGACCATATCCTTCCATACACCTCCCATCCATGTATCTGTCCAATTTATTCTTAAATGTTAAAAAAGAACCCACATTTACCACCTCGTCTGTCAGCTCATTCCATACTCCCACCACTCTCTGTGTGAAGAAGCCCCGCCCTAATGTTCCCTTTAAACTTTTCCCCTCTCACACTTAAACCATGTCCTCTGGTTTTTTTCTCCCCTTGCCTCAGTGAAAAAAGCCTGCTTGCATTCACTCTATCTATACCCATCATAATTTTATATACCTCTATCAAATCTCCCCTCATTCTTCTATGCTCCAGGGAATAAAGTCCTAACCTATTCAACCTTTCTCTGTAACTGAGTTTCTCAAGTCCCAGCAACATCCTTGTAAACCTTCTCTGCACTCTTTCAACCTTATTTATATCCTTCCTGTAATTTGGTGACCAAAACTGAACACAATACTCCAGATTCGGCCTCACCAATGCCTTATACAACCTCATCATAACATTCCAGCTCTTATACTCAATACTTTGATTAATAAAGGCCAATGTACCACAAGCTCTCTTTACGACCTTATCTACCTGTGACGCCACTTTTAGGGAATTATGTATCTGTATTCCCAGATCCCTCTGTTCCACTGCACTCCTCAGTGCCTTACCATTAACCCTGTATGTTCTACCTTGGTTTGTCCTTCCAACGTGCAATACCTCACACTTGTCTGTATTAAACTCCATCTGCCATTTTTCAGCCCATTTTTCCAGCTGGTCCAAGTCCCCCTGCAGGCTCTGAAAACCTTCCTCACTGTCTACTACACCTCCAGTCTTTGTATCATCAGCAAATTTGCTGATCCAATTTACCACATTATCATCCAGATCATTGATATAGATGACAAATAACAATGGACCCAGCACTGATCCCTGTGGCACACCACTAGTCACAGGCCTCCACTTGGAGAAGCAATTCTCTGCCACCAATCTTTGGCTTCTTCCATTGAGCCAATGTCTAATCCAATTTACCACCTCTCCATGTATACCTCGCGACTGAATTTTCCCAACTAACCTCCCATGCAGGACCTTGGCAAAGGCCTTACTGAAGTCCATGTAGACAATATCCACTGCCTTCCCTTCATCCATTTTCCTGGTAACCTCCTCGATAAACTCCAATAGATTGGTCAAACATGACCTACCACGCACAAAGCCATGTTGACTCCCCCTAATAAGTCCCTGTCTATCCAAATGCTTGTAGATTCTGTCTCTTAGTACTCCCTCCAATAACTTACCTACTACCAACGTTAAACTTACTGGCCTATAATTTTCCGGATTACTTTTAGAGCCTTTTTTAAACAACGGAACAACATGAGCCACTCTCCAATCCTCCAGCACCTCACCCGTAGGTACTGACATTTTAAATATATCTGCCAGGGCCCCTGCAATTTCAACACTAGTCTCCTTCAAGGTCCGAGGGAACACCCTGTCAGGTCCCGGGGATTTATCCACTTTAATTTTCCTCAAGACAGCAAGAACCTCCTCCTTTTCAATCTGTACAGTTTCTATGATCTCACTACTTGTTTCCCTTAATTCCATAGACTTCATGCCAGTTTCCTTAGTAAATACAGGCACAAAAAACCTATTTAAGATCTCTCCCATTTCCTTTGGTTCCGCACATAGCTGACCACTCTGATCTTCAAGAGGACCAATTTTATCCCTTACAATCCTTTTGCTCTGAATATACCTGTAAAAGCTCTTTGGATTATCCTTCGCTTTGACTGCAAAGGCAACCTCATGTCTTCTTTTAGCTCTCCTGATTTCTTTCTTAAGTATTTTCTTGCACTTCTTATACTCCTCAAGCACCTTATTTACTCCCTGTTTCCTATACACGTCATGCAACTCCCTCTTCTTCTTTATCAGAGTTGCAATATCTCTTGAGAAGTAAGGTTCCTTATTCCTATTCTCTTTGCCTTTAATCCTGACAGGAACATACAAACTCTGCACTCTCAAAATTTCTCCTTTGAAGGCTTCCTACCTACCGATCACATCTTTGCCAGAGAACAACCTGTCCCAATCCATGCTTTTTAGATCCTTTCTCATTTCTTCAAATTTGGCCTTCTTCCAGTTCAGAACCTCAACCCTAGGACCAGATCTATCCTTGTCCATGATCAAGTTGAAAAGGACTAGGTGAGAGTAAGAGTTGGGCATGGACTAGAAGGGCCGAGATGGCCTGTTTCTGTGCTGTAATGGTTATATGGTTATTTCAAAACAAATTAAAGACTTAGATAATATTTATGCAATTTCCCCTAATATTGATTTATTCAAATAAAAGGTAGAACTTCAATCACAATATAACCTATTACTAACTCATCCCATTAAAGGCTATTTGCTTAAGTTAAAGAGCCCATTTTATGTTTGGAGATAAAAATAACAAACTGCTCGCATCTCAATTAAGAACGGCTAGAGCCAAAAGGCAAATTTTGAAAATTCATATGAAAGATGGTACCTTGGCTTGGGAATATGAAGAAATTAATAAGATTTTTCAAGATTTTTATACTCAACTTTATAAATTTCAATGTCCAGTAGATTCTTCTGAAATGAATGCTTTCTTACGAAAGATTGTTTTTCCTAAAATTTCTGTTGAGCATCGAAAAACTCTTGATGCCCAAATTACTGAAGCCGAAATTCATAAAGCTACTTTTTCAATGCAATCTGGTAAGGCCCCTGGACTTGATAGCAATCCTGTAGAATTTTATAAAAAATTTGGAAAATTGTTTTCTCCGTGTATGTTGGAAATATTTAAAGATTCTTTTGTGAAAGGTGACTTACCCTTTACTTTCTATGATGCTTCTATTTCTTTAATTCTTAAAAAGGATAAAGGTCCTACTGATTGTGCCTCATATAGACCTATTTCATTATTGAATGTCGATGCTAAGATTCTGTCAAAGAAAATGGCCAATCGGTTGGAGAATATTTTGGGTAAAATTATTTTGAAAGATCAAACAGGCTTTATAAAGGGTCGTTATTCTTTTTCAAAAGTTCGGAGACTATCTAACATTATATATTTGTCCTCTTTTAAAACTCCACAATGCGTCGTCTCTTTGGATGCTGAAAAAGTGTTCAATTTAGTTGAATAGAAATATTTATTTAAAGTTTTAGAGAAATTTAGATTTAGTGTTAATTTTAATAATTGGATTAGAATAATATATAAAGCTCCTATTGCTACTGTTATTACTAATAACTATAGGTCTCCTTTTTTTCAGCTTTCATGGGGGACAAGACAAGGTTGTCCGTTAAGTCCTTTGTTGTTTAATTTAATATTAGAACCCCTTCCTATTGCTCTTCGTGAAGCTAAAAATATCCATGGGATTTTTGTGAATGAGACCATTCATAAGGTTTCTCTTTACGCTGACGATTTATTGGTTTATATATCTAATCCCGAAGAATCTATTCCTGCCTTGCTAAAATTATTCAATGAATTTGGAGAGTTTTCAGGATATAAAATAAATTCTAGTAGAAATTTCCTTTAAATGAATCTGTCTCTATATATGATAATATTCCTTTCAAAGTCACAGATGCTTTTAGATATTTAGGTGTTATAATTACTAAAAAATATAAGGATCTTTATAAAGCCAATTTCATTCCCTTGGTAGACTCTATGAAGTATTTATTTAGTAGATGGAGTCCACTTACATTTTCACTTGTTGATCATATCCATATAGTTAAAATGTTGATTTTACCAAAATTTTTATATTTATTTCAGAATATCCCTGTTTTTTTGACTAAGAAGTTTTTGATCAGATTGATTCTATTATTTTATCTTTTATTTGGAATAATAAAAGACCAAGAGTTAGTAAATGTCACTTACAAAAGTTGAAAAAGGATGGAGGTCTCGCTTTCCCTAATTTAAGAATGTATTACTGGGCTGTTAATGTGCGATACATGTCCTTTTGGTTATATTGGGTTAATAAGAATGATTGGCCAATTTGGGTAGACCTAGGATTGAAAGAGTTTTGTTTCACCTCGTTATTGGGAGTTGCTTTACCTATACAATTAGCTAAAGTTGCCAATTTAGACCTATACCCTGTGATTAAGTATTCTTTACAAATCTGGCTCCAGTTCCGCAATTTTTTAATCTTAAAATATTTAAACTTTGTAGTTTAATTTATTGAAATTACTTTTTTAAGCCTTCTTTGAGTGATCCAATTTTTTTACTTTGGAAAAATAAAGGTATTAATTCTTTTTTTGATTTATTTAAAGAAGATAGATTGATGTCTTTTGAACAATTAGTTCATAAATATTCTCTTTCATAATCACACTTTTTACAATACCTTCAAGTTAGACATTTCATACAAAAATATTTAAGTAATTTTCCTTACATATTGGATGCTGACCTGTTAGATGTTATTATGAGTATGATCCCTTCGATGAAGGGTTCCATTGGAAGAATTTATAATTTAATATTACAATGGGATAAGCATCTCATTTAAGATTAAACAAGATTGGGAAAAGGAACTCAATTTGACTTTTACGACAGAAGATTGGATGTGGATTCTGAAGCTGGTTAACTCTTCTTCAATCTGTGCTAGTCATTCACTGATTCAATTTAAAATTGTACATCGTTACTATTTGACGAAGGAGAGATTGTCTAAAATATTCCCTAATGTTGATAGTCATTGTGATAGATGTAAAACTGAGACAGCTACACTGACACACATGTTTTGGTCTTGTTCTATACTGGAACAGTACTGGAAATCAGTTTTTTCAATAATTTCTAAAGCACTTAAAATTAATTTACTACCTAACAAATTAACTGTGCTTTTTGGAATAATTCCTCAAAATATCCGTGGTATCTCTTTGTCTGACCAACATGTTATTGCATTTGTTACATTGATAGCTAGGAGGGCCATTTTGTTGAAGTGGAAGGATACATCAGCTCCCACTTTGTCACAATGGTTCTCTCAAGTGATGCTATGTCTTAGTTTGGAGAAAATTAGAAGTCGAACTTTTGAACCTTTATTTGACTTTGAGAAAAGATGGGGTTCATTTGCTCATTATTATCATTTGAGCTAATTGATAGATTTCCTCCACGATCTAATTGTAAATTTTTGGTACATTTTTTTTCTTGCTGGCGGTTTGATGTTTATCTTTAGAAGCTTTTTGTATGAAGCATGGCTCCGGGGTTGAACACCTAATGGGTTTTTTTTCTCACTTTCTCTTGCTTAGTAGGGTTTTTTCCCTCTTTTTTTTAAATCACCAAAATTTTTTCAAACTTTAATGTTTTTTTCTTGAGACATTGTAAGTGTTGCTTACTTCAATGTACATGTGTTATTTTTGAATAATATAATAATAATAAAAAGATTTGAAAAGATAGCAGAATGCCTTGCATTCAAAACCAAAGGAACTCCCTGGTTCTCTTAACAAACTGATTGTTACCTGTCACCTGTAGGTGGACTGAGATGAGAATTCCAAGGAACAGGGGCCACTGCGATGAATAGGGTGCGTCAAACATTTCCGTTCTTCACAGAAAATCCTCCTGAAAGTCAGAGTCTAATGTCAGAGAGTGAAACATCATTCCCTCAGGGGCCTGGGAGCCTCTTGAGCAATCACTCCCTTCATACCGCCCCTGTTTTTCAGACCGACAAAAGTTTTTCAAAACTTCATCACTCGTGGGATTGAGGTTAGGAGCCAAGAGGTAATGTTACAGCTATATAGGACCCTGGTCAGACCCCACTTGGAGTACTGTGTTCAGTTCTGGTCGCCTCACTACAGGAAGGATGTGGAAACTTTAGAAAGGGTGCAGAGGAGATTTGCAAGCCTATTGCCTGGTTTGGAGAGCATGCCTTATGAAAACAGGTTGAGTGAACTCGGCCTTTTCTCCTTGAAGCGACGGAGGACGAGAGGTGACTTGATAGAGGTGTATAAGATCATGAGAGGCATTGATCGTGTGGATAGTCAGAGGCTTTTTCCCAGGGCTGAAATGGCTAGCATGAGAGGGCATAGTTTTAAGGTGCTTGGAAGTAGGTACAGAGGAGATGTCAGGGATAAGTTTTTTATGCAGAGAATGGTGAGTGCGTGGAATGGGCTGCCAGCGATGGTTGTGAAGGTGGATACAATAGGGTCTTTTAAGAGACTCCTGGACAGGTACATGGAGCTCAGAAAAATAGAGGGCTATGGGTAACCCTAGGTAATTTCTCAGGGAAAGGCATGTTCGGCACAGCTTTGTGGGCCAAAGGGCCTGTATTGTGCTGTAGGTTTTCCATGTTTCTATGTTTATTCACACAAAACTACACAAAATACAAGCATCAAGTATTTACATGACAGCAAACAAACTCAAATTAAAATACGATTATTAGTTTCTATAAAACAGTCAATTTCCTGGGGGGCCATCACTCCCGGAAATCTCCCAATGTGCCCAGTGCGACAGCGTGTTCCCTCTCCAAGGACAGCTGGGCACAAACCTTCTCCCAGAAGATAGGCAGAGCCTTTGACTGCCTGCCATCTCGACCTGTGAATGGCCATCTTGGCAAGGTCTTGGAGAAAACACTCGAGCAGATTTTCCTTGTGAGCAGCCCCTTTCTGTACTGGGTGCCCATACTGTATATAAGGAGCACAAGGCTGATGTGTAACCAGTACCAGACAGGCAGCCCCTGATATTAAAACGGAGGTTACAACCCCTCGCACTCCATATAAGCATGACTCCTCCCGGCCACAGATTGGACAGGTGGACGGGGTGTCAGACAACCTGCTTAAAAACCTGTTGCACGGTACTGTCCTATACAACACCTTCCACCCCAGGTCCCCAATGTACAGGGGAAGGACCCCAGCATAAAGAGATTTCCACTGGCGACCTCCCCTGCCGGCAGATGGTAAAACAGACTGCCAAGGTGAGTCTGCTGCCAGACGAAGGCGAGGAAGTGAAATGTGTGCGGAGCATCATGGAAAGGCATGGTGGCAACTCTGCAAGATGGCACTCATTATGTGGGACCCTCTCCTGAGAGGTATCTCAGGCCTTGGATGCGATGAGCCTGACTGGGCTGACTGGGTGTTAGTGCAGCCAGGAGCCCTCTGCATTCCCAAGCCTCCCCGACACCCACCATGATGGGATGGGAGCCAGTCCCCTTCTCAGCCAAAGCACCTTCCCCTTCCCCACTGGTGCAGGAGCACCTTGACTCCCAAACCCCTTCCCCTCACACAACTAAATGAAAAGGAACAGGCGAATAACACGGAATATCAAACCATAAGTCTGAAAATGTCCACAGTCCATAAACACAGAACATCCTCTGACCTCACCGACATCACAGAAAGAGAGGGGGAGAGATACCACACCAGTGCAGGGGTCTACTCACGAGCCACAGCGATAGCTGCTCACATATTCCTTCTCCAGCAGCGATCAAAAGGTAGGCAGTCAGCCACAAAAGCTCTCTTTACCACCCTTTCTCCCTGTAACGCCACTTTCAAAGAGTTATGGATCGATATTCCTGGATCTCTTTCTTCTAACGCACTCCTCAGTGCCCTGCTGCTCGTCGTGTAAATCCTACCCAGGGTTGTCCTCCCAAACGGCAACACCTCACACTTGTCTGCATTAAATCCATCTGCCATTCTTTCCAACTGCAAGCTTCGATAACCTTCCTCACTGTCCACTACACCCCCAATCTTAGTGTCATCCACAAATATGCTGATCCAGTTTTCTACATCATCATCAAGTTCATCAATATAGACGACAAGTAACATTCCATGGTTATTTGGAAGAAGAGAAATTCCTGCTGAGTTTCTTGTTCCAGAATGTTCTGACAGCACTAACCTTCGCTGCTCTGCTGATGGCCCAGGTTAGTCAGCCCAAGAACACCTGACGTCTTCCTTCACTGCTCACTTCCAATAACTCTCAGTCCCAAGGCGATAAGATCGCAGCTGCTCTGTGTAAACCACAGCAGATCTGTCCATTCTAAAAGTCCCCGTCGTGTTTCCCAGGCTTACTCGTGATTGTTCAGAGCAGTTCAGCCTCAGTAAATATTACAGCGTGTTGCCTTGGTTCCCAGAATGGAACAGCAATTCACCACATCATAAAACATCCCAAAGTTTACATGATTTTCTCTGACTGTGAGAGCTTTCTCTCTCCATGTTGTGTTATCATTCAGGCAGTTTATTGTCACAGATCTAATCACTATTTCCAATTTCCTGTATTTACTTTCATAAAAGTGTACACATCTGTAAACATAAATGTCCCATGTCTGTCTGCCCTCCTAAATCTACCTTCCTACAAATGCACTTAGTTACATCCCATAGTTGTAGCAGTGCGATCACTCAAGACCAGAATGATGTTCTAAGGCAAGTTTCCCAACCTGGCATCCAGGGACCCCTCAGTTAATAGTAGGGGTCCATGGCATGAAAAGCTCAGGAACCCCTGTTCTGAGGGATTATTCCCTTCATGGAGAAGGCCTGTGCATGACTTTGTTCAAGTGGGAGGCTGATGTAAGAACAGCCATCACATGCTCCTTGACAGATTGGGCTTGGGGTCCATTGGCATGGAGTGCAAGACGACTGTGGACCCTTCACTGCTGCAGTCTTCCCCCACCTTCAGTGCTGTCGTGGTGTGTCATCACTTTCTGCCAGCTCCACCGTTGAGGTCTTGGTTGGATCGCTCTTTGTCTGGACCGTCCCCCTTAACTTTATCGCCATGGGTGATCCTCCCAGGAATTAAGCTGCAGACAGCATTGTTCTGGGTGATCACTGAGTGATCCTCCCAGTGCAGACAGCATTGTTCTGGGTGATCACTGGGTGATCACTGAGTGATCCTCCCAGTACAGACAACATTGTTCTGGGTGATCACTGGGTGATCCTCCCAGTGCAGACAGCATTGTTCTGGGTGATCACTGGGTGATCACTGAGTGATCCTCCCAGTACAGACAACATTGTTCTGGGTGATCACTGGGTGATCCTCCCAGTGCAGACAGCATTGTTCTGGGTGATCACTAGGTGATCACTGAGTGATCCTCCCAGTACAGACAACATTGTTCTGGGTGATCACTGGGTGATCCTCCCAGTGCAGACAGCATTGTTCTCGGGGTTGCAGGAACTCACAAGCCTCTCCACCGTGACAAGGTGATGATCCTCAGGGAAGTTTGAATGTACTGAACCCACTTTTCACAAGCAGGCTAGGCGAGGAATATCAGAGGTGCCTCAGTGAGTTCATGTCCATCCACAGCCCACCTGCGTTTACTGATCTCGGTGGATGTGTGTCCAGACCTGGCCTTAGTGCACACACTTTTGACCATCCACTGGCGAAGTATTACAGCGTCATTCCCTAGAAACAGGAAACAGGAAACAGGAAACATGCTTTTCAGCCAACACCGCACATTTGCAATGGTATTTGAATAATATTTGAACCCTTTCCAGAACCCACACCCATGTGTAAAGATATAAACACAGCTTCGTCTTTGATGCTGCTCCACCTCGTGTGTCATAGGTTACACAGCACATAAACAGCCCCTTCTCTCATCATGTCCATGACAACCGTTTACCCACCCAGACAATCCCAGTGACCAGCACTGGGTCCGGAGCTTCTCTGCCTTGAGGATTCAAGTGTTTGAACAGATAGTTCTGAAATGTTTCTGCCTCACCACATCCTCAGGAGTGTGTTCAAAATACAAACCAATCAGCCCCCCATCCCCCACCACTCAGCCTCCTCCACTAAGAAAACAGGCCCATGTCCTTCCAGTCTCAGTGCTTCATCCCTGGCAACAAACTGGTGAACGTCCTCTCTGCCCTCTGCAATGCAGTCACGTCCCTCCTCGGGTATGCTGACCAGTACTCAAGCTAGATTGCAGCTAACCTTTTATAAAGTTGTACCATGACCTCCCATGATCTTCCTTGCCCCAGCTATCGAACCGGCTAGGTATTCTCTATGTGCTGCCTCCCTCAGTGCTACCTGAGCTCCAAGTTTAATGGTTTTTGCCCTACTGCCTAGCACCTGATCTGCCACGATTCACCAGGTGTCAGGCCCCAGCCATCCGCTCTTTCGTAGCCTGAAGGATATGTCTCCAGAGCTACAAACATGGTCTCAAAGTCTATTCTGGGCTGGGGTGAATGCCACAACTTTGGTATTGGTTCTTATGTGAGAAGGTGGTTGTGGTCAATCAGCTCCACCCCAAGATATCTTGGGGCCAGTTCCTCCAGCTGCTTCCCCACTGACTGTCCTCCCTTGTCAGCTGACAGCTGGGAATGTTCACTGGTGACTGCACGATGGTCAGTCCCTTACACATCCCGTCAGTTCCCTCAGTCCCTTACACATCCCCTCAGTCCTGACATCGGCTACTAGGGAGAAAATAATCACCTCTCATGCACATACAGTGATTTTACCATCACCAGGTCACGAGCCTCAGCATTGACCAGGTGAACAGGACCAGCCGCAAATGTATCGTGGCTACAGGAGGGGGGTAGAAGCTGGCGGCCCACAGCAAATGCTCCACCATTAATGAAGCACAACTCAGGAGTGTGATGGAACAATTACCATCTGCCTGGGTCAGCCTGGCTCCAATAAAACTTACAAAGCTCGTGACCCACCCAGGATTCAGTTAGCAACCCATCCCCACACTCTCTCCACTACCAGCAGACGCAAGATCAGGGAACATTGGTTGTTGTGAGAATTGGTGAATTTAGTCAAGAAGAAAAATAAAATGCATGCAATATTTAAGAAGCTAAGCTCAAACAGAAGATTTACAAAGAAGTCAGAAAAGAACTCAAGAAGGGAATTAGAAAAGGCAGAAGGCCATGAAGAGTCCTTGGCAAGTAGTATCAAGGACTACTCAAGTATAAAGAGGGGAATACGTGCTTGAGGATATGGGAGTGGTCCTACATTAGTACCAGTATTTACAAGGAGAAGGATATGGAGGATAGGGAGATCAGGGCTGGGGCATTTTGAGGTAAAGGAGGAGATGGTGTTTGATATCTTAAAGGGCATTGAGGTGGATAAGTTCCCAGGGCCTGATGGGATATAGCCCAGGTTTCAGAGAGGCAAGTGAAAAGATTGCTGGGACCTTGACCAATACTTTTGCATCCACTCTAGCCACAGGCGAGGTCCCAGAGGACTGGCAAGAAGCCAGTGTCATTCTATTATTGAAGAAGGGAGCCAAGGATAACCCTGGAAATTATAGACGGGTGAGTCTCACGTCAGTGGTAGGGAAGTTACCAGAGAAAATTCTTAGCGATAGGATTTATGAGTGTTTGGAAAAACCTGGCCTAATTAGGACAGGCCATCATGGCTTACAGGTGAGACCCGACGTAGACTGGGAGACCGCTTCACCAAGCATCTACGCTCCATCCGCTAGAAGAAGCAGGATCTCCCAGTGGCCACCCATTTTAATTCCATTTCCCATTCTGATATCTCCATCCATGACCTCCTCCACTGCCATGATGAGGCCACACTTAGGTTGGAGGAACAACACCTTATATTCCGTTTGGGAAGCCTCCAACTGATGGCATGAACATCAATTTCTCAGACTTCCAGTAATGTCTCCCCACCTCCTTCAACATTCCCCATCCCCTTTTCCCTCCCTCACCTCATCTCCTTGCCCGCCCATCGCCTCCCTCTGGTGCTCCTTCCACCTTTTTTGTTCGCCCACAGTCTTCTGTCCCTTTCATCAATCAACTTTCCAGCTCTTTACTTCATCCCTCCCCCTCCAGGTTTCACTTATCACCTTGTGTTTCTCTCTCCCCTCCCCCACCTTTTCAATCTACTCATCAGCTTTTTCGCTCCAGTTCTGCCGAAGGGTTTTGGCCTGAGACCTGGACTGTACTTTTTTCCATAGATGTTGCCTGGCCTGCTGAGTTCCTCTAGCATTTTGTGTGTGCTTCATGGCTTTGTGCAGGACAAATCATGTCTTACTAACTTGATTAAAGTTTTTGACAAGGTGACAAGGGTGATTGATGAAGGTAGAGCTTCGATGTTGTCTATAACGGATTTTAGTAAAGTGTTTGACAAGGTCCCTCATGGGAGGCTCATCCAGAAGATTAGCATGCATGGGATCAATAGTGAATTGGTTGTTTGGATACATAACTGACTAGGCCACAGAAGACAGAGGTTAATAGTCAATGGGACTTATTCTAGTTAGAGGCCCATGGTTAATGGTGTCCTTTATCTTATTGGTTTTTTTTGTGCTGCATCAGTTTAGGAGTAACAATTCCTGGATGGTTTGTTGCCTTCCGGGTGCCAGGGTCAGGGATATCTCTGATCGCGTGCACAGCATTCTGAATTGGGAGGGTGATCAGCCAGATGTCGTGGTGCACATCGGTACCAATGACATAGTAAGGAAGAGTGAGGAGGTCCTGGACAGTGAGTATAGAGAGCTTGGTAGGAAGTTGAAAAGCAGGACCTCGAGGGTGGTAATCTCAGGATTGCTACCTGTGCTACGTGCCAGTGAGGGTAAGAATAGGATGCTCTGGAGGATGAACACATGGCTGAGGAACTGGTGCAGGGAGCAGGGTTTCAGATTTCAGGATCATTGGGACCTCTTCCGGAGCAGGTGGGACCTGTACAAGAGAGACAGGTTACACTTGAACTACAAGGGGACCAATATCCTTTCAGGGAGGTTTGTTAGTGCTATTGGGGAGTCTTTAAACTAGATCTGCAGGGGGATGGGAACCAGAGTGCCAGAGCAGATAGTGGAGTGGGGGTAAAAATAAATGATGTTAAAAGTTCATGCAAAGTCACAAATAGAACGGTTGTGTGTGGTGGTAATAATCTTCTGAGGTGTGTCTGTTTCAATGCAAGGAGTATTGTAGAGAAGACTGACAAGCTGAGGACATGGATTAACACATGGAATTACGACATTATAGCCATTAGTGAAACTTCGCTGCAGGAGGGGCAGGACTGGCAGCTTAATGTTCCAGGGTTCCGATGTTTCAGATGTGGTGGAGGCAGAGGAATGAAGGGTGGGGGTTGGCATTGCTAGTCAAGGAAAATATTACAGCAGTGCTCAGGCAGGACAGATTAGAGGGCTTGTCTACCGAGGCCATATGGGTGGAGCTGAGAAACAGGAAAGGTATGGCCACATTAGTGGGGTTGTATTATAGACCACCCAATAGTCAGCGAGAATTGGAGGAGCAAACCTGCAGAGAGACAACAGACAACTGCAGGAAACATTAAGTTGTGATAGTAGGGGATTTTAATTTTCCACATATTGATTGGGATTCCCATAGTGTTAAAGGTCTAGATGGGTTAGAGTTTGTAAAATGTGTTCAGGAAAGTTTTCTAAATCAATATATAGAGGAACCAACTAGAGAGGATACAATATTAGATCTCCTATTAGGAAACGAGTTAGGACAGGTGACGGAAGTGTATATAGGGGAACACTTTGGTTCCAGTGATCATAACGCCATTAATTTCAACTTGATCATGGACAAGGATAGATCTGGTCATCAGGTTGAGGTTCTAAACTGGAAAAAGGCCAAATTTGAAGAAATGAGAAAGGATCTAAAAAGCGTGGATTGGGACAGGTTGTTCTCTGGCAAGGATGTGATTGGTAGGTGGGAAGCCTTCAAAGGAGAAATTTTGAGAGTGCAGAGTTTGTATGTTGCTGTCAGGATTAAAGGCAAAGTGAATAAGAATAAGGAACCTTGGTTCTCAAGGGATATTGGAACTCTGATAAAGAAGAAGAGAGAGATGTATGACATGTATAGGAAACGGAGCAAACAAGGTGCTTGAGGAGTATAAAAGGTGCAAAAAAATACTTAAGAAAGAAATCAGGAGAGCAAAAGGATAGTAAGGGATAAAATTGGTCCTCTTGAAGATCAGAGTGGTTGGCTATGGATGGAACCAAAAGAAATGGGGGAGATCTTAAACGGGTTTTTTGCATCTGTATTTACTAAGGAAACTGGCATGAAGTCTATGGAATTAAAGGAAACAAGTCGTGAAGTCATGGAACCTATACAAATTGAAGAGGAGGAGGTGCTTGCTATCTTGAGGCAAATTAGAGTAGATAAATCCCCAGGACCTGACAGGGTATTCCCTCGGACCTTGAAGGAGACTAGTGTTGAAATTGCAGGGGCCCTGGCAGATATATTTAAAATGTCAGTACCTACGGGTGAGGTGCTGGAGGATTGGAGAGTGGCTCATGTTGTTCCGTTGTTTAAAAAAGGCTCTAAAAATAATCCGGGAAATTATAGGCCGGTAAGTTTGACGTCGGTAGTAGGTAAATTATTGGAAGGAGTACTGAGAGATAGGATCTACAAGTATTTGGATAGACTGGGACTTATTAGGGACAGTCGACATGGCCTTGTGCATGGTAGGTCATGTTCAACCAATCTATTAGTCCATTGTTATTTGTCATCTATATCAATGATCTGGATGATAATGTGATAAATTGGATCAGCAAATTTGCTGATGATACAAAGATTGGAGGTGTAGGGGACAGTGAGAAAGGTTTTCAAAGCTTGCAGAGGGATTTGGACCAGCTAGAAAAATGGGCTGAAAAATGGCAGATGGAGTTTAATACAGACAAGGGCACTTTGGAAGGACAAACCAAGGTAGAACATACAAGGCAAATGGTAGGGCACTGAGGAGTGCAGTAGAACAGAGGGATCTGGGAATACAGATACAAAATTCCCTAAAAGTGGCGTCACAGGTAGATAGGGTCGTAAAGAGAGCTTGTGGTACATTGGCCTTTATTAATCAAAGTATTGAGTATAAGAGCTGGAATGTTATGATGAGGTTGTATAAGGCATTGGTGAGGCCAAATCTGGAGTATTGTGTTCAGTTTCGGTCACCAAATTACCCAAATTACAGGAAGGATATTAATAAGGTTGAAAGAGTGCCGAGAAGGTTTACAAGGATGTTGCCGGGACTTGAGAAACTCAGTTACAGAGAAAGGTTGAATAGGTTAGGACTTTATTCCTTGGAGCGTAGAAGAATGAGGGGAGATTTGATAGAGGTATATAAAATTATGATGGGTATAGATAGAGTGAATGCAAGCAGGCTTTTTCCACTGAGGCTAGAGGAGAAGAAAAACCGGAGGACATGGGTTAAGGGTGAGGGGGGAAAAGTTTAAAGGGAACATGGGGGGGGCTTCTTCACACAGAATGGTGGGAGTGTGGAATGAGCTGCCAGATGAAGTGGTAAATGCGGGCTCATTTTTAACATTTAAGAATAAATTGGACAGATACATGGATGAGAGGTGTATGGAGGGATATGGTCCAGGTGCAGGTCAGTGGGACTAGGCAGAGAAATGGTTCGGCACAGCCGAGAAGGGCCAAAAGGCCTGTTTCTGTGTGGTAATGTTCTATGGTTCTATGGTTCTAATACTCCTTTACACGTGTGTACTGGAAATGACATTAAACATTTTGAATCTTGAACCTTGAAGAAAGGACCAACCTTCACAATAAGATAAAAAAAACACAATAGTAAAAATTACAGTCAATAAAAGTACATAAGGCAGCTTATATACATAGATTGATTGTATGTCCATAAAGTGACGCTAGGCACAGGAGTGTCTGTGCATAAGGAGACTGACAGGAAATGATAAAGTAGTGGTGGTTGGGGTGTGGAGATGTTAATCAGTTTTACTGCTCGGAGGAAGTAACTGTTTTTGAATCTGGTGGTCCCGGTGTGGATGCTACGTAGCATCCTCTCTGATGGCAGACAGTCCATAAGCAGGGTGGGGCAGGGGAGGGGGTCCTTCATGATGTTACTGGCCCTCTTCTGGCATTTTTCTGCATATCTGTCCTTGATGGCAGGTAGGCCTGTGCTGAACTGCTGTAGTATGATAAACACTGGCTGCCATGACAAAACACAACAGTGAATTGCCCTGGTTACTCTGCAGAACCTCCCAAATCACCCGAAAGGAGAGGAAGTTGGGACAGTACATAAGAAGATCACCACCTCCAGGTCCCCCTCGGAGTGGCACACTGTCCTACCATGGAAACAGAATGCGGTTATTTTGTCTCCGCTGGGTTAATGCGGGCACTCTGTCCCTACAGCTAAGGTAGCACTCCCTCCAGCAGTGTAAAAGCAGCTCATGAAGACAAGTCAACCCAGCAGCAGAAACACACTGCTCTGTAGGCGGAGCAGCCTCTGTGGAGGCAAAGCATGATTCACGTTTCAGGTCGAACCCCTGCACTAACACCAAGAACGAGGAGGGAAAAGAGAAGTATAAAGAGGTGAAATTTAAAGGGAGGGGTGGAGGGAATGAAGAGGGGAAGGGAGGGATGGAGGATACAAGGAGAGGAAGGGAGGAATGGAGGATACAAAGAGGGGAAGTGGAGGGATGCAGGGTATGGAGGGGAAGGGGGATGGAAGGTTGAAGAAGGGAAGGGAGGGATGGAGGATACAAGGAGGGGAAGGGGAGGGATGGAGGGTATGGAGGAAGGGATGGAAGGTATGAAGAGGAGGGGGGATAGGAAGAATGAATCAAGGGAGAGGCAGATAGGTATGTAACATGCACAGTTTGCTGGAGGGTCTCAGCAGGGCAGAAGCATCTGTAAAAGTTGACATTTTAGGCCAAGACTCTTCATCAGGACAGCTTGGTATGCAGGTGATAGGCACGTAAACAGGAGGGGGAGGGGTGAAGACTCTCCGTAACAACGCGAGGGAGGGAAAGATGGAAAAGTTGAACAAGGGGAGAGGGAACCTAGAACATAAGTCCTTAAGACATAGGAGCAGAATCAGGCCATTCAGCCCATCAAGTCTGCTTCGCCATTCCATCATGGCTGATCCCGGATCCCACTCAGCCTTCTTGCTATACATATCCTTTGATGCCCTGACCAATCAGGAGATGATCAACTGCCACTCCAATTATAAGAACCACAGTCTGTGTCAGAGCACCTCCACAGATTTACTACTCTCTGGATAACAATTTCCTTCTTGCCTCTATTCCAAAGGGTCGTCCCTCAATTTTGGGCTGTGCCCTCTTGCTCTGGATACACAGTAGGAAACATCCTTTCCACATCCACCCTATCTAGTTCTTTCAGCATTTGGTAGGTTTCAATGGGATTCCCACACATTCTTCTAAATTCCAGTGAAGCTGCCAAACGCTCCTCATATGTTAACCCCTTCATTCCTGGAATCATCCTCGTGAACCTCCGCTAGACTCTCTCCAAAGACAATACATGCTTTCTTAGATAAGGAGTCCAAAACCGTTGACAATACTCTAAGTGCGGCCTGACTAGTGTCTTATAAAGGCTCAGCATCTCCTTGCTTTATATTCTATTTCCGTTAAAATAAGTAACAACATTGCATTTGCCTTCTTTACCACAAACTCACCCTGTGGATTAACCTTCTGGGAGTCTTGCAGGAGGACTCCTAAGACTCCTGATGTTTGAAACTTCTCCCTATTTAAATAATAGACCGACTATTGTTCCTTTTACCAAAATGCATTATCATACATTTCCCAGCACTGTATCCCATCTGCCACTTTTTGTGCATTCTTCTAAATTGTCTAAGTCCTAAGGTTACCCATAGCCCTCTATTTTTCTAAGCTCCATGTACCTATCCAGGAATCTCTTAAGAGACCCTATTGTTTCCGACTCCATCACCATCACCAGCAGCCCATTCCACGCACTCACCACTCTCTGCGTAAAAACACTTACCGCTGACATCTCCTCTATACCTACTCCCCAGCACCTTAAAACTGTGCCCTCTCATGTTAGCCATTTCAACCACGGGAAAAAGCCTCTGATTATCCACACAATCAATGCCTCTCATCAATTTATACACCTCTATCAGGTCTCCTCTCATCCTCCATCGCTCCAAGGAGAAAAGGCCAAGTTCACTTAGCCTGTTTTCATAAGGCATGCTCCCCAATCCAAGCAACATCCTTGTAAATCTCCTCTGCACCCTTTCTATAGTTTCCACATCCTTCATGTAGTGAGGTGACCAGAACTGAGCACGGTAGTCCAAGTGGGGTCTGACCAGGGTCTTATATAGCTGTAACATTACCTCTTGGCTCTTAAACTCAATCCCACAGTTGATGAAGGCCAATACACCATATGCCTTCTTAACTACAGAGTCAACATGCATAGCAGCTTTGAGTGACCAATGGACTCGGACCCCAAGATCCCTCTGATCCTCTACACTGCCAAGAGTCTTACCATTAATGCTATATTCTGTCACCATATTTGACCTACCAAAATGAACCACCTCACACTTAGCTAGGTTGAACTCCACCTGCCACTTCTCAGCCCAGTTTTGCATCCTATCGATGTCCCATTGTAACCTCTGACAACCCTCCACACTATCGACAACACCCCCAACTTTTGTGTCATCAGCAAATTTACTGACTCATCCCCCCACTTCCTCATCCAGGTCATTTATAAAAATCATGAACAGGAGGGGTTCCAGAACAGAGCCCTGAGGCACACCACTGGTCACCAACCTCCATGCAGAATATGACCCGTCTACAAGCACCCTTTGCCTTCTGTGGGCAAGCCAGTTCTGGATCCACAAAGCAATGTCCCCTTATATCCCATGCATCCTTACTTTCTCAATAAGCCTTGCATGGGGTACCTTGTCAAATGCTTTGCTGAAATCCATATACTCTACATCTGTGTGGGCACGTGGCCAAGTGGCATTCGACTGGCGACCTGAAGGTCGTGAGTTCGAGCCCCAGCCAAGGCAGTGTGTTGTGTCCTTGAGCAAGGCACTTCATCACACACTGCTCTGTGACGTCACCAGTGCCAAGCTGCATCGACCCTTGCCCTTCCCTTGGACAACATCGGTGTCGTGGAGAGGGGAGACTTGCAGCATGGGCAACTGCCGGTCTTCCATACAATTTTACCCAGGCCTGTGCCCTGGAGAGTGAAGACTTTCCAGGCGCAGATCCATGGTCTCACAAGACATCTACTGCTCTACCTCCATCAATCTGTTCAGTTACATCCTCAAAAAAATTCAATGAGGCTCGTAAGGTACGACCTCCCATTGACAAAACCATGCTGACTATCCTTAATCATATTATGTCTCTCCAAATATTCATAGTCGGCAGGAGGAGAAGATGGCAGTGCGACGCAGCGCACGCAGCCCTCCAGCGAAATGATATCGTATTTGTTAAATAGGGTACTCTGCACAATTCTGATTTTATGGAGACAGACGTGAGAAGGCACAGAAGAACATCCAGAAATTTCTGAAATGCCCGGTTCGCTGCTACTGCTACCGTGCAATTGAGAATCTCCGGAGGGAAGGCCCCAAAATCCCCGGCTTTGCCTGCTGCTGGCGACCGAGGCTGAGGTCGAACCGATCGGCAGAGATGGTACTCGGTGTCGGAGGGCTGGTCGCAGGCTCGAAGTTTTCGGACGAGTCAGAGTCGGACTGTGGTCGGGCACGGCAGGGAGAGTTTTCTTCCTTCTCCCGTCTGGTGAGATGTGGGATTTTCGAGAGACTTTAAACTTTTTTTACCGTGCCCATGGCCTGTTCTTCATCAAGTTACGGTATTGCTTGCACTGTTGTAACTATATGCTATAATTATGTGGTTTTTGTTAGGTTTTCAGTCTTGGCCTATCCTGTGTTTCTGTGATATCACACCGGAGGAATGTTGTATCATTTCTTAATGCATGCATTACTAAATGACAATAAAAGAGGACTGCGTGTCCTCATAATCTAACCTAAAATCCTGCCTCTTCATCAATTTACCAACCACTGAAGTAATATTCACTGGTCTATAATTTCCTGGGCTATCTCTACTCCCTTTCTTGAATAAGGGAACAACATCTGCAACCCTCCAATCCTCCGGAACCTCTCCTGTTCCCATTAATGATGCAAAGATCATCGCCAGAGGCTCAGCAATCTCCTCCCTCGCCTCCCACAGTAGCCTGGGGTACCTCTCATCCGGTCCTGGACACTTATCCAACTTGATGCTTTCCAAAAGCTCCAGCACATCTGCTTTCTTAATATCTACATGTTCAAGCTTTTCAATCCACTGTAAGTCATCCCTACGATCACCAAGATCCTATTCCATAGTAAATACTGAAGCAAAGTATTCATTAAGTACCTCTGCAATCACCTTCTGTTCCACACACACTTTTCCACTGTCACACTTGATTGGTTCTATTCTTTCACATCTTATCCTCTTGCTCTTCACATACTTGTCAAATGCCTTGGGGTTTTCCTTAATCCTGCTCACCAAGGCCTTCTCATGGCCCCTTCTAACTCTCTTAATTTCATTCTTAAACTCCTTCCTGCTAGCCTTATAATCTTCTAGATCTCTATCATTACCTAGTTTTTTGAAACTTTCGTAAGTTTTTCTTCTTGACTAGATTTTCAACAGCCTGTCACGATGGCTCCTGTGCCCTACCATCCTTTCCCTGTCTCATTGGAACGTACCTATGCAGAATGCCACTCAAATGTCCCCTGAACATTTGCCACATTTCTGCCGTACATTCCCCTAAGAACATCCGTTCCCAATTTATGTTTCCAGGTTCCTGCCTGATAGCTTCATGTTTCCCCTTACTCCAATTAAATGCTTTCCTAATTTGTCTGTTCCTATTCCTCTTCAATGCTATGGTAAAGGAGATAGAGTTGTGATCACTATCTCCAAAATGCTCTCCCACTGAGAGACCTCATCCTTAATAATAGACTCCAACACTTCCCAACCACTGAGGTTAGGCTAAGTGGCCTAAAGTTTCCTTTCTTTTGCCTTTCTTCCTTCTTTAAGCGTTGAGTGACATTTGTAATCTTCCAGCCCTCTGGGACCATGCCAGAATCAAGTGATTCTTGAAAGATCATGACCAGTGCATCTATTATCTCTTCAATAACCTCTCTCAGGATTCTGGGATGTTGTCCATCTGGTCCAGGTGACTTATCCACCTTCAGTCTTTGAGCTTGCCTGGCCCTTTTTTCCTTTGTAATAGCAATGGAACTCACTCCTGCTCCCAGACACTCATGGAACTCTGACACACTGCTAGTGTCCTCCACAACGAAGACAGATGCAAGTTCATCTGCCATTTCTTTGTCCCCCATTACTACCTCACCAACATCATTTACCAGTGGTCCAATATCATCTCTCACCTCCCTTTTAGTCTTGATATAATGGAAAAAAAATTGGTATCCTGCTTTATATTATTGGCTAGTCTGCCCTCATATGTAATCTTTTCCCTTCTTATAGCTTTTTAGTTGCCTTTTGTTGGATTTTAAAAGCTTCCCAATCATCCAACTTCCTACTCACTTTTGCTGCCTTATATGCCCTTTCCTTGGCTTTTATGCAGTCCTTAACTTCCCTTGTCAGCCACGGTTGCCTACCCCTGCCATTTGAGAACTTCTTCTTCTGTTGGACACATCTATCCTTTACCTTGTGAACTATTCCCACAGACTTCAGCCATCTCTGCCCTGTCGTCATCCCCGCCAAGTATCCGCCTTCAATTCATCCGGGCAAGTTCCTCTCTCATGCCTCTGTAATTTCCTTTATTCCACTGCGATACTGATACACGTGACTTGTGCTTCTGCCTCTCCAATTGCAGTATGAATTCAATCATATTATGATCACTGCCTCCTAAGGGTTTCTTTAGGTTAAGCTCCCCCATAACATCTGGGTTATTACACAACACCCAGTCAAAGATAGCCTTTCCCCGAGTGGGCACAAGCACAAGCTGCTCTAAAAACCATCTCGTAGGCATTCACCAAATTTCCTCTCTTGCGATCCGACACCAATCCCCTTATGTATTGAAGACCCCCTCCACTTGCAATTGTGACATTACCCTTATTACATACCTTTTCCAGCCCTCTTTGCAATCTCAGCCCCACATCTTGGATACTATTTGGAGGCCTATATATGATTTCCATAAAAGCTTTTTAATCTTTGCAGTTTCTTAACTCCAACCACACAGATTCAACATTCTCTGACCCTATGTCACCTCTTTCTAAAAATGTAATTCCATCTCTTACCAACAGAGCCACACCAATGCCTGTGCCTTCCTGCCTGTCCTTTTGATACAAAGTATATCCTTTGATGTTAAACTCCCAACTATGGCCTTCTTTCAGCCACGACACAGTGATGCCACAACATCATACCGACCGATCTGTAATCGCGCCATGACTTCATCCGCCTTATTCTGAATGCTACACACATTTAAATACAGTACCTTCAGCCCTGCATTCTTTGTCCTTTTCGTTTGTGCCTCTGTAGTACAAATTAACTCTCTGCCCTGTCTGCATCATTGGACTGTTGTTCCCTACATTCAAACCTAGGTGGGAATAGGAAAGGAATAACAGAGGAGTGGGTGACCTGAAATTGGAAACACAGCGTCAGTACCATCGGGTTCAGGAACAGTTATTACCCTTCAGCCATCAGGCTCCTGTATAAACTCACTTTCAATCACTCTCATAGAAACATGGAACATAGAAATCTACAGCACATTACAGGCCCTTTGGCCCACAATGTTGTGCCTACCATGTAACCTACTCTAGAAACTGCCTGGAATTTCCCTATCGTATAATTTTCTAAGCTCCATGTACATATCTACATTTGTAAGAGTCTCTTAAAAGACCCTATTGTCACCTCTACCATTGCCACTGGCAGTGCATTCCAAGCACCCACCACTCTCTGTCTGAAAAACTTACCTCTGACATCACCCCTGTACCTACTTCCAAACACCTTAAAACTATGGCCCCTCATGTTAGCCATTTCAGCCCTGAAAAAGCCTCTGGCTATCACACGATCAATGCCTCTCATCATCTTGTACACCTCTATCAGGTCACCTCTCATCCTCTGTCGCTCCAAGGAAAAAAGGCCAAGTTCACTCAACCTATTCTCATAAGGCATGCTCCCCAATCCAGGCAACATCCTTGTAAATCTCCCCTACACTCTCTCTATAGTATCCACATTCTTCCAGTAGTGAGGTGACCAGAACTAAATAGAGTACTCCAAGTGGGGTCTAACTAAGGTCTTGTATAGCTGTAACATTACCTCACGGCTCTTGATCTCAATCCCACGGTGGTTGACAGCCAACACACCATACGCCTTCTTAACAACATTGTCAACCTGCACAGCAGCTTTGAGGGTCCTATGGACACAGACCCCAAGATCTCGCCGACATTCTACACTGCCAAGAGTCATACCATTAATACTATATTCTGCCATCATATTTGACCTACCAAAATGAACCACTTCACACTTATCTGCGTTGAACTCCATCTGCCACTTCTCAGTCCAGTTTTGCATCCTATCAATATCCTGCTGTAACCTCTGACAGCCCTCCACACTATCCAACCTTTGTGTCATCAGGAAATTTACTAACCCATCCCTCCACTTCCTCATCCAGGTCATTTACTAAGAGTAAGGGTCCCAGGACAGATCCCTGAGGCACACTACTGGTCACCAACCTCCATGCAGAATATGACCTGTCTACAACCACTCTTTGCCTTCTGTGGCAAGCCACTTCTGGATCCACAAAACAATGTCCCCTTGGATCCCATGCCTCCTTACTTTCTCAATAAGCCTTGCATGGGGTACCTTATCAAATGCCTTGCTGAAATCCATATACACATCTACTGCTCTACCTTCATCAATGTGTTTAGTCACATCCTCAAGACATTCAATCAAGCTCGTAAGGCATGACCTGCCCTTGACAAAGCCATGCTGACCATTCCTAATCATATTATACCTCTCCAAATGTTTATAAATCCTGCCTCTCAGGATCTTCTCCATCAACTTACCAACCACTGAAGTAAGACTCACTAGTCTATAATTTCTTGGGCTATCTCTACTCCCTTTCTTGAATTAAGGAACAACATCCGCAACCCTCCAATCCTCTGGAACCTCTCCTGTCCCCATTGGTGATGCAAAGATCATCGCCAGAGGCTCAGCAACCTCCTCCCTCTCCTCCCACAGTAGCCTGGGGTACATCTCATCTGGTCCCGGCGACTTATCCAACTTGATGCTTTCCAAAAGCTCCAGCACATCCTCTTTCTTAATATCTACATGCTCAAGCTTTTCAGTCCGCTGCAAGTCATCACTACAATCACCAAGATCTTTTCCATAGTGAATACTGAAGTAAAGTACTCATTAAGTACCTCTGCTATTTCCTCCAGTTCCATACATACTTCCCCATTGTCACACTTGATACATCCTATTCTTTCACGTCTTATCCTCTTGCTCTTCACATACTTGTAGAATGCCTTGGAGTTTTCCTTAATCCTGCCCACCAAGGCCTTCTCATGGCCCCTTCTGGCTCTCCTAATTTCATTCCCGTTAGCCTTATAATCTTCTAGATCTCTAACATAACCTAGCTCTCTGAACCTTTCATATAAACTTTTCATAAGTTCTATTGTTTCTCTTTAATTTCCTGTGAATGTTTGCAGGGAAATGAATCTCAGGGTTGTATTGGTTTCATACTTTAATAACTAATTTACTTTCACTTTGACTGCTGAGGTGAACTATTCGAGCCAGCATTTCACCTCACCTGAGCAGTGGAGATTTCTGGAGGTGGACCCATCAGTGTGGGAATGGTAGGAGGATTGGACATAACCTGCAGCAGGAAGCTCAGGATATCTGCCGCAGGCTGAGTACAAGTGCTCCTCAGAACGGCACCTGCTCTCACCAACGGCCACATCACAGCACCAGATGTTGGACAGGAGGTTGGAAGAGGTTCAGGTGATTCACTGCCTCAGCTGGAGAGATGTTTAGGACCCTGGATGGTGATGAGGGGAGTGGTGAAGGGGCAAGGGAGTGGGGTGAGCGCCTGGGGAAGGGGAGGGGTGAATTGACCCTGCAGAAAGCAGAAAGGCGCAGAGAAAGGAAGGTATGAGTGGTGGTGGGACGACATCGGAGTTAGCGGGACCTGGTGAAGGTGATGTGCTGAATACAGAGGGTGGTGGAGGGAAAGGTTAGGACTGGGGAATCTTTGCCTCTGTTCTGTCTGGGGAGGGCTGAGCACAGACGTGTGGGAAAGGGAGGAGATGTGAGTAGGAGCCCCATTAACCAAAGCACTTGAGCAGATCACTATCTCCTTCTTCAATGTAATTAGTGAGGAGTCATAAAGGCTGGCCATGACACAATGCCCAACATCAGAAGCTTGTATAAACACAGGAACACAAACAAATAATTTGTGTAGAAAATCACTCAAATATTTAACTTGTTTCTCAATAAAGCTTGTGCAAACAGCAGCAGATTGGATTCTGCAGTCTGTCCTGGAGACAGCCTTCATTTGTGGCCACAAGACACTGTAACTAGGGAAAGGGAGTATCTGACACTGACATTATCAGTGACTACACCACTGGCCAAGAGATCTCTCCCCCCCCCCCACCCCACCCCCCCGTGGTGTGAGACTCACCCATCTATAGTTTCCAAGATTATTCTCACTTTCCTTCTTCAATAACATTAGCTGATCGCCAGATCTAGGCAGGTAGCGAAGATACAAAGACCTTGGTCAAAGTGCCAGCAATTTCATCTCTTATCTCTCAGTAACTTCAGGTATAACCCATCAGGCCCTACGGACTTACCCAATGTCAATGTTTTTCCAGATATCTAACACTACCTCTTTCCCAAATCAGGGACACGGTTTAATGTGAGGTCCATTCGTAGCTACCTTAAAGCTTGTGATCACTTTTCCCCAAGTATTCACCCACTGAAAGGTCACTCACCTGCCCAGGCCCATACTCCAATACAAATTCCAGTGTAGCCTCCCCTCTAGCTGGATGATCCACACCTCTTTCAGGAGCATCCTTGGACACCTGACACATTCTGCATCAGCTAAACATTTTACCCTAAGGATTTCCCAGTCTGTGTCGGAGAGCTTTTGGTCAACCACAGTCAACCCTGTTGGTCTTGCAGTTTTCCAGAATTTGCCTGTATATCTGCTCCTCAGTGTACCTGCGGCCATTCGTAGATCTGTGTCATAAACCCATTGGAACGATGTCACCTTTTTTATTTATGTGTTCTACCTATATAGATTCAGTTGATGAGCCCTCCAGTTTATCCCCTCAGAGAGGTTGTGTATTGTCTGTGGCTGGTGATGCAACCCACCCCATCTCCTTTTACCTCCCTCCCTCTTCTAATACAGAGAAACCTGAGCATATTGAAAAGCCTGTCCCGTCCCTTCCTCAAACAAGATGCTGTAACTGCCACAAAATCACAGTTCCACGTACTGATCCAGGCTAGAAAGGTGCATTGCCTTTCTCTTCATTCTCATTGTATTGAAATAAACACATCACAATCCCTCTGCCATGCTCTTTATATCTCTGTCTTCCTACCAATCCTTCCAGAAGACAAGAAGACATAGGAAATAGAAGTCCACACTATTGTTCCTTTAACCAAAATGCATTATCATACATTTCCCAACACTGTATTCCCTGTAAGTTTTTTGCCCATTCTTCCAATCTGTCCAAGTCCTGCTGCAATCACATTGCTTCCTCAGCACAACATACCCCACCGTCTATCTTCATATCATCCACAAACTTTGCCACAAAGTCATCAATACCATTATCTGAATCATTGACAAACAATGTGAAAGGTAGTAGTCTCAATACTGACCCCTGAGGAATGCCACCAGTCACTGGCAGCCAATCAGAAAAGGACCCCTTTATACCTACTGGCTGCCCCCTGCCATTCCTCTATCCATGCTAGTATCTTTCTTGTATACAAACTCTGGAACCATGGCAGAATCAAGTGATTCTTGAAAGATCATGACCAATGCATCCATTATCTCTTCAGCAACCTCTTTCAGGACTCTGGGACTCTGTCCATCTGATCCAGTGACTTATCCACCTCAAGACCTTTGAGTTTGCCTGGCACTTTTTCCTTTGTAATAGCAATGGCTCTCTCTCCTGCTCCCTGACACTCACTGACCTCTGGCATACAGCTAGTGTCTTCCACAGTGAAGACTGATGCAAAGTACTCATTAAGTCCATCCGTCATTTCTTCGTCCCCCATTACTACCTCGACAGCATTTTCCAGTGGTCCAAGATCAACTCTCATCTCCCTTTTTCTCTTTATATAACTGAAAAAAAATTAGTATCCTGCTTTATATTATTGGCTAATTTGCCCTCATATTTCATCTTTCCCCTTCTTATAGCTTTTTCAGTTGTTTTTTGTTGGATTTTAAAAGCTTTCCAATCATCCAACTTACCACTCTCTTTTGCTACCTTATATGCCCTTTTGTTGGTTTTTATGCAGTCCTTAACTTCTTTTGTCAGGCATGGTTCCCTACCCCTGCCATTTGAGAACAACTTCTTCTGTTGGACATATCATTACTTCATCTTATGAACTATTCCAGAAGCTTCAGCCACCTCTGCTCTGCCATTATCCCCGCCAGTATTCTTCTCCAATCCACCTGGACAAGGTTCTCTCTCTTGCCTCTGTAATTCCCTTTATTCCATTCAGATACTGATATATAAGACCATAAGACCATAAGACATAGGAGCAGAATTAGGCCATCTGGTCCACTGAGTCTGCTCCGCCATTCAATCATGGCTGATCCTGTTTTACTATCTTCTCCTCAACCTCAGTTTCCGGCCTTCTCCCCGTAACCTTTGATGTCATGTCCAATCAAGAACCGATCAATCTTTGCCTTAAAAACACCCAACAACCTGGCCTCCACAGCCGTATGTGGCACATTCCACAAATTCACCTCCCTTTGGCTAAAGAAATTTCTCTGGGAGACCATGCCTGTCTGGAAATGGAGTAGAAGCGATCTTGTGCTGCTTTTAATTTTGTTTCTCTCCCCCTAGTTTAAACTTCGAATTTAAAATTTTTATTTGCTGATTTTTGAGGGGGAACAATATGTCTATGTCTACGAGGAGTGCGAAGAACTTGTCTGAACCTAGTGACAAAGGTAATGGGAAAGGAAAGATCTGATGAAATGCCACCATGGGCTGAAGATATCAATCGGACACTGAATTCAATTAAAGATCAACTGGAAAAGAATAGTAATGAAATAAAGTCATTTCTGGGAAAACTTAAAGATCTGAAAACTCAAGTTATTACACACAAAGAGGAACTGAAGATAACTAAGAAAGAATTGTTTGAAGCTACAACCCATTTAGAAAGATATCAAAACAAGATTATAGACCTGGAAACTAGGTCTCGCAGAAGGAATATACGAATTGTTGGGCTGCAAGAAGGAGCAGAAGATAGAGAGTTAACCGCTTACTTTGGTAAGCTTTTTCATACTTTATTTCCTATCATAGTATCACAGCTGCCTACTATAGAAAAAGCACACAGAGCTTTTACTTCGAAATTTAAAGATCCAAATAAGCCAAGATCTGTTTTCGTTCGTTTTCATCACTTTAAAATTAAAGATCAAATAATGCGACAGGCAAGAAAACAGATTTTTTAGATTTAAGGAATCTGAGCTCCGTTTTTATGAAGACTATCCAAAGGAGATAATGGAACAAAAATCAAGATTTGCTTTGGTAATGAAACAAGCATATGATAAGAAATTGTTTCCTTCTTTGCATTACCTGAAAAGAATTAAAGTTTTCCCTCTTAATTCTCCTCCTCGTACATTTTTTGATCCAAGAGCTGCACTGGACTTCATTCAAACTATATCTGCTGCCGCTACCGGTTTTCTTTTGGAAAGAAGATTTATGGATCAAGTATGACCGTTTAAATGGCTACTCGGACATTCAACTGAGAAAAGAAGATAAAGGGATTTGTTTCTTTAACCTAGTATCTGGTTTGATGTTTTTTTTTTGCTGCTTTATTATAGCGTCTTATAACCGATTTAATGTTCAGGGATTTAATGTTAAACTTAAAAATGGTGATGGTTTTTCTTTTTAAGTGATAACATTATTTTGCTTCTTTCTTGTTTAATAGATGCTGGAATGTAAACACTTTTCTTGGTTTAGACTTTATTGTTTTTCTTACAAGATCACTCAGTTTTTTTTAACTAACTGTGGGAGGGAAAGAAAATCCTTAAAAAAATTTTATTCTGTACAGACAGAGCGGTCCCTGGCTTTGTATTCTGTCATAGGTTGCTTGCCTTTCCTTTGGGCTTTCAGAGAAAGGGTGGGGTTAGAGTTACAAGTTTTTTCCCATTGAGTGGTTCCGGAGCATGCGTGTTTTCTATGTGTTTGTATTCTTCATCCCCCCCATTTTTGATCATCCCGTATTGGTATGTATTCTGCGCACGTACTAAGTAGAATAAAATTATAGTATTATATTTAAACAGATTAATGTAATAGGTTGGAGTGTACATGGATGGAATCATCCTATCAAATGAAAAAAGACTTCTAAAATTATTAATCGATTCCAACCTGAAATAATTTTTGCTCAAGAGACACGTATCAGGGCAAGAGATCAAAATAGATTTTTTGGTTGGTGGAGAGGTTTGCAGTTCCACTCTGCTTCTCAGAGCAAAATTAAAGGTGTGTTCATCTTTGTTAAATCCAATATATTTATTCAAGAGGATATTGAGTCAGACTTTAATGGTAGATTTTTAATTGTTAAAGGAGTGATCTGTAACAGAAAAGTTGTTTTGCTCAATCTGTATGGTCCTAACTTAGATGATCCTTCCTTTTTTAAAAAGGTATTTGCTTTACTGCCTGATTTAAATGAATATATGTTGATAATGAGTGGAGATTTTAACTGTTGTTTAAATCCTATGATTGATAAGAACTCAACCAATCAGCAACTTCCAGATCGCTCCGCGTCACTTATTAACTCCATTTTGACCGATTGTGGATTGATTGAATTATGGAGGTATCTGCACCCCAATAACAGAGAATATTCTTTCTTTTCACAAGTTTATAAAAAATATTCGAGGATTGATTATATTATAATCGATCTCCACTTCTTGCCTAGTGTTAAAAATTGTTAATATGACGCTATTGCTATATCTGATCATGCCCATTTGAGTTTGTTTTTCGAATTTGATTATGTCATTCTTGCCCATCCACTATGGCGCATGTCTCAGACATTATTGCAAAATTTTGACTTTGTCAGTTTCATTGAAACCCAGATAAAAGAATTTTTTCTTTTTAATGATATAGGGGGCACGTCCAAATTAATTATATGGGATACATTTAAAGCATTTTTACGTGGTCAGATCATTTCTTATTCAGCTAAACTTAAAAAACAGACTAAAGCAGAATAATTAAGATTTCAAAACAAATTAAAGACTTAGATAATATTTATGCAATTTCCCCTAATATTGATTTATTCAAACAAAGGGTGGAACTTCAATCACAATATAACCTATTACTAACTCATCTCATTGAAGGCTATTTGCTTAAGTTAAAGAGCCCATTTTATATGTTTGGAGATAAAAATAACAAACTGCTTGCATCTCAATTAAGAACGGCTAGAGCCAAAAGGCAAATTTTGAAAATTTGTAGGAAAGATGGTACCTTGGCTTGGGAATATGAAGAAATTAATAAGATTTTTGTACTCAACTTTATAAATCTCAATGTCCAGTAGATTCTTCTGAAATGAATGCTTTCTTATGAAAGATTGCTTTTCCTAAAATTTCTGTTGAGGATCAAAAATCTCTTGATGCCCAAATTACTGAAGCCAAAATTCATGAAGCTATCTTTTCAATGCAATCCGGTAAGGCTCCTGGACTTGATAGCAATCCTGTGGAATTTTATAAAAAATTTGGAAAATTGCTTTCTCCATATATGTTGGAAATGTTTAAGGATTCTTTTGTGAAAGGTGACTTACCCTTTACTTTCTATGATGCTTCTATTTCTTTAATTCTTAAAAAGGATAAAGGTCCTACTGATTGTGCCTCATATAGACCTATTTCATTATTGAATGTCGATGCTAAGATTCTGTCAAAGAAAATGGCCAATCGGTTGGAGAATATTTTGGGTAAAATTACTTTTAAAGATCAAACAGGCTTTATAAAGGGTCGTTATTCTTTTTCAAATGTTTGGAGACTATTTAACATTATATATTCGTCCTCTTTTAAAACTCCACAACGCGTCGTTTCGTTGGATGCTGAAAGAGCATTTGACTGAGTTGAATGGAAATATTTATTTAATGTTTTAGAGAAATTTGGCTTTAGTGTTAATTTTAATAATTGGATTAGAATGATATATAAAGGTCTATACTGTACATCTTTTTTTCAGCTTTCACAGGGGACAAGACAAGGTTGTCCATTAAGTTCTTTGTCATTTAATTTAATATTAGAACCCCTTGTTATTGCTCTTCGTGAAGCTAAAAATATCCATGGGATTTTTGTGAATGAGACCATTCATAAGATTTCTCTTTACGCTGACGATTTATTGGTTTATATATCTAATCCCGAAGAATCTATTCCTGCCTTGTTAAAATTAATCAATGAATTTGAAGATTTTTCAGGATATAAAATAAATTTTAGTAAAAGTGAATTGTTTCCTTTAAATGATTCTGTCTCTATATATGATAATACTCCGTTTAAAGTCATGGATTCTTTTAGATATTTAGGTGTTATAATTACTGAAAAATATAAGGATCTTTATAAAGTCAATTTAGTTCCTTTGGTAGACTCTATGAAGTATTTATTTAGTAGATGGAGTCCACTTACATTTTTACTTGTTGGTCGTATCCATATAGTTAAAATGATGATTTTACCAAAATTTTTATATTTATTTCAGAATATCCCTGTTTTTTTGACTAAGTTTTTTTTATCAGATTGTTTCTATTATTTTACGTTTTATTTGGAATAATAAAAAACCAAGAATTAGTAAATGTCACTACAAAAGTTGAAAAAGGATGGAGGTCTTGCTTTGCCTAATTTAAGAATGTATTACTGGGCTGTTAATGTGCGATATATGTCCTTTTGGTTATATTGGGTTGATAAGAACGATCGGCCAATTTGGGTAGACTTGGAATTGAAAGCTGAGAAACTGTTTACTTAACCTTGTTATTGGGAGTTGCTTTACCTATACAATTAGCTAAAGTTGCTAATTTAAACCTATACCCTGTGTTTAAGTATTCTTTACATATTTTGCTCCAGTTCTGCAATTTTTTTAATCTTAAAAAAATTTAAACCTTTTAGTTTAATTTATTGAAATTACTTTTAAAAATTGTACATTATTACCATCTGATGAAGGAGAGATTGTCTAAAATATTCCCTAATGTTGATAGTCATTGTGATAGATGTAAAACGGAGACAGCTACACTGACACACATGTTTTGGTCTTGTTCTATACTGGAACAGCTCTGGAAGTCAGTTTTTTTGACAATTTCTAAAGCACTTAAAATTAATTTACAACCTAACAAATTAACTGTGCTTTTTGGGATAACTCCTCAAAATATCCGTGGTATCTCTGTGTCTGACCAACATGTTATTGCATTTGTTACATTGGTAGCTAGGAGGGCCATTTTGTTGAAGTGGAAGGATACATCAGCTCCCACTTTGTCACAATGGTTCTCTCAAGTAATGCTAGTTTGGAGAAAATTAGAAGTCAAACCTTTGAACCTTTATTTGACTTTGAGAAAAGAGGGGGTTCATATGCTCGTTATTATCACTTGAGTTAATTGATAGATTTTCTCCACGATCTAATTGTAAATTTCTGGGTTTTTTTGCTGACCGTTCAATGTTTATCTTTAGAAGCTTTTTGTATGACGCATGGCTCTAGGGTTGTACATCTAATGGGTTTTTCCCCCCACTTTTCTGCTTAGTAGGGTTTTTCTATTATCACAAAAATGTTTCAGTCTTTAAAATAATGTTTTTTTTCCTTGAGACCTTGTAAGTGTTGTTTACTTCAATGTACTCATGTTATTTTTTTGAATAATAATAATAATAATAAAAAGATTTGAAAAGAAAAGAAAGAGATCTCTCCACATCTCTGTTTTGAAAGGGTGCCCCTCTATCCTGAGGCTGTGCCCTCTTGTCCTAGACTCTCCCACCATGGGAAACATCCTTTTCACATCTACTCTGTCTAGGCCTTTCAACCTTCAAAAGGTTTCAATGAGATCCCTCTCATCCTTCTGAATTCCAGTGAGTACAGACCCAGAGCCATCAAGTGTTCCTCGTATGATAACCCTTTCATTCCTGAGTCATCCTTGTGAACCTCCTCTGGACCCTGTCCAATGCCAACACATCTTTTCTAAGATGTGAAGCCCAAAACTCTTAACAATACTCAAGGTGAGGCCTCACCGGTGCCTTGTAAAGCCTCAGCATCACATCCTTGCTCTTGTATTCTAGACCTCTTGAAATGAATCCAAACATGGTATTTGCCTTCCTCAACACCGATATATGTGACTTATACTTCTCCCTCTCAAATTGCAGTATAAGTTTAATCATATTATGATCACTGCCTCCTTAGGGTTCCTTTACGTTAAGCTCCCCAATAAAATCTGTGTTATTAGACAACACCCAGTCTAAGATAGCCTTTCCCCTAGTAGGCTCAAGCACAACTTGCCCTAAAAAGCCATCTCGTAGGCATTTTCTGACACCAACCTGATTTTCCCAATCTCCTTGCATATTGAAGACTCCCACTACAATAGTGACATTACCCTAATTAACGTAACAACAGGAACTCTGCAGATGCTGGAAATTCAAGCAACACAGATCAAAGTTGCTGGTGAACGCAGCAGACCAGGCAGCATCTCTAGGAAGAGGTACAGTTGAGGTTCCAGGCCGAGACCCTTCGTCAGGACTAACTGAAGGAAGAGTTAGTAAGACATTTGAAAGTGAGAGGGGGAGGGGGAGGGGGAGATCCAAAATGATAGGAGAAGACAGGAGGGGGAGGGATAGAGCCAAGAGCTGGACAGATGATTGGCAAAGGGGATATGAGAGGATCATGGGACAGGAGGTCCAGGGAGAAAGACAAGGGGGGGGGAAACCCAGAGGATGGGCAAGGGATATAGTCAGAGGGACAGAGGGAGAAAAAGGAGAGTGAGAGAAAGAATGTGTGTATAAAAATAAATAACGGATGGGTTACGAGGGGGAGGTGGGGCCTTAGCAGAAGTTTGAGAAGTCAATGTTCATGCCATCAGGTTGGAGGCTAACCAGACGGAATATAAGATGTTGTTCCTCCAACCTGAGTGTGGCTTCATCTTTACAGTAGAGGAGGCCGTGGATGGACATGTCAGAATGGGAATGGGATGTGGAATTAAAATGTGTGGCCACTGGGAGATCCTGCTTTCTCTGGCGGACAGAGCGTAGATGTTCAGCAAAGCGGTCTCCCAGTCTGCGTCGGGTCTCGCCAATACATAGAAGGCCACATCGGGAGCACCGGACACAGTATATCACCCCAGCTGACTCACAGGTGAAGTGTTGCCTCACCTGGAAGGACTGTCTGGGGCCCTGAATGGTGGTGAGGGAGGAAGTGTAAGGGCATGTGTAGCACTTGTTCCGCTTACAAGGATAAGTGCCAGGAGGGAGATCAGTGGGGAGGGATGGGGGGAACGAATGGACAAGGGAGTTGCGTAGGGAGCGATCCCTGCGGAATGCAGAGAGAGGGGGGGAGGGAAAGATGTGCTTAGTGGTGGGATCCCGTTGGAGGTGGCGGAAGTTGCGGAGAATAATATGTTGGACCCGGAGGCTGGTGGGGTGGTAGGTGAGGACCAGGGGAACCCTATTGCTAGTGGGGTGGCGGGAGGATGGAGTGAGAGCAGATGTGCGTGAAATGGGGGAGATGCGTTTGAGAGCAGAGTTGATAGTGGAGGAAGGGAAGTCCCTTTCTTTAAAAAAGGAGGACATCTCCCTCGTCCTGGAATGAAAAGCCTCATCTTGAGAGCAGATGCGGCGGAGACGGAGGAATGGAGAGAAGGGGATGGCATTTTTGCAAGAGACAGGGTGAGAAGAGGAATAGTCCAGATAGCTGTGAGAGTCAGTAGGCTTATAATAGACATCAGTGGATAAGCTGTCTCCAGAGATAGAGACAGAAAGATCTAGAAAGGGGAGGGAGGTGTCGGAAATGGACCAGGTAAACTTGAGGGCAGGGTGAAAATTGGAGGGAAAGTTAATAAAGTCAACAAAGCTACACCTTTAGTTTGGAGGAAGTGGGAGGAGCCAAAGGAGAAATTATTAAGAGTTTATTTTTATACATACATTCTTTCTCTCACTCTCCTTTTTCTCCCTCTGACTATACCCCTTGCCCATCCTCTGTTCCCCCCCCCCTTGTCTTTCTCCCCGGACCTCCTGTCCCATGATCCTCTCATATCCCCTTTGCCAATCACCTGTCCAGCTCTTGGCTCCATCCCTCCCCCTCCTGTCTTCTCCTATCATTTTGGATCTCCCCCTCCCCGTCCCACTTTCAAATCTCTTACTCACTCTTCCTTCAGTTAGTCCTGACGAAGGGTCTCGGCCTGAAACGTCGACTGTACCTCTTCCGAGAGATGCTGCCTGGCCTGCTGCGTTCACCAGCAACTTTGATGTGTATTACCCTAATGATATGCTTTTTTTCAGCTCCCTCTGTAATCTCAACCACACATCTTGGATATTATTTGGAGGCCTATATATGATTCCTATTATGGCTTTTTTTACTCTTGCAGTTTCTTAACTCCACCCACAAAGGTTCAACATTCTCTGACCCTTTGTCACCTCTTTCTACAGATGTAAATCCACCTTTTACCAACAGAGACACACCACCACCATGCCTTCCTGCCTGCCTTTTTGATTCAAAGTATATGATGTTAAGCTCCCAACTAGGGCCTTCTTTCAGCCACAACTCAGTGACGTCCACAACGTCAAATCGACCAATCTGTAATTGCGCCACAAGTTTGTCCACCTTATTCCAAATGCTACACGCATTTAAATACAACACTTTCAGTCCTGCATTCTTTGCCCTTTCAAATTTTACCTCTGTGGTACAATTTAACTCTTTGCTCTGTCTGCATTTGTATCTAATCATTGGCTTGTCCTTCCTTACATTCACGTAACACACATCATCTACTTGTAAACTTGCTGGATCATCCTCATTTCTATCATACTGGTTTAAACCACTCCTGACAGCTCTAGTAAACCTTCCTTACAGTGTTGATGCTCTCGACATCTAACCGCCTCAGCCCCTCCATTCTGTGACCTGGCCCTCTGGTTTGCCATCCCCTGCCAATCTAGTTTAAACCCTCAGCATATGGACATGGAGAGTAGGGAGGGGTATGGCCAATGTGCAGGGAAGATCACAACAGCATAGAAACAGGACCTTCAGCCCATCTAGTCTGTGCAGATCTGTTTTTCTTCCTACTCCCTCTTACCTGCACCTGGACCATAGCCTCCATAACCCTCCCATCCATGTACCTGTCCAGATTTCTCTTAAGTGTTTTAATTGAACCTGCATCCGCCACTTCCACTGACAGCTCATTCCACACTCTCACCACCCTCTGAGTGAAGAAGTTCTCCCACAGGTTCCCCTTAAATATTTCACCTTAACCTATGATCTTTAGTTGTAGTCTCAACCATCCTCAGAGGAAAAATTATGCAAGCATTCGCCCTATTTCTACCCCTCATAATTTTGTATACCTCTCTCAGATCTCCTCGTATTCTCTTACACCACAGGGAATAAAGCCCCAACCTTTCCCTGTGACTCAGGTTCTCAAATCCCTGCAACATCCTTGTAAATGTTCTCTGTACTCTTTCAATCTAATCGATGTCTGTCCTGTAGGTTGCAAAACTCCAAATTAGGCCTCACCACCAGCTTATACAAATTCAACGTAACATCCCAATTCCTATACTCAATATTCTGACTTAGAACCATAGAACACTACAGCACAGAAAACAGGCCATTTGGCCCTTCTAGTCTATGCCGAAACATTTTTCCGCTAGTCCCATTGACCTACTCCCAGTCCATAACCCTCCAGACCTCTCCCATCCATGTATCTTTCCAATTGATTCTTCAAACTTAAGGGTGAGCCCACATTTACCATATCAGATGGCAGCTCGTTCCACACTCCCACCACTCTCTGAGTGAAGAAGTTCCCCCTACTGTTCCCCATAAACCTTTCCCTTTTCACCCTAAAGCCATGTCCTCTCGTATTTATCTCTCCTAATCTAAGTGGAAAGAGCCTACTCGCATTTATCTGTCTATACCCATAATAATTTTGTAAACCTCTATCAAATCCCCCCTCATTTTTCTACGCTCCAAGGAATAAAGTCCTAACCTGTTCAATCTTTCCCTGTAACTCAACTCCTGAAGATCCGGCAACATCCCAGTGAATCTTCTCTGCACTCTTTCAATCTTACTGAAATCCTTCCTATAGTTAGGTAACCAGAACTGCACACGATATTCCAAATTTGGCCTCACCAATGTCTTATACAAACTCACCATAACATCCCAACTCCTATACTCAATACTTTGATTTATGAATGCCAGGATGCCAAAAGCCTTCTTTACAACCCTGTCTACCTGTGGCGCCACTTTCAGGAAATTATGTATCTGAACTCCCAGATCTCTTTGTTCTTCCGTATTCCTCAGTGCCCTACCATTTACTGTATATGTCCTACCTTGATTTGTCCTTCCAAAATGCAACACCTCACACTTGTCTGCATTAAGTTCCATCTGCCATTTTCTGGCCCATTTTTCCAGTTGGTCCAGATCCCTCTGCAAGCTTTGAAAGCCTTCCTCGCTGTCCACAACACCTCCAATCTTAGTGTCATCAGCAAACTTGCTGATCCAATTTACCACATTATTATCTAGATCATTGATATAGACAACAAACAACAATGGTCCCAGCACAAATCCCTGAGGCACACCACTAGTCACAGGCCTCCAGTCTGAGAAGCAATCATCCACTACCACTCTCTGTCTTCTCCCACACAGCCAATTTCGAATCCAGTTTACAACCTCTCCATGGATACCTCGTGTCTGAACCTTCTGAACTAACCTCCCATGTGGGACCTTGTCAAAGGCCCTACTAAAGTCCATACAGACAACAACCACAGCATTGCTCTCATCTACTTTCTTGGTAACTTTGTCGAAAAACTCTACAAGATTCATTAAACACGATCTATCACGCACAAAGCCGTGCTGACTATCCTTAATCAGCCCTTGGCTGTCCAAATAGTTGTATATCTGATCTCTCAGAACACCTTCCAATAATTTACCTACTACTGATGTCAGGCTCACCGGCCTGTAATTACCTGGTTTACTTTTGGAGCCTTTTTTAAACAACGGAACAACATGAGCTACCCTCCAATCCTCTGGCACTGCACCCGTGGCTAAGGACATTTTAAATATTTCTGCCAGGGCCCCTGCAATTTCTACACTAGTCTCTCTCTAGGTCTGAGGAAATATCTTGTCAGGCCCAGGTAATTTATCTACCTTTATTTGCTGTAAGGCAGCAAGCACCTCTTCCTCTTTAATCTCTAAATATTCCATGACACTGCCTTGTTTCCCTTCCTTCCATATACACTATGCCAGTTTCCTGAGTAAATACTGATGCAAAAAAACTGTTTAAGATATCCCCCATCTCGTGAGGCTCCACAAATAGACGACCACTCTGATCTTCTAGGGGACCAATTTTGTCCATTACTATCCTTTTACTTTTAATATACTTGTAGAAACCCTTCGGGTTTACCTTCACATTATCTGCCAAAGCAACCTCATGTCTTCTTTTTGCCTTCCTGATTCCCTTCTTTAGTATTTTCTTACATTTTCTATACTCTTCAAGTACCTCATTTATTTCTTGTTGCCTATACCTGCTATACACCTCTCTCTTTTTCTTAACCAGATCGCAATATCCCTTGAAAACCAAGGTTCCCTATGCCTGTTAACTTGCCTTTAATCCTGGCAGGAACATGCAAACTCTGCACTCTCAAAATTTCACCTTTGATGGCTTTCCACTTACTGAACACATCCTTGCCAGAAAACAACTTATCTCAATCCACTCTTCCTAGATCCTTTCTCATTTCCACAAAATTGGCGCTTCTCCAATTTAGAACCTCAACTCGAGGACCAGACCTATCCTTATCCATAATTAACTTGAAACTAATGACATTATAGTCACCAGACCCAAAATGCTGGTTTACACATACTTCTGTCACCTGACCTGCCTGGTTCCCTAATAGGAGATCAAGTATTGCATCCTCTCTCGTTGGTACCTCTATACATTGATTTAGAAAACTTTCCTGAACGCATTTGACAAACTCCAAGCCATCTAACCCTTTCACAGTGTGGGAGTCCCAGTCAATATGCGGAAAGTTCAAATCCCCTACTATTACAACTTTCTGTTTCTTACATCGGTCTGCTATCTCTCTACAGATTTGCTCCTCCAATTCTCTCTGACTATTGGGCGATCTATAATACAACCCTTTCCCGTTCCTCAGCTCCACCCACATGGCCTCTGTAGACGAGCGCTCTGGGCTGTCCTGTCTACGCACAGCTGTGATATTCTCCCTGACTAGTAATGCCACTCCTCCCCCTTTCATCCCTTCCCCTCTGTCACATCTGAAACAACGGAATCCCAGAACATTAAACTGCCAGTCCTGCCCCCCTGCAACTAAGTCTCACTAATAGCAATAATGTCGTAATCCCACGTGCCAATCCACGCCCTGAACTCATCTGCCTTACATACAATACTCCTTGCATTGAAACAGATGCACCTGAGAACATTTCTATCAGGTACAAACCTTTGATTTCTTTCTATACATGCAGTCCTCGCATGACCTTTACCCTCCTCCACTTCATTATCTGCTCTAACACTCTGGTTCCCCTCCCCCTGCAAATCTAGTTTAAACCCCCCGGAGCAGCACTAGCAAATGTACCCGCAATGACGTTAGTCCCCCTCCAGTTCAGGTGTGAACCGTCCCGTCGGAACAGGTCCCACCTTCCCTGGAACAAAGCCCAATTGTCCAGAAACATGAAGCCCTCCCTCCTGCACCAACTCCTTAGCCACGTACTTAGCTGCATTATCTTCCTATTTCTAGCCTCACTAGCACGTGGCATGGGTAGCAATCCTGAGATTGCAACCCTGGAGGTCCTATCCTTCAATGACTTATGAAGGCCAATATGCCAGAAACTTTCTTTACAATCCTAATTACCTTTGACACCACTTTCAAGGAATTATGGATCTGTATTCCCAGATTCCTTTGTCCTACCTCACACCTCAGTGCCCTGCCCCTCACCGTGCAAGTCCTATCCTTGTTTGTCCTCCCAACACCTTACATTTGTCTGCATTAAATTCCATCTGCCATTTTTCCAGCTGGTCCAGATCCCCCTTCAAGCTTTGATAGTCTTGTTCAGTGTCCACTACACCCCCATCTTGGCATCATCTGCAAATTTGCTGATCCAGTTCACCACATTCTCATCCAGATCTTTAATATAGATGATAACAACACCAATCATTGTGGCAAACTGTCGTTACTTGTGTAAGCAATTAGCTCACATCATTGTCTTATGACACAGAAAATTATATAAATGTTAAAAGTGTCAGTTAACAGCCAACAACTCTCTTTACATTCAAAGCTGGAAAGTATTAGTTATGATTTAAATTTTCCATTTATGATATGCTGCCTTCTTTTCATTTCAATAGAATAATTAAGCTTTTGACCAAACTATCCGCTCTGTCACCTAGGTAACCGCTGGTCCCAACATATCAAAGGCAAGACAGCATCTATATTTCATTAGGAGTTTGAGGAGATTTTGCATATTAGCTAAAATACTCAAAAACTTCTATAGATTTCTGACAGAGATTTCTGACAGGCTGCATCACTGTCTGGTATTTGGGGGCAGGCGGGTGGGAGCTACTGCACAGGATCGAAGTAAGCGGCAGAGAGTTGTAAAATTAGTCAGCTCCATCAGGGACTCTAGCCTCTGTAGCTTCCAGGACATCTTCAAGGAGTGGTGCCTCAGAAAGGCAGCGCCCTTCATTAAGGATACCCACCACAGAATAAAAAACAAGAGAAAATCTGCAGATGCTGGAAATCCGAGCAACACACACAAAATGCTGAAGGAACTCAGCAGGCCAGGCAGCACCTACGAAAAAAAGTACAACCTATGTTTTGGGCCGAAACCCTTCGGCAGGACTGGACACAAAAAGCTGAGGAGTAGATCTAAAAGGTGGGGAGAGGGGAGACAGAACAACCAGGTAATAGGTGAAATCTAGAGGGGGAGGGATGAAGTAAAGAGCTGGGAATTTGACTGGTGAAAGAGACAGGAGGCCATGGAAGAAAGAAAAAGGAGGAAGGAACATGGGCAGGCCAGGAGATGAGCAGAGAGAGGGCAAAGGGGATGGGAAATGGAGAAGCGGGGAGGGGGAGGTTAGTGGGCATTACTGGAAGTTTGAGAAATTGATGTTTATGCCATCAGGTTAGAGGCTATCCAAATGGAATACATGGTCTAAATGTGGCCTCATCACAACATGGGGTCATGGATGGACATATCGGAATGGGAATAAGAGGTGGAATTAAAATGGGTGGCCACTGGGAGATCCCGCTTGCTCGGGCAGACGGAGTGTAGATGCTTGCCGAAGCGGTCTCCGAATCTACTTCAGGTCTCACCGATGTGGAGGAGGCCACACCATAAGACAGAGGAGTAGAATTAGGCCATCTGGCCCATCAAATCTGCTCCGCCATTCAGTCATGGCTGATCCTTTTCTATCTCATCCTCAACCCCAATTCCCGGCCTTCTCTCCGTAACCTTTGATGCCATGTCCAATCAAGAACCTATCAATCTCTGCCTTAAATACACCCAATGACCTGGCCTCCACAGCTGCATGTGGCAACAAATTCCACAGATTCACCACCCTTTGGCTGAAGAAATTACCCCGCATCTTTGTTTAGAAAGGGCGCTCCTCTATCCTGAGGTTGTGCCCTCTTGCCCTAGACTCTCCCACCATGGGAAACATCCTTTCCACGTCCACTCTGTCTAGGCCTTTCAACATTCAAAAGGTTTCAATGAGATCCCCACTTATCCTTCTAAATTCCAGTGAGTACAGACCCAGAGCCATCAAATGTTCCTCGTATGATAACCCTTTCATTCCTGGGATCATCTTTGTGAACCTCCTCTAGACCCTCTCCAATGCCAGCACATCTTTTCTAAGATGAGGGGCCCAAAACTGTTCACAATACTCAAGGTGAAGCCTTATAAAACCTCAGCATCACATCTTTGCACCTGTATTCGAGACCTCTTGAAATGAATTCTAACATGGAATTTGCCTTCCTCAGCACCGAGCACAGTAGATGACCCCAGCAGACTCACAGGTCAAGTGTCACCTCACTTGGAAGGACTGTTTGGTGACCTGGATGGTAGGGTGGGAGGAGGTGTGGGGGCAGATGTAGTACTTGTTCTGCTTGCACGGTTAAGTGCCAGGAGGGAGATCAGTGGGGACAAATGGACAAGGGATTCATGAACAGAGTGATCCCTGTGGAAAGCAGAAAATGGGGGCGAGGGAAAGATGTGCTTGGTGGTGGGATCCCATGGAGGGGTGTCAGGCATGTCTGCTCTTACCCCAAGGTCCCTCTTGTCCTCACCTGCCAAGTACCACCCACCAGCCTCTGCACCAACACATAATTCTCAGAAACATCCACCACCTCCAAAAATCGAAAGATAAAACACTAAACTCATTCCTCAGGATTAGGTCCAGTAACATGTGACCAAGACTGGAATCACTGTGTGACCGAGAATGGAATCACTGTGAGAATGACACTGGAATTACTCTGTGACTCAGACGAGAATCACTGTGTGACTGAGATTAGAATCACTGTGTGACCAACACTGGAATCACCGTGTAACCGAGACTGGAATCACTGTGTGACCGAAACTCGAATCCTTGAATGACTGAGACAGGAATCACTGTATGACTGAGACTGGAATCACTGTGAGACCGAGACTGGAATCACTGTGAGACTGAGACTGGAATCACTGTATGACTGAGACTGGAATCATTGAGTGACCAAGACAGGAATCACTGCGTGAATGAGACTGGAATCAATGTGAGACCGAGACTGGAATCACCGTGTGATTGAGACTGGAATCACTATGAGACCGAGACTGGATTCACTGAGTGACCGAGACTGGAATCACTGTGTGAATGAGACTGGAATCAATGTGAGACCGAGACTGGAATCACTGTGAGACTGAGACTGGAATCACCGTGTGATTGAGACTGGAATCACTATGAGACCGAGACTGGATTCACTGAGTGACCGAGACTGGAATCACTGTGTGAATGAGACTGGAATCAATGTGAGACCGAGACTGGAATCACTGTGAGACTGAGACTGGACTCACCGTGTGATTGAGACTGGAATCACTGTGAGACCGAGACTGGATTCACTGAGTGACCGAGACTGGAATCACTGTGAGACTGAGACTGGAATCACCGTGTGATTGAGACTGGAATCACCGTGTGATTGAGACTGGGATCACTGTGTGAATGAGAGTGGAATGACTGTGAGACCGAGACTGGATTCACTGAGTGACTGAGACTGGAACCACTATGTGACAGAAACTGTAATCTCTTTGTGACTGAGACTGGAATCACTGTGAGACCGAAACTTGAATCATTGAGCAACCAAGACAGGAATCACTGTGTGACTGAAACTGGTCCATGTAGGGATGAATGACATGGATAGGAAGAAGGAGGAGGTCCTGCAAAGAGAGTTTAGGGAGTTCGGTGCAAAGTTGAAGGACAGGACCTCCAGGGCTGCAATCTCAGGATTGCTACCCGTGCCACGTGCTAGTGAGGCTAGAAATAGGAAGATAATGCAGCTAAATATGTGGCTAAGGAGTTGGTGCAGGAGGGAGGGCTTCATGGTTCTGGACAATTGGGCTTTGTTCCAGGGAAGGTGGGACCTGTTCCGACAGGACGGTTTGCACTTGAACTGGAGGGGAACTAACATCCTTGTGGGAAGGTTTGCTAGTGCTGCTCCGGGGGGTTTAAACTAGACTTGCAGTGGGAGGGGAACCAGAGTGTTAGAGCAGATAGTGAAGTGGAGGAGGATAAAGGTCATGCGAGAACTGCAAGTATAGTGCATGGAGTAAAGCCAGATCTAACATATAAAGAGGCTTTGAGGAAAGAGAAGCAGAATAAACAGTGTAAAGACAGTAAGGTAGAAGGGCTGAAATGTGTGTACCTCAGTGCAAGAAGCATCAGGAACAAAGGTGATGAACTGAGAGCTTAGATACATACATGGAATTATGATGTAGTGGCCATTACAGAGACTTGGCTGGCACCAGGGCAGGAATGGATTCTCAATATTCCTGGATTTCAGTGCTTTAAAAGGGATGGGGGGGGGGAAGGGGAGAAGGGGTGGCATTACTGGTCAGGGATACTATTACAGCTACAGAAAGGGTGGGTAATGTAGCAGGATCCCCTTTTGAGTCAGTATGGGTGGGAGACAGGAACAGGAAGGGAGCAGTTACACAATTGGGAGTATTCTGGTAGCAGCAGAGATACAGAGGAGCAGATTGGGAGGCAGATTTTGGAAAGGTGCAAAAATAACAGGGTTGTTATCATGGGTGACTTTAACTTCCCTAATATTGATTGGCACCTGATTAGTTCCAAGGGTTTAGACGGGGCAGAGTTTGTTAAGTGTGTCCAGGACAGATTCCTGTCACGGTATGTTGACGGGCTGACTAGGGGGAATGCCATACTAGATCTGGTATTAGGTAACAAACTGGGTCAGGTCACAGATCTCTCAGTGGGTGAGCATCTGGGGGACAGTGACCACTGCTCCCTGGCCTTTAGCATTATCATGGAAAAGGATAGAATCAGAGAGAACAGGAAAATTTTTAATTGGGGAAGGGCAAATTATGAGACTATGAGGTTAGAACTTGCGGGTGTGAATTGGGATGATGTTTTTGCAGGGAAATGTACTATGGACATGTGGTCAATGTTTAGAGATCTCTTGCAGGATGTTGGGGATAAATTTGTCCTGGTGAGGAAGATAAAGAATGGTAGGGTGAAGGAACCATGGGTGACAAGTGAGGTGGAAAATCTAGTCAGGTGGAAGAAGGCAGCGTACATGAGGTTTAGGAAGCAAGGATCAGATGGGTCTATTGAGGAATACAGGGTAGCAAGAAAGGAGCTTAAGAAGGGGCTGAGAAGAGCAAGAAGGGGGTATGAGAAGGCCTTGGCGAGTAGGGTAAAGGAAAACCCCAAGGCATTCTTCAATGATGTGAAGAACAAAAGGATGACAGGAGTGAAGGAGGTCCTCAATGAATACTTCTCTTCGGTATTCACCAATGAGAGGGAACTTGATGATGGTGAGGACAATATGAGTGAGGTTGATGTTCTGGAGCATGTTGATATTAAGGAAGAGGAGGTGTTGGAGTTGTTAAAATACATTAGGACGGATAAGTCCCCGGGGCCTGACGGAATATTCCCCAGGCTGCTCCATGAGGCGAGGGAAGAGATTGCTGAGCCTCTGGCTAGGATCTTTATGTCCTCGTTGTCCACGGGAATGGTACCGGAGGATTGGAGGGAGGTGAATGTTGTCCCCTTGTTCAAAAAAGGTGGTAGGGATAGTCCAGGAAATTATAGGCCAGTGAGCCTTACATCTGTGGTGGGAAAGCTGTTGGAAAAGATTCGTAGAGATAGGATCTATGAGCATTTAGAGAATCATGGTCTGATCAAGGACAGTCAGCATGGCTTTGTGAAGGGCAGATCGTGTCTAAAAAGCCTGATAGAGTTCTTTGAGGAGGTGACCAGGCATATAGATGAGAGTAATGCAGTGGATGTGATCTATATGGATTTTAGTAAGGCATTTGACAAGGTTCCACACGGTAGGCTTATTCAGAAAGTCAGAAGGTATGGGATCCAGGGAAGTTTGGGCAGGTGGATTTAGAATTGGCCTGCCTGCAGAAAGCAGAGGTTTGTGGTGGAGGGAGTACATTCGGATTGGAGGGTTGTGACTATTGGTGTCCCACAAGGATCTGTTCTGGGACCTCTACTTTTCGTGATTTTTATTAACAACCTGGATGTGGGGGTAGAGGGTGGGTTGGCAAGTCTGCATATGACACAAAGGTTGGTGCTGTTGTGGATAGTGTAGAGGATTGTCGAAGATTGCAGAGAGACATTGATAGGATGCAGAAGTGGACTGAGAAGTGGCAGATGGAATTCAACCCGGAGAAGTGTGGGGTGGTACACTTTGGAAGGACAAACTCCAAGGCAGAGTACAAAGTAAATGGCAGGATACTTGGTAGTGTGGAGGAGCAGGGGGATCTGGGGGTACGTGTCCACAGATCCCTGAAAGTTGCCTCACAGGTAGCTAGGGTGTTAGCTTTCATAAGTCGAGGGAAAGAGTTTAAGAGTCGTGGGATAATGATGCAGCTCTATAAAACTCTGGTTAGGCCACACTTGGAGTACTGTGTCCAGTTCTGGTCACCTCACTATACGAAGGATGTGGAAGCATTGGAAAGGGTACAGAGGAGATTTACCAGGTTGCTGCCTGGTTAAGAGAGTATGCATTATGATCAGAGATTAAGGGAGCTAGGACTTTACTCTTTGGAGAGAAGGAGGATGAGAGGAGACATGATAGAGGTGTACAATATATTAAGAGGAATAGATAGAGTGGGTAGCCAGCGCCTCTTCCCCAGGGCACCACTACTCAATACAAGAGGACATGGATTTAAGGTAAGGGTTGGGAAGTTCAAGGGGGATATTAGAGGAAGGTTTTTTACTCAGGGAGTGGTTGGTGCGTGGAATGCACTGCCTGAGTCAGTGGTGGAGGCAGATACACTTGTGAAATTTAAGAGACTACTAGACAGGTATATGGGGGAATTTAAGGTGGGGGGTTATATGGGAGGCAGGGTTTAAGGGTCGGCAGAACATTGTGGGCTGAAGGGCCTGTACTGTGCTGTACTATTCTATGTATTTATATATGAGACTGGAATTACTGTGTGACAGAGACTGGAATCACTATGTTAATGAGGCTGAAATCAGTGTGTAACTGACACTGGAATCACCATGTAACCGAGACTAGAATCTCTGTGTGACCCAGACTGGAATCACATTGTGAGCGAGACTGGAATCACTGTGTGACCGAGACTGGAATCAGTGTGAGACCAACACTGGAATCCCTCCACTCCCCTTCCCTCCCCCTCCTCTCCTCTACCCCTCTCCCTCTCCCCTTTACCCTCCTCTCCCTTCACACCTCCCCCTCCTCTACACTACCCCGTCCCCATCTCCATCTCCCTTCCTTCCCCATCTCCCCTCCCTTCCCCTGCCCACCCCTTGTTACCCTCCTGCCTTCCAACTCTCCACCCACTCCCACTGTCCCCCTCCCCCTCCCCGCCTTTCCACTCCCCTCTCTGCTCTCCTCTTTCCCCTCTGCCCCCTCCCCTGCCCCTCCACTCCCCCTCTGCCCTCCCCTCCTCCTTTCCCCAACCCCTCTCCACTCCCCTCCTCCTTTCTCACCCGCCTTTCCCCCTCCTTCTTCCCCACTTCCTCTCCACCTCTCCCCGCCCCTCCACTCCCCCTGTCCTACCCTTCTGCCCTCTGCTTCCTCACTCCCCCACCCTTCCTCTCCTGTTCTACCCTCCCCTTCCTCCTCACCCCTCCCCCTCTTTTCCTCACTCCCCCACCCTTCCTCTCCTGTTCTACCCTCCCCTTCCTCCTCACCCCTCCCCCTCTTTTCCCTCTCCTTCCTCCCCTCCTCTCCCCACTTCTGCCCTCCCCTTCCCTCCTCCTCTCTCCCACCTGCCCTTCCTCCTCATCTCCACCTCTCCCCCCCTGTCCTACCCTTCTCCCCTCTGCTTCCCCTCTCCCACTCCCCTTCCCTCTTCTACCCTCCTCACCCTTCCCCCTCCTTTTCCTCTCCTCTTCCCTCCCTCCCTCCCTCCCTCCCTCCCTCTTCCTTTCCCTCCGCCTTGCACTTCCCACCCTCTTCCCCTCGTCTCCCCTCCCCAACTCCTCTCCGCTCCCCTCCTCTCCCTCTTACAGTCCCCTCTTCTTCCCCTCACCCCTCCTCTCCCATCCCCCTCTCCTCCCCTCCCCCCGGTCAACTTGCTGCGCATGCGCGGCCACTCTGAGGCAAGATGGCGGAGGGCGCGACGTCTCTGAAGGAGTTGCGGGCCCAGTACGGTGAGGGGATGTGGCGCCGGTACTGCTTACTCGGCTTCTGCTCCTCTTGCCGCCGAGGCTGGATGGAGTTGAGAGCGGGAGTGCAAATTAGGTGGTGAGGGAGGAGGATGAGAGTGGTGTCATATTGAGTGCAGGGGAAACGGGCTGTGGGGAGGGTGTGGTAGGGAGGCGTGAGTGAGTCGCGGGAAAGGATGATGGTGAGCTAGGGGAAGGGTTGAAGTGAGAGGGAGGCAGGGATTGAGTTGTGTCTACTTGAGATACGAATGCTGAGGGCGATGATTTGATACTGATCTCTGCAGTATTAGCCAATCTTTTGCTACTATTCGTATATGATTACAGTTGCCAGAAGCAGTCAGAAATTTTATTTTATCTGTAATTTCTTCAAAATGCACTGCTTGGGGCTTACATCTGAAATTATCTGTTGGATTTTTAAGTTTAATACTTCCCTGAAGTTATTTCAAACGATGTCTTCCATTCTGGCAGCAAATTGCTGTCTGAAACTTCCAACAGCTTGAGATTTCATTTCCAAAATCATAATTATCATCATTGACATATGTTGTGAAATTGTTTTCCGGCGGCAGTACAGAGCAAGACATTAAAAATTACTATGAATTACAAAATAAATAAATAGAGCAAAAGATGAATAATGAAGTAGCATTGATGAATGTTCAGCGGAGAAAGCCAGATCCAATTGCAGAGGGGGCTAAAGTGGTTTAGTAGATGGGGGGAATTGACCTTGATGTCATAGGAAGCTTTGGATAAATTAACAAAACAGATTAAGCAGTTGTCATGTTAAGCTAGTCTGTGCAAGGAGTTTCAAGGTTTTGTAATTGTATTGTGCTCTTTCAGAGTCAGCGCTGCCTCGATTCTGAAGGTGAATAGGAAACTGAGTGTATGTAGCATTGAACTAGGTTGAGAATTTGCGTCTTGCCTGTTTCTTGTTGTGTGGGGGTGGGATACATAACTGGGATTCTGTAATCTCTACAGAAAATTGCCAAATGCATTGGCAGATACCCTAAGGAGATTAGCATTACATGGCAGATTAATAATTCAGCAAATGAAAGCTCATCGCTGCTTTTGTCCAGTACTTGCTTGAAATATTTACCTTGCTTGAAACATACAGCAGAAATGATAGATTCGCTTTATCTGCATGTTAACATGCAACAGCACCTTACCTCTATTTATCACGTCAGTTTTCTATATAAACTAATTTGACTTATTATTAATGTGAAGCATTTTTATTGTCATGTATTTGAGGAAGAAAGGTAATTCTCTTACCCTTTGTTATAGGATGCTTTGAAAGTGCGGTGGTATTGTAAGGAATGGTGTAGCCAGTTTGTGCAAAGCCCTTTTTGTAACAGTCAGGGAGAGATAAGTTTCAAATGTGACCATAAGGAAATAACTCCCTGCTCTTCCTTTATATGTGGGAGAATAAACTTGATTTAACATCCTTTCCAAATTAAAGTGCCTGAAGCCTAATCACAATACTGCAAGCCAGCCTGGATTTTTGCATTCAAATCTCAAATTTGAATTTCAGCCCATAACCACTTTTCTTAGAGGGAATGCTACTGAGTTATGGTTGACATTTGGGATGTAGGCAACAAGTTTAAATTATATACCAACCTGATTTTAAATTCTACTTCTTTGCTATGTAGTGATACTGCTGTGTGCAGAGTATTATCAATATACTGCCAGGCCTTGGTCACTGATGGTATATTCCCGTTGGTTGTAATTTTTTAAAATCTTAAAAAATTACAACCAACAGGAATATACCATCACTAACCAGGAAGTAATTCCATAATCCACCACCATCAGTAACAAGAGAAAATCTGCAGATGCTGGAAATCCAAGCAGTACACACAAAATGCTGGAGGAACTCAGCAGGCCGGGCAGCATCCGTGGAAAAGAGTAAACGTGTCAATGTTACGGGCCGAGATGCTTCAATTGATGGAAGATCTCAGCCGGAAATGTCAACTTTACTCTTTTCCATCAGCAGCAAAAGCATTGAACCCCACTCTCGCCAAAAACAAAAAAACATGCAGCGAGTGGATTTAACAAGATGCCTTTGCTCACAGAACAGCCACTCGCTGGCTGATGTTTTGTTTTTGGCACCATTCTTTGTAAACTCCAGAGTCTGTTGTGTGTAAAAATCCCAGGAGATCAGCAGTTTCTGAGATACTCAAATCACCCTGGGCATCGCCTAATTAATTAGCTTGTTTATTTTGGCTTTTTTCCTAAAGAGGTGCTGGACGCGCTCCGGCTAGCACTGCACCCCCGGATGCCAGTCAATATTCCAAAAGTTAAAATCACCCATCACAGCAACCATATTATTATTGCACCGTCTAGAATCCTGCTCCCTACCTGCTCCTCAATATCTCTATAACTATTGGGGTGTCAAAAGAAAACACCAGTAAAGTTATTGCCCCCTCCTGTTTCTGACTTCCACCCACAATGACTCAGTAGACAATCCCTCCATGACCTCCTCCTTTTCTGCAGCCATGATACTATCCCTGATTAGCAATCCCACGCCCCCACCTCTTTTGCCTCCCTCCCTGCCCTTTTTGAAATATCTAAAGCCCAGCACACTTAGCAGCCATTCCTGCCCCTGCGACATCTAAGTCTGTAATGGCCACAATGTCATAGTTCCACATATTGATCCACAATCCAAGTTCATCCACTTTGTTTATGATAGTCCTTGCATTAAAATAGATACATCTCAAACCATCTGGCTGAGTGCATCTTTCTGTGCTCTTCTTTCCTTGCAAACTACCTACAAGCTGTCTCTAACCGCCCCATCCTCTGACTCTCCACTTCGGTTCCCACATCCCTGCAGATCTAGTGGGATCATGACAAAAACTTCCAGAAAAGAATTCAGACATTCTAGACACAAGAGATTCTGCAGAAGCTGGAAATCCAGAGCAACACACACAAAATGCTGGAGAAACTCAGCAAGCTAGGCAGCGATTTTGGAAGGGAGTAAACAGTTGATGTTTCGGACTGAGGCCCTTCATCAGACATTATATAATGGACAGGGTTGTGTTCAACGCAAGAAGGTAGTAACCCAATCAGATCTTAAGCATAATGTTTTACAGTTTACCGTATCCACAATGGCATGGCATGTGACCACCTTGGGTAGATAAATGGCTATACTTATCTGTAGTGGGAAATGAACCTGATAAGGTATCAGATCTCCCGGTGGGAGAGCATTTTGCAGGTAGTGATCACAACTCTATCTCCTTTACCGTAGCGCTGGAAAGGGATCGGAACTGACAATTTGGGAAAACATTTAGTTGAGGTAGGGGGAAAAATGATGATATCAGGCAGGAATTTGGAAGCATTAATTGGGAGCAGGTGTTCTCAGGGAAGTGCACGTCAGAAATGTGGCAAATGTTCAGGGAACATTTGCATGGTGTTCTACATAGGTATGTTCCATTGAGGCAGGGAAAGGCTGGTAAGGTTAAAGAACCATGGTGTACAAGAGATGTAGAAAATCTAGTTAAGAAAAGGAAAGCTTATGAAAGGCTCAAGAAACTAGGTACTGTCAGAGCTCTAGAAAATTACAAGGTTGCCTAGAAGGAGCTTAAGAATGAAATTAGGAGAGCCAGAAGGGGCCATGAGAAGGCCTTGGTGAGCAGGATAAGGAAAACCCCAAGGCATTCTACAAGTACGTGAAGAGCAAGAGGATGAGCCGTGTAAGAATAGAACCAATCAGGTGTGACAGTGGAAACGTGTGCATGGAGGTGGCGGATGTACTTAGTGAATACTTTGCTTCAGTATTCACCAGGGGAAAGGACCTTGGCAATTGTGGGGATAACTTACAGCAGACTGAAATGCTTGAGCATATAGACATGAAGAAAGAGGATGTGCTGGAGCTTTTGAAAAGTGTTAAGTTAGATAAGTCATTGGGACCAGATGAGATATACCCCAGATTACTGTGGGAAGCGAGGGTGGAGATTGCTGAGCCTCTGGTGATGATCTTCGCATCATCAATAGGGACAGGAGAAGTAACGGAGGATTGAAGGGTTGCAAATGTTCCCTTGTTCGAGAAAGGGAGTAGGGATAACCCAGGAAATTATAGACCAGTGAATCTTACTTCAGTCGTGGACAAGTTGTTGAAGATCATGAGAGGCAGGATTTATGAGCATTTGGAGAGACGTAATCTGATTAGGGATAGTCAGTGCGGCTTTGTCAAGGGCAGAACATGCCTTACGAGTCTGATTGAATTCTTTGAGGATATAACAAAACACATTGGAGGTAGAGCAGTGGGTATAATGTTTATGGAGTTCAGTAAGGCATTCGAGCTTCATTCAGAAAGTAATGAGGCATGGGGTCCAAGGAGACCTTGCTTTGTGGATCCAGAATTATCTTGCCCTCAGAATGCAAAGGGTGGTTGTAGATGGTTCATATTCTGCATGGAGGTCAGTGACCAGTGGTGTTCCATTGGGATCTGTTCTGGGACTCCTCCTTTTTGTGATTTTTATAATTGACCTGGATGAGGAAGTAGAAGGGTGGGTTAGTAAGTTTGCTGATGACACAAAAGTTGGGGGTGTTGTGGATAGTCTGGAGGGGGTTGTCAGAGGTGGCATCGATCTGGACTGAGAAATGACAGATGGAGTTCAACCCAGATAAAGTGTGAAGTGGTTCATTTTAATAGGTCTAATTTGAAGACATAATATAATATTAATGGTAAGACTCTTGGCAGTGTGGAGGATCAGAGAGATCTTGGAGTCCGTGTCCATTGGACATTTAAAGCTGCTGTGCAGGTTGACAGTGTTGTTAAAGCATATGGTGTGCAGGCATTCATCAATAATCGGTTTGAGTTCAAGAGCCATGAGATAATGTTACAGCTATATAAGACCTTGGTCAGACTCCACTTGGAGTACTGTGTTCAGTTCAGGTCACCTCACTACAGGAAGGATGTGGATACTATAGAGAGAGAGTGAAGAGGAGATTTACAAGGATGTTCACAAACGAGAAAATCTGTAGATGCCAGAAATCCGAGCAACACACACAAAATGCTGGAGGAACTCAGCAGACCAGGCAGCATATATAGAAAAAGAATGCATTCGACATTTTGGCCAAAAATCTTTGGCAGGACTACAGAAAAAACCTGAGGAGTAGATTTAAAAGGTGAGGTGAGGGGAGAGAGAAGTGTAAGGGGAAGATTGAAGTAAGGAGCACGAAAGTTGATTGGTGAAAGAGACAGAAGGCCATGGCCATGGGTGTTGAGTCTAGTCTGACACCTACATCATTTATTATTATATTGTAAGTTATCCTCTACTGTGCCTATTGTCTTGTTTATTAATTATTGTACTGCCCTGCGCTGTTTTGTGTACTTTTATGTAGTCCTGTGCGGGTCTGTAGTCTAGTACAGTATTTATGTTGTTTTAAGTAGTCTAGTGTAGCCTTGTGCTGTCTCACATGGTCTAGAGTGGTTTTGTGTTGTTTCATGTAACACCATGGTCCTGGAGGAACGTTGTTTCATTTTTACTGTGTACTGTACCAGCAGCTTATGGTCAAAAGGACAATAAAAGCGACTTGACTTGACTTGGAAGAAAGAAAAGTGGGGAGTAACACTAGAGGGAGGCGATGGGCGGTCAAGGAGGTAAGGTGAGAGAGGGAAAAGGGGATGGGAATTTGGGAAGGGGGGTTGGGGGTGGGGGGCATTACCGGAAGTTTGAGAAATTGATGTTCGTGCTATCAGGTTGGAAGCTACCCAAGCAGAATATAAGGTGTTGTTCCTCCAACCTAAGTGTGACCTCATCATGACAATGGAGGAGGTCATGGATGGACATATTGGAATGGGAATGGAAAGTGGAATTAAAATGGGTGGCCACTGTGTGGTCCTGCTTCTTCTGGCAGATACAATAGGGTCTTTTAAGAGACTCTTTGATAGGTACATGGAGCTTAGAAGGATAAAGGGCTATGCGGTAGGGAAATTCTAGGCAGTTTCTAGAGTTACATGATCAGCACAACATTGTGCTGTACATTTCTATGTTATAAATCTCTGGCAGTGGCTTAGTTTGCTTAACGGTTGAACATGAGATTGGCACAAGTTACCTTCACATGGCTTGTGGAGCAGTTTTGAGGCTGCATTAGAAACTTGCAGGTACGGTGAAAAAAAACCAAATGATTTTGTATCCTAGTAAAAAGACAAATGGGTCTTGGACAACCAAGCTTAAAACTCCGCCACGGATTGTCTGAAGCACGGCTGCAAAAGCAGAAGGGTTGGGCATCAGGCTAGCAACCACATCCTGTAAAAACCCAAAGCTACAGAAATGCCAACAGAAGCTCCAGAGACCTCATCTGTGGGAGAGGAAGGATCTTTGAAGATGAACTACACCTGGGGACAACATAAAACACTGGCCCAGGACAGGACTCTGGTCAGCTGCTGTTGGTGGCTGATGCCCGAGTCGGAGTGATGGGCTTAACTACAATAAGCTTGCTGTCAGAAATAGAGAAAACACTTAGATTATCCATTATTCTTAGAGAAGTACAATCGTATCAGGCAGAATGGAAGTGGATTTATGCGATTATTTTGAAGCATATTGGGAATAAGTGACCTGGTGGATGTGGTATATTCTGTCTGTCAGAGACTTTCATTGAGGTGAAGGTCAGAGCAGGTGGGATTGGGAGTAAGGTACAGGTGTGATCAGGGTTGGGACTCCCCCAGGATCAATAAAGTATGACTATGATAGGCACTGGGAGAAGCAGTCAATTCAATGTGAATACGTGGGGTCCTCAGAAGGTCCAAATTGAGAAGCTTGAAAACAAATCTGGAAACCAGTCCTGCTGAAGGGTTTCAGCTTGAAACGTCGACTGTACTTTTTTTTCCATAGATGTTGCTTGACCTGCTGAGTTCCTCCAGCATTTTGTGTGTGTTGCTTGGATTTCCAGCATCTGCAGATTTCCTCTTGTTCAGGGTTGGGACTAGGAATAAGAGGGACATTTCAGGTTATGTGGCAAGTATTATGCCACAGTAATTCATACTGGACCTTCAGCCATTCACTGTGGTTGGTGTGATATTTCAACGCTTCTTGCTGAAACGTAACTGGAGTAGCAGTGAGTGACATTGAGGAGCATAGAGAGTGAATAAGTGAAGATATGCCAGTGCAGAGAGGCGTTGAGCGGATATGTGAATATGTGTTGTGCGGAAATAATAAAGAAGAATGCAGAATAAGAAATTGCCATTTAGGGCTAAGATGAGATATGTATTACAAAGGTGGTGAACCATAAGACATAGGAGCAGAATTAGGGCATTTGGCCCATCGAGTTTGCTCTGCCATTTCATCTCCATAAGACCATAAGACAAAGGAGCAGAAGTAGGCCATTCGGCCCATCGAGTCTGCTCTGCCATTTTATCATGAGCTGATCCATTTTCTCCTATTTAGTCCCACTCCCCTGCCTTCTCACCATAACCTTTGATGCCCTGGCTACTCAGATACCTATCAATCTCTGCCTTAAATACACCTAATGACTTGGCCGCCACTGCTGCCCGTGGCAACAAATTTCATAGATTCACCACCCTCTGACTAAAAAAATTTCTTCGCATTTCTGTTCTGAAAGGGCGCCCTTCAATTCTTAAGTCATGCCCTCTCGTACTGGACTCCCCCATCATGGGAAACAACTTTGCCACATCCACTCTGTCCATGCCTTTTAACATTCGAAATGTTTCTATGAGGTCTCCCCTCATTCTTCTAAACTCCAAGGAATACAGTCCAAGAGCGGACAAACGTTCCTCATATGTTAACCCTCTCATTCCCGGAATCATTCTAGTGAATCTTCTCTGTACCCTCTCCAACGTCAGCACATCCTTTCTTAAATAAGGAGACCAAAACTGCCCACAGTACTCCAAGTGAGGTCTCACCAGCGCCTTATAGAGCCTCCCTGTAACCTCCTGCCTTCTCCCCGTAACCCTTCATGCCCTGACTAATCAAGAATAGAACATAGAATAGTACAGCACAGTACAGGCCCTTCGGCCCACAATGTTGTGCCGACCCTCAAACCCTGCCTCCCATATAAGCCCCCACCTTAGATTCCTCCATATACCTGTCTAGTAGTCTCTTAAACTTCACTAGTGTATCCGCCTCCACCACTGACTCAGGCAGTGCATTCCACACACCAGCCACTCTCTGAGTAAAAAACCTTCCTCTAATATCCCCCTTGAATTTCCCACCCCTTACCTTAAAGCCATGTCCCCTTGTATTGAGCAGTGGTGCCCTGGGGAAGAGGCGCTGGCTATCCACTCTATCTATTCCTCTTATTATCTTGTACACCAATATCATGTCTCCTCTCATTCTCCTTCTCTCCAAAGAGTAAAGCCCTAGCTCCCTTAATCTCTGATCATAATGCATACTTTCTAAACCAGGCAGCATCCTGGTAAATCTCCTCTGTACCTTTTCCAATGCTTCCACATCCTTCCTATAGTGAGGTGACCAGAACTGGACACAATACTCCAAACAACAGGAATTCTGCAGATGCTGGAAATTCAAGCAACACACATCAAAGTTGCTGGTGAATGCAGCAGGCCAGGCAGCATCTGTAGGAAGAGGTGCAATCGACGTTTCAGGCCGAGACCCTTCGTCAGAAGTGTGGCCTAACCAGAGTTTTATAGAGCTGCATCATTACATTGCGACTCTTAAACCCTATCCCTCGACTTATGAAAGCTAACACCCCATTAAGCTTTCTTAACTACCCTATCCACCTGTGAGGCAACTTTCAGGGATCTGTGGACATGTACCCTGAGATCCTTCTGCTCCTCCACACTACCAAGTATCCTGCCATTTACTTTGTACTCTGCCTTGGAGTTTGTCCTTCCAAGGTGTACCACCTCACACTTCTCCGGGTTGAACTCCAGCTGCCACTTCTCAGCCCACTTCTGCATCCTATCAATGTCTCTCTGCAATCTTTTACAATCCTCTACACTATCTACAACACCACCAACCTTTGTGTCGTCTGCAAAGTTGCCAACCCACTCTTCTACCCCCACATCCAGGTCGCTAATAAAAATCACGAAAAGTAGAGGTCCCAGAACAGATCCTTGTGGGACACCACTAGTCACAATCCTCCAATCTGAATGTACTCCCTCCACCACCACCCTCTGCCTTCTGCAGGCAAGCCAATTCTGAATCCACCTGGCCAAACTTCCCTGGATCCCATGGCTTCTAACTTTCTGAATAAGCCTACCGTGTGGAACCTTGTCAAATGCTTTACTAAAATCCATATAGATCACATCCACTGCACTACCCTCATCTATATGCCTGGTCACCTCCTCAAAGAACTCTATCAGGCTTGTTAGACACCATCTGCCCTTCACAAAGCCATGCTGAGTGTCCCTGATCAGACCATGATTCTCTAAATGCCTACAGATCCTATCTCTAAGAATCTTTTCCAACAGCTTTCCCACCACAGACGTAAGGCTCACTGGTCTATAGGTCTATAATTACCCGGACTATCCCTACTACCTTTTTTGAACAAGGGAACAACATTCGCCTCCCTCCAATCCTCCGGTACCATTCCCGTGGACGACGAGGACATAAAGATCCTAGCCAGAGACACAGCAATCTCTTCTCTCACCTCGTGGAGCAGCCAGGGGAATATTCCGTCAGGCCCCGGGGACTTATCTGTCCTAATGTATTTTAACAACTCCAACACCTCCTCTCCCTTAATATCAGCATGATCCAGAACATCAACCTCACTCATATTGTCCTCACCACCATCAAGTTCCCTCTCATTCGTGAATACCGAAGAGAAGTATTCATTGAGGACCTCGCTCACTTCCACAGCCTCCGGGCACATCTTCCCATCTTTATGTCTGATCGGTCCTACCTTCACTCCTGTCATCCTTTTTTTCTTCACATAATTGAAGAATGCCTTGGGGTTTTCCTTTACTCTACTCGCCAAGGCCTTCTCATGCCCCCTTCTTGCTCTTCTCAGCCCCTTCTTAAGCTCCTTTCTTGCTTCCCTTTATTCCTCAATAGACCCATCTGATCCTTGCTTCCTAAACCTCATGTATGCTGCCTTCTTCCTCCTGACTAGATTTTCCACCTCACTTGTCACCCATGGTTCCTTCACCCTACCATTCTTTATCTTCCTCACCGGGACAAATTTATCCCTAACATCCCGCAAGAGATCTCTAAACATCAACCACATGTCCATAGTACATTTCCCTGCAAAAACATCATCCCAATTCACACCCGCAAGTTCTAGCCTCATAGCCTCATAATTTGCCTTTCCCCAATTAAAAATTTTCCTGTCCTCTTTGATTCTATCCTTTTCCATGATAATTATAAAGGCCAGGTAGCGGTGGTCACTGTCCCCCAGATGCTCACCCACTGAGAGATCTGTGACCTGACCCGGTTCATTACCTAGTACTAGATCTAGTATGACATTCCCCCTGGTTGGCCTGTCCACATACTGTGACAGGAATCCATCCTGGATACATTTAACGAATTCTGCCCCATCTGAACCCTTGGAACTAATCAGGTGCCAATCAATATTAGGGAAGTTAAAGTCACCCATGATAACAATCCTGTTATTTTCGCACCTTTCCAAAATCTGCCTCCCAATCTGCTCCTCTGTATCTCTGCTGATACCAGGGGGCCTATAGAATACCCCCAGTAGAGTAACTGCTCCCTTCCTGTTCCTGACTTCCACCCATATTGACTCAAAAGAGGATCCTGCTACATTACCCACCCTTTCTGTAGCTGTGATAGTATCCCTGACCAGTAATGCCACCCCTCCTCCCCTTTTTCCTCCCTCTCTATCCCTTTTAAAGCACTGAAATCCAGGAATATTGAGAATCCATTCCTGCCCTGGTGCCAGCCAAATCTCTGTAATGGCCACTACATCATAATTCCATGTATGTATCCAAGCTCTCAGTTCATCACCTTTGTTCCTGATGCTTCTTGCATTGAGGTACACACATTTCAGCCCTTCTACTTTACTGTCTTTACACTGTTTATTCTGCTTCTCTTTCCTCAAAGTCTCTCTGTATGTTAGATCTGGCTTTACTCCATGCACTTCTTTCACTGCTCTATCGCTCTGGGTCCCATCCCCCTCGCAAATTAGTTTAAACCCTCCCGAACCATGCTAGCAAACCTACCTGCAAGGATATTGCTCCCTCTCGAGTTCAGGTGCAACCCATCCAATCTGTGCAGGTCCCACCTTCCCCAGAAGAGATCCCAATGATCTAAAAATCTAAAACCCTGCTCCCTGCACCAACTCCTCAGCCACGCATTCAACTGCCATCTCCTCCAATTCTTACCATCTCTGCCACGTAGGCACCTACGTGAATGTACAGAATGTAAGGCACCTCTGGACTATTTTTTCCGAGGGCTGCAGAGGCTCGATTGCCAAGCTCACCAAAGTAGAGCTTGATAGTGTAATGCCCTGGTTCATATTTTTGCTGTTATGCTGTATGTATTTCATTTTGGCAGTCTGTTCTGTTTTCATGCTTGTTTGGGTTACTGTTGAGGATAAGAGATGAGGAGAAATGTGTGCCATCCAATTAGGATGGTCAGATTAGAGGGAGGTTTCTCTGGTGAGGGACTCTAGGGTTGGGCTTGGGGCTTTTGTTTGAGAGGAGATGAAGAGAGAAGATACTGGGGAGAACCGGTCGTAGCATATGATCCGGTGTGAGACCCACTTATTCGAGATGGATTGTGAGCAATGTTTGGAAGGTGGTGTGTGCTTTCATGTTGACTGAGGGCCCAGCGTGTGAGTGACAGAGAAGTTCAAGATGAGCTCCAACTTGTGCACATTTGACTGTCTGATTAGAATGGGTCCTTTTCTTATCATTACTCTTTATTAACTCCTCAGTTAAGATTCATAAATATAATTCCTTTAATCATATGCAGTGTACTGTCTGTTATGTTGTCCATTAATTTGTAACGGAGTAGCGAATGACACAGCATCCACACAACTTGGGGTTTGGGGTGGGATCGAGCGCACCTCAACCTCATGAGTTTGGTGGGGCTGGAGGTCGTCTTCCTTAGACTTATGCAGCCAAGGAAACCAGGGTGTTTCAGTAGTTAGTTGGATACTGAGTGAATCAAAACACTTTCGTGCTGGAAAGTGGTACTGAGTTCCCAGAGCAGAGGTAATTAAGTGATAACCTAACACTGGATTTAGGCAGAAGAGTTGTTATCCAGAGGGTTACGTTTGAAGTGATTTGGAATGGGAAAATAAATGTTTTATTACTCTGTTAAGTTGTGGTGACTGAAAGGCTGGTGGTAGAAGATTCAGCAATAACTTCCAAAAGGTAATTAGATTCCATTATAGTGCTGTGGGAAAGAACAGAGGAGAGCCTGGCTCCAATTAAAGAAACCTTGATTTGAGCGAATGCAGTGTAAATACTGCCCATAGACAATTATCAGTCAGTAAGAAATAACAGAACATACACTGCATAAAATTATAAAAGAAGTATATTTACTAATTTCAGCTATATCAAACAGCTATTAAAAGAAAGAAAACAAAGAAAGCAAAAAAATAAAAAAGGCCCATTACAGCTAAGCCATTCTAAATGTGGACATGGAGTTGGAGCTGGTCTCTTCCAAAAGCTGTGTATAACCATTACTCATGGCGCCGAACCCTGGTCTGTGTGAAAGCACCCGCCACAGTCCGAAAGAGAATCTCAAAGAAGCTGGTTCTCAGGAGTATTGGCCCTTCCTCCTTGGAGCCATTCATCTGCACAAACCACTTCTTGCAACAGGGACTCTCCTTCCAACGACATTCTGATGCATCTTCCCTTCTGTCCCACTCCGCAGTTCCTGCCAAAAGACCCCAAGCCAGGCTACTGTCCTTCAGAAAACTCTTCCCCATGGCTCTCTAGAACCTTCTGTCACATTCCTCAATCCGGTAGGAGATACAGAAGTGTGAATACACACACTCAGCAATTCAGGAACAGCTTCTTCCCCTCTGCCATCTGATTCCTAAATGGACATTGAAGCTTTGGACACTACTTCACTTTTTTTTAATATACAGTATTTATGTTTTTGCATATTTTTTAAATCTATTCAATATATGTAATTGATTTACTTGTTTATTATTATGTTTTATTTTATTTATTATTATTATTTTTTCTCTCTCTGCTAGATTATGTATTGGATTGAACTGCTGCTGCTAAGTTAACAAATTTCACGTCATGTGCCGGTGATAGTAAACCTGATTCTGATTCTGATTGGCTGACTCATGTTCCTGAGTTAGACAACATGGGTCCTTATCTTAGCCGAAGCCAAAACACACTTTCCAGCATGGCACACTGCTTTTACAGAAAACTACTAATATAAACTACCTCCAAACATAGCAGTAGAAATCTTAACTAGGGTATTGCGATAGTTATCATCAAGTGATTTCCCAAAGCACCATTGGAATTTCCAGGCTGTGCTTTGTGTTGTAAGAATATTGAAGAATCTCCTTTCCAACCAAGTGAACATCTTTAAGTCAGTGTTTTAATTGCTGCAGGACTCTTATGTCTGGGCACTTAGTTGCTAGCTGAGGTTTTATTCTTACATTTCTTTGCCTTAGGTTGGTTATATATCCTTTCATCTTTCATTGTGCCAAAGAGCCTTAGAATATATTACAGCTTTCCCCCGCCATCCGAAGGTAGAGCGTTCCTATGAAATGGTTCATAAGCCGAAATGTCGTAAAGCGAAGAAGCAATTACCATTTATTTATATGGGAAAATTTTGTGAGCATTCGCAGACCCAAAAATAACCTACCAAATCATGCCAAATAACACATAAAACCTAAAATAACAGTAACACATAGTAAAAGCAGGAATGATATGATAAATACACAGCCTATATAAAGTAGAAATACTTTTCCACAATCATTGTGCACTGCACTGCTCTCTGTAGCGAAAATCTTACACAAGCGCCGTCGGCAGAAAATCTCACGCAAGCGCCGTCATAGAAACATAGAAAATAGGTACAGGAGTAGGCCATTCGGCCCTTCGAGCCTGCACGGCCATTCAGTATGATCATGGCTGATCATCCAACTCAGAAACCTGTACCAGCCTCCCCCCCATACCCCCTGATCCCTTTAGCCACAAGGGCCATATCTAACTCCCTCTTAAATATAGCCAGTGAACTGGCCTCAACTGTTTCCTGTGGCAGAGAATTCCACAGATTCACCACTCTCTGTGTGAAGAAATTTTTCCTAATCTCAGTCCTAAAAGGCTTCCCCTTTATCCTCAAACTGTGACCCCTCGTTCTGGACTTCCCCAACATCGGGAACAATCTTCCTGCATCTAGCCTGTCCAATCCTTTAGGATTTTATATGTTTCAATAAGATCCCCCCTCAATCTTCTAAATTCCAGCAAGTATAAGCCTGTGTCGATCCAGCCTTTCTTCATATGAAAGTCCTGCCATCCCAGGAATCATCTGGTGAACCTTCTTTGTACTCCCTCTATGGCAAGAATGTCTTTCCTCAGATTAGCGGACCAAAACTGCACACAATACTCCAGCTGTGGTCTCACCAAGGCCTTGTACAACTGCAGTAGTACCTCCCTGCTCCTGTACTCGAATCCTCTTGCTATGAATGCCTGCATATCATTCGCCTTTTTCACGGCCTGCTGTACCTGCATGCCCACTTTCAATGACTGGTGTATAATGACATCGTCGGCAGAATATCTCACGCAAGCGCTGTTGGCAAAAACACGGCGCAAGCGCTCTCCAGTAACCTTTAAGCTATGAAGCTGCCAAATCATACCAAATAACACGTAAAAATATAGAGCCGATATAAAGTAGAAATAATATGTGTACAGTGTAGTATCACTTACCGGAATTGGTTCAGCGCAGAGCACACTGATGATGGTGTGTTAGGCAGAGTCGTCGCAGGTTGGGTAGTGCAGTGGCCCCCACCCTCCAGGCCGCCGACCGATACATTGCCGCGAGGCATGCAGGGGTCCAGCGGTAGCCGGGAGGCACAGAGCACATATTTAAGAAAAAAGCCGAAACAAACATGCTAATTAATTAGGTGCCACCCGGCACGTAATTGTCGGCCCAGATCAGTGCCGATTGCCGATTGCATCGCCTTTGATCTGGGCCGACATTTACGTGTGGGGCGGCACCTAATTAATTAGCATGTTTATTTCGGCTTTTTTCTTAAAGATGTGCTGTGTGTGTCCCGGCTACTGCTGCATTCTCTGCGAATCGGTACCGTATCTGTCCGCGGCCTGGGTGTTGGGGTGGTGGGACACTGGGGTGTCATCTCGTCATCTGTTTCCATTAGAGCAGGCAGCTCATCTTCTCCTATGACCGCTAGCCTCAATGTCAAAGGTCAAAGTTCGTCGTCTGCTGTGGCTGATGCAGAAGGCTTGCTTGACTGCTGAGCCTCGCGCATTTTTCTGTCATACAGTTCTTTGTAAGGACTCAAACCAGCTTGCAGATATCCCCTAAACCTACGTACCCTTTCAAAATTAAAGTCATACTTTATCATTGCAGCGAAAATATCACGTAGTTGCTTCACTTTCGCTACTGCATTCGGTTTCAATTGTTATCCTTTCCTCTTCCAATTGCATCAGCTCTTCATCTATCAGTTCTTGGTAATGAGGTGCCAAAACCTCTTCAACATCATCATCGTCATCTTCCACAAGCCAACCTCACGTTGTCCTTACTTCGTTCACCACGATCGAAACGCTTAATTATGTCTAGTTTTACGCTAAGTGTAACACCCTTACGAGCTCTTTTAGGCTTTTCCTACACCTTAGCACTCATCTTGCAAACGGCTGCTCACAGGCTCGTGTTAAAGCAATGCCGTTCTGAATCCGGGGAGAGCGGCTGCTCGGGGCGCGTGCTGCCTTTTATCGCGCGCTGATTTTTTTTGTGCACTGAATTTTTTATCGCGCGCTGCTTTTTTTTCGTAACAGTGAAAACACCTTCTGAAAGCGAAAACAGGGTACTAATGTAGGTCTTTCATAACAGTGAGGTTTCGTAAAGCGAACGTTCGAAAAGCGGGGGACACCTGTATCAGCTATTCAAGATTTCAGAATCAGAATCAGATTTATTATCACTGGCATGTGACATGAAATTGTTAACTTAGCTCAGCAGTTCAATGCAATACATAATCTAGTGGAGAAAAAAATAAGGTAATAATAAATAAAATGGTAATACTAATAATAAATAAACAAGTACATCAATTACAGTAAACAAATATTGAATAGATTTTAAAGACGTGCAAAAACAGAAATACTGCATATTTTTTTAAGAAGTGAGGTAGTGTCCAAAAATTCAATGTCCATTTAGGAATCAGATAGTAGAGGGGAAGAAGCTGTTCCTGAATCACTGAGTGTGTACCTCCTACCTGATGGTAACAGTGAGAAAAGAGCATGCCCTGAGTGTTGGAGGTCCTTAATAATGGACTCTGCTTTCTGAACCACCACTCCCTGAAGATGTCCTGGGTACCTTGTAGGGTAGTACCCAAGATGGAGCCAACTAGATTTACAACCTTCTGCAGCTTCTTTTGGTCCTCTGCAGTAGTTCCCCCATACCAGACAGTGATGCAGCCTGTCAGAATGCACTCCATGGTACAACTATAGAAGTTTTTGAGTGTATTTGTTGATATGCCAAACTTCTAATAAAGTATAGTTGCTGTCTTGTCTTCTTTATAACTTCATCGATATGTTGGGATATGTTCATGTGCATCCAGGAGGGAATGAGAGCCATTGGGGCTTTAACAGTGTAGCAGTATACTGACAGGGTGGGTTTGTGGTAATGTGACTGCTCTTAATGTGCATGTGTAGTAACTGATGTTGCTAATGGAAATTAACTACTTTTGGTAGATCTGCATTCTGACACTAGTTCCCATCAAGCAGTCTGTCGCTTTATCCGAGCGATCAAACTAACTGCCACTGTTAAAAGGCCATCTCTAGTTTGATTTCCATTCTGACATCAATACTTTCTGTAGCTTCTCTCTGGTTGCCTTTCCTTTAAAATGAATGCAGAGTTGTTCTCAGTTACACCAACACAAATTGTAGCTTCCAAGCATCCCCTCATATCAAAGTGGTTCTCAGTTACCCCAACACAAATTGTAGCCTCTGAGCATCCCCTCATATCCCCTCATATCAAAGTGGTTCTCAGTTACACCAACACAAATTGTAGCCTCTAAGCATCCCCTCATATCCCCTCATATCAAAGTGGTTCTCAGTTACACCAACACAAATTGTAGCCTCTAAGCATCCCCTCATATCAAAGTGGTTCTCAGTCACACCAACACAGATTGTAGCCTCTGAGCATCCCCTCATATCCCCTCATATCAAAGTGGTTCTCAGTTACACCAACATAAATTGTAGCTTCTAAGCATCCCCTCATATCCCCATCTCTCAATAGTTAAACAAAGTGCAATAATCCACAAGTGGTGCCAGAATTCCAGGGTTTTGTGGTCTGTTTAGTGAAGCAACCAGGCAGGTATCTAACACATTAGTGATAGCTCCCAGGTAGACATTTGGCAATGGTGCCTTTTATAGATATGGTGTGTGGGTCACGGAGCATTGTAGAAATGCAAGTTAGCAAGAGAGGAGAAATGCACGGTGGCATAAATTTACAACACCTCTAGATATCTTGTGATTTGAGTGATAAGAATGTGGATTGGATTGGTGAGGGGGGAGACAGTCTGTCAGGTACTGTAATATTAAACACAGAATTACAACTGCAAAGTAACACACACAAAATGCCGGAGGAACTCAGCAGGATAGGCAGTGTCTGTGGAAGGGAATAAAGAATCATCATTTTATGGTTGAAACCTTTCATCAGGATTGTATTGCGACTGCATCGGATAATGTAACTAAATTCTGTCTGCACAGGGTTGAGAACAAATGAGCATGGTTTAGCTGCAACACGCACAAAGTGCTGGAGGAACTCCGGTTTAGCTGTTTTCCCAAGTGCCACTTATTAGTAGACAGTATAAAGTAGACTGTATATATAGTCAATAGTGTTAAGTGTTACCACAATATTCATTCAAGCTCTAGAAGCTTAATGCAACATTACCAAACTCTCTTAGGATCTTTGGGCCTCCTGTACCTTCTTAAACAGATCCTCACATTTGAGCCTGAGGGGCCGAAGCTAAAAGTATACGCCGTGTTCTTTCCATCATATTTCCACATTGCCCCTTTGGGTTAAAGCTCATACTAAATAGTTGCATCAGTAATTTGAAGGTGTTCTAGGCTTCTAGCGTAATGCTAGAGTGGCTGTTTCAATGGAATAGATCACTATCCCTTCTTCAAAACTGAGTCAGATTCTTTAGCTAGATGGTGGAGAATTATTGGAATTCACTTTCCAAGAGAGCTATGGAGGCTTACTCTCTGAGTATATTCAAGGAAGAGTAATGCCCTTAAGACAGTCTACCAGCGTAACTGTAGTTATTGACTGGTGGAGCAGGGAGAAGGGCTGAATGGCCTATTCCTGTCATTTCAGGTTGTACATTCCTACAGGCTGGTGCGCTGGTTTTGAAAGGCTACTTGTTCGGAGCTTCTCGCTACAGTGGATGTGTGAGATTCTTGCTGAAGAAGTTTATGAACAGCCATCCAGTTGTGACAGGAGTTGAGCAGAGTGTGGTTAGTTTCAGAATGAGTAAGCAAGCTGCCTTCTGATCTGATGAACACTGAGTATTCAGCGTATTCTTGAAGGGAATGATTTATTATTGGATTGTTTGAATTATTCTCAGTACTTGTGCAATCCATATTGAACATGTAGAAAGTTGTTGTATTTTTCTGGCTGTGTTTGATTGCTCTAAATAATGGATGCAATTTACTGTCTAAGACACCATTACTTCATCTGGGCTGCATTTCAGACTACCAGATGTGGCCAATAATTAGCATTTTACAGTAAAACCTGTGGTAAGTTCTAGATTGTTCCCTCAGCAGCAAGTTAATGGCTGACTGGTGGCGCAATGGCATCAGTGCCAGACTCCGGAGCGAAGGCTCCCGAGTTCGAATCCAAGTCGGGCCACCCCCCAAGCACGCTTTCCATCCGTGCCAGGTGGAGTGTCGAGCTAGCCACTCAGCCTCGTTTAAAAAAAAGGATTGAGTCAGGAACATTCATATCGTGACCCGGTTAATCTGAAAGGAGACCAATCCTGACACCACACACCAGGCAAGAATGACTGACTGGTGTGACATGCTAAAAAAAAGCAAATTAATGACAGAGAAACTGTATGCTTGGTTTATCCTATACACCTACAGTATTGTGATTGAAATTATTAACAAAATGCTGGAAACTCTCAGCAGGTCAGGCGCAGAGAACGTCCAAGATTAAAGATCTTTATGTTTTTCATGGTCCTGCCGAAGGGTTTCGGCCCGAAATGTCGACTGTACCCTTTGCCATAGATGCTGCCTGGCCTGCTGAGTTCCTCCGACACTTTGTGTTAACTTTTTGTTTTTATTTTATATTTCCAGCATCTTGTGATTTGGGTTTTTGGTTACTGTGTTTGACAGAGAATATATGGTCCATTTTGACACTGTTCAGATGTACTTGAGCTGTTCATGGCATCTGAGATTTTAGCAGTGAACGGGTGCTTCACTATAATAGATGCCGTGCTGCTGAGTTACGTCTGTTCTGACCTCCAGGCTTGGAAAAACAAATGTTCAGATCAGTAATAGGCTGTCTTTCATATGTTTTTAAACAATTTAGCATCATTTTAGGTGTCAAGCCTATGCTGATTGATAGGCTGAATGGATGCCCTCCAACAAGAGAAAATCTGCAGGTGCTGGAAATCCGAGCAACACACAGAAAGTGGTGGAGGAACTCAGCAGGCCAGGCAGCATCTATGGAATAAAACACAGTCAGCATTTCGGGCCAAAACCCTTTGGCAGGACAGGAGAAAAAGTGCTGAGGAGTAGATTCGAGAGGTGGGGGAAGGGGAGAGAGAAACACCAGGTGATAAGTGAAACCTGGAGGGGGAGGGATGAAGCAAAGAGCTGGGAAGTTGATTGGTGAAAGAGACAGAATGAGAATCAGGTTTATCATCACCAGCATGTGACGTGAAATTTGTTAACTGAGCAGCAGCAGTTCAATGCAGTACATAATATAGAAGAGGGAAAAATAATAAATAAAACAAAAATAATAATAAGTGAATCAATTACAGTATACGTATATTGAATAGATATAAAAAAGTGAAAAAACAAATACTGTATATTTTTTAAAAAGGCGGCAATGGAATAAAGAAAAATGGGGGAGGGAAGAGCACCAGAGGGAGATCTGCTGAGTTCCTCCATCATTTTGTGTGTGGATGCCCCCTATGTTGGTTCTTAGGGCGTTCACACCGGCCCACATCCACTCTGGAAGCTATTTCCTCATGCCTATCAACTCCCCTGTTTCTCCAGCAACCCAAGGAACAATTCACATTGGATAATTAACATGCCAGCTTGTCTTGGAATGTGGGAGGAAACCCAAGCACACGGGAAACCAATAAAATCATAAGGAGAACTGACAAATCGCACAGCATTTCAGGCCAGAATTGAATGCAGGCCACTGGAGCTAAACGGCGGCAGCATTAATCATTGGAGATGCTCATTTCTTGGTACTGCATGCAATACTTTCCACTCGTATGTCCATGCTTCAATATTGTCTTGATAGTTATCCATGCGGGGATTATTTTTTTTCCCCAAGGTGCAGTAATTGAAACTGAACATTAAGCAGGCATCACACATCAAAGTTGCTGATGAACGCAGCAGGCCAGGCAGCATCTCTAGGAAGAGGTACAGTTGACGTTTCGGGCCGAGATCCTTCGTCAGGACTAACTGAAGGAAGAGCTAGTAAGAGATTTGAAAGTGGGAGGGGGAGATCCAAAATGATAGGAGAAGACAGGAGGGGGAGGGATGGAGCCAAGAGCTGGACAGGTGATAGGCAAAAGGGATATGAGAGGATCATGGGACAGGAGGCCCAGGGGGAGGGGGTATAGTCAGAGAGACAGAGGGAGAAAAGGGAGTGAGAGAAAGAACGTGTATATAAATAAATAATGGATGGGGTATGAGGGGGAGGTGGGGCATTAGCGGAAGTTAGAGAAGTCAGTGTGCATGCTGTCAGGTTGGAGGCTACCCAGACAGAATATAAGGTGTTGTTCCTCCAACCTGAGTGAGGCTTCATCTTTACAGTAGAGCAGGCATCCCTGCTTTTGAGCTGGCAATAGAAGGAAAAGGGGAAAATGGTCAGACACAGGAGCTAGTGCAGCAATGTCCAGGGTGAGGGGGGAGGAGGTGACCACCTTTTTGCAAAATATGCCTCAAGCTATTGGAGCACTTTCCTCTTGGTACCCATTGATCAGGTTTATCGGGGCAGCCACTCTGCCTCACTGGTAGAAATTAGCTCTTGGGCCACATTTTAGGAATAACCTACACTGGACATTGGTGAGTAAGCACTTATCGTGTCTGTAAGTGACAGGTTTTTATAGAGTTAGATGAGCCACTGAGATACTGAGTGCTGGAAGATAGGAATAGTACAGATGGGTACCTGATGACTAGCATAGCCTTTACGAGCTATAGTGCTTGTTTCCTTGCTGGATGACTCTGAAAACAATTGAGAGTAGAGTGAGTAGATGGTAATTAGGCAGATTGGGTAAATGGGGGCAGGAAAGACTACAAATGATAATATTCAGGGCAAAAAGGTCAAAGAATTTGCTAGGTTAGACAACATCATGGAGGCCTTGTGATGATCAACATTTCCAGCATCTGCAGAACCTGTTGTATTTGTGATGATCACCATTTTAGATTGGACCTTGTGTCAGAACTCTGGTTGACTCAGATTGGATTTGTTCTGCTTTTTATGGACAGCATCACCTTGGCATAGTCTGTCTTGTCCAAGCATTGTGACCTTCTTCAGGCCTGATACCCTTTAACTTTGCTGTACAACCCATCCTTGCTTTGTGTTCCTCCCTTACTCTGTAAGCTTCATTGAGATCAATGCTTTCGGTTAGACTGCAGGAAACTTTTCCCCAGAAAACAAGAAGATTTGCAGAGGATATGAAGATAGACGGAGGGGCAGGTAGTTTTGAGGAAGTAGAGAGGCTACAGAAGGACTTAGACAGATTCAGAGAATGAGCAAAGAAATGGCAGATGGAATATGCCCTTTGGTAGAAGAAATGAAAGGATAGACTATTTTCAAAATGGAGAGAAAATACAAAAAAACTGAAGTGGAAAGGGACTTGGGAGTCCTCGTGCTGAATTCCCTGAAGGTTAATTTGCAAGTTGAGTCCGGTGAGGAAGGCAAATGCAATGTTAACATTAGTTCCAAGAGGACTAGAATATAAAAGCAAGAATATAATGTTGAGACTTTATAAAGCACTGGTGAGGCCTCACTTGGAGCAGTTTTGGGCCTCTAATCTTAGAAGGGATGTGCTGAAACTGAAGAAGGTTTGAAGCAGGTTCACAGAAATGATTCTAGGATTCACTGGCTTGTCATATAAGCTTTGATGGCTCGAGGCTTGTATTCACTAGAATTCTGAAGAATGAGGGGCGACCTCATTGAAACCTATCGAATGTGGAAAAGGCCTTGATAGAGTGGATGTGTCCATAAGACCATAGGACATAGGAGCAGAATTAGGCCATTTAGCCCATCGAGTCTGTGCTGCATTCCATCATGGCTGATCTCAGATCCCACTTAACCCCATACATGTGCCTTCTCGCCATTACCTTTGATGCTCTGATCAATCAGAAAACTATCAGCTTCCATCTTAAATATACCCATGGACCTGGCCTCCATTGCAGTCTGTGGCAGAGCATTCCAGAGATTCGCTACTCTCTGGCTAAAAAAAAGTCCTCTTTACCTCTGTTCTAAAATGTCAAATTTGAGACTGTGCCCTCTAGTTCTGTATACCCTCCTCCCATAGGAAACCTCCTCTCTACATACACTCTGCCTTTTTTTTTGTCCATTCTTCCAATTTGTCTTAGTCCTGCTGCAATTGCATTGTTTCCTCAGCACTACCTGCCCCTCCACCTATCTTGGTATCATCCACAAACTTTGCCACAAAGCCATCCATTCCATTATCCAAATCATTGACAAACAATGTGAAAAGCAGCAGTCCCAACACTACTTGGGACTAGTGGTATTCCTCAGACCCCTGAGGAACACCACTATTCATTGGCAGCCAACCAGAAAAGGCCCCCTTTATTCCCACTGGCTGCCTCCTGCCTGTCAGCTATTCCTCTATCCATGCCACTATCCTGTAACGCAATAGGATTTTTTTCTTGTTAAGCAGTCTCATGTGTGACACCTTATAGTCATAGTCATACTTTATTGATCTCAGGGGTAAATTAGTTTTCGTTACAGTTGCACCATAAGTAATAAATAGTAATAGAACCATAAATAGTTAAATAGTAATATGTAAATTATGCCAGTAAATTATGAAATAAGTCCAGGACCAGCCTATTGGCTCAGGGTGTCTGACCTTCCAAGGGAGGAGTTGAAAAGTTTGATGGCCACAGGCAGGAATGACTTCCTATGACACTCTGTGCTGCATCTCGGTGGAATGAGTCTCTGGCTGAATGTACTCCTGTGCCCACCCAGTACATTATGCAGAGGATGGGAGACATTGACCAAGATGGCATGCAACTTGGACAGCATCCTCTTTTCAGACACCACCGTGAGAGAGTCCAGTTCCATCCCCACAACATCACTGGCCTTACGAATGCCCCAGCACACAACAGCAAACATGATAGCACTGGCCACCACAGACTCGTAGAACATCCTCAGCATCGTCTGGCAGATGTTAAAGAACCTCAGTCTCCTCAAGAAATAGAGATGGCTCTGACCCTTTTTGTAGACAGCCTCAGTGTTCTTTGACCAGTCCAGTTTATTGTCAATACGTATCCCCAGGTATTTGTAATCCTCCACCATGTCCACACTGACCCCCTGGATGGAAATAGGGGTCACCGGTGCCTTAGCTCTCCTCAGGTCTACCACCAGCTCCTTAGTCTTTTTCACATTAAGCTGCAGATAATTCTGCACACACCATGTGACCAAGTTTCCTACAGTAGCCCTGTACTCGACCTCATCTCCCTTGCTGATGCATCCAACTATGGCAGAGTCATCCGAAAACTTTGAAGATGACAAGACTGTGTTCAGTAGTTGAAGTCCAAGGTGTAAATGGTGAAGAGAAGGGGAGACAAGACATGCCTTCTGAAAATCCAAGTAGATGATCCCCACTGCCCCTCTTTGTCCACCCTGCTTTTTACTTCCTCGAAGAACTGTAACAGATTGCTCAGGCAAGATTTCCCTATACAGAAACCATGCTGACTTTGACTTATTTTATCATTAGTCTCCAAGTACCCCGAAACATCCGTAATAATGGACTCCAACACTTTCCCAACCACTGAGGTTAGGCTGAGAAGTGGCAGATGGAATTCAACCCAGATAACCCATAGGACACTCCAAGCTGCTTCACAGGTTGACAGTGTTGTTAAGAAAGCGTATGGTGTGCTGGCACTCATGGGATTGAGTTCCAGAGCCGTGAGGTAATGTTACAGCTATACAAGACCTTGGTCAGACCCCACTTGGAGTACTGTAATCATTTCTGGTCTCCTCACTATGGGAAAGATGTGGAAAGAGTGCAGAGGAGATTTACAAGGATGTTGCCTGGATTGCAGAGCATGCCTTTTGAGAATAGGTTGAGTGAACTCGGCCTTTTCTCCTTGGAGCGACGGAGGATAAGAGGTGACCTGATAGAGGTATATAAGATGAAACATAGAAAACCTACAGCACAATACAGGCCCTTCGGCCCACAATGCTGTACCGAACATGTTACTTAGAAATTACCTAGGGCTACCCATAGCCCTCTATTTTTCTGAGCTCCATGTACCTATCCAGGAGTCTCTTAAAAGACCATATCTTATCTGCCTCCACCACCGTTGCCGGCAGCCCATTCCACGTACTCACCACTCTCCGTGTAACAAACTTACCCCTGACATCTCCTCTGTACCTGCTTCCATGCACCTTAAAACTGTGCCCTCTGGTGTTAGCCATTTCAGCCCTGGGGAAAAGCCTCTGACTATCCACATGATCAGTGCCTCTCATTATCTTGTACACCTCTATCAGGTCACCTCTTATCCTCCAACGCTCCAAGGAGAAAAGGCCGAGTTCACTCAACCTATTCACATAAGGCATGCTCCCCAATCCAAGCAACATCCTTGTAAATCTCCTCTGCACCCTTTCTATGGTTTCCATATCCTTCCTACAGTGACGTGACCAGAACTGAATGCAGTACTCCAAGTGGGGTCTGACCAGGGTCCTATATAGCTGCAGCATTACCTCTTGACTCTTGAACTCAATCCCACGGTTGATGAAGGCCAATACACCGTATGCCTTCTTAACCACAGAGTCAACCTGCACAGCAGCTTTGAGTGTCCTATGGACACGGACCCCAAGATTCCTCTGATCCTCCACACTGCCAAGAGTCTTACCATTAATACTATATTCTGCTATCATTTTTGACCTCCCAAAATGAACCACTTCACACTTATCTGGGTTGAACTCCATCTGCTACTTCTCAACCCAGTTTTGCATCCTATTGATGTCCTGCTGTAACCTCTGACAGCCCTCCACACTATCCACAGCACCCCCAACAATTAAGGTAGGCATTGCTCATGTGGTTAGCCAGAGGCTTTTTCCCAGGGCTGAAATTGTAAACACGGGGGGGGGGGGGGGGGTGCATAGTCTTAAAGTGCTGGGGAATAGGTGCAGAGGAGATATCGGGGTAAGTTTTTTACGCAGAGAGTGGTGAGTGCGTGGAGTGAACTGCCAGTAATGGTGGTGAAGGCGGATACAATAGGGCCTTTTACGAGACTCCTGGATAGGTACATGGAGCTTAGAAAAATAGAGGGTTATGTGGTAGCGAAATTCTAGGCAGTTTCTAGAGTAGGTTGCATGGTTAACACAACATTGTGGGCTGAAGTGTCTGTAATGTGCTGTAGATTTCTATGTTAACTTCTGTGTTAACCATTGATGTCAGACTAACAGGTCTATAGTTTCCTTTTCGCTGTCACCCACCCTTTTTAGAAAGCGGAGTAACATTTGCAATTTTCCAGTCATCTGGTACAATGCCAGAATCTATCGATTCTTGAAAAATCATCGTTAATGCCTCTGCAATCTCTCCAGCTACTTCCTTCAGAACCCGAGGGTGCATTCCATCACGTCCAGAAGACTTATCCACCCTCAGACCATTTGAGCACCTTCTCAGTCGTAATTTTCACTGCACATACTTCACTTCCCTGACACCAACCAATCATTGATTGTACCGTGAGTTCATCCGCCTTATTCCGAATGCTACGCACTTTTAAATATGGCACCTTCAGTCCTGCATTCTTTGCCCTTTTGAATTTTGCCTCTGTGTTACAGATTAACTATTTGCTCTGATTGCATTTGTATCCATTCATTGGCTTGTCCTTCCGTACTTTCATGTTACACGCATCATCAACGTGTAAACCTGCTGGCTCATCCTCAGCTCTGTCAACCTGGTTCCCATCCCTCTGTCATATTAGTTTATGCCGCTCCCAACAGCTCTAGGAAACCTGCCCTTAAGAATATTGGTTCCCCTCGGACTCAAGTGCAACCCATTTGTACAGGTCACATCTGCCCCAGAAGAGGTCCCAATTGTCGAGAAATCTGAATCCCTGCGCCCTGCTCCAATTCTTAAGTCACAGCTTTATCTGCCACCTCAATCTATTCTTATCCTCACTGTCGCGTGGCACAGGCAGTAGTCCTGAGGTTACTAACCTTAGTCCTTGAGTTGAAGTCTGTGTTATAGAATCAGAGTTTTACGGCATAGAAACAAGCCTTCGGCCCATCACATACATGCTGCCGTTTTTCCCAACCTCACTTATCCCATGTGCCTGTGTGTTATGTGAAGGGATTGGGGTAATGGGTTTTTCAGTTTGATCTTTGATTTACGTCATTACTGGTAAAGGGAGATTTTAGAATCAGAAACAAGTTTAATAACACTGGTATATATTGTGAAATTTGTTGTTTTGTAACATAATAAAAAAGCTATAATTTATAATAAGAAATATAAAAATTAAATGAAATAAGTAGCACAAAATGAGCAAAGAAAAGAAAAATGTGAGGTAGTATACAGGGGTTCATTGTCCATTCAAAAATGTGATGGCGGAGGGGGAAGCTGTTCTGAAACGTGTGTCTTCAGCTCTTGTACCACCTTGATGGTAGCAGTGAAAACAGGGGACGTGGGTCTTTAATGATGGATGCTGCCTTTTTGAGGCATCGTCTTTTGAATCTGTCCTCAGCACTAGGAGGCTAGTACCCATGGTGGAACTGGGAGTTTACTTTAGATTAAGAAAAAGGTTTTAGATTTTTTTGGATTGATGAGCAAGAACCTGCTGGGCCAGTGGAGACAGGAACCCAGCATTCATTCAAAAATGAAGCCTCCTATGGAAGAATTGATTCTGACTGAACTGTAGGAATTTTCTGAACTTATGAGCTGAAGGTGAACCTGAATGCTCCCTCTCATCTGGATCAATCTGGGTTAATTGATGGTTGCCAAATGTGGAGCACTAATGCGTTGTGTGAAGGTGATGCCAGGAGCCATGGTGTGCATAAACATACCAGAAGGCAGCTGTGTTAAACACTGTTAATTACTGTACAGAGTGGCAGCTGTAACACACTTTGTCATTGCAGATCCACTACTTGAATTATTCTTCTTCCTGCAGTTAAATGTTTTCTGAAAAGGTGAGCCTATAATCAATATTGGCAGCTGAAAGCAGCTTTTCATACAGAAGGATTTGGCTTTGTTATCAACTTGTTCCATGAGCTGTTAATCTTCCAGCGGCAAGACAGTTTTGTTGTAAGAAAGCTAAATCTCTGTTGCATGTAGCCTGTCCAAATTACCAGGCACCTATTGAAGAAGCCCTTGTTGCGCTCTCGCTTCATGATCTCTGTATCCTATCCTTCATTTGTTCCAATACACATTAATACATTTTGTGACTGTGCTGTGTGTGATATATATTGTGGTCCGGAGGAACGTTGTTTTATTTGGTTGTATGTATATACAGTCAGATGACAGTAAACTTGTACATGAGGTTCTCTGTACATAGCATTCCATCACTGGATGGTCTTGGTACCCCGTATCTTTCGTGAAGTACATATGCTGAGACACAAGATTAGATTCTACAAATCAAGTTGGTCTGCAATAACTAAATGAAAAAGCCTAGTTCTTAAATTACTAAATGTAACATCTTTGAAAGGCTTTCTGTTTCTAAGTTAACCAGGATAGGTCTTACATAGCGAATGGTAGGACACTGAGGAGTGTATACTGGTCCATAACTCATTGAAAGTGGCAGCACAGGTAGATAGGGTCATAAAGAAAGCTTTTGGCACATTGGCCTTCATAAATCAAAGTACTGAGTACAGGAGATGGGATGTTGAAGTTGTACAAGATGTAAATGAGGCCTAATTTGGAGTATTGTGTGCAGTTTTGATCATCTTCCTACAGGAAAGATGTAAATAAGGTTGAAAGAGTGCAGACAAAATTTAGAAGAATGTTGCTGAGACTGGAGGACCTGAGTTAGAAGGAAAAGTTAGAAACATAGAAAACCTACAGCACAATACAGGCCCTTCAGCCCACAATGCTGTGCTAAACATGTACTTCCTTTAGAAATTACCTAGGGTACCCATAGCCCTCTATTTTTCTATCCAGGAGCCTCTTAAAAGACCCTATTGTATCCGCCTCCACCACAGTCGCCGGCAGCCCATTCCACGCACCCACCACTGTCAGTGTGAAAAACTTACCCCTGACATCCCCTCTGTACCCACTTCCAAGCACCTTAAAACTGTGTCCTCTGGTGTTAGCCATTTCAGCCCTGGGAAAAAGCCTCTGACTATCCACACGATCAGTGCCTCTCATCATTGAATAAGTTAGGGCTTTATTCCTTGGAACGTAGAAGATTGAGGGGAGATTTGATCAAGGTGTACAAAATTATGAGGGATATAGGTAGGGTAAATACAAGCAGGCTTTTTTCACAGAGGTTGGGTGGGATGACTGCGACAGGTCATGGGCTAAGAGTGAAAGGTGAAATGTTTAAGGGGAATATGAGGGGAAACTTCACTCAGAGGGTTGTGAGAGTGTAGAATGTGCTGCTAGTACAAGTATATGTGAGCTCGATTTCACTGTTTAAGAGAAATTTGGATAGGTACATGGAAAATGGGGGTATGGAGGGCTATGGTCCTGATGCAGGTCGATGGGACTAAGCAGTTTAAATGGTTTAGCATGGACTAAATGGGCCAGAGTGCTGTACTTTTCTATGACTCTATGACTTTAAGCAAATTTTATACACAAAGAAGACAAACTAGAGAGTTTATGCTTCAGAAACTGACTTGGGTGTTTCAAAGAAAAGATTTGGTGATGGGAACAAACTAGAAACACAACTTTTCCAAACACATACAGTTGTTGTTCCTTCAGAACTGCATGATTTTCATATTGATTCAAGTGTGTTCAGCAATACTGTAAAGTGAATCTCCACAGATCAGCTGTTGAATATTAACTAGTATAGATAAATTACTTGTTCAGCTTGGTTGTCTGCTGAGATAGAACTGGTACTTTTGTAGCAGAGGCAGGGATATAATTTTTTTAGAAAAAAACATAGAAAATAGAAAAACGTCTTTGCATGAATAAAATCTGAATCAGGCGGCACAATGGTACAGCAGAGAGTGCAGCTCCCTCAGCTCCAAGGAGTTGGGTTCAGTCCTCTGCTCAATCATAGAGAATGTGGGATTATGTATCTACTACCTATGATGTGGCTATCTGCAGTGTGCTCTGCTTTGCTACGACCAATCACAACCATGTTAACTGACTACGTTTCAAAAGGTTCAGAGAGCTAGGTAATGTTAGAGAGCTAGAAGATTATAAGGCTAACAGGAAGGAGCTTAAAAAAGAAATTAGGAGAGCCAGAAGGGGCCATGAGAGGGCCTTGGCGGACAGGATTAAGGAAAACCCCAAGGCATTCTACAATTATGTGAAGAGCATGAAAGACGTGAAAGAATAGGACCTATCAAGTGCGACAGTGGGAAAGTGTGCATGGAACCGGAGGAAATAGCAGAGGTACTTAATGAATACTTTACTTCAGTATTCACTATGGAAAAGGATCTTGGTGATTGTAGTGATGACTTGCAGCAGACTGAAAAGCTTGAGCATGTAGATATTAAGGAAGATGTGCTGGAGCTTTTGGAAAGCCTCAAGTTGGATAAGTCACCGGGACTGGATGAGATGTACCCCAGGCTACTGTGGGAGGCGAGGGAGGAGATTGCTGAGCCTCTGGCGATGATCTTTGAATCATCAATGGGGACGGGAGAGGTTCCGGAGGATTGAAGGATTGCAGATGTTGTTCCCTTATTCAAGAAAGGGAGTAGAGATAGCCCAGGAAATTATAGACCAGTAAGTCTTACTTCAGTGGTTGGTAAGTTGATGGAGAAGATCTGGAGAAGCAAGATTTATGAACATTTGGAGAGGTATAATATGATTAGGAATAGTCAGCATGGCTTTGTCAAGGGCAGGTCGTGCCTTATGAGCCTGATTGAATGTTTTGAGGATGTGACTAAACACATTGATGATGGAAGAGCAGTAGATGTAGTGTATATGGATTTCAGCAAGGCATTTGATAAGGTACCCCATGCCAGGCTTATTGAGAAAGTAAGGAAGCATGGGATCCAATGGGACATTGCTTTGTGGATCCAGAATTGGCTTGCCCACAGAAGGCAAAGAGTGGTTGTAGACGTATCATATTCTGCATGGAGGTCGGTAACCAGTGATGTGCCTCAGGGATCTGTTCTGGGACCCTTACTCTTAGTGATTTCTATAAATGACCTGGATGAGGAAGAGGGATGAGTTAGTAAGTTTGCTGATGACACAAAGGTTGGAGGTGTTGTGGATAATGTGGAGGGCTGTCAGAGGCTACAGCGGGACATTGATAGGATGCAAAACTGGGCTGAGAAGTGGCAGATGGAGTTCAACCCAGATAAGTATGAAGTGGTTCATTTTGGTAGGTCAAATATGATGGCAGAGTATAGAATTAATGGTAAGACTCTTGGCAGTGTGGAGGATCAGAGGGATCTTGGGGTCTGAGTCCATAAGGTGCCCAAAGCAGCTGCGCAGGTTGACTCTGTGGTTAAGAAGGCGTACGGTGTATTGGCCTTCATCAATCGTGGAATTGAATTTAGGAGCCGAGAGGTAATGTTGCAGCTATATTGGACCCTGGTCAGACTCCACTTGGAGTACTGTGCTCAGTTCTGATCGCCTCACTACAGGAAGGAGGAAATTTACAAGGATTTTACCTGGATTGGGGAGTATGCCTAATGAAAACAGGTTGAGTGAACTCGGCCTTTTCTCCTTGGAGCGACGGAGGATGAGAGGTGACCTGATAGAGGTATATAAGATGATGAGAGGCATTGATCGTGTGGATAGTCAGAGGCATTTTCCCAGGGCTGAAGTGGTTACCACAAGAGGGCACAGTTTTAAGGTGCTGGGGAGTAGGTACAGAGGAGATGTCAGGGGTAAGTTTTTTGTGCTGAGAGTGGTGAGTGCGTGGAATGGGCTGCTGGCAACGGTGGTGGAGGCAGATACGATAGGGTCTTTTAAGAGGCTTTTGGATAGGTACATGGAGCTTAGAAAAATAGAGGGCTATGGGTATGCCTCATAATTTCTAAGTTGAGGACATGTTCAGCACAACTTTGTGGGCTGAAGGGCCTGTATTGTGCTGTAGGTTTTCTATGTTTGTATGACTAGTTTAAATTGCCCCATAGTGCAGGTAAATGGCAAAAGAACCTTAGGGCTTTAACAAGCATGATGATTAGTCATAGTCTTACAGCACTGATTGTGTGGATAGTCGGAGGCTTTTCCCCAGGGCTGAAATGGCTAACATGAGAAGGCACAGTTTTCAGGTGCTTGGAAGTAGGTACAGAGGAGATGTCGGGGGTAAGTTTTTTACTCAGGGAGTGGTGAGTGCGTGGAATGGGCTGCTGGTGACAGTGGTGGAGGCGGATACAATAGGGTCTTTTAAGAGGTTCCTGGATAGGTACATGGAGCTTAGAAAAATAGAGGGCTATGGTTAACCCTAGGTAATTTCTAAAGTAAGTACATATTTGGCACAGCATTGTGGGCTGAAGGGCCTGTATTGTTCTGTAGGTTTTCTATGTTTCTATGAATTGCGAAAAAGGAAGTAATCAAAATGTTACATCACAGGAAAGCAAGAATTAATTGGTTGGTAATTACAGTAGTTATTTCTTCCTGAAAGAGATTCTCAATGTATCATATTCAAGCAGTAGAAATAAAAGGTTTGAAAGGTACGTTTAATGTCAGAGAAATTTATACAATATACATCCTGAAATGCTTTTTCTTCACAACCATCCACGAAAACAGTGCCCCCGAAGAACAAATGAATATTAAATGTTAAGACCCTAAGTCCCCCCAGCTCTCCCTTCCCATGCGTAAGCAGCAGCAAAGCAACAATCCCCCTCCCCCACCAGCAAAAATCGACATCCACCACCGAGCACTCAAGTGTGCAGCAGAGCAACATTAAAGACACAGACTTGCAGTACCCCAAAGACTACTCGCTCACCCAGTATTCGACATACCACAGGCTCTCTCCCTCCCCCGATAAGAACTTCAACCAGTGGCCAATCCGCACATCAGAAATTTTGAGAGGATGGTACTTCAATCAGGTCCACTGCCCGAGTACAAGAGGCAGCAGCGGGTCAGTACGGCGAAAAAGAGCTTTGAGCAGCAGCAAATCGGCATTTGCGATCAATTAGCAAGAGTAAAATAAAGGAAAGCAGGGACAAGCACAGCGGCCATCGTCGCAGCAGCTGTCATCTGAGTGGACAGAGTCAGAGTGGTGATCTTGAAGTTTTAGGCCTTATAGAGGTTCAGTCAGAGAAAGTAAGAGGAAAGAAAAGCTTTTTTTTTTATCTTCCCTTCTTTATATGTGCTCAGCTGGGATAGTAGAGATGCCAGGCAGGATAGTGGAATGCTCATCTTGTGGGATATGGGAAGGCAGGGAGATGTCCAGTGTCGCTTGACAACCATCCACATTAAGGAGTTGGAGCTGAAACTGGATGAACCCCAGATCTTTCAGGAGGCTGAAGAAGTGATAGGTACAACATATAGAAAGATAATTATATAGAAAGGTAATGTGCAGGGCACAGGAGACTGGGTGACAGCCAGGAAGGGGAAAAGGAGGTAGTGCAGATTACCCTTGTGGCCATCCCGCTCAACAAAAGATGTATCACTTTGGATACTGTCAGGGTAGATGACCTAACAGGAAAGTCACAGTTGTCAGGTCACTGGCACGGTGTCTCCCTCTGTGACTCAGAAGGGAAGGAGGGAGAAAAGTCATGCTGTGATGATGGGGATTGATTAGTTATGGCAACAAACAGGAGATTCTGTGGGCGAGAACGAGATTCCTGGATGGTACATTGCCTCCTTGGTGACAGGGTCCAGAATATCTCCAATCAAGCCCTCAGCATTCTTATATGGGAGGGTCTTGGTCCATGTAGGTATCAGTGACGTGGGTAGGACGAGTGACTAGATTCTGCATAGGGAGTTCAGGGAGTTAGATGCAAGTTAGGCTAAAGGACATGATCTCCAGGGTTGTGATCTCAGGATTGCTACCCGTGCCACATGCTAGTGAGGCCAGAAATGGGAAGATTATACAGCTTAATACATGGCTAAGGAGTTGGTGTAGGAAGGAGGGTATAAGATTTTTGGATCATTAGTCTCTCGTCCAGGGAATGTAAGACCTGTACAGAAGGGATTGTTTGCACCTAACTGGAGGGGGACTAATATCCTAACGGGAATGATGGGGTTTAAATTAAAGTTGCAGGGGCATGGGAACCAGTGCACAAGAACAGTTAGTGGCGGGGTTGTGGAGGCAATGCTGGTAAGACCTCAGACGAAGTTGGGAATAAAAAGGTTGAGCATGGTGCAACTAGTGTTCTGACCTGCCTATATTTCAATGCAGGATGTATCGCAGGAAAGGTGGATAATAGTGCTGTGGATGAGGTAGCTGGTTTACAAACGGAGGCAATGTGTAGTGAGGAAAGGCTATTGATAAGGCAAAATTGCAGTCAACAGGATGAGTTGCAGTGTAAAAGGCGGGTAAAATCGAAAAAAGTGAATACAGTACTGAAGATGTTATTTGAATGCATGCAGTATACAGAATTAAGGTATTTGAACTTGCAGCACAGTTGCAGATTGGCAGGTATGATGTTACAGGCATTACAGAATCATGGCTGAAAGATGTAGCTGGGAGCTTAATGTCCAAGGAAACAAACTGTATTGAAAGGACAGGCTAGAAGGCAGAGGAGGTGGTGTTGCTTTGTTGACATAGGGTCAGATGGTGTTGAATCATTCTGGATTGAGCTAAGGAACTGCAAGGGTAAAAATACCTTGACAGTTGTAAGGATGTGGCCTACAAATTACAACAGGAGATGGAAAATGCATGCAGTAGGGCAATGTTACAATAGTCATGGGTGACTTCAATATGCAAGCAGATTGGGCAAATCAAGTTGGTGCTGAATTCCAGGAGGGGGAGTTTCTGGAGTGCCCATTAGGGGATCAGCTGTTCTGTATTGGGTGTTGTGCAATGAACCAGAATTGATTAGCAAGCTGAAGGTAAAAGAACCCTTCCGGGAAAGTGATCAAAATATGATTGAATTCACCCTGAAGTTTGAGAAGGAGAAGCTAAAGCCAGATATATCAGTATTATAGAGGAGTAAAGGGAATTAAAGAAGCACGAGAGAGGAGTTGGTCAGAACTGACTGGAGAAGAACACTGGCAGGGATGATGACAGAGCAGCAATGGCTGGAATTTCTGGAAGCAGTTCAGAAGGCACAGGATGTACACATCGCAAAGAGGAACAAGTATTCCAAAGGAAAGATAACACAACCATGGCTAACAAAAGAGGTCAAAGCCAACGTAAAAGTCAAAGAGAGGTCATATAATAAAGCAAAAATTAGTGGGAAGTCAGAGGATTGAGAAGTTATTAAAAACCAACAGAAGGCAACTAAAAATTAGGAAGGTAAAGATGGAATACAAAAGTAAGCTAACCAGTAATATCAAAGCAGATACCAAAAGTTTCTTCAAATACAAATAAAATACATTGTTGGAAAGTGTATGGTCATGCACTTTGGTGGAAGAAATAAACAGGCAGACTATTATTTAGATAGGGAGAGAATTCAAAATGCAGAGGTGCAAAGAGACTTGGGAGTCTTTGTGCAGGATACTCTAAAGGTTAGCCTCCAGGTTGAGTCGGTGGTGAAGGATGCGAATGCAATCGAGGTATAGATTATAAGAGTAGGGATGTGATGTTGAGGCTGTATAAGACACTAGTGAGACCACACTTGGAGTATTATGTGCAGTTTTGGGCTCCTTATTTTAGAAAGGATATACTGACATTGGAGAGGGTTCAGAGAAGATTCACGAGAATGATTCCAGGAATGAAAGGGTTACCGTATGAGGAATGTCTGGCAGCTCTTGGGCTGTATTCCCTGGAGTTCAGGAGAATGAGGGGAGATTTCATAGAAACATTCCGAATGTTAAAAGGCCTGAACAGATTAGATATGGCAAAGTTATTTCCCATGGTAGGGGAGTCTAGGACACGGGGGCACGACTTCAGGATTGAAGTACATCCATTTAGAACAACGATGTGGAGAAATTACTTTAGTCAGAGGGTGGTAAATCTGTGGAATTTGTTGCCACGAGTGCTGTGGAGGCCAAATCATTGGGTGCTTTTAAGGCAGAGAGAGATAGGTTCTTGATTATCCAGGGCATCAAAGGGTATGAGGAGGGAATGGGGATGACTAGAAGAAGTGGATCAGCCCATGATTGAATGGTGGAGCAGACTCGATGGGCTGAATGGCCTACTTCTCCTATATCTATGGTCTTATACATAAGCATAAAAGAGAGGCGAGAGTGGATATTAAACTGTTGGAAAATGATGCTGGAGAGATAGTAATGGGGGACAAGGAAGTAGTGGGCAAACTGAATAAGTATTTTACATCAGTCTTCTCTGTGGAAGACACTAGCAGTACTGTGGAATGTTTAGGTGTCAGGGGACATGAAGTGTGTGAAGTTAGCATAACTAGAGAGAAGGTTCTTGGGAAACTTAAAGGTCTGAAGGTGGATAAGTCACCTGGACCGATGCTGTACAACTCAGTGTTCTGAAAGAGGTGGCTGAAAAGTTTGAGAAGGCATTAGTAATGATCTTTCAAGAATCACTAGATTCTGGAATGATTCCGGAAGACTGAAAAATTGCAAATGGCACTCCACTCTTCAAGAAGGGAGAGGCAGAAGAAAGGAATCTGTGTGGCCAGTGGTGGGAAGATGTTGGAGTCGATTATTAAGGATGAGATCTTAAGGCCGATTTATACTTGTGCGTCAACTCGACGCCGTAACCTATGCAAGTGGCCTACACACGTTGTGAGCATTTGTACTTGTGCATTGGTGTGTCTGCGTTGCTCTGCAATTCGGGCACGTCGCGCATGCACACACACCTGCCCGCGCAAGGTTTCATGGTCATGGTAGTCTTTCTCGGGGTAAACAAGTTTAAAGCGAGCATCTTTTTCCGTAAAAGCGAAATGTGTCCTCCATAATTTCGGAGGTCTGTAAAGCTTTATGGAAAGCATTGCAGCCAGAGTTCCTTCCCTGCCCTTTGGTCGGCCAATGGGAAGCTATTGCAGCGTAGGAGGAAATGCGATGCTACCAGGCGGACCAATCATAGTTGTTGAGGTCTGCATTGCTGCGATGCGTAGTTACATTTCGGGAGAGGTACGTGTCAGGCTACGGCGTAGGGATCCATGTAGGGTTCGCGGCGACACCGTACCTACGGCGTCGAGTTGACACACGGGTATAAATCAGCCTTTAGGGTAGTAAAATAGGCTGTAGTCGGCATGGTTTCCACAAGGGAAAATCTTGCCTTGACAAATTGATGGGACAAAATTGCAGCCAGCAGGATGAGTATCAGTGCATTAGGGATGCAGAATCAAAAATGATAGTGAATAGAGTACTCGGGGTGTTATATCTCAGTGCACGGAGTATAAGAAATAGGGTGGATGATCTTGTTGCACCGATACAGATTGTCAGGTATGATGTTGTGGCCATCACTGAATCGTGACTGAAGGATGGTTGTAGTTGGAAGCTGAATGTCCAAGGTAACACATTGTATTGGAGGGATAGGAAGGTAGGCAAAGGGGGAGGCATGGCTCTACTGCTAAAGAAGTCACCAAATCATTAGAAAGATGTGACGTAGAATCTGAAATTGTTGAACCTTTGTGGGGTGTACGAACCATTGTACGGGGTTTATCAGTGGTGTCAGTAGAGTTCTACGAAGAGGTGTTTCTCACAGGCCGGCAGCGGTTATTTAAAAAGAGCACTTTACGGGCGTTTGCCCATTATACGGGGCCTATCAGCGGCGTTAACAGAGCTCTACGAACTAAATAAAAGTACAAAAGGGATGAGCGGAGCGGCCATTGTCGGGAGTAGGCCAATGGCAGGAGTAGAAGTGACAGGCTTTGGCTCGGAAGAGGCGTTGGCTCTGTGTAAAGTGCCTGTTGGAGGTTTCCTTTTTATCTTTTTTTCCCCTCTCTTAAATGGCTGTGGTGTGCTCCTCTTGCCGGATGCTGAAGAACTGGGAGACCCAGAGTCTCCTGGGGAACTACATCTGCATGAAGTGCATCTGGCTGCATCTCCTTGAAGGCCATATTAGGGATCTGGAGCAGCAGCTGGATGACCTTCAGCTTGTACAGGAGAGTGAGGAGATAATTGATCAAGTTACAGGGAGGTAGTCACCCCGAAGTTGCAGGAGGCAAGTAGCTGGGTGACTGTCAGGAGAAATGGAAATAGGCGGTTAAAGCAGAGGATCCTGTGGCCATTCCCCTCAGAAACAAGTACTGTATACCGCTTTGGGTACTTTAGTGGGGGTGACCTCCCGGGAGAATGCCACAGAGACCGGGTTACAGGCACTGAGCATGGGGCCGTGGTGCAGAAGGGAAAGAGAGAAGAAGGGAGCGGTAGTGATAGGGGACTCGATAGTGAGGGGAACAGACAGGAGATTCTGTGGATGTGAGCGGCACACCCAGATGGTAAATTACCTCCCAGGTGCCAGGGTCAGGGATGTCTCAGATCGCACCCACAACATTTTGGTGAGTGAGGGAGAGCAGCCAGATGTCTTGGTACATAAAGGTACCAATGACATAGGAACGAAAAGCAATGAGGTCCTGAAAAGAGAATTTAGAAAGCTAAGTAAAAAGCTGAGAAGCAGGACCTCCAGGGTAGTAATTTCTGGATTGCTGCCTGTGCCACGCGCCAGTGAGGGTAGAAACAGGATGATTTGGCAGATAAATGCATGGCTGGGAAGCTGGTGCAGGGAGCGGGGCTTCAGGTTCTTGGGTCATTGGGATCTCTTCCAGGGGAGGTATGACCTGTTCAAAAGCGACGGGTTGTACCGGAACTCAAGGGGGACCAATATTCTCACGGCAGGTTTGTTAGAGCTGTTGGTGAGGGCTTAAACTAATTTGGCAGGTGGGTGGGAACCGGAGTGAAGGGACTCAGGATAGGACGGATGGTAAATAAAAAGTAAAGATCGCGTACAGTTAAACTGTCAGGAAGGGCAGGCAGGTGTTGGGACTTAGATGCAGCCAACAGGCTGAGTATCCATTCATTAGGGATGCAATCCGAAAGGATAGCAAATACGATACTCAAGATGTTTTATCTGTATGTGCGTAGTATAAGAAATAAGGTGGATGATCTTGTTGCAATATTACAGATTGCCAGGTATGATATACAGTATACAAAACTACATATATAATACAACTATATAGACATCCACAGCATAGTAAATTTTAAATTGTCCCATTCAGTCCTGAAGCTTTAATCACTGTGTTGGATTTCTTACTCTTGTGGGATAACGTTTTTCCTGACAATGGGGTCACTGCTTGGCAGATGAGCCTTGCAGCTGAGAAAATAATCTCAGGTTCTTGGGCCTCCTCCATGATCTTTGTAAGAGTTGACTTTGAGACTGCAGCAAGTAGTTCTGATAGTTCTGGACACCTTTTTTTTCCTTTTCTTGGCTTTTCTCTCTGGATCTACTTTGATCCTTGTTTCTCTCCACAAACTAAACCATCTCTCAGTGCATAACCCTTAACCAAACCGAGAATGCTCAGACAGCTTCTTCAATTCAGCCACATATGCTGAAATGGACTCCCTTTCCTTTTGATTCTGCTGATGAAACCTGAAGTGATCTGCAATCAACAATGGGTTCAGTTCTAAATCTTCCTGAATTATTTTCACAGAAGGCAAAGAGTGGCTGTAGACGGGTCATATTCTGCATGGAGGTTGGTGACCAGTGGTGTGCCGCAGGGATCTGTTCTGGGACCCCTACTCTTCGTGATTTTTATAAATGACCTGGATGAGAAGTGGAGGGATGGATTAGTAAGTTTGCTGATGACACAAAGGTTGGGGGTGTTGTGGATAGTGTGGAGGGCTGTCAGAGGTTACAGCGGGACATTGATAGGATGCAAAACTGGGTTGAGAAGTGGCAGATGGAGTTCAACCCAGGTAAGTGTGAAGTGATTGATTTTGGTAGGTCAAATATGATGTCAGGATTTAGTATTAATGGTAAGACTCTTGGCAGTGTGGAGAATCAGAGGGATCTTGGGGTCCGAATCCATAGGATGCTCAAAGCAGCTACGCAGGTTGGCTCTGTGGTTAAGAAGGCATACGGTGTATTGGCCTTCATCAATCGTAGAATTGAATTTAAGAGCCGAGAGGTAATGTTGCAGCTATATAGGACCCTGTTCAAACTCCACCTGGAGTACTCTGCTCAGTTCTGGTTGCCTCACTACAGGAAGGATGTGGAAACCATAGAAAAGGTGCAGAGGAGATTTACAAGGATGTTGCCTGGATTGGGGAGCATGCCTTATGAGAATAGGTTGAGTGAACTCGGCCTTTTCTCCTTGGAGCGGCAGAGGATAAGAGGTGACCTGATAGAGGTGTATAAGATGATGAGAAGCATTGATCGTGTGGATAGTCAGAGGCTTTTTCCCAGGGCTGAAATGCTTCCTACAAGAGGACACAGATTTAAGGTGCTTGAGAGTAGGTACAGAGGAGATGTCAGGGGTAAGTTTTTTACTCAGAGGGTGGTGAGTGCGTGGAATGGGCTGCCGGCAATTGTGGTGGAGGCGGATACAATAGGGTCCTTTAAGACAGGGCTCCCCAACCTTTTTTGCACTGCGGACCGGTTTAATATTGACAATATTCTTGCGGACCGGCCGACCCGGGAGGTGGTGGGGGGTGGTAGGGTTGCCAACGGATAAGAGTAGCAGTCAAATACGTTATGTTTACCCCGAGAAAGACTACAATTACCATGAAGCCTTGCGCTGGCACCAGTGCGCATGCATGACATGTGCATGCGTGTACCTGCCGATTTTTTTCTCTGCAAATCGGTTTTCGCCATTCTGTTCGTTGGGGGGGTGGGGGGAGGTATTAATCACGACCGGAATATAGGTGATAGGTGGCTAATACACTCAATTTCATTTCTAAAAGGGTTTATGTAACGAATTTAATATTAAACACACAGCGCATATTTTCCTCGCATGAATATAGTGATAAGTCAATTATCAGGGGAGGACAGGGGAGCTTGAAGTAAGTGTTGAACGAACTTCCAGTAGAAGTGGTGGAGGCAGGTTTGATATCATCATTTAAAGAAAAATTGGATAGGTATATGGACAGGAAAGGAATGGAGGGTTATGGGCTGAGTGCAGGTCGGTGGGACTGGATGAGAGTAGCGTTCGGCACGGACTGAAAGGGCCGAGATTGCCTGTTTCCGTGCTGTTATTGTTATATGGTTATATAAGTAAGTCAATAGCATCATAACATTTTAAGTAACATTTGGATATTAAACACACAGCACATGTTTTCCCCGTATGAAAATATAAAATCATTGCAGCACACCAATATCGATGGATCAGTGGGAGCCCTGGGCTTGTTTCCCTGCAACAAGATGGTCCTATCGAAGGGTGATGGGAGACAGCGATTCTCGAAGGGGGGCCCTTATGTCCAGTCTATTCTGCAGTTTGGTTTTTGTTGCATTCATTGCAGAGATACGTTGGAAATGGAAGCAGCGTTTTCTGTGCTTTTTGGCCATCTTGATCTGGAATGCCGGCAGAGATGTTATGTCAAACATACTTTTCAGCCCGTCATTTGCAAGCTCAAGGAGTTGATCTCCTTCCCGCTCTGACATGGATGACGCGCAGGTAGTGACCTCGCATGCGTTCAAGCTCCACACTGGGCGTGACAGGGAATGAGGAAAGGTGCAGCTCACTCATATCGCCAAATCATATCATTTCCTCGCGGCCCGGTAGCGCATGCTGTGCGGCCCAGTACCAGTCCGCGATCCGGTGGTTGGAGACCGCTGTTTTAAGAGACTTTTGGATAGGTACATGGAGCTTAGAAAAATAGAGGTCTTTGGGTAAGCCTAATAATTTCTAAGGTAACTATGTAACAATAACAGCACGGAAACAGGCCATCTTGGCCCTTCTAGTCCGTGCTGAACTCTTACTCTCACCTAGTCCCACCGACCTGCACTCAGCCCATAACCCTCCTTTCCTTTCCTGTCCATATAGCTATCCAATTTAACTTTAAATGACAACATCGAACCTGCCTCAACCACTTCTGCTGGAAGCTCATTCCACACAGCTACCACTCTCTGAGTAAAGAAGTTCCCCCTCATGTTACCTCTAAACTTTTGCCCTTTAACTCTCAACTCATGTCCTCTTGTTTGAATCTCCCCCCACTCTCAATGGAAAAAGCCTATCCACGTCAACTCTATCTATCTCCCTCATAATTTTAAATACCTCTATCAATTCCCCCCCTCAACCTTCTACGCTCCAAAGAATAAAGACCCAACTTGTTCAACCTTTCTCTGTAACTTAGGTGATGAAACCCAGGTAACATTCTAGTAAACCTTCTCTGTACTCTCTCAATTTTGTTGACATCTTTCCTATAATTCAGTGATCAGAACTGTACACAATACTCCAAATTTGGCCTTACCAATGCCTTGTACAATTTCAACATTACATCCCAACTCCTATACTCAGATTTATAAAGGCCAGCACACCAAAAGCTTTCTTCACCACCCTATCCACCTTCAGGGAAGTAGTCATATCAGACTGTGACTACTTCCTTTCCAAATGACTAGGTCTGTGGATGTTGCTTTCAGTAGTTGGACGGAAGGTTCAGTTAAAGAGCAATAGAATGGTGAAATGAGTACTGGTAACCTGTTATCATTGGGAAGATCAGAAGATTGGACAGAATGTAAACATACAGCGTTAAGGCACTAAAAGGTTGATAACAGAAAAAATAGATTAAGTAATGAAGATGGTCAAAAATGTAAACAAAAACACTTTAAGCATTGTAATCAGGACTCAGAAACAGACTTTTCAGCCCATCTGGTCCATGCAACCAAGCTAGTCCCGTTTTTAAAAATAAATTCTAAAAGAATTTTTAAAATGAGGCTAATAGATGAGTCTAGTGAATTAATAATGGAAAACAAGATGGCAGCTGATTTAAACCATTTTCACAAATCTTCAGCATTAAGGATTCATGTAACACACCAGAATTAACAAATTGGGAAAGGTGGGGGCAGAACATAGAAAATGACAGTCGCCAGGGCACTGGTACTGATCAAATGTTTTGAGTTTTGATCTGGTATGTCTCTGAGTCCATTGCAATTCATCCTGGGTTGGTGGCTGTGATGGGCTGAATGGCCTGTTTCCTGGCTGAGTTACGCTGAGGTTTGCATCTGGTTTTGGATCTGACACTTTGAGAAGATGTAGAATCTGCAGAGAAGAAACACAGGATTCTTACTAAAATTGTTTCATCAATAAATGGAGAAGTTACAGTTATACAACAAGAATTCTGCAGATGCTGGAAATTCAAGCAACACACATAAAAGTTGCTGGTGAACGCAGCAGGCCAGGCAGCATCTCTAGGAAGAGGTGCAGTCGACGTTTCAGGCCGAGACCCTTCGTCAGGAGTAACTGAAGGAAGAGTTAGTAAGGGATTTGAAAGTTGGAGGGGGGAGGGGAGATCCAAAAACAGTTATTCTCCTTTCTGCAGAGTAAGATTTCAAGATCATTTAATATTATTTCCAGCTCACTAGTGTAAAGGAAAATGAATTTAATTGCTCTCCAGCTCCAAAGTAGCATAAAAAAAGCACAATAAGATAAAGAGCAAATAATAGTAATAAAAGCAAAGTAAATATAAATACATAAGATAACTTATATACATTGAGTGCACGTCCATGAAGTGACTCTAGGCACAGAAGTGTTTGTACATAGGTGACTCTGACAGGAAATGATAAAGTAGTAGTTCGGGGTCTGGAGGTGTGGCTAGTGTCTAGAGGTGTTGAACTGATGGTGATATCATTAAAATCATGTAGGGTACGGGCTGAACAGGTAGCAAGTAACTGTTACTGTTGATGAAGGGGTGGAGGCCATGGTACACAGTACAGTACTGGTAGAAGAACTCGAGGAAGGAACAGTTCATTGTACTAAAACTGCTGTGCAGGGAAATGCAGTTGTATCGGTCAAAATGAAACTGAGAAGTTTTATTCTTGGCTAGAATAGACTTGATGGCTAAATGGTCTCCAGTTCTATGACTATTCTATGATTAAATTAACTTCAAATTCTACCAATCCAATAAATTTCCTGAGCTCTTTTCCTCTAACAGTAAAAATTCTTACTAATCCGCCCCCTCCTATGTTTCTGACATGGAAAGTTGGGATGTCATACTATAACATGTTCTGCCTGATATATGTACAGGCATTGATCTGATATAGGGTCATTCTGTGCTCTCTATGCATCTTAGTAAAATGGCCACAGATAGACACACCTGCCACAATGGTCCTGTAATCCAAGATCCTAAAGTTTGGGTAAAGTGGTGTGGTCATGGCCCAGGATTATCTTCCACAGGCCGAGAGTTCAAATCATCCCACAGTAAGTCAAAATATATAAGGGTTAGCTTGATGCCTGGCACCAGCAAATAGCTACATCAGGGGTCTCCAACCTTTTTTGCACTGCGGACAGGTTTAATATTGACAATATTCTTGCGGACTTGGTGGTGGGGGGGTGTTCGAGTAGGGTTAAACTCACCTCAGCATGTCTTTTACAATTAGGGTTGCCAACTTTCTCACTCCCAAATAAGGGACACGTGTTTACCCCAAGAAGGACTACCACGACCATGAAGTCTTGCGCGGGCACCTGTGTGCGCATGTGCGTACGTACCGATTTTATTTCCACAAATCGGTTTTGGTTTAATCTTCCCGACTACACTGTACATAGGTTATTTCTATTTTATGTAGGCTGTGTATTTATCATATCATTCCTGCTTTTACTATATGTTAGTGTTATTTTAGGTTTTAGGTGTTTTTTGGTATGATTTGGTAATTGCTTCTTCACTTTACGCCATTTCGGCACGAAAGGCTTCATAGGAACACTCTACCTTAGCAGGGGATATACGGGACTAGGGCGGTCCCGTATGGGACAAACCAATTTAACCCAATATGCAGGATGTCCCGGCAAATACGGGACAGTTGGCAACCCTATGTTCAAGTCCAACAGTGTGTGACAGGGGATGAGGAAAGGTGCAGCTGACTCATATCGTTTCCTCGCGGCCCAGTAGCACATGCTTTGCGGCCCGGTACTGGTCTGCGGCCCGGTGTTAGATTGTCAGAACGTTGAGAGTTATTTGAAGGAGGGGGTGCAGTGGTCCAAAAGGCCTTGCCTGCTATAATTGCTTTTTTAACCTCTCCCTCACTTCTCTCTCTCTCTCACATAGTTGCTGCAGCCCAAGCACAAGCAGATGAAAGAAGAACCCAAAGTGTAAATAGTCCAATTCCTGCTGATCCATCACCAGTCATTGTGAAAACACCAACCAAACCAGGTATTTGTGCTTTGCTGAATGCTGACAGATTCTCAGGAGCGACTGGTGACCCCGCAGTGAGAGAATGTGCAGTCTGTGGCACTTCTATCCAGTCATTACTTTTCAAATTTCCAAATGAATGCATCAGTTGACGCTGAGGCTATGAAGACTGCTCCAGTTGCTGTGCTTTGTGTATGCTAATATGATGAACAGATAAGCAGAGCCTTAGGGGCTGCTCTGGGGTTTGGATCTGAGAACTCATTTCAGAATGCTGTTGTTTGCTTCAATTGCTTGCATGACTTGCATTTTTTTTCTTTCTCTTGCACATCGAGTGTTGGTCTTTTATTTTTTTCCCTTAAATTGAGTTCCTTGGGGTTTCTTGCTTTGTGGCTACCTGTGAGCAAGAAAATCTCAAGGTTATATAATTTATGCATTCTTTGATAATAAATGTACTTTAATCTTGAGACTTTGTATTCGTTTACATATTATTGTTTAAACTTTCCCATTTTTAAGTTATTGGCTGTGCTAGCAAGGACAGCGTTCAACATGTGTACTATTTCCTAAATAGGGAGTGAATTCAGATGAGAGATCCAAAGAGAATTTGAGGGTCCTAGTGCAGGTTGAGTTGGTAGTAAGAAAGGCAAATGCAATGTTGGCATTCACTTCAAGAGGAGTAGCATATAAAAAGAAGGTGCAATACTGAAGCTTTATAAGGCATTGGACACTTGGAGTATTGACAGTAGTTTATGACCCAATATTCTAAGGAAGGATGTGTGGGTATCGGAGAGGGTTCAGGGGTAGTTTACGAGAAAGATCACAGGAATGAAATGGTTAACACATGAGCATTTGACAGCTCTGGACCTGTACTCACTGGAGTTTAGAAGAATGAGGGGAGGGCTCATTGAAACCTGCTGAACATTGAAAGGTCTAGATAGAAAGGACATGCAGTAGATGTTTCTAATAGTGGAAGAGTCTAGGACCGGAGGCACAGCCTCAAAATAGAATGACATTCATTTAGAAGAGAGATGAGGAATTTCTTTAGCCAGATGGTAGTGAATCTGTGGAATTTGCAAATGATACGAAGATTGGTGAAGGGGCAGGTAGTGTTGAGGAAACAGGAAAGCTGCAGGCCTTGGACAGATTAGGAGAATGGGAAAGAGAGTGGCAAATAAAGTACGATGTTAGAAAATACGTGGTCCTTCACTTTGGTAGTAGAAATAAATTAGAAGATTATCTTCTAAGAGGGGAGAAAATCTGAAAATCTGAGATGCAAAGGGTGGGAGTCCTTGTGCAGAACACCCTAAAGGTTAACTTGCAGGTAGAGTTGGTGGTGAGGAAGTCAAATGCAGTGTTAGCATTAATTTCAAGAGGTCTAGAATACAAGAGCAGGGATGTGATGCTGAGGCTTTATAAAGCACTGTTGAGGCCTCACCTTGAGTATTGTGAACAGTTTATGGCTCCTCATCTTAGAAAAGATGTGCTGGCATTAGAGATGGTTCAGAGGAGGTTCACAAGGATAATCCAGGAATGAAAGGATTATCATACAAGGAACGTTTGGTAGCTCTGGGTCTGTACTCACGGGAATTAGAAGGATGAGGAGGATCTCATTGAAGGCCTAGACAGTGCAGATATGGAAAGGATGTTTCCCATGGTGGGGGACTGAAGGATAAGAGGACACAGCCTCAGGTTAGAGGGGTGTCTACTTAAAACAGGGATGCGGAGAAATTTCTTTAGCCAGGAGGTGGTGAATTTGTGGAATTTATTACCAAAGGCTTTTGTGGAGGCCAGGTTATTGGGTATATTTAAGGCAGAGCTTGATCGGTTCTTGATTGGCCATGGCATCAAAGGTTACAGGGAGAAGGCTGGAGAATGGAGCTGAGGAGGGGATAAAAGGATCAGCCATGATTAAATGGCAGAGAAGACTCAATGGGCCAGTGGCCTAATCTGCTCCTTTGTCTTATGGTCTTCCTTGCCATAGATGGCTGTGGAGGCCTTTGAGTATATTTAAAGCTGTCATTTGTCTACCACCCTTTGTTGTTCCCTGTATTGAGTTTCTTACTAAACTGTTTCTTAATCCATGTTGATGGTGTACAAAGATGCCACATCTCTTTCCCTTAAAAAGGTGGATTTTAGCAGTATTCTGGTCGTTTCACTTGTTACTGAGATTACTTTATATTCCCGATTTCTCTTGAATTTAAAACACCTTTTGCTGAGTTGGGATGTAAAGTCTCATCTCTAGATAAACAATCGAACTCTGACTACCTGTCTTGTATTTTAATGAATTGATTATTGTGTCCTTATTGCCTTAAAAACTAATAGAAGTTTATGGTGGGCATTGGCTTAATACTGCAGAAGACTGTCCAGCTCTCATTTTTTTAATCTTTTGAATAAAAAGATATGCTGATGTTGGAGGCTCTCTGGAATTGATTCATGAAGCTAATTCCTGGGGTGGGAGGGTTGTTCTATTATGATGAGCTCATAAAATCTTTGATCCATTTATTTTTAGATCTCAGAAGAATGTGAGGTGATCATTTAAGATCCTAAGGGTCATGACAGGGTAGATATTGAGATGTTGCCTATTGTGGGAGAGTGTTGAATGAAAGGACATAGTTACAAGATAAAGGGGTGGTCATTAAAATTGCCATCCATGGGAATTCTTGGGTTGTGGATCCGGTCAAGATGGTGTCAGTGTTTAGTTGGCATCTTCCAGATAGCTCACAGATGTCTGTCTTTACTTCTTTTGCATCTGTTTTTCACCTTAAATGTGTGTCTGGGACTGTTAGAGCCTGCAATTTACAGTTTGGAGATCGTTTGAGTGACCCAGCGCTTTGCTGTCGCTGAGAAGAGAGCGCATACTCGGACGGCGTCGATGCAAACAAATTTTGAGACGGGTCATGAGCTGTTGTTTGACTGCGTTTTGCCGTGAAAGCGTTGAGAAAGATTGAAACATCGAGGTGAATGCCAAAGGCGAGCAAGAGTTCAGCACCAACTGTGTTCCGTTTGATTGCTGCCGGAGAAGGAACCTGTGAGCAACCAGTAACTGTGTGGCCTCTTTGCCTCATGTGGTGTTCTTTTCTTTCAGTGAATGTCGGTGATATCTTGGGGTGATATCGTGGTTTTGCATTTATGGATTGGACTACTGCATTTATGGACTGTGAACTTTTACAGACTTGTGGTTTTTATATTGTGTTTTTTATTTCCTGTTCCTTTTCCATTTTGTTAGGGGAGGGGAGGGGTTGATGTCTGTTGTGTTCTGTTAGTATTTTGTGCAGGAGAGGGGTTGTTTTTAGGGGGTCGATGTTCCTGTTGCATTTTGTCTGGGGGAGAGGGGGATTGGGGGTTGATGGTCAGGATGCCTTTCCTTTTTGTGCAGGGGGAGTGGGTTTGATGTTTCTGAAAGTCTTTAATGTCTTTGTTTGTTTTGTGACTATCTGGAGAAGACAAATTTCAGAGTTGTGCACACACAAAATGCTGGAGGAACTCAGCAGGCTGGGCAGTGTTTATGGAAAAGGATACAGTTGACGTTTCAGTCCGAGACCCTTCAGCCAGACTGGAGAAAAAAAGCCGAGGAGGAGATTTAAATGGTAGGGGGAGGGGAGAGAGAAACGGAGTGATAGGTGAAAGCTGAAGGGTGAGGGATGAAGTAAAAGAGCTGGGAAGTCGATTGGTGGAAGAGATACAGGGCTGGAGAAGTGGGAGTCTGATAGAAGAGGACAGAAGGCCATGGAAGAAAGAAACGGGGGCGGGGGGGAGAAAGAGGAGCATCAGAGGGAGGCGATGGGTAGACAAGAAGATAAAGTGAGAGAGGGAAAAGCAGGTTGGGAATGATGAAGAGGGGATGCATTACCTGAAGTTCGGGAAATTGATGTTCCTGCCATCAGGTTGGAGGCTACATAGACAGAATATAAGGTGTTGTTCCTCCAACCTGAGTGGGAATTCCACTTCCCATTCCCATTCTATGCTTATCCATGGCTGCCTCCACTGTCATGATGGGGCCATCCCTAGGTTGGAGGAACAGCACCTCATATTCCATCTGGGTAGCCTCCAATCTGATGGCATGAACATGCTTTCACCTTATCTCCTTGCCCACCATCGCCTCCCTCTGGTGCTCCCCCCCCCCCTTTTTCTTTCTTCCATGGCCTTCTGTCCTCTTCCATCAGGCTCCCCCTTCTCCAGCCCTGTATCTCTTTCACCAATCAACTTCCCAACTCTTTACTTCATCCCTCCTCCGTCAGGTTTCACCTATCACTTTGCATTTCTCTCTCCCCTCCCCCACCAGTTAAATTTACTCTCCTGCCGAAGGGTGCTGGCCCGAAATGTCAACCGTACCCTTTTCCATAGATGCTGCTTGGCGTGCTGAGTCCCTCCAGTATTTTGTGTGTGTTGCTTGGATTTCTAGCATCTGCATATTTCCTTTTTTTGTGTTTCAGAGTTGTATGTGGATACCTGCTTTGATAATAAATAAACCTTTGATTTCTAGAATTCTCTAGCTGGGTTGTGATGGCCACATACAGTTAACTGGAGATGTTTAAAGAAGTGGTAGATAATTTCTTCGAAAGATTGAGGAATTGGGAGCTATGAGGAGCCTGCACAGAATTGATATTGAATGGCGGGGTGAGCTTAAAGGACCAAATGGACCACTCTTGCCCCTGTCTTCTTCTGTCTGGGTCAAAATGGCACCCAATAGTAGCACTACTGATTGATCCTTAAAACACACAAGCATCTTGTCACTTACTCAAAATACATAAATATGTAAACATGTACCCACCCTATACTCTGATCGTTTAGATTTTGTACCAGTTTCTGGAAATAGTCTTTCATCAAATCCATTGACTCTGTAGAATGTCTGTTTCTAGTGTCTGGAGAGCATATTCAATGAACCAAAGTTAGTCTGTAAATTTCAACTAAACTTTAATTGAATAGATTATCCTCATTATCAAATTGTGACTTTTCTTACTAGTAATAGATGGCTCCATGTTGAAGACTGTTGAGAGACAGAGACTAGCCAAGGCACGAAGGGAAGAGAAGGAGAAGGAGATGGGTAAGTGGCAGCTTGAGTTTGTACAGTGACTACTAGACTCACTTGAAGAAGGAAGGCATGCTTCTCCTTCCCACCATTACCTATCCTGAGAGTATGACTGCTTCAAAATGATCAAAAGGTTTTAAAAACAGAGGAGTATGCTCTAGCCACTTGTTACCCCTACTGATGTGGCAGTTTAATGATGCAGGAGATAATGACACATAAAATCTATTCAGATTTGATCCATTTGTGATTACTGGTTATCTGGAATTCCTTCAAGCTCTGGTTATGCTGGTCTTATGTTGCACTGTGACCATGTTTCTGAGGTTGGTGACAAGTGATCAGACTCCTACAGATCAGGCAGCAGGCAAGTTTCTGCCACTGTGTCTGGACTAGCATGACTGGCGCGTGGTCAGTAAGAGTGGACACTCAGTGAGGTGAGGCAGTGGATGGATCACTGTTCCCCTCGCAGACTCTCTCTACAGCCACCTGTACCTTCTGTTTAAATTCTGTATAGTGTGTGATTGAGACTAGATCTTTAGAGATGCAGACTGTCCTGATCATATAAGAAGAAACAGTCACCCTTTAGACATACTGCATTCCAAAGGATCTCAGAAACACGTTGGCTTCTCAGTTCTCTCTGTTTAATTGCCATTCTACCCAGTCTAATTTCACTCTTTCTTCATCCTCCATGTCCTTCATTATCCCATGCATTGAAACAGCTTCTAACTACCATTAGTCATGTGTACTTTGTGGCTGTTAAGACACTGCACCATGTTTAGAGTGAACAGTTTTTAAATACTGTCAGTCGCATGTGTTTATGTTTAAAAAGCTGTGATTTTTGTCACTGATAGTCATGAGAAATAAGCAGCATGACAATTCAGAACTGTTTTGCTCATGGCGATTTCAGGCTTGGAGTTGCCAGAAATGGCCAGGAGTGAAAATTAAACGAGGTGAGGTGGTTGCTGTCAGCTCAATCTTTGACCCTACCACTCCACAGCACCCTGTCTCTACTATCCCTAGACATCACTACCCCTACTGCTGCCATTTCTGGGCTCTGCTCCACCTCCCTGTTGTCTTTTCTGACAAACAACTGGATGATTTACTGCATTTGCTGAGAAAATCTTACATCTTGCCACTGATTGTTGAGCAGCTTCTGCGAGCTCTTTACCTGTGTTCCTGAAACCATTATCGCTATGCAATAACTTACTGAACTAGAAACCAGAGGACTGAATTTTTGATAGAAATGAGTTCAATCCTGATATTTAAAGACACAAACACGAGGAAATCTGCAGATGCTGGAATTTCGAGCAACACACATAAAAATTGCTGGTGAACACGGCAGGCCAGGCAGCATTTACGAACGTTGTATAGGAAGAGGTACAGTCGACGTTTCAGGCCAAGATCCTTCGTCAGGACTAACTGAAAGGAGAGATAGTAAGAGATTTGAAAGGGGGAGGGGGAGATCCAAAATGATAGGAGAAGATAGGAGGGAGAGGGATGAAGCTAAGAGCTTTATACTTTGTCGGCAAACAATTGATACCTAGAACGTACAATCATCACAGCGATATTTGATTCTGCGCTTCCCGCTCCCTGGATTACAAATGGATAGTAAATATTAAAATTTTAAATTATAAATCATAAATAGAAAATAGAAAAATGGAAAGTAAGGTAGTGCAAAAAAAACCGAGATGCAGGTCCGGATATTTGGAGGGTACGGCCCAGATCTGGGTCAGGATCCATTCAGCAGTCTTATCACAGTTGGAAAGAAGCTGTTCCCAAATCTGGCCGTAGGAGTCTTCAAGCTCCTGCGTCTTCTCCCGGAGGGAAGAGGGACGAAAAGTATGTTGGCTGGGTGGGTCGTGTCCTTGATTATCCTGGCAGCACTGCTCCGACAGCGTGCGGTGTAAAGTGAGTCCAAGGACGGAAGATTGGTTTATGTGATGTGCTGCGCCGTGTTCACGATCTTCTGCAGCTTCTTCCGGTCTTGGACAGGACAACTTCCATACCAGGTTGTGATGCACCCTAGAATAATGCTTTCTACGGTGTATCGATAAAAATTAGTGAGGGTTTTAGGGGACAGGCCAAATTTCTTTAGTTTTTTCAGGAAGTAAAGGTGCTGGTGGGCCTTCTTGGCAGTGGACTCTGCTTGGTTGGACCAAGTCAGGTCATTTGTGATATTGACCCCGAGGAATTTAAAGCTTTTGACCTGTTCCACTTGCGCACCACTGATGTAAATTGGGTTGTGCGGTCTGCTACTCCTCCTGAAGTCAACAACCAATTCCTTCGTCTTGCTGACGTTGAGGGATAGGTTATTGTCTTCGCACCATGCCACCAGGTTCTTAATTTCCTCTCTGTACTCAAACTCATCATTACCCGAGCTGGAAAGTTGATTTGCAAAAGGGATATGAGAGGATCATGAGATGGGAGGCCTAGGGAGAAAGAAAGGGGGGGGGGGAATCCCAGCGGATGGGCAAGGAGTATAGTGACAGGGACAGAGGGAGAAAAAGAGAGAGAGAAAAAATATATAATAATAAATAAATAACAGATGGGGTACGAAGGGGAGGTGGGGCATTAACAGAAGTTAGAGAAGTCAATGTTCGTGCCATCAGGTTGGAGGCTACCCAGACGGAATATAAGGTGTTGTTCCTCCAACCTGAGTGTGGCTTCATCTTTACAGTAGAGGAGGCCGTGGATAGACATATCAGAATGGGAATGGGATGTGGACGTGGAATCCTGATATGATAGCAACTGGAAAATTAAAATTCATGTGCAATAGATCCCTATTAATTGGGTCACATCGAGACCAGTACATTTTAGCCCAATTAATCAGCTGCCCCAATTAGCCTAAGTTTCATGGAAATAGTTAAAAAGGTATATTAAAAAAAAGACAAACTACAGTTTAACTGAGTGACAAATTATGTGTGTTCTTCATGCCAGATGTTGGGAGTCCTGCAAGACCCAGAGTCTCCCAGTGAACTCCATCTGTGTGAAGTGCATCTGGCTGCAGCTCTTTGAAGACTGTTTTAGGGATCTGGAGCAGCAGCTGGATGGCCTTTGGCTTGTACAAGAGCATGAGGAGATCATCAGTCAGAGTGACAGGGAAGTCGTCACCCCTAAGTTGCAGGAGGCGAGTAACTGGATGACTATCAGGAGAAATGGAAATGTGAATAGGCAGTTAGCGCAGAGCACCCCTGTGGCCATTCCCTTCAATAATAAGTATACTGTTTTGGATACTGTTAAAGGGGATGACCTCACAGGGGAATGCCACAGAGACCAGGTTACTGGCACTGATCATTGGTCTGTGGTGCAGAAGGGAAAGAGGGAGAAGAGGGGAGCAGTAATGATAGGGGACTCAATGGTTAGAGGAACAAACAGGAGATTCTGTGGACGTGAATGGGACACCTGGATTGTACCAGAGTCAGGGATGTCTTGGATCACATCCACAGCATTTTAGAGGGGAGGAAGAGCAGCAAGATGTCTTGGTACATATTGGTACCAGTGACATAGGAAGGAAAAGCAAAGAGAGCCTGAATAGAGAGTTGAGAGAGCTAGGCAGAAAGCTGAGAAGCAGGACCTCCAGGGTAGTAATTTCTGGATTGGTACCTGTCCCATGTGCCAATGAGGGTAGAAAGAAGATGATTTGGGAGGTAAATGTGTGGCTGAGAAGCTGGTGCATGGGGAAGGTCTTCAGGTTCGTGGATCTTTGGGATCTCTTCTGGGGGAGGTATGACCTGTACAAAAATGACAGGTTGCACCTGAACCCAAGGGGGAACCAATATTCTTGCGGGCAGGTTTGTTGGAGCTGTTGAGGAGAGTTTAAACTAACTTGACGGGGGAGGGGAGGTGGGAACTGGAGTGAAGGGACTCAGGATGGAACGGATGGTTTAAAAAAAAACAATGATAGTGTGCAATCAGACTGTCAGGAAGGACAGGCAGATGTCAGGACAAAATTGCAGCCAGCAGGGATGCAGAATCAGTGTATTAGGGATGCAGAATTTTAAAAATGGTAGAAAATGCAGTGCTTATTGTTCTTTCTCAATGCATGGAGTATAAGAAATAAGGTGGTTGATTTTGTTGCACTTTTACAGGTTGTTGAGTATGAAGCTGTGGCCATCACTGAATTGTGGTTGAAGGATGGTTGTAGTTGGGAGCTGAATATCCAAGGTTACATGTTGTATCAGAGGGATAGGAAGGTAGGTAGAGGGGGTGGCGTGGTTCTGCTGGTAAAGAAAGGCATCAGATCATTAGATGTGACATAGGATCGGAAGATGTTGAATCCTTGTGAGTTGATTTAAGAAACTACAAGGGTACAAGGACACTGATGGCAGTTATATACAGGCCTTCAACAGTAGCTAGGATGTGGACCACAGATTACAACAGGAAGTAGAAAAGGCATGTCAAAAGGACAACGTTATGATAGTCATATTAGATTTTAACATGCAGGTCAATTGGGAAAATCAGGTTGGTAATGGATCTCAAGAGAATGAATTTGTTGAATGCCTGAGAGATGGATTTTCAGAACAGATTGTCATTGAGCCTTCTAGGGGATCAGCTATACTGGATTGGCTGTTATGTAATGCATCGGTGGCCATTAGGGAGCTTTAAGGTCGACAAACCTTAGGAGATATGATCACAATATGATTGAGTTCAACTTTGATAGGGAGAAAGTAAAGTCTGATATACCAGTGTTTCAGTGGAGTAAAGAAAATTCCAGTGGTACGAGAGAGGAGTTGGCCAAAGTAACTTGGAAGGAGATGCTAACAGGTATGGCAGCAGAGCAGCAATGGCTTGATTTTCTGAGAAAAATGAGGAAGGTGCAGGAAAGATGTATTCAAAAACAAAAAAATAATGAAATGGCAAAATAGTGCAACCGTAGCTGACAAGGGAAGTCAAAGCTAATGTAAAAACTAAGGAGAGGGCATACAACAAAGCAAAAATTAGCAGGAAGGTGGAGGTCTGGGAAGTGTTTAAAAACCTACGGAGAGCAACCAGAAGAATCATTAGGAGGGAAAAGATGAAATATGAAAGCAAGCTAGCAAACAATATCAAGGTGGATAGAGAAAGCTTTTTTCAAGGATATTAAAAAAGAGAGATGAGAGTGGATATAGGACCGCTAGAAAATGAGGCTGGAAAAATAATAATGGGGGCAAGGAAATGGCAGATGAACTAAATGAGTATTTTGCATCAGTCTTCACTGTGGAGGACACTAGCAGTGTGCCAGGTGTGCAGTTACTATTACAAGGGAGAAGGTGCTCAAAAAGCTGAAAGACCTAAAGATACACAAGATGTGGAGAAATTTCTTTGGCCAGAGAGTGTATTGTGGAATTTATTACCATAGGCAGCTGTGGAGGCCAGAGCTTTGGGCACATGTATGGCAGAGATTGATAGATTCTTGATTGGCCATGGCATCAAAGGTTATAGGGAGAAGGCCAGGGAGTGGAGCTGAAGAGAGGAAAAAATGGATCAGCCATGATATCATGGAGCAGACTTGATTGGCCAAATGGCCTAATTCTGCTCCTTTGTCTTATGGTCTAAAATTATGTGTTTAAATGAAATACAGAACAAATTAGAACTTTACCAATGCTATTACAGTAGTATAAAACTATGTAATAGTTATCAAAGGAGGAATTACTCTAGTGTACACAGCTGTGCTCTTTTGATTAACTGTAAATGAACAAAATCAACACAGACACCTTCCAAATCTTCAGTTTCATTACAACGTTCAAGATGATTTTCGATAGCTTTAAATTCTTCATTGGTCCTAACTTGTTGAAGTAGTGAAATTGTTGAACTTCACTGCTTTTTGAACACAAATACATGCAACTGACGCTATTTAAAAATTGTTCACTCTAAACGTGATGTAGTGTCTTAACAGCCACACAATGCACATGACTGACACTACTTAAAAGCTGTTCGGCAACAATTTCCTGTCCTGAGGAAGCAGCACAGCGTCCCATATAAGCAAAGGGAATCCCAGCTATTTTCTCTGTTTTGTTCTTTAAGAGTTGTCCCAAATAATTGACTGTCCCAATTAACCAATGGCTGATTAACTGAAATCCAATGTATTTAAAAGATTCATTCACATAATAGAGACACAATAGACTGTAGATGTTGCTTCATTTACAAAATAACTGTGACTGCCCCATCATCTTCAGCCCTTTGTCACATCTGCCCATCACCTTCCAGCTAGTGCTCCATCCCTTCCATCCATCTTATTATACTGGCTATCTATGGACAAGGGAAGCACAGGAGCGCTTACAGGACTACTTTGAATTGGTGGTCTGGATCGTGTCCAGGGATTCATCTTCGAATCTGGATGAGTATGCTGCAGTTGTTACCGACTTCATTAAAACCTGTGTGGATGAGTGTGTGCCTACAAAGACTTGCTGTGCATTCCCAAACTAAAAGCCTTGGATGTACCTGGAGTTACGTCATCTGCGGAAGGCTAGATCTGTAGCGTTAATATCTGGCAACTCAGGTCTGTACCAGAAAACCAGGTATGACTTGTGGAGAGCTGTTACTATTTTCGAACAAAGTTAAGGCGACATCAAATGTACAACATTTCTGGCAGGGTTTGCAAGACATTACTTCTTACAAAGCGAAACCCAATAGCATGAATGACAGCAGTGCTTCACTACCAGATGAACTCAACACCTTCTATGCCTGCTTTGAAAGGGAGAATATAACTACAGCTGTGAAGATCCCTGCTACACCCAGTGACCCTGTGATCTTTGTCTCGGAGGCGAATGTTAAGCTGTCTTTAAAGAGATTAAACCCTTGCAAGGTGGAAGACCCAGATGGAATACCTGATAAGGTTCTGAAAACCTGTGCCAACCAACTGCTGAGAGTATTCAAGGACATTTTCAACCTAGTACTGCAACGAGTGGATGTTTCCACTTCAGAAAGACAATAATTATACCAGTGCCTAAGAAGAATTATGTGAGATGCCTTAATGACATTCGCCCAGTAGCACTCACATCTACAATAATGAAATTCTTTGAGAGGTTGGTCATGACTAGGCTGAACTCCTGCCTCAGCAAGAACCTGGACCCATTGCAATTTGCCTATCGCCACAGTAGTTCAATGGCAGATGCAATCTCAATGGCTCTTCACACGGCCTTAGACCACCTGAACAATACAAACACCTATGTCAGGGTGCTGTTCATCGACTATAGCTCAGCATTTAATACCTTCATTCCCATAATCCTGATTGAGAAGTTACAAAACCTGGCCTCTTTACCTCACTTTGCAGTTGGATCCTTGACTTCCTAACCAGCAGATTATAATAGAAACATAGAAAACCGACAGCACAATACAGACCCTTCGGCCCACAAGGTTGTGCCGAACATGTCCCTACTTTAGAAATTACTAGGATTACCCATAGCCTTCTATTTATTGAAGCTTCATGTACCTATCCAAAAATCTCTTAAAAGTCTCTATCGTATCTGCCTCCACCACCACTGCCGGCAGCCCATCCCACACACTAACCACTCTCTGTGTCAGGTCACATCTCATCCTCCGTCGCTCCAAAGAGAAAAGGCCACGTTCACTCAACCTGTTTTCATAAGGCATGCTCCCCAATCCAGGCAAAATCCTTGTAAATCTCCTCTGCACCCTTTCTGTGGTTTCCACATCCTTCCTGTAGTGAGGCGACCAGAACTGAGCATAGTACTCCAAGTGGGATCTGACCAGGGTCCTATATAGCTGTAACATTACCTCTCGGCTCCTAAATTCAATTCCACGATTGATGAAGCCCAATACACCATATGCCCTCTTAGCCACAGAGTCAACCTGAGCAGCTGCATCGAGCATCCTATGGACTCAGACCCCAAGATCCCTCTGATCCTCCACACTGCCAAGAGTCTTACCATTAATTCTATATTCTGCCATCATATTTGACCTACCAAAATGAACCACTTCACACTTCTCTGGGTTAAACTCCATCTGCCACTTCTCAGTCCAGTTTTGCATTCTATCAATGTCGCACTGTAACCTCTGGCAGCCCTCCACACTATCCTGAACACCCCCAACCTTTGTGTCGTCAGCAAACTTACTAACCCATCCCTCCACTTCCGCACCAGGTCATTTATAAAAATCACGAAGAGTAAGGGTCCCAGAACAGATCCCTGAGGCACACCACTGGTCACCGACCTCCATACAGAATATGACCCGTCTACAACCACTCTTTGCCTTCTGTGGGCAAGCCAGTTCTGGATCCACAAAGCAATGTCCCCTTAGATCCCATGCATCCTTACTTTCTCAATAAGTCTTGCATGGCATACCTTATCAAATGTTTTGCTGAAATCCATATACACTGCACCTGCTGCTCTTCCTTCATCAATGTGTTTAGTCACATCCTCAAAACATTCAATCAAGCTCGTAAGACACGACCTGCCCTTGACAAAGCCATGCTGACTATTCCTCATCATGTTATACTTCTCCAAATGTTCATAAATCCTGCCTCTCAGGATCTTCTCCATCAACTTACCAACCACTGAAGTAAGACTCACTGGTCTGTAATTTCCTGGGCTATCCCTTTCTTGAATAAGGGAACAACATCCGCAACCCTCTAATCCTCCGGATCCTCTCCCGTCCCTACTGATGATTCAGAGATCATCGCCAGAGGCTCAGCAATCTCCTCCCTCGCCTCCCACAGTACCCTAGGGTACATCTCATCCGGTCCCAGTGACTTATCCAACTTGATGCTTTCCAAAAGCTCCAGCATATCCTCTTTCTTAATATCTACATGCTCAAGCTTTTCAGTCCGCTGCAAGGTTGCATGGATGAATTACAACAATTGTTCATCCCAGTTTGGCAAAAGAATAAATCAAGGAAGGTAGTGCACCCGTGGCTGACGAGAAATTAGGGATAGTATCAATTCCAAAGAAGAAGCATACAAATTAGCCAGAGAAAGTGGCTCACCTGAGGACGGGGAGAAATTCAGAGTTCAGCAGAGGAGGACAAAGGGCTTAATTAGGAAGGGGAAAAAAGATTATGAGAGAAAACTGGCAGGGAACATAAAAACTGACTGTAAAAGCTTTTATAGATATGGAAAAAGGAAAAGACTGGTAAAGACAAATGTAGGTCCCCTACAGACAGAAACAGGTGAATTGATTATGGGGAGCAAGGACATGACAGACCAATTGAATAATTACTTTGGTTCTGTCTTCACTAAGGAAGACAAAAATAATCTTCCAGAAATACTAGGGGACAGAGGGTCCAGTGAGATGGAGGAACTGAGCAAAATACTTGTTAGTAGGGAAGTGGTGTTAGGTAAATTGAAGGGATTGAAGGCAGATAAATCCCCAGGGCCAGATGGTCTGCATCCTAGAGTGCTTAAGGAAGTAGCCCAAGAAATAGTGGATGCATTAGTGATAATTTTTCAAAACTCGTTAGATTCTGGACTAGTTCCTGAGGATTGGAGGGTGGCTAATGTAACCCCACTTTTTAAAAAAGGAGGGAGAGAGAAACCAGGGAATTATAGACCGGTTAGCCTAATGTCGATGGTGGGGAAACTGCTGAAGTCAGTTATCAAAGATGTGATAACAGCACATTTGGAAAGCGGTGAAATGATCGGACAAAGTCAGCATGGATTTGTGAAAGGAAAATCATGTCTGACGAACCTCATAGAATTTTTTGAGGATGTAACTAGTAGAGTGGATAGGGGAGAACCAGTGGATGTGGTATATTTGGATTTTCAAAAGGCTTTTGACAAGGTCCCACACAGGAGATTAGTGTGCAAACTTAAAGCACACGGTATTGGGGGTAAGGTATTGATGTGGATGGAGAATTGGTTAGCAGACAGGAAGCAAAGAGTGGGAATAAACGGGACCTTTTCAGAATGGCAAGCGGTGACTAGTGGGGTACCACAAGCTCAGTGCTGGGACCCCAGTTGTTTACAATATATATTAATGACTTGGATGAGGGAATTAAATGCAGCATCTCCAAGTTTGCGGATGACACGAAGCTGGGTGGCAGTGTTAGCTGTGAGGAGGATGCAGAGTGACTTGGATAGGTTGGGTGAGTGGGCAAATTCATGGCAGATGCAATTTAATGTGGATAAATGTGAAGTTATCCACTTTGGTGGCAAAAATAGGAAAACAGATTATTATCTGAATGGTGGCCGATTAGGAAAAGGGGAGGTGCAACGAGACCTGGGTGTCATTATACACCAGTCATTGAAAGTGGGCATGCAGGTACAGCAGGCGGTGAAAAAGGCGAATGGTATGCTGGCATTTATAGCGAAAGGATTCGAGTACAGGAGCAGGGAGGTACTACTGCAGTTGTACAAGGCCTTGGTGAGACCACACCTGGAGTATTGTGTGCAGTTTTGGTCCCCTAATCTGAGGAAAGACATCCTTGCCATAGAGGGAGTACAAAGAAGGTTCACCAGATTGATTCCTGGGATGGCAGGACTTTCATATGAAGAAAGACTGGATGAACTGGGCTTATACTCATTGGAATTTAGAAGATTGAGAGGGGATCTGATTGAAACGTATAAAATCCTAAAGGGATTGGACAGGCTAGATGCAGGAAGATTGTTCCCGATGTTGGGGAAGTCCAGAACGAGGGGTCACAGTTTGAGGATAAAGGGGAAGCCTTTTAAGACCGAGATTAGGAAAAACTTCTTCACACAGAGAGTGGTGAATCTGTGGAATTCTCTACCACAGGAAACAGTTGAGGCCAGTTCATTGGCTATATTTAAGAGGGAGTTAGATATGGCCCTTGTGGCTACGGGGATCAGGGGGTATGGAGGGAAGGCTGGGGCGGGGTTCTGAGTTGGATGATCAGCCATGATCATAATAAATGGCGGTGCAGGCTCGAAGGGCCGAATGGCCTACTCCTGCACCTATTTTCTATGTTTCTAAGTCATCTGTGCGGATTGGTGGTAATACTTCCTCCTTGCTGACGATCAACATTGGTGCACCCCAGGGATGTGTGCTTGGTCCACTGCTCTACTCTCTGTAGACCCATGACCGTGTGGCTAGACCTAGCTGAAATACCATCTATAAATTTGATGATGATGGAATTTGTTGGTAGAATCTTAGATGAAGACATGAAGGGGTACAGGAGCAAGATATACCAACTAATAGAGTAGTGTTGCAGCAACAACCTGGCACTCAATGTCAATAAGACCAAAGATCTAATTATTGTAGTGAGGTGGGTTCTTCTGGACAGGGTACAGTATGTAATAATGGGAAACTCTTGATACAACTTTATGAAATATTGTTCTGGCCACAGCTGGATTATTGTGTACAGTTCTTGTTGCCAAACGTGGGAGAGATTTGCTGGTGCTTGGACTGTAGTGTTTTACTACGGACCGGAGAAGCTGGGCTTGTTCTCCTTCAAGTGAAGGAGGTTGAGGGAGAACCTAACAGAATCAAAATTAAGGGATATAGCGAGGGTAAGTATTGGAATGTCTTTTCCATAAGAGGGCTTTCTAAAACTAGAGGATGTAGATTTTGGTTGAGGGATAAGAGGCTTGGAGGAGATGTGAAGAGGGTGGTTGCAGTCTGAGGGGTACTGGGGTCATGTAGTCTCACAACATTTAAGTAGTTTGTAGATGAGCATTGGAATTGCCAAAGCTCTGGAGCAGATACTAGTGAATAGGATTAGTGCAGATGATGTCTGATAGTCATCCTGGATGGTGGACCACAAGGCCATTGTTTGTGCTGTGTGATTCTGTTTCCTCAGAACATACCTCCTCCATCCAGCACTCAGTCATGGGCCCTTTTATGGCTTTGTCCCGTTTAGTTTAATAACATCCCATAAAACCTTGGCATATTTGCTGATATTAAAATCACAAAATGGATGAAAATAGAAGCAGTTGTGAAATGTCTCTGTGTAGCATTGGTCTCATTGATGAGAGCATTATTTTAGAATTATACTCAATTGATGTGATAGAGTATTACAGCACAGAAGCAGACCATTTGATTCAACTGGTCCAAGTACACCAAGACGGCCATCTAAGCTGGACCTGTTTGTTTACGTTTGGCCCTTATCCCTCTGTACTTTGTGATGTGTTCCTTAATAAATTGTCTTGCTGTAATCTTACACCAACAGCTGCAAAAGAATATCAGTTGCTAGAAAAAGAAAAGAAAGCAAGACTTCAGTACGAAAAGCAAGTGGAAGAGCGACAGAGGAAGTTGGAGGAACAACGGCAGAAGGAGCAACAGAAGCGAGTGGCAGTGGAGGAAAAGAGAAAACAGAAGCAAGAAGAAGAAAAGGTGAGGCATAGATGTGGGAGGTTGTCCCAATGAGGCCAAGGATCACTACTGTCATAACTCCCCCGTACTACACCTCCCGCCTTCCATCTCCCTCAGTGCCCTTTTTGCAGAATGTTCCTATGAGCCCTTCGTCTAAACATGGGTAAGTCTACAAGGTCTGATAGGATCTATTCCAATAATTGTGTGAGAAAGAGGAAATCGCTAGAGCCTTGACAGAGATTTTTGTATCCACTTTAACCACAGATGTGCACCTATAGGACTGGAGAATAGTCACTGTTGGTCCTTCCTTTAAAAAGGACAATAGGGATAATCCAGCAAATTGTACGGGATATTTCTGATCGTGTCCAAGATATCCTGAAGTGGGAGGGTGAGGAGCCAGAGGTCGTGATACATATAGGTACCAATGACGTAGGTAGGAAAAGGGATGAGGTCCTGAAAGGAGAATATAGAGAGCTAGGAAGGGAGTTGAGAAAAAGGACCGCAAAGGTAATAATCTCGGGATTACTGCCTGTGCCACGCGACAGTGAGAGTAGGAATGCGATGAGGTGGAGGATAAATGCGTGGCTGAGGGATTGGAGCAGGGGGCAGGGATTCAAGTTTTTGGATCATTGGGACCTCTTTTGGCGCAGGCGTGACCTGTACAAAAAGGACGGGTTGCACTTGAATCCTAGGGGGACCAATATCCTGGCAGGGAGATTAGCGGGGGCTGCTGAGGTGACTTTAAACTAGAATGGTTGGGGGGTGGGAATCAAATTAAAGAGGCTAGGCGTGAGGAGGTCAGTTCACAACAGGGGGATGAGAACCAGTGCAGAGAGACAGAGGGGTGTAAAGTGAGGGTAGAAGCAAAAAGTACTATGGAGAAAAGTAAAAGTGGCAGGCCGACAAATCCAGGGCAAGCATTAAAAAGGGCCACTTTTCAGCATAATTGTATAAGGGCTAAGAGAGTTGTAAAAGAGCGCCTGAAGGCTTTGTGTGTCAATGCAAGGAGCATTCGTAATAAGGTGGATGAATTGAAAGTGCAGATTGTTATTAATGATTATGATATAGTTGGGATCACAGAGACATGGCTCCAGGGTGACCAGGGATGGGAGCTCAACGTTCAGGGATATTCAATATTCAGGAGGGATAGACATGAAGGAAGGGGAGGTGGGGTGGCGTTGCTGGTTAAAGAAGAGATTAACGCAATAGAAAGGAAGGACATTAGCCGGGAAGATGTGGAATCGATATGGGTAGAGCTGCGTAACACTAAGGGGCGGAAGACGCTGGTGGGAGTTGTGTACAGGCCACCTAACAGTAGTAGTGAGGTCGGAGATGGTATTAAACAGGAAATTAGAAATGTGTGCAATAAAGGAACAGCAGTTATAATGGGTGACTTCAATCTACATGTAGATTGGGTGAACCAAATTGGTAAAGGTGCTGAGGAAGAGGATTTCTTGGAATGTATGCGGGATGGTTTTTTGAACCAACATGTCGAGGAACCGACTAGAGAGCAGGCTATTCTGGACTGGGTTTTGAGCAATGAGGAAGGGTTAATTAGCGATCTTGTCGTGAGAGGCCCCTTGGGTAAGAGTGACCATAATATGGTGGAATTCTTCATTAAGATGGAGAGTGACATAGTTAATTCAGAAACAAAGGTTCTGAACTTAAAGAGGGGTAACTTTGAAGGTATGAGACGTGAATTAGCTAAGATAGACTGGCAAATGACACTTAAAGGATTGACGGTGGATATGCAATGGCAAGCATTTAAAGGTTGCATGGATGAACTACAACAATTGTTCATCCCAGTTTGGCAAAAGAATAAATCAAGGAAGGCAGTGCACCCGTGGCTGACGAGAAATTAGGGGTAGTATCAATTCCAAAGAAGAAGCATACAAATTAGCCAGAGAAAGTGGCTCACCTGAGGACTGGGAGAAATTCAGAGTTCAGCAGAGGAGGACAAAGGGCTTAATTAGGAAGGGGAAAAAAGATTATGAGAGAAAACTGGCAGGGAACATAAAAACGGACTGTAAAAGCTTTTATAGATATGTAAAAAGGAAAAGACTGGTAAAGACAAATGTAGGTCCCCTACAGACAGAAACAGGTGAATTGATTATGGGGAGCAAGGACATGGCAGACCAATTGAATAATTACTTTGGTTCTGTCTTCACTAGGGAGGACATAAATAATCTTCCAGAAATAGTAGGGGACAGAGGGTCCAGTGAGATGGAGGAACTGAGCGAAATACATGTTAGTAGGGAAGTGGTGTTAGGTAAATTGAAGGGATTGAAGGCAGATAAATCCCCAGGGCCAGATGGTCTGCATCCCAGGGTGCTTAAGGAAGTAGCCCAAGAAATAGTGGATGCATTAGTGATAATTTTTCAAAACTCGTTAGATTCTGGACTAGTTCCTGAGGATTGGAGGGTGGCTAATGTAACTCCACTTTTTAAAAAAGGAGGGAGAGAGAAACCAGGGAATTATAGACCGGTTAGCCTAACGTCGGTGGTGGGGAAACTGCTGGAGTCAGTTATCAAGGATGTGATAACAGCACATTTGGAAAGCGGTGAAATGATCGGACAAAGTCAGCATGGATTTGTGAAAGGAAAATCATGTCTGATGAATCTCATAGAATTTTTTGAGGATGTAACTAGTAGAGTGGATAGGGGAGAACCAGTGGATGTGGTATATTTGGATTTTCAGAAGGCTTTTGACAAGGTCCCACACAGGAGATTAGTGTGCAAACTTAAAGCACACGGTATTGGGGGTAAGGTATTGGTGTGGGTGGAGAGTTGGTTAGCAGACAGGAAGCAAAGAGTGGGAATAAACGGGACCTTTTCAGAATGGCAGGCGGTGACTAGTGGGGTACCGCAAGGCTCAGTGCTGGGACCCCAGTTGTTTACAATATATATTAATGACTTGGATGAGGGAATTAAATGCAGCATCTCCAAGTTTGCGGATGACACGAAGCTGGGTGGCAGTGTTAGCTGTGAGGAGGATGCTAAGAGGATGCAGGGTGACTTGGATAGGTTGGGTGAGTGGGCAAATTCATGGCAGATGCAATTTAATGTGGATAAATGTGAAGTTATCCACTTTGGTGGCAAAAATAGGAAAACAGATTATTATCTGAATGGTGGCCGATTAGGAAAAGGGGAGGTGCAACGAGACCTGGGTGTCATTATACACCAGTCATTGAAAGTGGGCATGCACGTACAGCAGGCGGTGAAAAAGGCGAATGGTATGCTGGCATTTATAGCGAGAGGATTCGAATACAGGAGCAGGGAGGTACTACTGCAGTTGTACAAGGCCTTGGTGAGACCACACCTGGAGTATTGTGTGCAGTTTTGGTCCCCTAATTTGAGGAAAGACATCCTTGCCATAGAGGGAGTACAAAGAAGGTTCACCAGATTGATTCCTGGGATGGCAGGAATTTCATATGATGAAAGACTGGATGAACTGGGCTTGTACTCATTGGAATTTAGAAGATTGAGGGGGGATCTGATTGAAATGTATAAGATCCTAAAGGGATTGGACAGGCTAGATGCAGGAAGATTGTTCCCGTTGTTGGGGAAGTCCAGAACGAGGGGCCACAGTTTGAGGATAGAGGGGAAGCCTTTTAGGACCGAGATTAGGATAAACTACTTCACACAGAGAGTGGTGAATCTGTGGAATTCTCTACCACAGGAAACAGTTGAGGCCAGTTCATTGGCTATATTTAAGAGGGAGTTAGATATGGCCCTTGTGGCTATGGGGGTCAGGGGGTATGGAGGGAAGGCTGGGGCGGGGTTCTGAGTTGGATGATCAGCCATGATCATAATAAATGGCGGTGCAGGCTCGAAGGGCCGAATGGCCTACTCCTGCACCTATTTTCTATGTTTCTAATATTACATCACAGGCAGGGAAGTTACTGGAGGTTCTTGGGGATAGGATTTATTAGCATTTGGAGAAGCATGAACTTATTAATAATAGAATGATTGCGTGTGGAGGTCGTGTCTAATGAATAATTGAATTGAATTGACTTTTTTTCTTGCATCCTTCACATACATGAGTAAAAATCTTTACGTTACATCTCCATCTGAATGTGCAATTTATAGTAATTTGTAATAAGTAGTATGTACAACAGGACAGTCAGTGTAACATAGAAATACAGTTGTATCAGTGTGAATTAATCACTTTAATGGCCTGGTGGAAGAAGCTGTCCTGGAGCCTGTTGGTCCTGGCTTTTATGCTGCGGTACCGTTTCCCGGATGGTAGCAGCGGGAAGAGTTTGTGGTTGGGTTGACTCAGGTCCCCAGTGATCCCTCAGGCCCTTTATATGCACCTGTCTCTGTAAATGTCCTGAATAGTGGGAAGTTCACATCTACAGATGAACTGGGCTGTCCGCACCACTCTCCACAGAGTCCTGTGATTGAGGGAAGTACAGTTCCCATACCAGGCAGTTATGCAGCCAGTTAGGATGCTCTCAATTGTGCCCCTGCGGAAAGTCCTTAGGATTTGAAGTCTCATGCCAAACTTCTTCAATCGTTTGAGATGATAGAGGCGCTGTTGTGCTTTTTTCACCGCATAGCCAATATGTACAGACCACATGAGACCCTCAGTTGATGTGTATGCCGAGCTGTTCATCCTCTCAACCCCAGATCCATTGATGTCAATAGGGGTTAGCCTGTCTCCGTTCCTCCTGTAGTCCACAACCGGCTTCTTTGATTTTGCAACATTGAGGAAGAGGTTGTTTTCTTGACACCTCTGTATCAGGGTGATGACTTTTTTTTCTGAGGCTGCCTCATTATTATTTGAGGTAAGGCCAATCAGTGCAGTATCATCAGCAAATTTAATTAGCAGATTGGAGCTGTGAGTTTTTTTTTTGAAGAGGAGATGAGGTGATTGATGAAGGTAAGGCAGTGAATATTTTACATGATCTTTACTAAAGCATTCACCGAGTTCTCTGTTGATAGGCTGATTCAGAATATTACACCACATGGGGATCCATGAACATTTGACAGATAGAGTTTAAAATTGGTTTGGCCATAGATAGAGGGTTAGTAATGGACAAGTGTTGTTCTGACTGGAGGTCTATGACCAGTGGTGATCCACAAGGATCAGAACTGAGACCTCAAATGTTGGAGGACAAATGCAGATGAGACAAATTCCTGGAGTTGTGAATAGTGTGAAACACTGTCATAGGAAAGGAGCTATAGGCAGGTACAGGAGAAATGGCTGATTGAATTTTATCTGGACAGATGTGAGGTGTTGCACCTTTGAAGATGTATAGAGAGCAATCTTGTGATGCAAATTCATAGCTCCCTGAAAGTGATAACAGAGGTATATAGTATACTTCATTGTTGAAGCATTGGGCATAAAAGCTGGCAAACTATATGAAAGTTTGTTGGGCCACATTTGGAGTATTGGGGTTCCGGTTGCAGCCTTACAGGAAGAATGTGGAGGCTTTGGAGAAGGTGCAGAAGCAGTTCACAAGAATGTTGTCTGGATTAGAGTGTGTGCTTTAAGGAGAAGTCAGATAAATTTGGATTATTTTCTCCACAGTAGCTGAGGGATGACCTGACAGAAATTCTGAGGGACACATTCAGCATCTTTATCCCGGTGTAGCAGTGTCATTTACTTTAAGGTGTGACGGATGACATTAAAAGGAGATTTGAGGCAAATATTTTTCACACAGTGATAGGTGCCTGGAACATACTGACGGGATGTGGTGGAAGCAGGTTTGAGAGCAGCCTTTAAGAGGCATTTAGACACATGAACAGGAGACACATGTAGCGGGGTGGAGGGATTAGATTAAATTGCCATCATTGTGGACTGAAGATGCGTTCCTGTAGTGGAAGTTCTACCACAGCAGTTTGAAAACCTGTGACAGTCACGCAGTTCTGGAAGAGGATTCTTAACAAAATAATTAACAAAAACAAATCAGAACAGAAATACGAAGAAATTTTTTTAGTCAGAGGGTGGTGAATCTATGGAGTTTGTTACCACGGGCAGCAGTGGAGGCCAAGTCATTGGGTGTGTTTAAGGCAGAGATTGATAGGTGTCTGAGTAGCCAGGGCATCAAAGGTTATGGTGAGAAGGCGGGGGAGTGGGACTAAATGGGAGAATGGATCAGCTCATGATAAGATGGCAGAGCAGACTCGATGGGCCGAATGGCCGACTTCTGCTCCTTTGTCTTATGGTCTAATTCAAAAGTGAAACTTGTCAGCTTGTGCTCTTTTCCTCCTTTTTGAAACTGCAATAGGAACGGTACGAGGCTGTGATGCGACGCACTATAGAACGGAGTCAGCGTTTAGAGCAGAGACAGAAAAGGTGGTCCTGGGGAGGAGCTGTGTCAACGGAGAAGGAAAACCCCAATGGTAAATTCCCCTCTTATACAGGTACCTCTAGGGAAAATACTGCTTCAGTATTTCTATTGCCAGATGTACAAATAACCTCAATGTCTTGTACCATGTTGGACTCACAGCCAGTAATATGAATTTGGTTTACATAGTATGTTTAGCTCTCAAAAACATTTGGAATGCAAAGAGAACATTTGTTCTTGGCCAAGGTGAATGCAAGTAAGTAATCAGAGGGAAATCTATCTGTGTAGTTACAGGAAAATCCTTCATTCCTTAACTCTGACATTCCATGTTATTCCATTCATGATACTATGTGAAAATGTTCATGTACTGAAAATAGGTAATAACTTTGAAGTTTTCTCACCTTCAGAAATGTCATTGCCTAATCTCTTCCTTAATAATTCCTCAATGATCATCGTCCAGTAGCATTTACATCCACTGTGATGAAGTGCTTTGAGTGGTAGACGATGAACATATTAGCTCATGCCTGAAAAGCAACTTAGATCCGCTCCGATTTGTCTACCGTCACAACAGGTCCATACTAGATACTATTTCATTGGGCCTTCACTCAAACCCGGAACATCTGGACAGCGAAGATGCATACATCAGGATGCTCCTCATTGATTACAGATCAGCATTCAGTGCTATCATCCCCTCAAAACTAATCGATGAGCTTCAAGACGTTGGCCTTAATACCTCCTTGTGCAACTAGATCCTCAATTTCCTCATTTGCAGACCCCAGTTATTTCGGAATGGCAACAACATCCCTTTCATAATCTCTCTCAACACAGGTGTGCCACAAGGATGTATGCTTAGCCCCTGCTCTACTTGCTTTGTACTTATGACTATGTAGCTAAGCAGTGCTCCAATGCCATACTTAAGTTTGCTGATGACACCACTATTGTTGAATCAAAGGTAATGAGGAATCCGCGTATAGGAGGGAGATTAAAAATCTGGCTGAGTGATGCCACAACAACAATCTGTCATTCAATGTCAACAAGACCAAGGAACTGATTTTTTTTAACTTTAGGAGGAATCTGGAGGCTCATGATCTCTCTCATCGGGGGATCAGAAGTAGAGAGTGTCTGCAACTTTAAGTTCTTCAGCTTTATTATTTCAGAGGATCTGTCCTGGGTACAGCAAGGGCATCTACTTCCTTAGAGGTTTGTGAAGATTCAGCATGACATCTAAAACATTGACAAACTTCGATGGATGTGTGGTTGAGAGTGTATCCACAGCCTGATACGGAAACACCAGTGCTCTTGAACAGAAAATCTTACAAAAAGTAATGAATTTCTGCCCAGCTGTCCCCACCACTGAGCACATCTACCGAGCAAATGCTGTCGCAGGAGAGCAGCATCCACCATCAGGGACCTCCACCACCCAGCACATGCTCTCTTCTTGCTGCTGCCATCAGGAAGGAGGTACAGGAACCTCAGGCCTCACACCACTGGGTTCAGAAACAGTTATCATCTCTCAACGAGTGGGGATAATTCCACGCAACTTCCCTTGTTCCATCATTGAAATGTTCCCACAACCTGTGGACTCGCTTTCAAGGACTCTTCGTCTCATGATCTCAATATTTATTGTTTGTTCATTTATTTATTTGTATTTTTTTTCTTTTGTGCTTGCAAAGGAGAATCATTGATTCTATTGTGGTTCTTGTATTTACTGTGTATGCTTGCAAGAAAATGAATCTCCAGGTTGTATATGTACTTCGATAAATAAACTTATTTTGAACTTTGAACTTATACTAAACAACTTGGATTATTTTTATTCCTGTCTGTTGTAACTGTTCTGGAGCCACAAACCAAACACATCTCAGTACAACTTAAGCAATATACAAGAAGGCACATGCAGTGACATTTGTAAGGAGGAGGGACATTACCAAGTAAAAGTCAGGGTCAAGTTAATTGTCAGAATCACAAATACGAGTATGCACAGGTAGAATGAGAAACTTACTTGCAGCACAGCAGCTCATAGGCACATAGAAAAGCAACATCCACAAGGACAGCATAAATTGAACATGAATTTTACACTATTTACAGAATAAACAATTAAAACAAAACAAACTGTTAATTAATTCTTGAGAATTGTTGATAATTATTTACTGATAGTGATTAGCAATGGGGAGGCTAAATCTTTTCTGTAGGTCCCCAAGGAAATGAGTAGGGAGGTGATGGTTGCAGTGACGTTAGATGGAATTGTCAATGGATTGGAAAATAATCCCTGGATCAGCATCACAAACATTATGTTGCCAGAAAAGAAAAGCTTACAAAAGGTTCAAGAAGCTAGATACTGATAGAGCTCTAGAAAATTACAGGGTTGCCAGGAAGAAGATTAAGAAGGAAATTAAAAGAGCTAGGAGGGGCTATGAGAAGGCCTTGGCGAGCAGGATTAAGGAAAACCCCATGGCATTTTACAAGATGTGAAGAACAAGAGGATGAGCCATGTGAGAATAGGACCAATCAGATGCGACAGTGGAAACGTGTGCATGGAGTCGGAGGAAGTAGCGGAGGTGCTTAATACTTTGCTTCAGTATTCACCAGGGGAAAGGACCTTGGCAATTCTGGGGATAACTTACAGCAGACTGAAATGCTTGAGCATATAGACATGAAGAAAGAGGATGTGCTGGAGCTTTTGAAAAGCGTTAAGTTAGATAAGTCATCGGGACCAGACAAGGTATATCCCAGATTACTGTGGGAAGCAAGGGAGGAGATTGTTGAGCCTCTTTGCATCATCAATAGGGACAGGAGAAGTAACGGAGGACTGAAGGGTTGCAGATGTTGTTCCTTTGTTCAAGGAAGGAAGTAGGAATAACCCAGGAAATTATAGACCAGTGAATCTTACTTCAGTGATGGGTAAATTGTTGGAGAAGATCCTGAGAGGCAGAATTTATGAGCAGTTGGAGAGAGACAATCTGATTAGGGATAGTCAGCATGGCTTTGTCAAGGGCTTGTCGTGCCTTAAGAGCCTGTTTGAATTCTTTGAGGATGTAACAAAATACATTGATGAAGGTAGAGCAGTAGATGTAGTCTATCTGAATTTCAGTAAGGCATTTGATAAGATTCCCCATGTAAGGCTCATTCAGAATCCAAGGAGACCTTGCTTTGTGGATCCAGAATTGACTTGCCCACAGAAGGCAAAGGTTGGTTGTAGGTGGTTTATATTCTGCTTGGAGGTCGGTGACCAGTGATGTGCTGCAGGGATCTGTTCTGGGACCCCTCCTCTTTGTGGTTTTTATAAATGACCTGGATGAAGAAGTAGAAGGATGGATTATTAATTTTGCTGATAACACAAAGGTTGGGAGTGTCAGAAGTTACAGTGGGACATCGATAGGAAGCAGAACCGGGCTGAGAAATGGCAGATTTAGTTCAACCCAGATAAGTGTGAAGTGGTTCATTTTGGAAGGGTCAAATTTGAAGGCATAATATAACATCATGGTACGACTCTTGACAGTGTGGAGGATCTGAGAGATCTTGGGATCCGTGTCGATAGGACACTCAAAGCTGCTGCGCAGGTTGACAGTCTTGTTAAGAAGGCGTAGGGTGTGTTGGCGTTCATCAACCGTGGGATTGAGTTCAAGAGCCGTGAGGTAATGTTACAGCTATATAAGACCTTAGTTAGACCCCACTTGGAGTACTGTGTTCTGTTCTGGTCACCTCACTACTGGAAGGATGTGGATACTGTAAAGTGAGTGCAGAGGAGATTTACAAAGATATTGCCTGAATTGGAAAGCATGGCTTATGAAAATAGGTTGCGTGAACATGGTCTTTTTTCTTTGGAGCAATGGAGGATGAGAGGTGACCTGATAGAGGTATATAAGATGATGAGAGGCATTGATCGTGTGGCTAACCAGAGGCTTTTTTACAGGGCTGAAATGGCTGACACGAGGAGGCGTAGTTTTAAGCTGCTTGGAAGTAGGTACAAGGGGGATGTCAGGAGTAAGTTTTTCCACACAGAGTGGTAGATGTGTAGAATGCACTGCCGGTGACGACGGTGAAGGTGGATACAATAGGGTCTTTTAAGAGAGATAGGTACATGGAACTTAGAAAAATAGAGGGCTATGTGGTAGGGTAATTCTAGACAGTTTCCCAAGTAGGTTACTTGGTCGGCACAACATTGTGGGCCGAAGAGCCTGTAAGGTGCTGTAAATGTCTATGTTATATAAAGTGTTAGTTCTTCTCACCACTAATTACCTCACTTTCAGTTTTTGCTTTCAGTGATGTTGTCTGTTCTGGTCTCATTTTGTTGAATTATTAATTCTCTTTTACTTAGGTGAACTTGACAGTTCCTTAACTCCACCTCTCAGTTTGTCAGAGTGCCCCCCTCCTTCCTCAGACTCAAAGGCTTCCACTGAAGATGCTTCTGGTATTAGAAGAAGTTTGGAATAACTACTGATCTTTAATGTGTTAATGAATGTTGCAAACTAACTTCTTTAGTGGTGGCTGTAAAGGGGGAACTAATCTCAAGCACTGTCAGCATGTAGTACTTGCTGCTTTCCCTTGGGCCTGAATATGTGCATCTAATTGGTAAGAACTGTCCAGTGATATTTTATCCTGAAAGCACTGACTGAAATCTGCATCCGGCTGTTGGCAGAAGTATACAGCACACTAATGCCATTGTGTGCATTAACCAAAAAATGGCTTCAGAAATGTAAATTTGATAAGAAGCATTCAGTATTACAACACATGGAATCCTCACCTCTGAGGGTGTAAGATAATGCTGGACAACACTTGAGTTGAGCTTGGAATGAGTAAGATAGGGGAGGTCAGTGAACTTCATATTGTGGATCTTGGGCTGGTACTAGCACAGAGATTGTGCTAACATTGAAGTAGTCTCTTTGGAGCAAGGTTAGACATGCAGTACTTCGAACGTATTCCAAAAATAAGGAGATGTCTTCCTCCTTCAAAGAAAATCGCTTCCCTTCCTCCACCATTAACACTACCCTCAACTGCAACTCTTCTGTTTTGCACATGTCTGCCCTCACCCCATCCTCCCACCACCCCAACAGAGATAGGGCTCCTCTTGCTCTCACCAACCTCCGTGTTCTGCACATAATTCACCGTAACTTCTGCCATCTCCAACAGGATCCCACCACCAAACACATCTTTCCCTCCCCTCCCATTTTCTGCTTTCAGCAGGAATCACTCCCTACACAACTCATTTGTCGCTCCCCAATGATCTTCCTCCTGGCACTTATCCTTGCAAACGGAATAGGTGCTACACTTGCCCTATACCTCTTCTCTCACTACCAAACAGTCCTTCTAGGTGAGGTGACACTTCACCTCTGAATCTGTTGGAGTCATTGACTGTATCTGGTGCTCCTGGTGTGCCTACTGTACATCAGGGAGACCTGACATAGAATGGGAGACTGCTTTGCTAAGCACCTACACTCCATCCGCCAGAAAAACAGGATCTCCCAGTGGCCACCCATTTAATTCCACTTAACATTCCTATTCTGATGTGTCAGTCTATGGCCACCACCTCTGTTGTGATGAGGCTACACTCAGGTTGGAGGACTAGCACCTATATTCCATCTGGGTAGCTGCCATCCTGATGGCATGAACATTGATTTCTCAAACTTCCAGTAATGCCCTCCCCACACCCCTCCTTCACCATTCCCCATTCCCATTTCCCTCTTTCACCTTATCTCCTTACCCACTCAAGGACAGTGCTCCTCCCCCTTTTTTTTCCATGGCCTTCTGTCCTCTCCCATCAAATACCCCTTTCTCCAGCCCTGTATCACTTTCACTAATCAACTTCCCAGGTCTTTACTTAACAGGCCCCAACCCCAGATTCATTTATCACCTTGTGTTTCTTTCTCCCCTCTCCCCACCTCCTTTAACTCCTCATCTTTTTTCTCCAGTCCTGCCTAATGAAAGGTTGACTGTATTCTTTTCCATAGGTGCTGCCTGGCTTGCTAAGTTCCTTCAACATTGTGTGTATGTTGTGAGCATACTCCTCACTGGGCACTACACACGTTCCTCTATCCATCTGACACAAGAATCCAATCCTTACTGGAACTTCACTGTGTTGGAAATAAGACCATAAAATATAGGAGCAGAATTAGGCCATTTGGCCCATAGAGTCTACTCTGCCATTTCATCATGGCTGATCAATTTTTCTTCCCAGTCCCAATCTCCTGCCTCACCCCTGTATCCCCCATGCCCTGACCAATCAAGAATCTATCAACCTCTGCCTTAAATATACATAAAGACTTGGCCACCTGCCTATGGCAACGAATTTCACAGATTCACCACTCTCTGGCTAAAGAAATTCCTCTTCATCTCCATTCTAAAAGGATGCCCCTCTACTCTGAGGTGGTGTCCTCTGGTTTTAAACACTCCCATCATCCTCTCCACATCCACTGTATCAAGGCCTTTCACCATCTGACAGGTTTCAATTAGGTCAGCCTTCATTTTCTAAATTCCAGTGAATACAGGCCTAGAGCCATCAAACACTTTTTGTATGACAAGCTATTCAATCCTGGAAACACTTTCGTGAACCTCCTTGGAACTCTTTCCAAGATAAGGGGCCCAAAACTGCTCTCAGTACTCCAGTGAGGCCTCACCAGTGCTTTACAAAGCTGCAACATTACATCCAGCTTTTATATACTAGTCCTCTTGAAATGAATGCTAACATTGCATTTGCCTTCCTCACCACAGACTCAACCTGCAAATTAACCTTTCGGGAATCCAGCATGAACAGATTTTTGTATTTTCTTTCCACTTAGAAAATAGTCAACCCTTTTATTTCTTCTACCAAAGTGCATGACCATACATTTCCAGACAATGTATTTCACCTGCTGCTACTTTGCCCATTCTACTAATCTGTCTAAGTCCTTTGTAAGCTCTCAGCTTCCTCAAAACCAATAGGCTGGTCCTGGACTTATTTCATAATTTACTGGCATAATTTACATAATACTATTTATGGTTCTATTACTATTTATTATTTATGGTGCAACTGTAATGAAAACCAATTTCCTCTGGGATCAATAAAGTATGACTATGACTACTATGAAAACCACCTACCCTCGTATTGTGTACAAACTTTGCAACAAAGCCAATAATGCCATCATTCAAATCATAGACATCTAACATAGAAAGGATCAATACCAACACTGACACCTGTGGAACATCACTAGTCAAAGGCAGCCAGTCAGAAAAGGTACCCTTTATTCCCATTGAACTGGAGTTGATTAGAGAGCTTAAGGTAAAAGAGCCCTCAGGAGAAAGTGATCATAATATGATTGAATTCACCCTGAAATTGGAGGAGACGCTAAACTCAGATGTATCAATATTACAGTGGAGGAAAGAGAATTACAGAGGCACGAGAGAGATGATGAGAGGCATTGATCGTGCGAATAGTCAGAGGCTTTTTCCCAGGACTGAAATGGCTAACACGAGAGGGCACAGTTTTAAGGTGCTTGGAAGTAGCTACAGAGGAGATGTCAGTGGTAAGTCTTTTACGCAGAGAGTGGTGAGTGTGTGGAATGGGCTTCTGGCGATGGTGTTGAAGGCTGTTACAATATAGGGTCTCTTAAGAGACTCCTGAATAGGTATATGGAGCTTAGAAAAATAGGGGGGTATGGGTAACCCTAGGTATTTTCTAAAGTAAGTACATGTTCGGTACAGCATTGTGGGCCGAAGGGCCTGTATTATACTGTTTGTTTTCTATGTTTCTATGAATTGGCCAGAATTGATTGGAAAAGAACACTGGCAGAGATGAGTGCAGAGCAGCAATAGCTGGAATTTCTAGAATCAATTTTGAAGGCACAGGATATATACATCCCAGAGAGGAAGAGGTATTCTAAAGGAAAAATCGCACAGCCATAGCTAAGAAGACAAGTCAAAGCCAACATAAAAACCAAAGGTAGGGCATATAATAGAGCAAAGATTAATGGAAGTTGGAGGATTGGGAAGTTTTTAAAAACCAATAGAAAGCAACAATCTGAATAACTACTGTATTTTGTATCAGTCTTCACTGTGGAAGACACTTGCAGTATTGTGGAAGGTTCAGGTGTCAGAAAGCAACTAAAATAGATGAAATACAAAAGTGAGCTAGCTAATAATATTAAAGAAGATACCAAAAGCTACTTCAGATACATAAAGTGGAAAACAGAGGTGAGAGTGGATATTGGACCTCTGGAAAACAATGATGGCGAGGTAGTAGCAGACGATCTGAATAAGTACTGTATTTTGTATCAATCTTCACTGTGGAAGACACTAGCAACATTGTGGAAGGTCCAGGTGTCAGGAGGCATAAATCATGTGAAGTTACCATAACTAGAGAGAAAGTTCTTGGGAAACTGAAAGGTCTGAAGGTAGATAAGTCTGGCCCAGATAGTGTACACCCAGAGCTCTGAAAGAGGTGGCTGAAGTGATCATGGAGACATTGGTAATGATCTTTCAAACATCACTAGATTTTGGTATGGTTCCGGAAGACTGAAAAATTTCAAATGTCACTCCACTCTTCAAGAAAGGAGAGAGGCAGAAGAAAGGAAACTATAGGCCAGTTAGTCTGACCTCAGTGGTTGAGAAGATGTTGGAGTTGATTATAAAGGATGTGGTCTCAGTGTACTTGGAGGCACATAATAAAGTAGGGCGTGGTCAGCATGGTTTGCTCAAGGGAAAATCTTGCCAACAAATCTGTTGGAATTCTTTGAAGAAATAACAAGCAGGATAGACAAAGGAGAATCGGTTGATGTTGTGTACTTGGATTTTCAGAAGGCCTTTGACAAGGTGCCAAACATGAGGCTGCTTAACAAGCTACGAAACCATGGTATTACAAGAAAGATCCTAGCATGGATAAAGCCGTGGCTGATTGGCAGGAGGCAAAGAGTGGGAATAAAGGGAGCCTTTTCTGATTGACTGCTGGTGACTAGTGGTGTTCCACAGGGATCTGTGTTGGGACTGATTCTTTATATGTTATATATCAATGACTTGGATCATGGAATTGATGCCTTTGTTGTAAAGTTTGCAAGTGATATGAAGATGGGTGGAGGGCCAGGTAGTTTTGAGGAAGTAGAGAGGCAACAGAAGGACTTTGGGAGAATGGGCAAAGAAATTGCAGATGGAACCGTGTCGGGAAGGAGATGGTCATGCACTTTGGTAGAAGAAATGAAAGGGTTGACTGTTTTCTAAATGGAGAGAAAATAGAAAAAAATGGAGACCCAAAGGGACTTGGGAGTCCTTGTGCAGGACTCCCTAAGGGTTAATTTGCAGGTTAAGTCTGTGGTGAGGAAGATTAGTGCAATGTTAGCTTTCATTTCAAGAGGACTAGAATATAAAAGCAAGGATGTAATGTTGAAACTTTATAATGCACTGGTGAGGCCTTACTTGGAGTATTGTGAGCAGGTATGGGCCCCTTAGAAAGGATGTGCTGAAACTGGCAAGGGTTCTCAGGAGCGTGACGAAAATGATTCCGGGATTGAATGGGTTGTCATATGAAGAGCGTTTGATGGCTGTGGGTCTGTATTCACTTGACTTCAGCAGAATGTAAGGTGACCTCATTGAAAGCCATCAAATGGTGAAATGGCTTAAAAGAGTGGAAGTGAAGAGGATGCTTCCTGTGGTGGGAGAGTCTACCAGAGGACCCAGACTCAGAATAGAGGGGCGTCCTTTCACACAGAGATGAGGAGAAATTTCTTTAGCCTGAGGATGGTGAATTTATGGAATTCTTTACCACAGGCAGGCCTGGAGGCCAAGTCTATATGTATGTTTAGACCATAAGATATAGGAGCAGAATTAGGACATCTGGCCCATCGAGTCTGCTCCGCCATTCAATCATGGCCGATCCTTTTTTTTTCTCCTCAACCCCAGTTCCCAGCCTTCTCCCCATAACCTTTGATGCCATGTCCAATCAAGAACCTATCAGTCTCTGCCTTAAATACACCAAGTGACCTGGCCTCTACAGCTGCATGTGGCAACAAATTCCACAGATTCACCACCCTTTGGCTAAAAAAATTTCTCCGCATCTCTGTTTTGAAGGGGCGCCCCTCTATCCTGAGGCTGTACCCTCTTGTGCTAGACTCACCCACCATGGTAAACATTCTTTCCACATCTACTCTGTCAAGGCCTTTCAACATTCGAAAGGTTTCAATGAGATCCCCTTTCATCCTTCGAAATTCCAGCGAGTACAAAACCCAGAGCCATCAAACGTTCCTCATATGATAGCCCTTTCATTCCTGGAATCATCTTTGTGAACCTCCTCTAGACCCTCTCCAATGCCAGCACATCTTTTCTAAGATGAGGGGCCCAAAACAGTTCACAATACTCAAATGAGGCCTCACCAGTGCCTTATAAAGCCTCAGCATCACATCCCTGCACTTGTATTCTAGACCTCTTGAAATGAATGCTAACATAGCATTTGCCTTCCTCACCACCAACTTTACCTGCAAGTTAACCTTCAGGGTGTTCTGCACAAGGACTCCCAAGTCGCTCTGCATCTGGAAGTTCAAGGGGATATTAGAGGAAGGTTTTTTACTCAGAGAGTCGTTGGTGCATGGAATGCACTGCCTGAGTCAGTGGTGGAGGCAGATACACTAATGAAATTTAAGAGACTACTAGACAGGTATATGGAGGAATTTAAGGTGGGGGGTTATATGGGAGGCAGGGTTTGAGGATCCGCACAACATTGTGGGCGAAAGGGCCTGTACTGTGCTGTACTATTCTATGTTCTATGTTCTATCTCAGATTCCTGGATTTTCTCCCCATTTAGAAAATAGTTCATACATTTATTTCTACTACCAAAGTGCTTGACTATGCATTTTCCAACATTGTATTTCATTTGCCACTTTCTTGCCCATTCTCCTAATCTGTCTGTCCATCTGCAGCCTACCTGTTTCCTCAACACTACCTGCCCCTCCACCAATCTTCGTATCATCTGCAAACTGGGCGACAAAAGCCATCATCTGAATTATTTATATATAACATAAAAAGAAGTGGTCCCCACACCGACCCCTGCGGAGCACCACTAGTCACTGGCAGCCAACCAGAAAAGGTTCCTTTTATTCCCACTCGCTGCTTCCCACCAATCAGCCAATGCTCTAACCATGTTAGTAACTTCCCTGTAATACCATGGGCTCTTAACTTGGTAAGCAGCCTCATGTGTGGCACCTTGTCAAAGGCCTTCTGGAAGTCCAGATACACAACATCCACTGCATCCCCTTTATCTATCCTTCTTGTAATCTCCCAAAAAATTGCAACCGGTTCATCAGGCAGGATTTTCCCTGAAGGAAACCATGCTGACTTTGTGCTATCTTGTCCTGTGTCACCAAGTACTCCATCACCTCATCTTTAACAATTAACTCTAACATCTTTCCAACCATTGTGGTCAGGCTGACTGGCCTATAATTTCCTTTCTGCTGCCTTCCTCCTTTCTTAGAGTGGCGTGACATTTGCAATTTTCCAGTCCTCTGGCACCATGCCAGAGTCCAATGATTTTTGAAAGATCATTTCTAATGCCAGCACAATCTTTAACGCTACCTCTTTCAGAACCTTAGGATGCAGTTCCTCTGGTCTGGGTGACTTGTATCTTTGTCTTTCAGCTTTTTGAGCACCTTCTCTTGTAACAGTAACTGCACCTGCTTCTGTTCTGTGAAGACTGATGCAAAATACTCATTTAGTTCATCAGCCATCTCCTTGTCCCCTGTTATTATTTCTCCTGCTTCATTTTCTAACGGTCCTATATCCACTCTCATTTCTCTTTTATTTTCAACATACTTGAAAAAGCTTTTACAATCCTAGCTTGCTTTCATATTTCATCTTTTCCCTTCTAATGATTTTTTTAGTAGCTGTCTATAGGTTTTTATAAACTTCCCAATCCTCATTATCTTCCCACTAATTTCTAATTAGTGGTAATTTCTAAAGTAAGTACATGTTCGGCACAACATTGTGGGCCGAAGGGCCTGTATTGTGCTGTAGGTTTTCTGTGTTTCTGTGTTTAATTTTTGCTTTGTTGTATGCCCTTTCTTTTGCTTTTACAATAGCTTTGACTTCCCTTGTCAGCCATGGTTGTACTATTTTACCATTTGAGTATTTCTTCATTTTTGGAATACACATGTCCTGCATCTTCCTCATTTTTCCCAGAATTGCACACCATTGCTGCTCTGCTGACATCCCTGCCAGCAGCTCCTTCCCATTTACTTTGGCCAATTCCTCTCTCATAACACTGTAATTTCCCTTGCTCCACTGAAATACTGAATGAGTCAAATGGCCTAATTCTGGTCCTGTATCTTAGGTCTCATAACTAATGTGAGTGGAGTTGACTGAATGTTGAGATGAACTGATGTGTTTGGAGTTGACTGTTTATACTGAGATGGGCTAATGTAGAAGCACAATTTCAGAATAAGGTCTTGTTCATTTCAAATGTAGGTCAGGAAGAATTTATTCTGTGAGAATTCTTTACCCCGTTGAAGGTCAGGAAAATGAGTCTTTGAATATCTTCAGAGCCAGGAGGTATTTCTGTTCAGTAAGGAAGTTGAGGGTTATAATGAACTGGGCATAAGGGCAGAAGGCAGAGTTATGGGAAGATCACAACAGTCACTGAAAATCAGTAAAACCAGATGCTGGGAATATGAAATAAATGTGAAGTGCTGGAACTGCCTAGCAGGTCAAGCAGCATCTCTGGACAGAGAAATTGTTAATTTCAAATCACTGGCCAATCAGACTGGAAGAATGAAAATGTGTGTTTTAATTTGCTGTGGGAGGGGTGGAGAAGAAAACAGGGGTGTCTTTGGTAGGGTGAATACCCAGGTTGTCCAGGTCTCCATCCTGTTATCAACTTTCCTGTTTCTCCACCCATCTCTATTCACAACATAAACACTGTCTGTTTTTCCAGTTGTGATGAAATGTTGACTGTATCATGCTGCCCTGCAGCCGCCTGACTGGCTGGGCATTTCCAGTTTTGTGCTTGTGTCAGATCTGCCATGATGGAATAAGGCAGGTGACCGACTCCTGCATCTTTGTTTCTAAAGCCTAAAGATAATCCTCTGCAATGGACAACTAACTTTGTCATTGAGGAAATCTGTGTTATCAGCTTCTTTGAGAGTGTGCTTTCAGGATAAGATTCATTTGTAATGTGTGTGCATGCTCTTAAAATCCTTTCCAGAAACTAATCGTATCTCAATTATGCTCTTTGTTATTCCCTGTAGCTGCAGACAAACACTCTACTTCCAGCGTAAATCCAATGAAGCAAGGAGGGTCAGTAATGACAAAGCGCTTATCTTCATCCTCCACAGCTCTGCTCAACTCTCCGGACAAAGGTGAGTGCACGATTCTAGGGTAGGAAGTGCTGATCAGCTGATGCACCAATTGTGTCATTTCTGTCCTTTAAAGCATTGTGTTAATTTTCAACAGATGAACGTGGTGAATTTGGAGTGTATGCCTTTTACACTGGTTTCCACCGATGAGTAACGGTAAACTGTAACCTCTCAAAGTCGGGCCTAAGTGATTGCATGGGTAGAGTGGGCCAGCATTAAAGACTTGCATTGGGCTCCTCAGCTCACCACTGAATGAGGCTTTCTCTGTTTGAGAAGATGGGTACTGACTGCAAGCTTCCCAGATGTCTTATAAGACAATGAACTTTAACTTGTTTCCTGAAATGATGCTAAATGTGCAAGTCACTAATGATGGACCTACTACGTTTATCTTAGGGTACGAATCAGTTCCGATATACTGTCGACCATTTTCTGAAAATACTGACTGCTGTGACAGAATATTTCGCACTGCTCTTACCCAGAGCAGGTCATACAATATGGCCAATGGAATTCAATTGAGATTAAATCTCGAAGCATTGCTAAATGTGCCCTACATTTGGGCAATGGTCAGTGCAGCAGTCGTGCTGATTTCAGGAAAATGGTTCAAATATCCGTGTCCTTGCTGCACTATAAAGCTCTCTCTTCTCTGGAATCTTTCAAATTTACAGATCCTCCCATCTGGAGAACAATTTCCCAAATGACTTCAAAAGTACGTTAGAGCATCTGATTACCCACCATGCTAACTTTAATCTAGAAACCATTTAGTCATCTTGGGATGGGAACTTGCTTTGTAAAGCTGTTACTTTCTCCTTACTGCATTCAAACTAATTCAATCAAAATTTCCCTTCTGTTTAAAGCTCCCTTTTGGTTATTTTCGAATACAATTTTTATTTGGCTAATTGTTATTACTCCAGTCACACCAGTCTACCTCAGGAAAATAAAAATCAAAAATTGGGACTTGCTGCATTGATTAGATGTAGGAATGTGGATTAGGTACAGTGTTCAGGTTTGGGATTTTAAAGTGGGTTTGTAGAAAACTAATGCCAGTTCCATCGTCCCTATTATTCAAAGGTTTACACTGAAAATCAGAGAGAGACTTGAACTTTATGTATCCCTTTCATAGTGTTCCAAAGCCTTTCACAGCTATTATCATTGTTAGGATTCAAGGAAATAAAGTTGCTGGTTTTGTACATCAAGCCATAAGACATAGAAACAGAATTAGGCTGTTCAGCCCATCAAGTCTATGCATTTGGCCCATCAGATCTGCTCATCGATCACCCACATGGACATCCAATAAACAGCATAGAACACCACAGCACAGAACTGGCCCTTTGCCATCTAGTCTGTGTCGTACCATTAGTCAGCCTGTCCCATCGACCTGCTCCCAGACCATAGCCCTCCATACCCCTCCTATCCATGTACCTATCCAAATTTCTCTTAACTGTTGAAATCAAACCCATGTCCACCACTTACGCTGGCAACTTGTTCCATGTGAAATGGGCTTAAGTGTCTCGCTGGTGTTTGTACTCCCCATCAGTGCTCTTTCACGCCATCTAATTCATCCTGCCCTTTTAAAACACATTTTCTCCCATCCATCCCAGTCTAGATCGACCACTCTATCACAGTTCTCCACTAAGTATCCCAGAGCTTTCCCTTTGAGGAAAAGACAATTCTTTGAGAGAAAATATATTTGTGTCATATCTCTCTTACAAACAGGTGATCCCTTATTCATAAACAATGACCCTTCCTGCTTTCGATTTCTTCTATAGGAGGAAGCATTCTCTCCTTGTCCATCCTGCCAAGATCTTTCAGGCTTAAGTGTCAATCAATTTGTCCTTTTCTCATTAATGAGCAGTGAAATGCAACAATAACAACTGAAGCCTGTTCAGCCTCTGAAGACAATGTGCCCAATTCTGACAAAACCAGTAATGTGCTCAGTTCTGGTCAGCTCACTACAGGAAGGATGTAGAAACCATAGAAAGGGTACAGAGGAGATTTACAAGGATGTTGCCTGGATTGGGGAGCATGCCTTATGAAAACAGGTTGAGTGAACTCAGCCTTTTCTCCTTGGAGCAACGGAGGATGAGAGGTGACCTGATGGAGGTGCATAAGAAAATGAGAGGCATTGATCGTGTGGATAGTCAGAGGCTTTTTCCCAGGGCTGAAATGGCTAGCACGAGAGGACACAGGTTTAAGTTGCTTGGGAGTAGGTACAGAGGAGATGTTAGTGGTAAGTTTTTTTACAGAGAGAGTGGTGAGTGCATGGAATGGGTTGCCGTTAGTGGCAATGGAGGCAGATACGAATGGGTCTTTTAAGAGACTTTTGGATAGGTACATGGAGCTTAGAAAAATAGAGGGCTCGGGGTAATCCAAGTAATTTCTAAGATAGGGGCATATTGGGCACAACTTTGTGGGCTGTAGGGCCTGTATTGTGCTGTAGGTTTTCTATGTTTCTATTACTCTAGTGAACCATCTCTCAACAATTTCCAAAGCATTAGCACTTTTCCTTAACTAGGAAACTGTATTCATCCACCTGAGTGACTGAAAGGTAGCCTCTAAGTTTGTATTCAATCCCTAGCAATACACAATGGCCTGTGTTAGATTTGTGGTGTTAAACAGCATGGAAATCGGCTGTTTGGCCCAACTCGCCCATGCTGACCAAGATACCCAACTGCACTAATCTTATTTGCGTGCAGTTGGCCCATATCCCTTCAAATCTTCCTTAGCTATGTACCTGCCCAAATGTCTTTTAAACAATGTAGTTGTATCCACCTCTGGCAGTTAGTTCCATATACCCACAACCCTCTGTGTGAAAAATACTTGCCCTTAAAGTCCCCTTTAACTCTTTGTACCACCTTCAAATTATGCCTTCTAATTTTAGACTTCTCTACAATGGAGAAATTAGATAATGATTATCTATATTATGCCTCGTTTAGTTTTATAAACCTCTAAAGTCATCCCTCAGCCTCCTTTGGAAAATTGTCTTCACTTGTCCAGCAACATTCCTAGTAATTCCTTCTCTAATTTAGTCCTGTAGTATGACAATCTGAATGATGCAATACTCAGTACGCTCTAACCCAAGATTTGTAACCCTACTGGGGACTCCAGCTAAATCCTACACCCAATGCCTTGGCAGATTAAAAGCAAGTTCATGGAACTCCATCTTCACTTTCTGCATGTGTCACTACTTTCAGAACAGTGTAGTCATACCCTAAGGACTGGCTGTTCAGTAACGTTCCCCAGGGCCCTGCCATTCACTGTGTGTGCTGGTCTTGTTTAATTTCCCAACATGCATCACTTTGTACTTGCCAGAGTTAACTTGCATCAGCCATTCCTTGGTCCACTTCCCCAGCTGATTTAAATCCTGATGTCACCTTGGTCAATCTTCACTGTTAACCATGCATCAATTTTGGTGTCAATGTTAGTCTTCCTGATCATTAACTGTGCCTACATCGTAGTCTAGGTCTGGCTGCACCTTATAGCACTGAGGACTCTCACCAATTAAGTAACATGCTATTTTTTTATTTTCATGCTAAGATGGAAATTTTACATTTTCCCACATTAATCTCCCATTTCCCAGTTACTATCACTTTAGAAGTGGCAGATAGAGTTCAACCCAGATAAGTGTGAAGTGGTTCATTTTGATAGGTCAAACATGATGACGGAATATAATATTAATGATAAGACTCTTGGCAGTGTGGAGGATCAGAGGGATCTTGGGGTCCGAGTCCATAGGACACTCAAAGCTGCTGGCAGGTTGACTCTGTGGTTAAGAAAGCATACGGCGCATTGGCCTTCATCAGTCATGGGATTGAGATTAGGAGCTGAGAGGTAATGTTGCCGCTATATAGGACCCTGGTCAGACCCTACTTGGAGTACTGTGCTCAGTTCTGGTCACCTCACTATAGGAAGGATGTGGAAACACAGAAAGGGTGCACAGGAGATTTACAAGGATGTTGCCTGGATTAGGGAGCATATCTTATGAGAATAGGTTGAGTGAACTCAGCCTTTTTTCTTTGGAGTGACGGAGGATGAGAGGTGACCTGATCGAGGTGTATAAGATGATGAGAAGCATTGATGGTGTGGATAGCCAGAGGCTTTTTCCCAGGGTTGAAATGGCTAGCACAAGAGGGCACAGTTTTAAGCTGCTTGGAAGTAGATATAGAGGAGATGTCAGGGGTAAGTTTTTTACACAGAGAGTGGTTAGTGTGTGTAATGGGCTGCCAGTGATGGTGGTGGAGGTGGATACAATAGGGTCTTTTAAGAGACTGCTGAACAGGTACATGGAGCTCAGAAAAATAGAGGGCTATGGGTAACCCTAGATAATTTCTAAGGTAAGGACATGTTTGGCACTGCTTTGTGGGCCAAAGTGCCTGTATTGTGCTGTAGGTTCTCTATGTTCCTATCCTTGTGCAGTCTCCTGTGCAGTATCTCCCCCACCCCCCACCGCATTCAACGTTGTCTCCCCTCCTAACCCTGAATGCTTCCTATTTCCCTTCCCACACCACCCAAGCTCCCTGATCTCCGGAGTGACTCAAACATTCAATTTTCTGACTCAATTGGGAATTTCGCTCACAGAGCAGTGAGTAACAAACAATGAGACATCTTTGTTAAAGCTACTGTATGCAGGAAAATGAAGTGCGGAGGTTGAACTACAGGACCATCAGAGAATGTTTCTCCTTTCCCAAGCTGCATCTCTAGTCGGCGATACATTATTCCTCCATCCTCAGCAAATTCACAGGGATTGCAAATGGTTTGGGTGTTAGTCCTGGCGATGAGGTGCTGTATTAAACAGAGTGTTGTTGACCCTCTCAGCCATCATCGGGAGTACCTCAGTGTGATATTAACTGGGGGGGGGGGGGCGCGGGGGTTAACCCTCTCACCAAACGGGAGCAGCTCAGTGCTATATTAACCAGAGGGGGGTGGGGGTGGTCGTTAAACCGTCTCCATCACCACCGGGAATAGCTCAGTGCAGTATTAAACAGAGGAGGGGTGTGTCATTACCCTCTGAGGAGCCACCATGAGTACTTCAGTCAGTCGACAGGTGCAGCAAGTGTTTTCTTGCTGTATTAAATATGCAAATTTGATAAGTCCACTCTTCAATGGTCTTTTACAGAAAAGGCTCATTGCCTCAGAGGCAATTCAACATCAGTCGGATGTTCCATTATGTGCTTTCCATCGAATTCAGCAAATTTTAAGTTTTGGATGTGAGCCCAGTGAACTTGGATGTGATCTTTGTTGGTTGTTTTTTTTTCTAGTAAATAATGGACAATGTCCTTAATTCTTAGGCACAGCGGATAAGAAGAGGAGCTCCTCGCTAAATAGATTGGCCAGTAACCCTCGCTCATCTACTCATGTAGACAAACTCTCAAGAGAAGATCTTCAAGGTGGCTGATGATTTGCATCAAGCATTTAGTCCTGTTTTGTGACCTAAATGTTAAACATATTTAATCAGCCTAACATTTAATAACTTGTGCCATGAGTGTGTGATGAAATTCATAAATCTGCCATTTCCTTCTCCCAGATTCTCCATATTGCATCTGATGATTAGACTTGCCATTACAGTTTTATTAACTTTTGCTTTCTCTCTGCCTTGATTGATGCAGCTCTCAACTATGTGTCTACTATTTCCCCACACAATATGTCCTCTCACCCAGAACAACTAGAGTTCTTATTGTTCTCACCTTCCAGCCCACCAGTCACCATTTTCAGGAGACCATCCACCATTATGTCCATCACCTCCAATGTAGTTCCACCATCCAGAACTCTCCGGGCCATTCACCTATCCTCATTAACACTCCCCATCTCAGCAGTTCCCCATGTGACTGTCTAGGCCATTCACCTATCCTCATTAACACTCCCCATCTCAACATTTTCCCATGTGACTGTCTAGGCCATTCACCTATCCTCATTAACACTCCCCATCTCAACATTTTCCCATGTGACTGTCTAGGCCATTCACCTATCCTCAATAACACTCCCCATCTCAACATTTTCCCATGTGACTGTCTAGGCCATTCACCTATCCTCATTAACACTCCTCATCTCAACATTTTCCCATGTGACTGTCTAGGCCATTCACCTATCTCCATTAACCACTCCCCATCTCAACATTTTCCCAGGACTATGAGGGAAATTAATGTTTCCATTATTGGTGGTAATGGCGCTGAAACATTACTCTGTCACCACAAGAAACTATCTGTCCAGTGATTGTATGATGTAATTGTGCATGTGAAAACTACTTGCACCCTGCCTACTTAACTTCTCTGAGTTTGGAGGTTATTTTTTCTGGGTGCTTTGCACACTATCCTGTTCAAATGCTGATTGTCCATAATTAGCCCATGTCTTTCGAAATGCTCACAAATCCTATCCCTAAGAATCCTCTCCAGTAACTTCCTGACCACTGATGTTAGACTCCCTATTCCGCAGTTTCCAGGATTACCCCTTTTTCTGTGATTACTGTACTCACTAATTCATAACAGAAGATTGACTCGAATCAGAATAATAACCCTTGCCTAGGCCTGCATGATCTAAAGGTTTGTCAGTGCATACCTGACTGGCGTCAAGCTATGTTTATTAATGACCAGTCAGTGAGCTTGGGCTCACTGTACCTAATTTAATTACTGTTTCATTCCATTGTGTTATTTGAGACAGTAACACTTTGTTTTGAACCTTCCTAGGTTATTTTTATCATTCACTAATCTAACTAACTTATTTTGTCACTCGCACTAACTGTTCTCCTACCCATCTCTTTTGCAGTTAAACCACATTAACTCGACTTCCAATTCATTCCTCTCCCTCAGCTCGACGTTCGCAGAACAGTCCTGTAGAGAGTAGTATAATCAGCCGCTTGCTAATGCCCACACAGTCATCGTTAGCTAGGAGCAAGAGTGCTGCTGCTTTACCAGAAGCTGGACAAAGTTCTGCAGGTAATTCTTTCTATCCCTGATACACAGGAATGTGCTTAAGGTGACTGTGATTAACCTGCTTACGCACTGACCTCTTTGTACTTTAGTGTGGTCAGCTGAGAACCACACTAGCACACACAAAGCCTCATGAAGCTCACACAAAATGTCATCAGCGTGTTGCAAAGTGGGTTGGAAGGTAAAGGGCATTGAGGCATCTGGGTCAGGGAGGAAAGGTCATTAATGGATGGAGTGGGGACTCTGAGGATTAAGGTAAAGAAGAGGCAAATTGGAGGGGGATGCAGTGAGCAGGTGGCCTTTAGGTACTTAATTGGTGATGAGATGGGGACACTATAAGGCATAAGAGCAGAATTAGGCCATTTGGCCCATCAAGTCGGCTCCGCCAGTCCATCACAGCCGACTTATTATCCCTCTCAGCCCCATTTTCCTGCCTTCTCCCCATATCCTTTGACACCCTGACTAATGAAGAACCTAAGAACTGATTTAGAAAACACACGATACGAAATCATTGACTTAGTGTCCTTAACTGATTGAATGTTTTTCATGTTTGAATGCTGCTTTCCTTATCCTACACCAGCTAGAAAACAGAACATAGGGGTAGGCTGTGCAATCCTTAAACTGCGCTCCCTGGCTAAACATCTAAGTGAGTGTCCTGGTTACACCTTTCACCTCTTATGCCTATCAGCCACTTAAGATACTTCCACCGACATAGCCTCTGCTGCTTTGTGTGTTACATATTTCACAGCTTCACCACCCAGTATTTCTATTCCTTGCTTGTATTTCACGTTTCCACTATTTGTTTTATTCACGAGAGCCTGATTACAGGCTAAATCTGAAAAGGAGAAACAGTGAGATGTTTTATTGACTTGTGACTTCCTGCTCACAGTTCAGTGCTAATATGATATGAATGTGTTTTTAGGGACACTTGGCTCCTTTGTATTCAGCACCATGTTGCTGAGCTGCCCTGAGTTCTGCTCTATGTAGTGAGTAAAAGACTCGTCCACAAAGCTTTCTATTATATCTGCCATATGATTGCATCTTCCGGTCTCACACTCCTCTTCCCCTTAACTTTTTCTTTTTGCCTTTCTTGTTTTCATTTTAAGACAGGAAGAGAGGTCATTAATATGTTTTAATTCTTAGTCCAATTTCCATTACTTTGTAAAAAAATGTGTTCCCACTCTGCCACCTTTATATTACTTCCGGGGCGCCTCAAGGTGACTCACGTAGCCGCAGAATTCTCAATGGATACAATTAAATATTCTCGTTTCAGCCTGATACAGTTAAAAAGCACAACTGCTTCCAAGGTCAGTACAGTTAACAAAGATGTCTTCATGCGTTTAAACAAACTATTACTGTTTAAAACTGTCAGAAACAATGCTGATTGTGGATGGTCTCCTCGCCAGATTCCACGCAGGAAATGTGGTTGCAGATCAGAGATACAAGTGTGTTTAAGGAAACAAGGTTTTAAACTCCCAATACTGACCATGTTGCTGGCAGACGTGCAGTCTCTGGTGAATAAAATCAATGATCTCAGAGCTAGGGTGCTGAATCAGAGAGACATTAGGACTGTGTGTGTCCTTTGTTTCATGGAATCCTGGTTAACCCCTTCTGTACAGGATGCAACAATTCAGATTGATGGGTTTACTATACACCATCAGGCTAGATCTTATAGAGTCTCTCAAAAGCAGACATGGAGGAGTATGCCTCATGATCAACTCTTCTTGATACACGAATATATCAGTGCTGTCCCAATTCTGCTCACCAGACCTGAAATATCTAGCAGTTAGGTGTCATCCATTTTACCTACCGCGGGAGATCTCTAGGATCATTTTGGTAACAGTATATATTCCACCTCAGGCCTAATGCCTTCACATCATTTTGGGGGATTTTAACCAGGCCAGTCTGAAAATATCACTGAGCAATTGCCATCAACAGACCACTTGCAATACCAGAGGAAACAACATACTGGACCACTGTTACACCACCATCAAGAATGCCTACCGTGCTATTTCACACCCTGACTTCGGGAAGTCTGATCTCTTGGCTGTACTTCTACTCCCCTAGACAGAATCAGAATCAGATTTATTATCGCCGGCATGTGACATGAAATTTGTTAACTTAGCAGCAGCTGTTCAATGCAATATGTAATATAGAAGAGAAAAATAATAATAAGTGAATAAGTAAATCAATTACAGTATATGTATATTGAATAGATTAAAAAACGTGCAAGACACAGAAATACTGTATATTAAAAAAAGTGAGGTAGTTCAGTGTCCATTTAGGAATCGGATGGCAGAGGGGAAGAAGCTGTTCCCGAATCACTGAGTGTGTGCCTTCAGGCTTTTGTATCTCCTACCTGATGGTAACAGTGAGAAAAGGACATGCCCTGGGTGCTGGAGGTCCTTAATAATGGATGCTGCCTTTGAGACACCGTTCCTTGAAGATGTCCTGGGTACTTTGTAGGCTAGTACCCAAGATGGAGCTGACTAGATTTACAGCCCTCTGCAGCTTCTTTTGGTCCTGTGCAGTAGCCCGCCCCCCCCATACCAGACAGTGATGCAGCCTGTCAGAATGATCTCCACGGTACATCTTTTGAAGTTTTTGAGTGTGTTTGTTAACATGCCAAAACTCTTCAAACTCCTAATGTATAGCCGCTGTCGTGCCTTCTTTATAGCTACTTCGATATGTTGGGACCAGGTTAGATCCCCAGAGATCTTGACACCCAGGAACTTGAAACTGGTCACTCACTCCAATTCTGATCCCTCTCTGAGGATTGTATGCATTCGTTTGTCTTACCTTTCCTGAAGTCCAAAATCAGCTCTTTCATCTTACTGACGTTGAGTGCCAGGTTATTGCTGCGGCACCACTCCACTAGTTGGCATATCTCACTCCTGTGTACCCTCTTGTCACCACCTGAGATTCTACCAACAATGGTTGATTCGTCAGCAAATTTATAGATGGTATTTCAGCTATGCCTAGCCACACAGTTATGTGTATATAGAGAGTAGAGCAGTGGGCTAAGCACACACCCCTGGGGTGTGTCAGTGTTGATCGTCAGCAAAGAGGATATGTTGTCACCAATCCACACAGATTCTGGTCTTCAGGTTAGGAATTGCAGAGGGAGGTACAGAGGCCCAGGTTCTGCAACTTCTCAATCAGGATTGTGGGAATAATGGTATTAAATGCTGAACTATAGTCGATGAACAGCATCCTGACATAGGTGTTTGTGTTGTCCAGGTGGTCTAAAGCCGTGTGGAGAGCCATTGAGATTGCATTGACCTTTTGTGGCGATAGGCAAATTGCAATGGGTCTAGGTCCTTGCTGAGGCAGGAGTTCAGTCTAGTGTTGACCAACCTCTCAAAGCATTTCATCACTGTTGATGTGAGTGCTACTGGATGATAGTCATTAAGACAGCTCACATCACTCTTCTTAGGCACTGGTATAATTGTTGCCTTTTTGAACGGATGTGGAGAGGATGTTTCCTTTAGTGGGTGAAGCTAGGGCCAGAGGGCACCATCTCAGAATAGAGAGATGTCCATTTAGAACAGAGTGAGAAGGAATTTCTTCAGCTAAAGGGTGGTAAATCTGTGGAATTCATTGCCACAGAGGCCTGTGGATGTCAGGTCATTGAGTATATTTAAAACCTCAGTTGATAGGTCCTTGATTAGTTAGAGCATCAGAGTTTACAGGCAAAACACAGGAGAAGAGGGTTGAGAGGGAAAATAAATCCACCATGATGGATTGGTGAACAGACCAGTAGGTCAAACGGCCTCATTCTGCTCTAATGTGTTATGGTATTATGGTCTTGTGGACCCAGGATCTTTACAGGGTGTCAGGCTGTATCAAGGAGTGCAGGATCATGAGGATGGAAATGGCAGGTGCATGTGTACCGCCTGACATTCAGTAACCACTCACTTCACATGGGATCGGCAGTGTGCTTCTCACTGGGTTCCACAGTGCTCCTGCTCTTTGCTGTTCTCCGGTGACAGTGGAGCTCTTTAGCTCTTGAAAGTAGATTCTCAAATTCCACTTTAATTTCCTTTTGAATTACTAAACATTGTCTGGTTTTACAATGTGTGGTGGTGTGTACTTTACATAAGGAGAAGGAGTAGGCCATTTGGCTATTCATGGCTGATCTGGCATCTCCCTGCCTTTTGCCTACAACCCTTAATTCCCCTCCTATGCAAAATTCTATCTAACTGATCTTGAATATACTTAATGAGGCTGCATCAAGGAGTGCAGGATAATGAGGGTGGAATGCCTCTGCTGCTTCCCTGGGCAGAGAATTCCACGGATTCACCAATCTCTAGGAGGCCTCACTTGGAGTATTTATTCTGAACAGTTTTTGGCCCCCTTATCTAAAAAAGAATGTGCTGACATTGGAGAGTGTTCAAAGGAAGTTCACAAAAATAATTCCGGGACTGAAAGGCTTGTCATATGAGGACCGTTTGATGGCTTTGGGCCTGTATTCATTGGAATTATGAAGAATAAGGGGTGTCCTCATTGAAACCTATTGAATGTTGATGGGCATCGATAGAGTGAATGTGGAGAGGACGTTTTGTATGACGGGGGGGTCTAAGATCAGAAGACAGAGTCTCAGAATAGAGGGGCATCCTCTTAGAATGGTGATGAGGAATTTCTTTAGCCAGAGAGTGGTGAACCTGTGAAACTCATTGCCTCAAGCAGCTGTGGAGGCCCAGTCATTAGGTACATTTAAAGCAAAGGTTGATGGATTCTTCATTAGTCAGGGCATGAAGGGAGAAGGGTGAAGGCAAGAGGTTGGGGCTTAGAGGGAAAATGGATCCACCATGATGAAATGGTGGAGCAGACTTGAGCCAAATGACCTGCCTCTGCTCCTGTATCTTATGGTTCCCATATACCCCTCGATCCACGGAGCTTATTATATTGGCAAAGACTGTAGCAAGTTTGTTAAACGACCCGCATTTCATGAATATATACTCTGTCTGCCCAATAGAACCATTTCTATCGAGATGTCTCGCTATTTCTTAACAATGACTTCAAGCATTTTCCCGACTACGGATATTAAGCTAAATGAGTGGTCAGCTATGTGCGGAACCAAAGGAAATGGGGGAGATCTTAAATAGGTTTTTTGCGTCTGTGTTTACTAAAACTGGCATGAAGTCTATGGAATTAAGGGAAACAAGTAGTGAGATCATGGAAACTGTACAGATCAAAAAGGAGGAGGTCCTTGCTGTCCTGAGGAAAATTAAAGTGGATAAATCCCCGGGACCTGACAGGGTGTTCCCTCGGACCTTGAAGGAGACTAGTGTTGAAATTGCAGGGGCCCTGGCTGAAATATTTAAAATGTCGCTGTCTACAGGTGAGGTGCCGGAGGATTGGAGAGTGGCTCATGTTGTTCCGTTGTTTAAAAAAGGATCGAAAAGTAATCCGGGAAATTATAGGCCAGTAAGTTTAACATCGGTAGTAGGTAAGTTATTGGAGGGAGTACTAAGAGACAGAATCTACAAGCATTTGGATAGACTGGGACTTATTAGGGAAAGTCAACATGGCTTTGTGCGTGGTAGGTCATGTTTGACCAACCTATTGGAGTTTTTCGAGGAGGTTACCAGGAAAGTGGATGAAGGGAAGGCAGTGGATATTGTCTACATGGACTTCAGTAAGGCCTTTGACAAGGTCCCGCATGGGAGGTTAGTTAGGAAAATTCAGTTGCTAGGTATACATGGAGAGGTGGTAGATTGGATTAGACATTGGCTCGATGGAAGAAGCCAGAGAGTGGTGGTAGAGAATTGCTTCTCTGAGTGGAGGCCTGTGACTAGTGGTGTGCCACAGGGATCAGTGCTGAGTCCATTGTTATTTGTCATCTATATCAATGATCTGGATGATAATGTGGTAAATTGGATCAGCAAGTTTGCTGATGATACAAAAATTGGAGGTGTAGTAGACAGTGAGGAAGGTTTTCAGAACCTGCAGAGGGACTTGGACCAGCTGGAAAAATGGGCTAAAAGATGGCAGATGGAGTTTAATACTGACAAGTGTGAGGTATTGCACATTGGAAGGACAAACCAATGTAGAACATACAGGGTTAATGATAAGGCACTGAGGAGTGCAGTGGAACAGAGGGATCTGGGAATACAGATACAAAATTCCCTAAAAGTGGCGTCACAGGTAGGTAGGGTCGTAAAGAGAGCTTTTGGTACATTGGCCTTTATTAATCAAAGTATTGAGTATAAGAGCTGGAATGTTATGATGAGGTTGTATAAGGCATTGGTGAGGCCGAATCTGGAGTATTGTGTTCAGTTTTGGTCACCAAATTACAGGAAGGATATAAATAAGGTTGAAAGAGTGCAGAGAAGGTTTACAAGGATGTTGCTGGGACTTGAGAAACTCAGTTACAGAGAAAGGTTGAATAAGTTAGGACTTTATTCCCTGGAGCGTAGAGGAATGAGGGGAGATTTGATAGAGGTATATAAAATTATGATGGGTATAGATAGAGTGAATGCAAGCAGGCTTTTTCCACTGAGGCAAGGGGAGAAAAAAACCAGAAGACATGGGTTTAGGGTGAGGGGGGAAAAGTTTAAAGGGAACATTACGGGGGGCTTCTTCACACAGAGAGTGGTGGGAGTATGGAATGAGCTGCCAGACGAGGTGGTAAATGCGGGTTCTTTTTTAACATTTAAGAATAAATTGGACAGATACATGGATGGGAGGTGTATGGAGGGATATGGTCCGTGTGCAGGTCAGTGGGACTAGGCAGAAAATAGTTCGGCACAGCCAAGAAGGGCCAAAAGGCCTGTTTCTGTGCTGTAGTTTCTATGGTTTCTATGAGCTGTAGTTATCTGCTTTTTGTCCTCATCCTTTTTCGAAATAGTGCTGTTACATTCACAGTCTTCCGATCTGTTCAGACCTGCCCAGAGTTCAGAGAAATTTGGTAAATTATCACAAGTGCATCTACTGTAACTAGTGCCATATCTTTCAGTATCCTGGGATGTATTCCATCAGGACCAGGGGCTTTGTCCACCTACAGACCCACCAGCTTGCTCATCACCATCTCTTTAGGTACAATGATTGTGTTGAAGTCCTCACCTCCCAGCACATGCATAATATCTCTCTTTGGCATGCGAGATGTGTCCTCCATCATGAAGATTGACACAAAATAGTCATTCAAGACCGTTGCATTCGACATTGCCCTCTGAACTTCCAATGGACCTAGGTTCACCTGAGCCACTCTTTTACCCTTATGTTATTATAAAATCTTTTCCTGTCTGCTTTTCTATTTTGTGCCAATTTACTTTCACAATCTGTTTTCCTTTCGTTATTACTTGCTTAGTGGTTCTTTTGTACTTTCCCAATTTTCCTGACCATGTAACCTACTTGAGAAACTGCCGAGAATTTCCCTACCACATAGCCCTCTATTTTTCTAAGCTCCATGTACCTATCAAAGAGTCTCTTAAAAGACCCTATTGTATCCACTTACACGACTGTTGCTGGCAGTGCATTCCACGCACCCATCACTTTCTGTGTGAAAAACTTACCTCTGACATCACCTTCCCCCCCATACCTACTTCCAAGCACCTTAAAACTATGACCCCTTGTGTTACCCGTTTCAGCCCTGGGAAAAAGCTTCTGGCTATCTCTACAATCAATGCCTCTCATCATCTTATACACCTCGATCAAGTCACCTCTCATCCTCCGTTGCTCCAAGGAGAAAAGACCAAGTTTACTTAATCTATTCTCATAAGTCATGCTCTCCAATCCAGGCAACATCCCTGTAAATCTACTCTGTGCTCTTTCTAAAGTATCCATATCCTTCCTGTAGTGAGGTGACCAGAACGGAACACAGTACTCCAAAGTGGGGTCTAACTAAGGTCTTATATAGCGGTTGGCGCGTGGCCAAGTGGTTAAGGCGTTGGTCTAGTGATTTGAAGGTCGCTAGTTCGAGCCTTGGCTGAGGCAGCGTGTGTATCCTTGAGCAAGGCACTTAACCACACATCGCTCTGCGACGACACCGGTGCCAAGCTGTATGGGTCCTAATGCCCTTCCCTTGGACAACATCGGTGGCGTGGAGAGGGAAGACTTGCAGCATGGGCAACTGCTGGTCTTCCATACAACCTTTCCCAGGCCTGCACCCTGGAAACCTTCCAAGGCGCAAATCCATGGTCTCATGAGACTAACGGATGCCTAAGTATAGCGGTAACATTACCTCACAGCTCTTAAACTCAATCCCACAGTTGATGAATGCCAACACACCACACACCACCTTGGCAACATTGTCAAACTGTGTAGCAGCTTTAAGTATCCTATAGACACAGACCCCAAGATCGCTCTCATCCTTCCACTGCCAAGAACCTTACCATTTACATTATATTCTGTCTTCAAATTTGACCTACTGAAATGAACCACTTCACTCTTATCTGGATTGAACTCCATCTCCCACTTCTCATCTCAGATCTGCATCCTATCGATGTCCTGCTGTAACCTCTGACAACCCTCCAGACTATCCACAACACCCCCAACATTTGTGTCATCAGGAAACTTACTAACCCACCCTTCTACTTCCTCATCCAGGTGATTTATAAAAATCGCAAAGGTGGTGGGAGATCCCAGAACAAATCCCTGCTGAGCACCACTGGTCACCGACCTCCATGCAGAATACAAGTCATCTACAACCCATCCTTCCACTTCTTCATCCAGGTCATTTATAAAAATCATGAAGAGTGGGTGTCCAAGAACAGAGCCCTGAGGCACACCACTGGTTACTGACCTCCATGCAGAATATGACCCGTCTACAACCACTCTCTGCCTTCTGTGGGCAAGCCACTTCTGGATCCACAAAGCAATGTCCCCTTGGATCCCATGCCTCCTCACTTCCTTAATAAGCCTTGCATGGGGTACCTTATCAAATGCCTTACTGAAATCCATATACACTGCATCTACTGCTCTACCTTCATCAATATGTTTAGTTACATCCTCAAAAAATTCAGTCAGGCTCGTAAGGCACAACCTGCCTTTGACAAAGCCATGCTGACTATTCCTAATCATATTATGCCTCTCCAAATGTTCATAAATCCTTCCCCTCAGGTTCTTCTCTATCAACTTACCAACCAGTGAAATAAGACTGACTGGCCTGGGCTACCTCTACTCCCTTTCTTGAATAATGGTACAACATCCCGTTACAAGAATCACCCCTCGTAATAATGATCAGTGAGGCACAGAGAATCTGTATTTACTGACAAGTAACTTCTATTGTTTCAACTAAAAGCACATGGGTTCACAAACTGTCTCTCTGTGCACCCAACTAGAATTCCCTGACAGTCCATGAACAGTCAATGAAGAGAAAAAGTTATTACCCGGGAAAGGAGTCTACGCTAGCCGGGGATTTCTTGTGGTCCCGATCTCCACGTGTCCGTGGGGTCCTCCTTATCGGCGATGGTTGCTCTCTGGCTGCTGGCGAGTTATCGCCCCTGCGTATTTGGAGCTCCTGAATCTTGTACTGTTCCTCATCAATTGAACCATTGGATCTCCATCCCATTGGCTCAAGGTCACCTGACCTAGCTGGGTCATCTTCTTACTGGTCATTGTACAGGGCTACAGCCAACATTGTTTCATGGCTCTGCCCACCCCAGCCTTGTGTATTTGTGTCTTCGCACTCTGACTGGTCCACACCAGTTAAATGAGGCAACCCAGGCAGAGTCTAATGAGATTACCGACTGCAGATTACCTACTTGTTACAAAACAAGTACTACTCTGAGAATGGTCTAAGGTATATTGCTCTGATTAGATTGTCCCAGAGCAAGGGTTGGTTCAGGTTACGTCCACACCACGCTGGATAATTTTGAAAATGAAGCTTTTTCTCTTCGTTTTGACCCTCCGTCCACACTATAGCTGCGTTTTCATCCCCCAAAAACAGAGATTTTCAGAAACGGTCTCCAGAGTGAATAAATCTGAAAACGCAAATACCCGTTGTAGTTTGTACAGGGTAAACGGAGAGATTTAAAAATGCTATCATGACAACACCACAACAATGCTTTTTCTGCTGCTGCTGCTTGGTACTGCGCAAGCACTGCCACACGGCTGTTATAACGCGCAGTCGGTTTGAACGGCGTGAGAGTTAAATTGTAAAGTGAGCATTTTTGACTATTTAGAAACACTGTCATGACGTGCCGGAACAGATGGCCGCAGCGCAGCATTTTGTTGTTTTCTTGGATGCAATCCCCCACATAACCTAACGATTTCAGAACAGATGGCAACGAGACTGAAGCCACAAGAGTTAGAAATGTACTCACCAAATACTTTGACCCATAGCTTACTGAATAAATTAGTATACTCACTTTGCCCTGTTTTCTGTCCTTGCTTGTATGAAGGTAAGGACAGAAGACACCCCCCGCCACCTCCAGTTTAAATTCCTTGCAGAGTAATTTGGAGGATCAAGAACCAAGGTGGTTTACCTATTTATTGTACTCCTCTGACAATAGATGTGTAACAGCCTAATGTAACATTGTATGAAAATACAAGATAACACTGATGCAGCCATGCTTCATACATTTAACAAGGTGCTTTATTAATGCAACAGAGTTAGTGAATTTTTCAATGTTCATCGTCAGCGGGTTATACAGTCCGTGAACTCCCTGTTGGTTGCCTCCATACGCTCCAGTATTTGTTTTTTTTTTTAGTTTTAAGTCCTCCTGCGCGAGAGCCAAGAGCAATTCCTTTTAAGTTTTTCTACTCTAACTGGACAAACGCGCACCAAGAATACCGTTTCCTCTTGGCTAGTTTTCTGTGTGTCCTGCGCGTGCCCAGTAGGAGGAGATTCGCCCAAATGTCCGTCTAATGTGGACAGAGATATTTTGAAAAACACTTAGTGTGGACGCCTGTCGTTTTTACTGGAAACCAGCGTTTTCAAAATTATCCGGCGTAGTGTGGACGTAGCCTCAGAGTCGATGCCCTTTACCTAACAAATGGCTGTTTGTTTGAGAATGGTTTCCGGTTTAGCAGACCATTACCTGAAGCTTCCTGTGTCCACATTCAGTTGTTCTGATTAGATTATCCAAGAGCCAGAAACTGTTCAGAGTCCACAAAATGGGGGAAACAAAGACAACTGGCTTGTCTGCTTCCCCATCCTTGATCAGACTGCAGTTTCTTCTGGCCAACAATCCACAACCCTCCAATCCTCCGGAACCTCTCCCATCCCCGTCGATGATGCAAACATTATTCCTCACTTGCCTCCCACAGTAGCCTGGAATACATCTCGTCCAGTCCCAGTGACTTATCCAACTTGATGCTTTCCAAAAGCTCCAGCACATCCTCTTTCTTAATATCTACGTGCTCAAGCTTTTCAGTCTGTTGTAAGTCATCCCTACAATTGCCAAGATCCTTTTCCATAGTGAATACTGAAGCAAAGTACTCATTAAGTACCTCTGCTATCTCCTCCCGTTCCATGCTACACACTTTCCCACTGTCAAACTTGATTGGTCCTGTTCTCTCACGCCTTATCCTCTTGCTCTTAACATACTTGTAGAATGCCTTGGGGTTTTCCTTAATCCTGTCTGCTAAGGCCTTCTCATGGCCCCTTCTGGCTCTCCTAATTCCTTTCTTGAGCTCCTTCTTGCTAGCCTTATAATAGACAATAGATCCAGGAGTAGACCATTTGGCCCTTCGAGCCAGCACCACCACTCACTGTGATCATGGCTGATCATCCACAATCAGTATCCAGTTCCTGCCTTATCCCCATAACCTTTGATTCTGCTAACTTTAAGAGCTCTATCCATCTCTTTTCTTGAAAGCATCCAGAGACTTGGCCTCCACTGCCTTCTGAGGCAGAGCATTCCACATATCCACCACTCGCTGGGTGAAAAAGTTTTTCCTCAACTCCGTTCTAAATGGCCTACCCCTTATTCTTAAACTGTGGCCTCTGGTTCTGGACTCACCCATCAGCGGGAACATGCTTCCTGCCTCCAGCGTGTCCAATCCCTTAATAATCTTATATGTTTCAATCAGACCACCTCTCATCCTTCTAAATTCCAGTGTATACAAGCCCAGTCACTCCAATCTTTCGACATATGACAGTCCCGCCATCCCAGGAATTAACCTTGTGAACCTATGCTGCACTCCCTCAATAACAAGAATGTCCTTCCTCAAATTTGGAGACCAAAACTGCACACAATACTCCAGGTGTGGTCTCACCAGGGCCCTGTACAGCTGCAGAAGGACCTCTTTGCTCCTATACTCAATTCCCCTTGTTATGAAGGCCAGCATGCCATCAGCTTTCTTCACTGCCTGCTGTACCTGCATGGTTGCTTTCTGTGACTGATGTACAAGAACACCTATATCTTGTTGTACTTCCCCTTTTCCTAACTTGACTCCATTAGATAATAATCTGCCTTCCTGTTCTTACCACCAAAGAGGATAACCTCACACTTATCCACATTAAACTGCATCTGCCATGCATCTGCTCATTCACCCAGCCTGTCCAAGTCACCCTGCATTCTCATAACATCCTCCTCACATTTCACACTGCCACCCAGCTTGGTGTCATCTGCAAATTTGCTAATGTTACTTTTAATCCCTTCATCTAAATCATTAATGTATGTTGTAAACAACTGTGGTCCCAGCACTGAACCCTGTGGTTACCCCACTGGTCACTGCCTGTCATTCCGAAAGGGACCCATTAATCGCTACTCTTTGTTTCCTGTCAGCCAGCCAATTTTCAATCCATGTCAGTACTCTGCCCCCAATACCATGTGCCCTAATTTTGCCCATTAATCTCCTATATGGGACTTTATCAAAGGCTTTCTGAAAATCTAGTCAAGAAGGTACACTACATCCACTGGCTCTCCCTTGTCTATTTTCATAGTTACATCCTCAAAAAATTCCAAAAGATTAGTCAAGCATGATATCCCCCTTCGTAAATCCATGCTGACTTGGACCTATCCTGTTACTGCTATCCAAATGTGTCATAATTTCATCTTTTATAATTGTTCCCACCTTTCCTATCTTTCTCACCACTGATGTCAGGTTAACCGGTCTATAATTCCCCGTTTTCTCTCTCCCTCCTTTCTTGAAAAGTGGGACAATATTAGCCACCCTCCAATCCACAGGAACTGATCCTGAATCTATAGAACATTGGAAAATGATTACCAATGCGTCCACGATTTCTAAAGCCTCCTCCTTAAGTACCCTGGGATATAGACTCAGGTACAGGGGATTTATCAGCCTTCAGACCCAACAGTCTATCCAACACCATTTCCTGCCTAATATAAATTTCCTTCAGTTCATCCATTACTCTAGGTCCTTTGGCCACTATTATCTCTGGGAGATTGTTTGTGTCTTCCCTAGTGAAGACAGATCCAAAGTACCTGTTCAACTCATCTGCCATTTCCTTGTTCCCCAAAATAAATTCACTCTTTTCTGTCTTCAAGGACCTAATTTTGGTCTTAATTTTTTTTTCCCCCTTTTCACATACCTAAAGAAGCTTTTACTTTCCTCCTTTATATTCTTGGCTAGTTTACCTTCATACCTCATTTTTTCTCTGCGAATTGCCTTTTTAGTTATCTTCTGTTGCTCTTTAAAAGTTTCCCAGTCCTCTGGCTTCCCACTCATCTTTGCTATGTTATACTTCTTCTCTTTTATTTTTATACTGTCCTTTACTTCCCTTGTCAGCCGTGGCCTCCCCTTACTGCCCTCAGGATCTTACTTCCTCTTTGGAATGAACTGATCCTGCACCTTCCGCATTATTCCCAGAAATACCTGCCATTGTTGTTCCACTGTCATCCCTGCTAGGGTATTGTTCCATTGAACTTTGGCCAGCTCCTCCCTCATAGCTCCATAGTTCCCTTTGTTTAACTGTAATACTGACACTTCGGATTTTCCCTTCTCCCTCTCAATTTGTAGATTAAAACTTATCATATTATGGTCACATACATGGATACATACACGGAATTATGATGTAGTGGCCATTACAGAGACTTGGCTGGCACCAGGGCAGGAATGGATTCTCAATATTCCTGGATTCCAGTGCTTTAAAAGGGATAGAGAGGGAGGAAAAAGGGGAGGAGGGGTGGCATTACTGGTCAAGGATACTATTACAGCTACAGAAAGGGTGGGTAATGTAGCAGGATCCTCTTTTGAGTCAATATGGGTGGAAGTCAGGAACAGGAAGGGAGCAGTTACTCTACTGGGGGTATTCTATAGGCCCCCTGGTATCAGCAGAGATACAGAGGAGCAGATTGGGAGGCAGATTTTGGAAAGGTGCAAAAATAACAGGATTGTTATCATGGGTGACTTTAACTTCCCTAATATTGATTGGCACCTGATTAGTTCCAAGGGTTTAGATGGGGCAGAATTTGTTAAGTGTATCCAGGATGGATTCCTGTACAGTATGTGGACAGGCCGACCAGGGGGAATGCCATACTAGATCTAGTACTAGGTAATGAACCGGGTCAGGTCACAGATCTCTCAGTGGGTGAGCATCTGGGGGACAGTGGGTGAGCATCTGGGGGACAATGACCACCGCTCCCTGGCCTTTATAATTATCATGGAAAAGGATAGAATCAAAGAGGACAGGAAAATTTTTAATTGGGGAAAGGCAAATTATGAGGCTATAAGGCTAGAACTTGCGGGTGTGAATTGGGGTGATGTTTTTGCAGGGAAATGTACTATGGACAAGTGGTCAATATTTAGAGATCTCTTGCGGGATGTAAGGGATAAATTTGTCCCGGTGAGGAAGATAAAGAATGGTAGAGTGAAGGAACCATGGGTGACAAGTGAGGTGGAAAATCTAGTCAGGAGGAAGAAGGCAGCATACATGAGGTTTAGGAAGCAAGGATCAACTGGGTCTATTGAGGAATATAGGGAAGCAAGAAAGGAGCTTAAGAAGGGGCTGAGAAGAGCAAGAACGGGGCATGAGAAGGCCTTGGCAAGTAGGGTAAAGGAAAACCCCAAGGCATTCTTCAATTATGTGAAGAACAAAAGGATGACAGGAGTGAAGGTAGGACCGATTAGAGATAAAGGTGGGAAGATGTGCCTGGAGGCTGTGGAAGTGAGCGAGGTCCTCAATGAATATTTCTCTTCGGTATTCACCAATGAGAGGGAACTTGATGGTGGTGAGGACAATATGAGTGAGGTTGATGTTCTGGAACATGCTGATATTAAGGGAGAGGAGGTGTTGGAGTTGTTAATATACATTAGGACAGATAAGTCCCAGGGGCCTGATGGAATATTCCCCAGGCTGCTCCACGAGGAGAGAGAACAAATTGCTGAGCCTCTGGCTAGGATCTTTATGTCCTCGTTGTCCACGGGAATGGTACCGGAGGATTGGAGGGAGGCAAATGTTGTTCCCTTGTTCAAAAAAGGTAGTAGGGATAGTCCGGGTAATTATAGACCAGTGAGCCTTACGTCTGTGGTGGGAAAGCTGTTGGAAAAGATTCTTAGAGATAGGATCTGTAGGCATTTAGAGAATCATGGTCTGATCAGGAACAGTCAGCATGGCTTTGTGAAGGGCAGATGGTGTCTAACAAGCCTGATAGAGTTCTTTGAGGAGGTGACCAGGCATATAGATGAGGGTAGTGCAGTGGATGTGATCTATATGGATTTTAGTAAGGCATTTGACAAGGTTCCACACGGTAGGCTTATTCAGAAAGTTAGAAGACATGGGATCCAGGGAAGTTTGGCCAGGTGGATTCAGAATTGGCTTGCCTGCAGAAGGCAGAGGGTGGTGGTGGAGGGAGTACATTCAGATTGGAGGATTGTGACTAGTGGTGTCCCACAAGGATCTGTTCTGGGACCTCTACTTTTCGTGATTTTTATTAACGATCTGGATGTGGGGGTAGAAGGGTGGGTTGGCAAGTTTGCAGACGACGCAAAGGTTGGTGGTGTTGTAGATAATGTAGGGGATTGTCAAAGATTGCAGAGAGACATTGATAGGATGCAGAAGTGGGCTGAGAAGTGGCAGATGGAATTCAACCCGGAGAAATGTGAGGTGGTACACTTTGGAAGGACAAACTCCAAGGCAGAGTACAAAGTAAATGGCAGGATACTTGGTAGTGTGGAGGAGCAGAGGGATCTGGGGGTACATGTCCACAGATCCCTGAAAGTTGCCTCACAGGTGGATAGGGTAGTTAAGAAAGCTTATGGGGTGTTAGCTTTCATAAGTCGAGGGTTAGAGTTTAAGAGTCGCGATGTAATGATGCAGCTCTGTAAAACTGTGGTTAGGCCACACTTGGAGTATTGTGTCCAGTTCTGGTCACCTCACTATAGGAAGGATGCGGAAGCATTGGAAAAGGTACAGAGGAGATTTACCAGGATGCTGCCTGGTTTAGAAAGTATGCATTATGATCAGAGATTAAGGGAGCTAGGGCTTTACTCTTTGGAGAGAAGGAGGATGAGAGGAGACATGATAGAGGTGTACAAGATATTAAGAGGAATAGATAGAGTGGATAGCCAGCGCCTCTTCCCCAGGGCACCACTGCTCAATACAAGACGACATGGCTTTAAGGTAAGGGGTGGGAAGTTCAAAGGGGATATTAGAGGAAGGTTTTTTTACTCAGAGAGTGGTTGGTGCGTGGAATGCACTGCCTGAGTCAGTGGTGGAGGCAGATACACTAGTGAAGTTTAAGAGACTACTAGACAGGTATATGGAGGAATCTAAGGTGGGGGCTTATATGGGAGGCAGGGTTTGAGGGTCGGCACAACGTTGTGGGCCGAAGGGACTGTACTGTGCTGTACTATTCTATGTTCTGTGTCACTATCTCCTAATGGCTCCTTTACCTCGAAGTCCCTGATCAAATCCGGTTCATTGCACAACACTAAATCTAGAATTGCCTTCTCTCTGGTAGGCTCCAGTACAAGCTGTTCTAAGAATCCATCTCAGAGGGACTTCAGAAACTCCCTTTCTTGGGGTCCAGTACCAACCTGATTCTTCCAGTTTACCTGCATATTGAAATCCCCCATAACAACTGTAGCATTACCTTACCGACATGCCAATTTTAACTCTTGATTCAACTTACACCCTACATCCAGACTACTGTTTGGGGGCCTGTAGATAACTCCCATTAGGGTCTTTCAACCCTTAGAATTTCTCAGTTCTATCCATACTGATTCTACGTCTCCTGATTCTATCATTACCTAGTTGTTTGAACCTTTCGTAAGCTTTTCTTTTCTTCTTGACTAGATTTACAACAGCCTTTGTAAAAGTACCCAGCACGGACTTCTTTCTCCCTTTACCTCTCTCAGTGTTCACTCATCTGCTCGCTGAATTTTGCATTCTAGGTGTAACCACCTGCTCGAAAGTCTTATCTATCATTTGCTCTGCCTCCTGGATAACCCTTAGTTCATTCAAATCCAGCTCCAGTTCCGTAATGCAGTCTTTCAGGAACTGGAATTGGCTGCATTTCCTGCATGTATAGTCATCAGGAAGACCATCAGGTACAATGAATTCTCACATCCTACAGGAGGAGCATTCCACTGCCATATCTGCCATCCTGCTTGCACTGTACTATGGGCAATCAAGACCAAATCAGCAATAACAAAAGGAAAAACCTACCCTTTTTACCTGTTTCTTTGGTCTCAGCCTCTTCTCACTGAAGCCTCTTGAGTCAAGGTCTCTAAGTTCTCACTCTGACTCTAGCCCCCACACCGACGATGGCCCTTCTGCTAGACCTTATCTCTCTTCTATGGTTTAAAAAAATAAGGACCGCCCCCCCCCGCAAGTAGAAGGAACTCACCACGTTTGGTGGTGCTCTGCTTGCCTTCCGCTGCCACTGATGCCTCTGACGCTTCCCACGCTTGTGCACTGGCTACTGTTTTCAAGAAAAGCCCCAGGCAAGGCGAAAGAACTCACCATGGTTGGTGGTGGTCTGCCTGCCACCGATGCCTTATCCAAGGCTGGCTCTCCTCACCCTTAGAATGTTCTTGCTTTTAACTGGAATATACTTTTTGTTGAGCACCGTGAAAAATCTCTGAAAGTCTTACAGTTTCAGAACTGTCCTGCTATGTTGTCTGTGTTATGCTAGACACCTCCTCCATTGTTCCATTGTAGCGCCCCTTGTTTTGGCATAATGTCTGGTTTTAGATCAAACTATTGCACCCTCCATGTGTATGATAAATTTGGTATACTGCTATCATGCTTTTCATGAAGATCCCTAACCACACTATTGTTAATTTTACCTGTCTGACTGTATTGGACCAAGCTCACAACCAATCAATGTGCAAGTCTGGCATGACAACTGCCGTTCTGTTATTACATACATCAGATATTTATTGCCCATACTATTGTAATGTTATTATTCAGAATAATTTTCAATTCATCCGTGTCCTAACCTACACAATATTTTTCCCTTCTCTCCACTTGCCTTTTCTTGCTCTCCTGCTTGATATTCTAATTATATAGAGTCTCATCTCTGTACTCGTTCAGCTTCAGCTGGCCCCATGAAATCGCCCATCAACCCAGCCAACAAGCCTCTGCGTAGCCGTAGCTCTGATCGACAGAACTCAGTGGATGCCAGCGCTGGAGGGGTGACACCAGTTGAGGCCATGCAGGTGAGTGGTGGAGTTAATAATGCATTTATTCAGGAAGCGTTTGGAGCTCAGAGCTAGCATGCCCATAGAAGACAGAAGCGGGGGGTGGAATTCAGGCTGGAGCACTGTGACCAGTTAGGTACTACAGGGATCAGTGTTGAGCCTTTTGTATTTTTGTGATATATGTGAGTGACTTAGATAAAAATATGGATGGGTGATTAGTAGGTTTACAGGTGACAGAAAGACTGGTGGAATAGTGGACAGTGGAGGCTGTCAAATGGTAGAACAAATAGTAGAAACATTTCAAATATTGAAAGGTTGGACAGAGTACATGTGGAAAGACTGTTTCCCTTGGTGGGTGAGTCCAGGACAAGAGGCCACAGTCTTAGAATTAGAGGGTACCCATTTAAAACAGAGATGAGGACAAATTTTTTTAGCCAGAGGGTCGTGGATTTATGGAATTCGTTGCCACATACAGCTGTGGAGGCCCGATCATTGAGGGTGTTTAAGGAGGAGATTGATAGGTATCTAATTAGTCAGGGTATCAAGAGATAATGGGGAAAAAGCCGGAAATTGAAACTAGATGGGAGAATAGTTTAGTTCATGGTGGAGTGGGTGGAGCAGACTCGATGGGCTGAATGGCCTACTTCTGCTCCTTTGTCTTGTGATCTTGTGAAATTATAGATCAGATTGTGTGTTGCTTACAGGTCAGTTACAGTTCAGTTGAGGATCCCTGCCACCCATCCCACTATCCCTTTGACCTACTACTGTATAGAAGAATCAGGACTAGGACTGCTACACTGGGTAATAGCTTCTTCCCCCAGGCTGTGAGACTAATGAATGCCCTGCCAGCACCGAGGTCTCATCACTAGGACTGCAAGCTGTTTACTGTTTAACTGTGCTGTGCATTCTATACATTTTGAATTACATTTTAATAACTTATTGTAATATTTTAGTTTATGTGCTGTGTGTAATCTTGTGGGTGCACTGTGGTTCGTAGGAATATTGTTTGGTTATATGTTTTATAGTCAGATGGCAATAAACTTGAACGATATGGACAGAGAAGTAGCAGATAGTAAAATCCGACCAAGTATGAGTTGTCACACTGGAGGTCTTACTGTAATGCATATTATTAATGGCAGAACCTTAACAATGTAATGTACAGAGGGATCTTAAGATCCATGTTCATCACTCACTGAAAGTGGCCATTGTAACTAGATAGGGAGCTGAAGAAGGCTTATGGCACGCTGGCCTTCATTGGTTGGGGCATTGAGTATGAGAGTCAGGAAGTCAAGCTTCTATGTCGTGCTACTACAGGTGACCCCACTTTTCGAACGTTCGCTTTACGAAACCTCACTGTTACAAAAGACCTACATTAGTACCCTATTTTCGCATTCAGAAGGTGTTTTCACTGTTACAAAAAAAAAATTCAGCGCGCGATAAAAGGCAGAGCGCGCCCCGAGCAGCCGCTCTCCCCGGATTCGGAACTGCTTTGCTTTAACACGTGCCTGTGAGCAGCCGTTTGCAAGATGAGTTCTATGGTATCGGAAAAGCCTGAAAGAGCTCATAAGGGTGTTACACTTACGGTAAAACTAGACATAATTAAGCATTTCGATCGTGGTGAACGAAGTAAGGACAACGTGAGTTTGGCTTGTGGAAGCTGACGAACATGATGTTGAAGAGGTTTTGGCATCCCATCACCAAGAACTGACAGACGAAGAGCTGATGCATTTGGAAGAAAAAAGGATAACAATCAAAACCGAATGAGTCATGATAAAGTACGACTTTAATTTTGAAAGGGTACATCGGTTTAGGGGATATTTGCAGGATGCTTTGAGCCCTTATTAAAGAACTGTGTGATAGAAACATGCGCAAGGCTCAGCAGTCAAGCAAGCCTCCACATCAGCCACAGCAGACGATGAACCTCGACCTTCGACATCGAGGCGGGCAGAGATAGGAGAAGATGAGCTGCCTGCTCTAATGGAAACAGGCGACGAGATGACACCCCAGTGTCCCACCACCCCAACCCCCAGGCCACGGACAGATACCGATTCGCGGAGAATGCAAAGGTAGCCGGGAGGCACACAGCACATCTTTAAGAAAAAAGCTGAAATAAACATGCTAATTAATTAGGTGCCGCCGACACGTAATTGTCGGCCCAGATCAGTGACAACGCAATTGGAAATCGGCACTGACATGGGCCGACAATTACAGGCGGCACCTAATTAATTAGCATGTTTGTTTGGCTTTTTTCTTAAAGATGTGCTGTGTATCTCCCGGCTACCACTGGATCCCTGCGTTCTTCGCGGCAATGTATCACTCAGCAGCCTGGAGGGTGGGGGCCACTGCACCACCCCAGCCTGCGACAACTCAGTCTAACACACCATCATCAGTGTGCTCGCTGTCTTCCCGATTCCCATAAGTGATACTACACTGTACATACATTATTTCTACTTTATATCAGCTGTGTATTTTTACGTGTTATTTGGTATGATTTGGCAGCTTCATAGTTTAAAGGTTACTGGAGAGCGCTTGCGCCGTGTTTTTGCCAACAGCACTTGGGTGAGTTTTTCTGCCGACGGCACTTGCGTGAGATTTTCGCTACGGAGATCTGTGCCGGCAATGATTGTGGAAAAGTATTTCTACTTTATATAGGCTGTGTATTTATCATATCATTCTTGCTTTTACTATATGTTACTGCTATTTTAGGTTTTATGTGTTATTTGGCATGATTTGGTAGGTTATTTTTGGGTCTGTGAACGCTCACAAAATTTCCCCATATAAATAAATGGTAATTGCTTCTTCGCTTTACGACATTTTGGCTTACAAACCGTTTCATAGGAACGCTCTACCTTCGGATGGCAGGGGAAACCTGTATTTAGAAAGTCTGTACAATAGGCAAAAGGAAGGTAACACAGAAAAAATGCTGGAGGAACTCAGCAGGCCATGAGAGTAAACAGTCGACAATATAGAGATCTGACCAGCAGCCAATCTGTACATCGGAAGTTTAAAGAGAAGGGGACTTCAATCAGGTTCACTGCCCAAGGATACCAGGCAAGAGCGGTTCACGTTAACGTAATAGAGCTTTGACCAGTGGCTAATCGGCATTTTTGATTAACTAGTAAGAGCAAATTAAAGGAAGGCAGGGGCAGGCACAGCGGCCATTGTCTGAGTGGACGTTGTCAAAGTGATAATCTTAAAGCTTTGGCTCATTCAGAGAAAGCAAAGCTCAAGTTTTTTTTTCCTTCTCTTTATATCCGCTCAGCTGAGTAGATGACAGGTGGGATAGTCCAATGCCCATCTTGCAGGATGTGGGAAGACAGGGAGGCCTCCAGAATCCCTGACCACTACAACTGCAAGAAGTGCATCCAGCTGCAGTTTCTAACAATTTGCACTAAGGAGTTGGAGCTTGGAACTGCATGAACTCTGGGTAATTCGGGAGGCTGAAGGGATGAGAAATAGGACATATGGAGATGTAGTTACACCCAAGGTGCAGGACACAGGAAACTGGGTGACAGCCGGGAAGGGGAAAGGGGTTAAGGAGCCAGTGCAGAGTAGTCCTGTGGCCATCCCCCTCAACAACAGATATATCATTTTGGATACTGTCAGGGAGGATGACCAAACAGAGGAAAGTCACAGTGGCTGGGTCTCTGGCACTGAGTCTGCCTATGTGACTGTGACGGAAAGGGGGAAGAAGAGGCACACTGTGGTGATAGGGGAATGGACAGGAGATTCTGTGGGCCTGAACGAGATGCAGATGGTATGTTGCCTCTTGGGTGCCAGGGTCTGGGATATTTCAAATCGTGTCCTCAGTATTCTTAGTGGGAAGATGAACAGCCAGAAGTCGTAGTCCATGTAGGTACCAATGACATGGGTAGGATGAGTGATGAGGAGTTCAGGAAGTTAGGTGCTAAGTTAAAGGGCAGGACCTCCAGGATTGTGATCACAAGATTGCTACCTGTGTCACATGCCAGTGAGACTAGAACTATAGTGATAGTCATACTTTATTGATCCCTTAATCAGTTTTATATGTAGCTAAGGAGTTGGGTCTAGGAGGGAGGGCATAAGATTTTTGGATCATTTGTCCCTCTTCCAGGGAAGATGAGACCTGTACAGAAGGGTCGGTTTGCATCTGAACTGGAGGGGGACTAATATCATAGCAGGAAGGTTTGTTAGTGCTGCACAATGGGGTTTAAACTAGAGTTGCAGAGGTTGGGAACCAGAGTGCCAGAACAGTTAGTGGAAAGCTTGTGGAGACAGATGTTGGTAAGACCTCAGACAAAGTTGGGAATAAGAATGTTGAGCGTGGTGCGATAAAATTGAAAAGGGTGAATACAGGACTGAAGGTGTGTATCTGAAAGTGCACAGTTATACAGAATAAGGTAGATGAACTTGCAGCACAGTTGCAGATTGGCAGGTATGATGTAGGCATCACAGAATCATGGCTGAAAGATTATAGCTAGGAGCTTAATGTCCAAAGATACACATTGTATGGAAAGATAGGCAGGGAGGCAGAGGGACCGCTTGGCTCTGTCGGTTAAAAAAAAATGAAATCAAACCATTAGATCGAGGTGACATAGGGTCAGAAAGTGAATCATTGTGGACAGGGCTAAGGAATTGCAAATGTAAGAAGACCATTATGAGAATCATATATAGGTCTCCAAATAGTAGCCAAGATGTGGGGGTTGAGATTGCAAAGGGAGCTGGAAAATGCTGAGGATGTTCTGCGAGTCTGTGGTGGCCAGTGCTATCATGTTTGCTGTTGTGTGCTGGGGCAGCAGGCTGAGGGTAGCAGACACCAACAGAATCAACAAACTCATTTGTAAAGCCAGTGATGTTGTGGGGATGGAACTGGACTGTTTCACGGTGGTGCCTGAAAAGAGGATGCTGTCTAAGTTGCATGCCATCTAGGTCAATGTCTCCTGTCCACTACATAATGTACTGGGTGGGCACAGAAGTACATTCAGCCAGAGACTCATTCCACCGAGATGCAACACAGAGCGTCATAGGAAGTCAATCCTGCCTGTGGCCATCAAACTTTACAACTCCTCCCTTGGAGGGTCAGACACCTTGAGCCAATAGGCTGGTCCTGGACTTATTTCATAATTTACTGGCATAATTTACATATTAGTATTTAACTATTTATTACTATTTTTCTATTACTGTTTATTATTTCCATGACTATTACTATTTACTAATAGTAGTATTACTATTACTATTTCTATTACTATTTATTATTTATGGTGCAACTGTAACGAAAACCAATTTCCTCCGGGATCAATAAAGTATGACTATGACTATGACTAAAAGACATGTAATAAGGGTAATGACAGATTTGTAATGGGTGACTTCAATATGCAATGGGATTGGGAAAAGAGAGGGAAGTGGGAGTGGTGAAGGCCATTACCGGAAGTTCAAGAAATCAGTGTTAATGCCATCAGGTTGGAGGCTACCAACCTGTGTTACAGATTGTGTTAACATCAATTTCTCGAACTACTGTAATGGCCCCCCCCCCCACTCTCTTTCACCATTTTCCCCTCTCACTTTATCTCCTTACCCTCCCCATCACCTCCCTCTGGTGCTCCTCACCCTTGCCCTTTTCCCTGGCCTTCCCCCTTCTCCAACGCTTTATCTCTTTCACTTATCAATTTCCCAGCTCTTTTCTTCACCCTCCCCCCATTTCATCCATCACCTACTACCATGTACTTCTTCCTCCTCTCTTTACTCTAATTTCTAATATTTTATGTCTAGTCCTGATGAAGGGGATCAGCCTGAAATGTCGACTTTAAATTATAAATCATAAATAGAAAATAAAAAAGGGAAAGTAAGGTAGTGCAAAAAAAAACCGAGAGGCAGGTCCGGATGCTGTTTCAGAAAGGACAGGGAGGGAGGCAAAAGAGGTGGGGGTGTAGCACTGTTGATCAGAGATAGTGTCACGGCTGCAGAAAAAGAGGAAGACATGGAGGAATTGTCTAAGAGTCTTTGTGGGTGGAGGTTAGGAACAGGAAGGGGTCAATAACTCTACTGGGTGTTTTTTCATATACTACCCAATAGTAGCAGGGACATCGAGGAGCAGAAAAGGAGATAGATTCTGGAAAGGTGTAATAATAATGGGGTTGTCGTGGTGGGAGATTTTACTTTCCCAAATTGCGATTGGCATGTCCCTAGATCAAGGGTTTAGATGGGGTGGAGTTTGTTAGGTGTGTTCAGGAAGTTTCTTGACACAATATATAGATAAGCCAACAAGAGGAGAGGCTGTACTTTATCTATTATTGGGAAATGAAACTGGTCATGTGTTAGATCTCTCAGTGGGAGAGCATTTTGGAGATAGTGATCACAATTCTATCTCCTTTACCATAGCATTGGACAGGGATAGGAACAGACAAGTTAGGAAAGTGCTTAATTGGAGGAGGGGGAAATATGAATCTATCAGACAGGAACTTGGAAGCATAAGTTGGGAACTGATGTTCTCAGGGAAATGTACGGAAGGAATGTGGCAAATGTTCAGGGGATATTTGCGCGGAGTTCTGCATAGGTATGTTCCAGTGAGACAGGGAAAGGATGGTAGGGTACAGGAACCGTAGTGTACAAAGGCTGTTGTAAATCTAGTCAAGAAGAAAAGAAGAGCTTACGAAAAGTTCAAAAAACTAGGTAATGATAGAGATCTAGAAGATTATAAGGCAAGCAGGAAGGAGCTTAAGAATGAAATTAGGAGAGCCAGAAGGGGCCATGAGAAGGCCTTGGTGGACAGGATTAAGGAAAACTCCAAGGCATTCTATAAGGTACAGTTGAAGTCAGAAGTTTACTTACACCTTAGCCAAATACATTTAAACTCGGTTTTTGGCAATTCCTGACATTTAATCCTGTCTTAGGTCAGTTAGGATCACTACTTTATTTTAAGAATGTGAAATGTCAGAATAATAGTAGAGGGAATGATTTATTTCAGCTTTTATTTCTTTCATCACTTTCCCAGTGGGTCAGAAGTTTACATATACTTTGTTAGAATTTGGTAGCATTGCCTTTAAATTGTTTAACTTGGGTCAAAAGTTTTGGGTAGCCTTCCACAAGCTTCTCACAGTAAGTTGCTGGAATTCTGTTCCATTCCTCCATACAGAACTGGTGTAACTGAGACAGGTTTGTAGGCCTCCTTGCTCGCACATGCTTTTTCAGTTCTGCCCACAAATTTTTGAACATTTAGAGAGGCATAATATGATTAGGAATAGTCAGTATGCCTTTGTGAAAGGCAGGTCGTGCCTTACGAGCCTGATCGAATTTTTCAAGGATGTGACTAAACACATTGATGAAGGTAGAGCAGTAGATGTAGTGTATATGGATTTCAGCAAGGCATTTGACAAGGTACCCCATGCAAGGCTTATTGAGAAAGTAAGGAGACATGGGATCCAAGGGGACATTGCTTTGTGGATCCAGAACGGGCTTGCCCACAGAAGGCAGAGAGTGGTTGTAGAGGCATCATATTCTGCATAGAGGTCAGTCACCAGTGGTGTGCCTCAGGGATCTGTTCTGGTACCCCTACTCTTCGTGATTTTTATAAATGACCTGGATGCGGAATTGGAGGGATGGGTTAGTAAATTTGCTGATGACAGAAAGGTTGTGGGTGTTGCGGATAGTGTGGAGAGCTGTCAGAGGTTACAGCGGGACATTGATAGGATGCAAAACTGGGCTGAGAAGTAGCAGATGGAGTTCAACCCAGATAAGTGTCGTGTCAAGTCAAGTCACTTTTTATTGTCATTTCGACCATAACTGCCGGTACAGTACACAGTAAAAATGAGACAATGTTTTTCAGGACCATGGTGCTACATGAACAATACAAAAACTACACTGAACTACGTAAAACAACACAAAACTACACTAGACTGTAGACCTACCCAGGACTGCATAAGGTGCACAAAACAGTGCAGGCATTACAATAAATAATAAACAAGACAATAGGCACAGTAGAGGGCTGTAGGTTGGTGTCAGTCCAGGCTCTGGGTATTGATGAGTCTGATGGCCTGGAGGAAAAAACTCTTACATAGTCTGGTCGTGAGGGCTCATATACTTTGGTGCCTTTTGCCAGATGGCAGGACGGAGAAGAATTTGTATGAGGGGTGCTTGGGGTCCTTCATAATGCTGTTTGCTTTACGGATGCAGCGTGTGGTGTAAATGTCTGTAATGGTGGGAAGAGAGACCCCAATGATCTCAGCTGACCTCACTATCTACTGCAGGGTCTTGCAATCCGAGATTGTGCAATTTCCGAACCAGGCAGTGATGCAGCTTCTCAGTATACTCTCAACACAACCTCTGTAGAATGTGGTGAGGATGGGGGGTGGGAGATGGACTTCTCTCAGCCTTCGCAGAAAGTAGAGACACTGCTGGGCTTTCTTTGTTTTGGAGCTGGTGTTGAGGGACCAGGTGAGATTCTCCGCCAGGTGAACACCCAGAAATTTGGTGCTCTTAACGATCTCTACGGAGAAGTCGTCGACATTCAGTGGAGAGTGTTCGTCCATGTCCTCCTGAAGTCACAACCATCTCTTTTGTTTTGTTCACATTCAGAGACAGGTTGTTGGCTCTGCACCAGTCTGTTAGCCACTGCACCTCCTCTCTGTATGCTGACTCATCGTTCTTGCTGATGAGACCCACCACGGTCGTGTCATCGGCGAACTTGATGATGTGGTTCGAGCTGTGTATTGCTGCACAGTCGTGGGTCAGCAGAGTGAACAGCAGTGGACTGAGCACACAGCCCTGAGGGACCCCCGTGCTCAGTGTGATGGTGTTGGAGATGCTGCTTCCGATCCAGACTGTCTTGAGGTCTCCCAGTCAGGAAGTCTAGGATCCATTTGCAGAGGGAGGTGTTCAGGCCCAGTAGGCTCAGCTTTCCAATCAGTTTCTGAGGAATGATTGTGTTGAATGCTGAACTGAAGTCTATGAACAGCATCCGAAGTATGAGGTGGTTCATTTTGGTGGGTCAAATATGATGGCAGAATATAGTATTAATGGTAAGACTCTTGGCAGTGTGGAGGATCAGGGGGATCTTGGGGTCCGATTACATAGGACACTCAAAGCTGCTGCGCAGGTTGACTGTGTGATTAAGAAGGTATACGGTGCATTGGCCTTCATCAGCCATGAGATTGAGTTCAAGAGCCGAGAGGTAATGTTACAGCTATATAGGACCCTGGACAGACCTCACTTGGAGTACTGTGCTCAGTTCTGGTCACCTCACTGCAGGAAGGATGTGGAAACCATAGAAAGGGTGCACAGGAGATTTACAAGGATGTTGCCTGGATTGGAGAGCATGCCTTATGAGAATAGGTTGAGTGAACTCGGCCTTTTTTCCTTGGAGCGACGGAGGATGAGATGTGAGCTGATAGAGGTGTATAAGATGATGAGAGCCATTGATCATGTGGATAGTCAGAGGCTTTTTCCCAGAGCTGAAATGGCTTGCACGAGAGGGCACAGTTTTAAGATGCTTGGAAGTAGGTACAGAGTAGATGTCAGTGCTAAGTTTTTAACACAGAGAGTGGTGAGTACTGCTGGTGACGGTGGTGGAGGCGGATACATAGAACATAGTATAGTACAGCATAGTACAGGCCCTTCGGCTCACAATGTTGTACAACCCTCAAACCCTGCCTTCCATATAGCGGGAGGAGGGGGGGGGACGTCGACTCAGACCATGAGAGGCCTGCATCGGACATTTTCATGCCTTACAAGGGGCAGATTGGAAGTCTGTGCGGGGCACCACTCCTCGCACAGACACTAGAGCAATGTGTGATTAAGTGCCTTGCTGAAGGACACAAACACGCTGCCACAGCTGAGGCTCGAACTAGCGACCTTGAGATCTCCAGACAAACGCCTTAACCATTTGACCACGTACCCAACATATAACCCATATAACCCCCCACCTTAAATTCCTCCATATACCTGTGTAGTAGTCTCTTAAATTTCACTGGTGTATCTGCCTCCCCCACTGACTCAGGCAGTGTATTCCATGCACCAACCACTCTCTGAGTAAAAAACCTTCCTCTAATATCCCCCTTGAACTTCCCACCCCTTATCTTAAAGCCATATCCTCTTGTATTGAGCAGTGGTGCCCTGGGGAAGAGGCGCTGGCTATCCACTCTATCTATTCCTCTTATGATCTTGTACACCTCTCTCATGTCTTCTCTCATCCTCCTTCTCTCCAAAGAGTAAAGCCCTAGCTCCCTTAATCTCTGATCATAATCCATACTCTCTAAACCAGGCAGCATCCTGGTTAATCTCCTCTGTATCCTTTCCAATGCTTCCACATCTTTCCTATAGTGAAGCAACCAGAACTGGACACAGTACTCCAAGTGTGGCCTAACCAGAGTTTTATAGAGCTGCATCATTACATTGCGATAAACTCTATCTCTCGACTTATGAAAGCCAACACCCCATAAGCTTTCTTAACTACACTATCCACCTGTGAGGCAACTTTCAGGGATCTGTGGACATGTACCCCCAGATCCCTCTGCTCCTCCACACTACCAAGTATCCTGCCATTTACTTTGTACTCTGCCTTGGAGTTTGTCCTTCCAAGTGTACACCTCTATCATGTCTCTTCTCATCCTCCTTCTCTCCAAAGAGTAAAGCCCTAGCTCCCTTAATCTCTGATCATAATGCATACTCTCTAAACCAGGCAGCATCCTGGTAAATCTCCTCTGTACCCTTTCCAATACTTCAACATCCTTCCTGTAGTGAGGTGTACCCCCAGATCCCCCTGCTCCTCCACACTACCAAGTATCCTGCCATTTACTTTGTACTCTGCCTTGGAGTTTGTCCTTCCAAAGTGTACCACCTCACATTTCTCCGGGTTGAACTCCATCTGCCACTTCTCAGCCCACTTCTGCATCTTATCAATGTCTCTCTGCAATCTTTGACAATCCTCTACACTATCTACAACACCACCAACCTTTGTGTCATCTGCAAACTTGCCAACCCACCCTTCTACCCCCACATCCAGGTCGTTAATAAAAATCATGAAAAGTAGAGGTCCCAGAACCGATCCTTGTGGGACACCAATAGTCACAACCCTCCAATTCGAATGTATTCCCTCCACCACAACCCTCTGCTATCTGCAGGCAAGCCAATTCTGAATCCACCTGGCCAAACTTCCCTGGATCCCATGCCTTCTGACTTTCTGAATAAGCCTACTGTGTGGAACCTTGTCAAATGCCTTACTAAAATCTATGTAGATCACATCCACTGCACTACCCTCATCTATATGCCTGGTCACCTCCTCAAAGAACTCTATCAGGCTTGTTAGACACGATCTGCTCTTCACAAAGCCAAGCTGACTGTCCCTGATCAGACCATGATTCTCTAAATGCCCATAGATCCTATCTCTAAGAATCTTTTCCAACAGCTTTCCCACCACAGACGTAAGGCTTATTGGTCTATAATTACCTGGACTATCCCTACTACCTTTTTTGAACAAGGGAACAACATTCGCCTCCCTCCAATCCTCCGGTACCATTCCTGTGGACAACGAGGACATAAAGATCCTAGCCAGAGGCTCAGCAATCTCTTCCCTCACCTCGTAGAGCAGCCTGGGGAATATTCTGTCAGGCCCCGGGGACTTATCCGTCCTAATGTATTTTAACAACTCCCAACACCTCCTCTCCCTTAATATCAACATGCTCCAGAACATCAACCTCACTCATATTGTCCTCAGCATCATCAAGTTCCCTCTCTTGGTGACGATAGGGTCTTTTAAGAGGCTCCTGGACAGGTACATGGAGCTCAGAAAAATAAAGGGCTATGGGTAACCCTACGTATTTTCTAAGGTAAGGACATGTTCGGCACAGCTTTGTGGGCCAAACGGCCTGTATTGTGCTGTCGATTTTTTATGTGTCTAAACTGCTTTACCCAGAGAGTGGTGAATCTGTTGAATTCCATGCCCAGGGAAGCTGAAGAGGTTACCTCTTTACATGTATTTAAGACACAGTTAGATACATTTTGGCATAGCAGTGGAATTAAGGGTTCTGGGGAAAAAACAGGTGGAGCTAAATCCACAGCCATATCAGCCATGATCTTATTTACTGGCGGAGCAAGCTCGACAGACCAGATGGCCAACTCCTGCTTCTAGTTCATATGTATTTCTGTTTTTTCTGTTTATGTAAAACTTTGGTTCGGCTAGATTCGGAGCATTGTGTACAGGTGTGGTCACCTCATTGTACGGGAAGGTTGCAGAAGGTGCAGAAGAGATTTACCAGGATGCTGCCTGGATTAGAGGGCACGAGGTGTAATGAGAGGTTGGACAAACTTGGATCGTTGTCTCTGGAGTGTTGGGGACTGGAGGGAGACCCAATAGATGTACTTAAATTTATGAAAGGCATACATGGTTGTCTTCACAGTACAGAATTGTCAAATACTAGAGAACATACCTTTATGGTGAAAGCAGGAATGTTCAGAGAATATTTGTGAGGCAGGTTATTTTAATACAGTGGTAGGTGATTAGAAGGTGCTGCCAGGCCAAGTGGTGGGAGCAGATGTAATAGCACATTTCAACAGGCACATATAAAAGCAGGTAATGGAGGGTTATACATATTAGGCAGGTGGGATTAGTTGGCTAACACAGACATGGTGGGCTGAAGAGCCGGCTGCCCTGCTGTGCTGTTCTGTCTATTGCACTTACAGTAAACTCGGCTAGTATGTCATGGAGGCTGCAGACCCGAGCCTGCTGTGTGAGATGGGCATGTCGTACCCACCGAGCCCGGTATTTTCCCAGTGTGCTGAGTTCACCCAAGCTTATTGTTGAGGTTGGCTAATGAGTGGATTGGATGAAAGGGGCTTCCCCAACACTAAACCGACAAGTCATTTTCTGTGTAAAGATCACGGGCTCAGAATGCAACCAGAGCTCTGAATCAACAAGGTCAAGTGAACAACATTTCCCAGTGAGCTTGTCTTCCTGATTTAGTGTGTGGCTGATGGGGTGAAGGGAGTTGTTTATGTGAGATAATGAGGGATGTGTTTTGTTTTAAATGAACAGAAGCAAATCAAAGGAAAGCGCCCTTCATCTCCTGTGGCAGCAAGCCGTAGACGGTCTCCATCCCCAAATATAGCAAAGAGACCCCCATCGCCATCAAACCCAGGCACCAAGAGACCCCCATCACCAAGTACAGGCACAAGGCGACCCCCATCACCAAATACAAGCACAAGGAGACCTCCATCACCATCAAATCCAGCAGCTCGGAGACCCTCTTCACCAAATACAAGCACAAGGAGACCTCCATCACCAAGTACAGCCACAAGGCGACCCCCATCACCATCAAATCCAGCAGCTCAGAGACCCTCTTCACCATCAAACTCAGTAATGAAGAGATCAACTTCACCATCAATGGTCAAGTAAGTACTCTTCATATTATACTGGAATGTTGGGAGTAATCTAAAGTGCTGCTTTTCTAGCAAGGATAGACTTGATGTGCTGAATAGCAAGCCATAGAATCATATAACACTACAGCACAGAAACAGGCCCTTTGACCTATCTAGTCCTTGCAGAGATATTAATCTGCCCAGTCCCATTGATCTGCATTCGGTCCATAGCCCTCGATACCCTTCCCAACCACGTCCCTATCTAAATTTTTCTTAAACGTTGAAATTGAACCTGCATCCACCACTTCCACTGACAGCTTGTTCCACACTCTCATGAAGTTCCTCCTCATGTTCCCCTTAAACATTTCATCTTTCACCCTTAACCCATGAATGCTAGTTCTGGTCTCACTCAACCTCAATGGAAAAAGCCTGATTGCATTTACCCTATCTCGGCCCCTCATAATTTTGTATTCCTCAGTCAAATCTCCCCTCATTCTCCTACACTCCAGGGAATAAAATCCTAACCTATTTAATTGTTCCCTATAACTCAGGTCTCCGAGTCCTGGCAACATCCTTGTCAATTTTCTCTCTACTCTTTCATCGCTATGATACCTACAGGAAAGATTGTAGGTATGCAGATATTGCTATGATGATTTGACGTTCTAGTATCAATTGTGTGGCGACAATAAAGTATAAAGTAGGTAGGTGAACAAAACTGCACCCAATACTCCAAATTAGGCCTCACCAGTATCTTATACAACTTCAACATAACATCCCAACTCCTGTACTCAGTACTTCAATTAATGAAGGCCAATGTGCCAAAAGCTCTCTTTATGAGGTCATTTTTCCAGCTACAAGCTTTACTAGTCTTCCTCACCATCTACTACACCCCCAATCTTGGTGTCATCCACAAATTTACTGATCCAAATAATGCCCTATAACATTAATGTGGTTCATTTCAAGTTTTATAAACATAAATCTCAAATAGTTTTGGAAAAGCTGCTGTTGGTTTATTCTATGATACAATGATGAATCTTTATGAACATGTGTCTGTGGTATTCTTCATTAACCTCTGATTTTATTTCAATGCCAGATCAAGTCCAAAGAACTATCCTCCTCCTCCCAGCACATTCAGACAGCATCCTCCATCCCTCGCATCTGTCCATCGACCTCTACCTGTTCACCGACCTCCGTCTACATCCGCAACCAAAAAGAAACCGGAGAAGGAAGCGAAACCAAAGCAAAAATTGGAAGTTAGCGTTGCAGACAAAGACTCTTCAACATCATCGAGCAAGTCCAAAGATTCTGAGCAGAAGCCAGGTACTGCCCGATCAGATCATTTATTTATCGAGACACAGCACTGTAGCAGGCCTTTCTGCCTCAGTGAGGCCGCACCGTTGAATTGTGCTCTTGACCAGTTAACCTGCGAACCGGTACGTCTTTGGAATGTGGGAGGAAACTCACGGGGAGAACATACAAACTTCTTGCAGATAGCGATGGTGGTGAACCCAGGTCTCTGACGCTGACCATTACACTACAGTGACACCCAAAAGATGCAACCAGTTGAGCTTTGAAACAAATTAGCAGATATTCTCCTACATGTGTCCTAAGTTTGACCTGAAGAGGTGCTGCCTACCTCCTTCATGGGAATCTCCTAGATTCCTTGAACATAATCACACAAAATTTGATACCATGCTACAGAGGACCAAAAGGTTGTTTAACGGAGTATCTTTAGGTGTGTGTTAAGGGAGGGAGAATTAAGGGAATTCTAACCTATGAGACTCGGACATGTGAAAGCAGGGCTGTCAGTACTCAGTACATGAGGTATACCTGGAACATGGGAAGGATCAACAGAATGGTCCTTCTGTTGAAGTAGATTAGGTTCCTGATTAGTTAAGGCATAAGACCATAAGATATAGAAGCAGAATTAAGTTATTTGGCCCATCGAGTCTGGTCTGCCATTCAAACATGGCTGATCCTTTTATCCCCTCCTCAGCCCCACTCCCCAACCTTCTCCTAATAGCCTTTGATGCCATGGACAATGAAGAACCTATCAATATCTGTCTTAAATACACCCATCGACCTGGCCTCCACAGCTGCCTGTGGTAATAAAGTCCACAAATTCACCACCCTCTGGCTAAAGAAATTTCCCCGCATCTCTGTTTAAATAGACACCCCTCTATCCTGAGGCTGTGCCCTCTTGTCCTAGACTTCCCCCACCATGAGAAACATTCTTTCCACATCTGTCTAGGCCTTTCAACATTCAAAAGGTGTCAATGAGATTCCCTTTTCATCCTTCATCCCTCTAAATTCCAGTGAATGCAAACCCAGAACCACCAAACACTCCTTCAGTTATCCTTGTGAATGAATGTTATGGAAAGAAGGCAAGAGAATGGGGAGACGTAATAAATTAGCAATGATGGAATGGCAGAGCAGACTCGATGGGTTGAATGGCCTAATTCTGCTCCTATGTCTTATGGGAAGTAGATTGCTGTGTCATCTCATCCAAATCCCCTTAAAGCCACTAGCACTGCCAAATCAGGCCTGAGAGCACCTTCTTGAGATTCACTCAGTACAGCTGAGAGCTGTGTATGTTCACACTGAGGAGATCAGAACAAAACGGGTCGATTGTTCCAACACTAAAGAAAGAGTTTGAAGCAGTAAGAATCAGCTATGATCTTATTCAGTGCTGGGTGTACTTGAGGTCATATCCCGTGAGATGTACTCAAAACCATGTCCCATGGTGGGGGGTACTCGAGGCCGTACCCCGGGGTGGGGTGTCCTCGAGGCCGTACCCCGGGGAGTACTCCGTGGTCGGGTGTACTCAATAGACAATAGGTGCAGGAGTAGGCCATTCGACCCTTCGAGCCAGCACTGCCATTCACTGTGATCATGGCTGATCATCCACAATCAGTACCCCGTTCCTGCCTTCTCCCCATATCCCTTCACTCCGCTATCATTAAGAGCTCTATCTAACTCTTTCTTGAAAGCATCCAGAGAATTGGCCTCCACTGCCTTCTGAGGCAGAGCATTCCACAGATCCACAACTCTCTGGGTGAAAAAGTTTTTCCTCAACTCCGTCCTAAATGGCCTACCCCTTATTCTTAAACTGTGGCCTCTGGTTCTGGACTCCCCCAACATCGGGAACTTGTTTCCTGCCTCTAGCGTGTCCAATCCCTTAATAATCTTATATGTTTCAGTCAGATCCCCTCTCATCCTTCTAAATTCCAGTGTATACAAGCCTAGTCGCTCCAATCTTTCAACATATGACAGTCCCGCCATCCTGGGAATTAACCTCATGAACCTCCGCTGCACCCCCTCAATAGCAAGAATGTCCTTCCTCAAATTTGGAGACCAAAGCTGTACACAATACTGCACAATACTCGAGGCAGTACTCCATGGTGGAGTGTACTCGAGGCTGTACTTTGTGGTGGAGTGAACTCGCGGTGGTATTCCACAGTGAGGTGTACTCGAGGCATATCCCGTGGAGGGGTGTACTCGAAGCCGTACTCCATGAGGTATTCAAATAAACATAGAAAACCTACGGTACAATACAGGCCCTTCGGCCCACAATGCTGTGCTGAACATGTACTGGAGGTGGTACTCCATGGTGGGGTGTACTCGAGGCCATACTGCATGGTGGAGTGAACTCAAGGATCAGTGATTCTTAGGTAGTGAAGTGGTATTCAACCCAATGATGATGGTGCCGTAGTTGGAGAGCTACCTGTGAGGTCCAGCTTCAGAATCAGGTTTATTATCACTCACAGCGCTCAGAGCTCCTCCTCACCGTCCTCTCAGTTACTGATTTTTCTCTTACATTTATCTCTTGGAAAATTTCTGTTGAATCTGCTTCGACATGCTGTTTTTGCAAATGAAATGTAATTTTCTCTCCGGGTAAAACCATTCCAACATCCTGTACTGAAATCTCTTAAGCCTTTTTTTGCTTCATTTTTTCCTCCAGCCCATTCATGCATCTGCTAATATGAAGGATCAGTTCAATCAAGCTCGGTGCCTTGCATCAACACAAGTCTTCTCTCCAGCACCCGCACACAGCTTGAAGCCTAAATCATGGTGGTACTATTTGTCAGGCAAACTTCTCTGCTAGGTTAAGAACCAAATTTAAATTCACTGGTGTCCAGATCTCTCTGGAGACCTGCTCCATACTTGCCTAAGATCCAGGAGTAGATCTGCTGATGTTCCAGCAATGATTGGCATTTGCACATTAGGGATGTGTGCACTGAATAGATGGTGATGGTAAAGCCCCTTGTTCAATTCACTGATGAATAAGGTTAAAGACTGCAGTGAAAATTGTTAAATTTTAAACTGAGGATGTGTTATAAACATCTGTGCAGTTTTCCTTGTTTAAATGATAATTACAAACTGGCCAAAATGCTTAATATTAAATGCGACATCGAACAAATATAAACTCCACCATTCTGAAATTTTTCTATTTGGTGTTTATGCTCCCCGACCATTTTTTCTTTATTTCCTCTTAATCTTTTTATTCACCTTTGCTGGATTCTATATTGTTCCCCATCCTGTTTGTAATATATATTAATGATTTAGATGAGGGAATTAAAAGTAACATTAGCAAATTTGCCGATGACAGAAAGCTGGGTGGCAGTGTGAAATGTGAGGAGGATCTTATGAGAATGCAGGGTGACTTGGACAGGCTGGGTGAGTGGACAGATGCAGTTTAATGTGGATAAATGTGAGGTTATCCACTTTGGTGGTATGAACGGAAAGGCAGATTATTTTCTCAATGGAGTCAAGTTAGGAAAAGAGGAAGCACAACGAGATCTAGGTGTTCTTGTACATCAGTCACTGAAAGCAAGCATGCAAGTACAGCAGGCAGTGAAGAAAGCTAATGGCATGTTGGCCTTCATAACAAGGGGAATTGAGTATAAGAGCAAAGAGGTCCTTCTGCAGCTGTACAGGGCCCTGGTGAGACCACACCTGGAGTACTGTGTGCAGTTTTGATCTCCAAATTTGAGGAAGGACATTCTTGCTATTGAGGGAGTGCAGCATAGTTAATTCCCAGGATGGCGGGACTGTCATATGTCGAAAGATTGGAGCGACTGGGCTTGTATACACTGGAATTTAGAAGGCTGAGAGGGGATCTTATTGAAACATATAAGATTATTAAGGGATTGGACACGCTGGAGGCAAGAAGCATGTTCCCGATGATGGGTGAGTCCAGAACCAGAGGCCACAGTTTAAGAATAAGGGGTAGGCCATTTAGAACGGAGTTGAGGAAAAACTTTTTCACCCAGGGAGTGGTGGATATATTGAATGCTCTGCTGCAGAAGGCTGTGGAGGCCAAGTCTCTGGATGCTTTCAAGAAAAAAATGGATAGAGCTCTTAAAGATAGCGGAATCAAAGGTTATGGGGATAAGGCAGGAACTGGATACTGATTGCGGATGATCAGCCATGATCACAGTGAATGGCGGTGCTGGCTCGAAGGGCTGAATGGCCTACTCCTGCACCTATTGTCTATTGTCCTGGGCTGTGCTGCTTGAAAATAAATAATCTTTCACTGGAGCTTCTTATTTTCTCCAAGATTCTACTTCAGTTCAGTAAATACCCCTTCAAATCTATTATTTAGAGCAAAAACTAAGGAATGACATGAGCACAGAATTCTCCAAACTCTAAAATAGAACCTATTCTCTAGCAGAGAATTACAAGTAGAGAACCAGTAAATTTCACAACAACGAGTATTTTATCCCCACCCGAGGTCCGGCCAAAACCAAGCTGCATATCACAGAACTAAACTAAATGCAAGGCTCAAATATTTCAAAAATGCAGGTCATTTCATCATCACTAATTGATCTAAACTATATTAAGGTCACAATTGAATCTGTTAATTTAAAAAAGTGTATGAATCTCAAAATTCTTTTATTGAGATATAGCACAAAATAGGACCTAGAAGGCGTGCAGCCCGGGAACCCTCAATTTAACCCTAGCCTAATCACGGGACAATTTACTAATTAACATACTGAAAGCCGGAGGAGGCGTGCTTCATGATCAATTCCTTGTGCTATTCAAACATGGTAATGCTATCCCTGTCTGGTTCAAGTGTCGTCCATTTTACCTGCCGTTGGAGATTTCAGCAATTATTGTGGTAGCAGTGTATACCCAACCACAGGCCAATTTTAAGCGAGATCTAGACAAACTGAGCAATGTGATAAATAGGCATGAAACAGCACATCCTGATGCCTTCTCCATCATTTTAGAGTTTTTTTTTTTACCAGGCCAGCTTGAAAAAATATCCAAATAATTATCACTAACAAGTCACTTGTAGTACCAGAGGAACCAACGCACTGGACCACTGTTATACCAGCTTCAAGAACGCTTGCTGTGCTATCCCACGCCCACACTTTGGAAAGTCTGATCACCTAGCTGTACACTACTCCGAGAACAGGCAGAGACTGAAGACTGCAGCATCATTAGTGAGGACCAAGAAGGTATGGACAAGGGAAGCACAGGAGCATCTACAAGACTGCTTCGAATGGGAGAACTGGACTTTGTTCAAGGATTCATCTTTGAGTCTAAATGATTACGCTACAGTTGTTACCAACTTTATTAAAGCCCGTGTGGATGAGTGTTTGCCTACGAAAACTTACATACATACCCAAATCAGAAGTCGTGGATGAACCAGGAGGTTCATAGTCTTCTGAGAGCTAGAGCTATGGCATTCAAGTCTGTTGACCCAGGTCTGTACAAGAAAACCAGGTAGGACTTCCAGAGGGCTATTTCAAGCGCTAAGGAACAATTCCGAGCGAGGTTATTGGAAGCAACATTGGATGCATGCCAACTTTTGCAGGGTTTGCAGGACTTTATTTCCTACAAAGCAACCCAATATAATGAATAGCGTTGACGCTTTATTCCCAGAAAAGCTCAACACCTTTTATGCTCGCTTTGAAAGAATAAATCTACAGCTATGAGGATCCCTTTAGCACCCGTTGACCTTGTGATCTCTGTCTCAGAGGCCAACGTCAGTCAGGCTCTCTTTCAAGAGAATGAACCCTCGCAAGGTGACAGGCCCCCATAGGGTACCTGGTATGACTCTGAAAACCTGTGCGAACCACTTGGCGGGGCTGTTCAAAGACATTTTCAATTTCTCATTGCTGCAGTTGAAAGTTCCCAACTGCTTCAAAAGGGCACGAATTATACCATTGCCCAAGAAGAGCAGGGTGAGCTGCCTTAACGACTATAAGGCCACAAGACACAGGAGCAGTATTAGGCCGTTCAGCCCATCGAGTCTGCTCCACCATTCCATCATGGCTGATCCCAGATCCCACGTAACCCCATACACCTGCCTTCTCACCATATCCTTTGATGCCCTGACCAATCAGGAAACAATCAACTTCTGTCTTAAATATATGCATGGACTTGGCGTCCACCACAGTTTGTGGCAGAGCGTTCCACAGATTTATTAATCTCTGGCTAAAAAAATTTCTCCTTACCTCCATTCTAAAGGGTTGTCCCTCAGTTTTGAGGCTGTGCCTTCTAGTTTCGGATACCCCCACCACAGGAAGAATCCTCTTCACATCCGCCTTTTCTTGTCCCTTCAACATTCGATAGGTCTCAATGTAATCCTCCTGCATTCTCCTAAATTCCAGTGAATACACACCCAAAGCTGCCAAATGCTCCTTGTATGTTAACATCTTCATTACAGGAATCATGCTTGTGAACCTCCTCAGGACTCTCTCCAATGACAATACACGTTTTAGTTCTGATAAACACTAACCAGTAGGTCTTTGGACCGTAGAAGGAAAGCAGAGCGCCCAGAGAAAGCCCTCACATTCCATGGGAGGACCTGCAGGCTCCTTGCAGAGAGCGTCAGGATTGAGCACCAAGATCTCAAATAGCATCAAGCCAAATTCTGTGCTACTGTGGCACCCACAATTGTCACCAATGTTTCAGTATATTTTGATTTTGCAATAAATTAATTAATCATCATAGTTAGAGATTATTTCTGTGAAGTGCCAAACAGAAAGTAAATTTAGGGCCACAATTTTGTCTCCCACTCAGATATAAAATTATTCCTGATTTAGTTTGTTAGTCACAGTAACGAGGTAAATCAGGGATTTATAGACAATAGATAATAGGTGCAGGAGTAGGCCATTCAGCCCTTCGAGCCAGCACCACCATTCACTGTGATCATGGCTGATCATCCACAATCAGTACCCCTTTCCTGCCTTCTCCCCATATCCCTTCACTCCGCTATCTTTAAGAGCTCTATCTAACTCTTTTCTGAAAGAATCCAGAGAATTGGCCTCCACTGCCTTCTGAGGCAGAGCATTCCACAGAACCACAACCCTCTGTGAAAAAGTTTTTCCTCAACTCTGTTCTAAATGGCCTACCCCTTATTCTCAAATTGTGGCCTCTGGTTCTGGGCTCCCCCAACATCGGGAACTTGTTTCCTGCCTCTAGCGTGTCCAATCCCTTAATAATCTTATATGTTTCAATCAGATCCCCTCTCATCCTTCTAAATTCCAGTGTATACAAGCCCAGTCACTCTAATCTTTCAACATATGACAGTCCCTCCATCCTGGGAATTGACCTCGTGAACCTACGCTGCACTCCCTCAATAGCTAAAATGTCCTTCCTCAAATTTGGAGACCAAAACTGTACACAATACTCCAGGTGTGGTCTCACCAGGGCCCTGTACAGCTGCAGAAGGACCTCTTTGCTCCTATACTCAATTCCCCTTGTTATGAAGGCCAGCATGCCATTAGCTTTCTTCACTGCCTGCTGTACCTACATGCTTACTTTCAGTGACTGATGAACAAGGACACCTAGATCTCATTGTACTTCCCCTTTTCCTAACTTGACACCATTCAGATAGTAATCTGCCTTCCTGTTCTTGCTACCAAAGTGGATAACCTCACATTTATCCACATTAAACTGTATCTGCCATGCATCTGCCCACTCACCCAGCCTGTCCAAGTCACCTGCATTCTCATAACATCCTCCTCACATTTCACACTGCCACCCAGCTTTGTGTCATCTGCAATTTGCTAATGTTACTTTTAATCCCTTCACCTAAATCATTAATGTATATTGTAAATAGCTGAGCCTTTCCTACTTTATATTTACCTCAATGAGAAATGGACAATTGGTGAAATTTGGCTATACACACTTTAACACAGTTAATATTTCAGGTTGGAAATTCTTCATCTAAATGTGTTTTAGCAACAATTAGTTTTGTACTATTCACATTATAAACAGGTTTATGGCTTAGTAATATTTGATTTGCCACTCTATCATCTTTCTACTAATGCTATAGCAGGGACCACATCTGCTGAAGAGGCTGTCAAAATCCTAGCTGAGAACAGGCGCCTGGCTCGTGAGCAAAAGGAGCGTGAAGAACAGGAGAGGCTACAGCTAGCGGAAGCTGAGAGGTAAATTGCACTCAAACCTCTTCCCCAGATTTATCAAACATCTGTTTATTGTTAACTTCAGGCTTCTGTACATTAGCAAATGTATTTTGGATTCATGCTGAAGAGCTGGCTGACTAGAAAGCACCTGGCTTCACCTCTCACCTAGCTTGTCCTCCTTCCCCTCCTCCCCGCTCTATTCTGGCATCTTCCCTCTTCCTTTCCAATCCTGATGAAGGTCTCAGCCCAAAGCATTGACCGATTATTAATTTCCATGGATGCTGCCTAACTTGATGAGTTCCTTCGGCATTTTGTGTGTGTTGCTCTAGATTTCCAGCATCTGCGGAATCTGTTGTGCTTATGACGAGAATCTGTTGTGTTTGTTACATTGTCCATAGTTATAGATTCGCATACTTATTGTGATTACTGCATTTTCCATCGCAAGACGTTTCAGGAAACAGCTGGGAATGACATCACTGGAAGAACCAAGGAGCACTTGGAAACAAATGTTCCATAGTTACACTGTGCTTTGCACTGAGTGGTGCTGAATCCTTTATAAAAGAGACCTGAGTGCATTCAAGCCCACAAACTGGATTGCATAGTGCTATCTGATCTGAAACTGGATCGTGTCATGCTATCTGATTTTAGCCAAGCAGGCAGTGGAATTGATTTGTTGCAGAGTTCGACCAGACTCCTCCAGGTGCCAATAAAGTAGAAAATGCTGGAGTGGAACAAGAAACAGTTAACATTTCAAGTGTGTGACCTTTTGTACTTGCGGCTTCTGCCCCCTTTCTTTCCATTCCTGATGAAGGGTCCTGGTCCGAAACATTGATTGTTTACTCCGCTCCGTAGATTTTGCCTGACCTGCTGTACTCACATCTACTGTGATGAAATGCTTTGAGAGGTTGATCGTGGCTGGAATCAACTCCTATCCAAGCAAGGACCTGAACCCACTGCAATTTGCTTCTCACACAATAGGTCTACAGTGGATGCCAAAAAATATGATGAAACTATGTACCGGGAGGAGTCAAACGCCTAGAGAGCTGGTGCAGGGATAACAACTTGATGCTTAATGTCACCAAAACCAAGGAGATGATCGTCGATTTCAGACGATCTCAGCCTGAGCACACACCCCTCAGCATCAGTGTCTCCACAGTGGAGAGAGTGGAAAACCTCAAGTTCCTTGGGCTGCAGATCTCGGACAATCTCACCTGGTCCAGGAACACCACTGGGTTTGTGAAATGGGCCCAGCAGAGATTGCAATTTCTGAGGAAGCTTAAACAAGCATCACTCCCCACTAACATCTTAACTACATTCTACAAAGGCGTGGTTGAGAGTGTGCTGACTTTTTGCATCACAACCTGGTACTCCAGCTGCAGTGCTGTGGACAAAAAAGCCTTGAAGGGTGGTTAGGGGAGCAGAGAAGGTTATTGTGGTCTCCCTATCTTCTGTCCAAGACCTCTTTCAGAGTCGATGCCTCCAGAAGACACGGTACATCATTAAAGACCCCTCACACCCTCTCCATGAACTGTTTGTTCTTCTGCCATCAGGCAAACGTTACAGGAGCATCAAAACTAAAACTAAACAGCTAAACAGCTTCCTCCCACAGGCAGTCAGACTGCTATATAGCTGCTCCACCTGACTCTGCTTTGGACACTTTTAACTTGCACTGGACACTTATAACTGATATAACTGACATGTGGCTGTTGTGTTTTACTATGTATTGTTATGTTTATTATTTAGTGTTGCGTTTGTTATGTTATGATTGCACTGCCCCGAGGAACGCTGTCTCATTCTGCCCTGCAGAGCTGATGTATGGTTAGAATGACAATAAAGTTTTTTGAATCTTGAATCTTTGAATCTCACTGACTCTCCATCAGCCTTGGATTACCTGGTGTAATACCTATGTCAGGCTGCTGTTTATTGACTGCAGCTCAATGTTCAATGCAATCATACCCTCAGTTCTAATCAACAAGCTCCAAAACCTGAGCCTCTGAACCTCCATCTGGAACTGGATCTTTGACTTCCTCACCAGGAGACCATAGTCTGTGTGGATTGGAATTAACATCCCCTCCTCAGTGACAATCAACACTGGAGCTCCTCAAGGGTGTGTGTTTAGCCCATTGCTCTACTCGCTCTACACCCGTGATCATGTGGCTGGGCACAGCTCAAATATCATCTGTGAATTTGCTTACAACACAACTATTGTTGGTGGAATTTCAGATGGTGGCGAGGAAGTATTCAGGAGTGAGATAGGTCAGCCTTGAGTGGAGTCGCAGCAACAGCCTTGCACTCAATGTCAGAAAGACCAGGGAACTGATTGTGGACTTCAGGAAGGGGAAGTCAAGCGGACACACACCAAAGGATCAGACATGGAAAAGATGAGCAATTTCAAGTTCCTAGGTGGCAACATCTTTGAGGAAATATCCTGGGCCCAACATATTGATGCAATTACAGTGAAGGCACTGCCACGGCTATATTTCATCAGGAGTTTGAGGAGAATTAGTATGTCACCAAAGACACTCACAAATTTCTATAAATATACCATGGAGAGCATTCTAAATGATTGCCTAACCTTCTGGTATGGAGAAACCACGCACAGGATCAGAAAAAGCTGCGGAAAGTTGTGAATTCAGTCAGCTCCATCATGGGCACTAGCCTCAGTGGCATCCAAGATATCTTCAAGGAGCGATGCCTCAGAAAGGCAGTGTCCATCGTTAAGGACTCCCATCACCAGATCTTGCCCTCTTCTCATTGCTACCATCAAGGAGGAGGTACAGGAGCTTGAAGGCTCACACTCAACATTTCAGGAACAGCTTCTTCCTCTCCGCCATCAGATTTCTGAATGGGCAATGAATCCATGAATACGACCACTGTACCTTTTTTTCTCTCTCTCTTTGCACTACTTGTTTAATTTTTTATGTGTACTTATTATAATTTATAGTTATGTTATGCAATGTACTGCTGCCATAAAACAACAAATTTCACAACATATACCAGTGATATTTAACCTGATTCTGATCTCCCTAGCATTTTGTGTGTGTTGACCTTTTGTAATAGCTAAGTAAGTTAAATTACAGGGAGTATAAACAAAGAATATTTGTGCTAGCATGGAGACCAAGACCAAATGGATGATGCGGAATAGTGTCAGCTGAGAGAGGGTGTTGAAGGTTTGTTGGTGCAGCTAATTGTTCTGAAGTATAAACAAAATGAAGAATCTGCAAGGGTAATGCTGGAAAAGTCCAGTGTGGAGCAGCGTCTGTGGGTGATCTTAGTAAAATGGTGGCGCACACAGTCTCAGTCGCCTCTCAGTCAGTGCTGCCCTCCAGTGTTCACTCAGGGGAAGGCTAGCCGCACCAGGACAGCATCCCTTACACCGTCAATCAAAAGGCCATGCCGGGGCTATTTCTTTTAATGACTATCTTTTTCGCACCTTGGCCCTGAAGGAAGGCTGTTTCATTTGACTGTTCATGTGTGGTTAACTTAACTTGAGGCAGACTGAATTGACTGCAAACTGCTGCAAAGTAGAGACCAAATCTGTGCTTGGATCCTCCAGTGCAGAGAAGACCAGTGAGAATGGTTAATGAGATTTACAGAGAGAGACCTTGATCCGCTGGGTTTAAGTGGACTGAGGAATAGCAAATGGAATTTAATTTGGGTAAGTGTTGCATTTTGGAAAGACAAATGAGAGCAGAAGAGTAGGGTACAGGAGAGAGTTGTAGAACAGAGGGACTGATCAATGTCTTGTACGATTGCAGCATAACGCCCTGACTCCTGTAATCACTGCCCTGACTGATGAAGGCCAGAATGCCAAAAGCCTTCTTCACCATCCAGTCTACCTGTGATCGTGCTTTCGCAGAACCGTGAAAGTTACCATGCTTCCACGACAGCACAACATGCTCAGAACTCACAAACCTTAACTGTATCTCTTTGGAATGTGGGAGGAAACCCAAGAGATCACAGGGAGAACATACAAGCTTCTTACAGACAGTGGCAGGAATTGAACCCTGATTTCACTCATTATCCATGATGCTGAGGCTACGAAGACTGCCCCAGCTGCTGTGCTCCATGCCTGCTAATAGGATGAACTGATAAGTGAGGCTTTGGGCTGCTCTAGTTTTGAATCGGAGGACTCAATTTTGGTTCAAAATGCTGTTGTTCGCTTCAATTGTTTGCATGATTTGTATTTACTTTTTCTTTCTCTTGCGCATCAGGTGTTGGTTTTTTTTTCTTTAATTTGGTTCTTTTGGATTTCTTGCTGTGTGGCTGGCTACCTGTGAGCAAACAAATCTCAAGGCTGTATAATTTATGCATTCTTTGGTAATAAATTAATTCTGAATCTTACAGATGGTGCTGTAAAACGTTAAACTAATCACAATGAGGATACTGGCAGGGATGACAGCAGAGCAGAAATGGGTGAGGTTTCTGGAAATAATTCACAAGGCGCAGGATTGTCCCACAGAGGAACAAGTTTTCAAATGGCAGGGGTAGGCAACCATGGCTGACAAGGGAAGTTAAGGACTGCATAAAAGCCAAGGAAAGGGCATATAAGGTAGCAAAAGTGAGTGGGAAGTTAGATGATTTGGAAGCTTTTAAAATCCAACAAGAGGCAACTAAAAAAGCCAAAAGAAGGGAAAAGATTAAATATGAGGGCAGACTAGCCAATAATATAAAGCAGGATACCAGAAGTTTTTTTCAGTTATATAAAGAATAAAAGAGAGGTGAGAGTTGATACTGGACCACTGGAACATGATGCTGGTGAGGTAGTAGTGGGCGACAAAGAAAACACAGATGAACTTAATGGGTACTTTGCCTCAGTCTTCACTGTGGAAGGCACTAGCAATGTGCCAGAGGTCAGTGAGTGTCAGGGAGCAGGAGTGAGTGCCATTGCTATCTCAAAGGAAAAAGTACAAGGCAAACTCAAAGGTGTTGAGGTGGATAAGTCACCTGGACCAGATGCACTACATTTCAGAGTCCTGAGGGAGGTTGCTGAAGAGATGACAGTTGCACTGGTCATGATCTTTTAAGAATCACTTGATTCTGGCATGGTTCCGAAGGGCTGGAAGATTGCAAATGTCATCCCATTGTTAAAGAAGGGAGGAAGGCAAAAGGAAGGAAATTATAGGCCAGTTAGCCTAACCTCAGTGTTTGGGAAAGTGTTGGAGTCTATTAATGATGAGGTTTCAAGGTACTTGGAGACTGATGATAAAATAAGTCAAAGTCAGCATGGTTTCTATAAAGGGAAATCTTGCCTGACAAATCTGTTAAGAGTTCTCCAAGGAAGTAACAAACAGGATGGATAAAGGAGAGACGGTCGATGTCATGTACTTGGATTTTCAGAAGGCATTCTGATAAGGTGCCACACATGAAACTGCTTAACAATACAAATTCCCATGGCATTACAGGAAAGATACTGGCATGGATAGTGGAATGCCAGACAGGCAGGCAGCAACAAGTGGGAATAAAAGGAGCCTTTTCTGGTTAGCTGTTGGTGACTAGTGGTGCTCCTCAGGGGTCTGTATTGGGACCGCTACATTTCATATTGTTTGTCAGTGATTTAAATAATGGAATTGATAGCTTTGTGACAAAGTTTGCAGATGATACAAAGATAGGTGGAGGGGTAGGTACTGCTGAGGAAGCAATGCATTTGCAGAAGGACTTAGACAAATTGGAAGAATGTGCAAAAATGTGGCAGATAGAATACAGTATTGGGAAATGTACAATGATGCATTCTGGTACAAGGAACAATTGTACAGACTGATGTTCTAAATGGGGAGAAGGTTCAAACATCAGAGGTGCAGAGGGACTTAGGATTCCTTGTGCAAGACTCCCAGAAGGTTAATTTAGAGGTTACGTCTGTGGTAATTGCAAATGCAATGTTTGCATTCATTTCAAGAAGAATAGAATATAAAAGCAAGGAGATAACGCTGAGTCTGTATAAGACACTAGTCAGGCCGCACTTGGAGTATTGTCAACAGTTTTGGGCCCCATATCTCAGAAAGGGCATGTTGTCATTGGAGAGTGTCCAGAGGAGGTTCACGGGGACAATTCTGGGAATGAAGGACTTGACATATGAGGACTGTTTGGCTGCTTTGGGTCTGTACTCACTGGAATTTAGAAGAATGTGGGGGGGGGATCTCATTGAAACCTACCAAATGTTGAACAGACTATATAAGGTGGATGTGGAAAGGATGCTTCCTATGGTGGAGTATCCAGAACTAGAGGGCTGTATCCTGGAATTCCTGCAGATCACCAGCAGGTTGTAAGAGTGAGCGCCCTCACCTCCAACCGTCTGACTCTCAATACAGGAGCCCCTCAGGACTGAGTACTGAGTCCCCTCCTTTACTCCCTGTATACCCATGACTGTATCGCCACCCACAGCTCCAATCTGCTAATTAAATTTGCTGGCAACACTACATTGATTGGCCTTATTTCAAACAATAACGAGGTGGCCTACAGGGAAGAAGTCATCTCTCTGACACAGTGGTGTCAAGAAAACAACCTCTCCCTCAATGTCACAAAATCAAAGGATTACAGGAGGAATGGAGTCGGGCTAACCCCTATTGACATCAGTGGATCTGGGGTTGAGAGGGTAAACAGCTTCAAGTTCCTCAGCATCCACATCATCAAGGACCTTACGTGGTCTATGCACACCAGCTATGTGGTGAAAAAAGCACAACAGCACGTCTTTCACCTCAGACGGTTGAGGAAGTTTGGTATGGGCCTACAAATACTAAGAACTTTCTACAGGGGCACAATTGAGAGCATCCTGACTGGCTGCATCATTGCCTGGTAAGGGAACTGTACCTCCCTCAATCACAGGATTTTGCAGAGAGATGCGGACAACCCAGCGTATCTGTAGTTGTGAACTTCCCATGATTCAGGACATTTACAAGAACAGTGTGTAAAAAGGGCCCGAGGATCATTGGGGACCCAAGCCATCCCAACCATAATCTATTCCAGCTGCTACCATCCGGGAAGTGGTACCGCAGCATAAAATCCAGCACCAACAGGCTCCTGGACAGCTTCTTCCACCAGGCCATCAGACTGATGTACGCACGCTGATTTGAGTATACTCTATATTACATTGACTGTTCTAGTTATTATAAATTATTATAAAATCTATGATTGCACATTGTATACTTAGATGGAGACGTAATGTAAAGATTTTTACTCACGTATGTGAACGATGCAAGAAAAAAAGTGGATTCGATTCAATTCACAGCCTCAAAATTGAGGAATGAGCCTTTAGAACAGAGGTAAGGATGAATTCTTTTTAGCCAGAGAGTAGTAAATCTGTAGAATGCTCTGCCACAGACTGGTGGAGGCCAATTCTGTGTGTATATTTAAGGCAGAAGTTTATCATTTCCTGATCGGTCAGGGCATCAAAGGAAATGGTGAGACGGCAGGTGTATGTGGTTGAGTGGGGTCCAGGATCAGCATGGTGGAATGGCGGAGCAGAATCGCTTGCCTGAATTGCCTAATTTTGCTCCTATATCTTATGGTGTTAATGCTGTAAAGCAGGAGTTCCTAACTTGGGGTCCATGGGCCCCTTGATTAATGGTATTGGTCCATGCCATAAAAACGGTCGGGAACCCCTGTCATAAAGAGTTAAACTAACCTGTATGCTACCATGCCGCCCACTAGATATTACAGATTTGCATTTGAGACATGGAAACCTGTGGGACTGGAACCCACAGCTGAGATTTGAACTTTTTTTTGAGGCTCAGGAAAGAAGAGCTAAAGAAGAAGGCAGCTGAAGAGAAGCTTTGCAAAGAAGAGGCAGCTCGACTGCAGAGAGAAGAAAGAAAGCTTGCAGAAGAGGAGAATCAGAGAAAAGCTGAAGAGGAAAGACTCTGCAGGGAACGTGAGGAACAGGAACGTCTTGCAGATCTGAGGCTCCAGGTCAGAGTTAAGTTTGATTTGTGAAAAAGTACTTAAAAGTTCAATTTTAACAAAATACGTGTATAAGTACGTGCCTTGTTCCTTAAATATGTGACTGCATTTGGTTTTCTGATATATACACTATAACTTGTACAATACGTGATCATTGTTTCCATCACCTTTCATTCAAGCAATGTTCCGGTTAACAGCCTTTTAAGAACACTATGTCCTTTTAAGAACACAACCAATTAACCAGTCAGCTTACGGAACAGTTCAGCAGAGCAAAGGAAAAGCCACATGCTTCCTGCTCTGCAGAATGTAGTACAGGTTCTGCACAGGTTTCACACACTCGACTCTTTGCAGCCTGTGTATATGAGTGCCTGAGAGACTGGCAGGATACATTTGGCCAAACAAGAAAATCAGCAGATTCTGGAAATCCGAACAACAAACACAAGATGCTGGAGCAACTCAACAGGCCAGGCAGCATCTATGAAAAAAGTTTCTGGCTAAAACCCTTCCACCGGACTGGAGAAAAAAAGATAAGTAGATTTAAAAGGTGGGGGAGGGGAGAGAGAAACACAAGGTGTGATAGCTGAAACCGGGAGGGGAAGGGATGAAGTAAAGATCTGGGAAACATAGCACAATCCAGGCCCTTCAGCTCACAAAGCTGTGCCGAACATGTACTTACTTGAGAAATTACCTCGGGTTACCCATAGCCCTCTATTTTTCTAAGCTCCATGCACCTCCAGGAGCTTCTTAAAAGATCCAATCTGCCTCCACCACAGCTGCCAGCAGCCCATTCCACACGCTCACCACTCTGCGTAAAAAAAAAAATCCCCTCTGTACCTACTTCCAAGCACCTTAAAACTGAGCCCTCTTGTGTTAGCCATTTCAGCCCTGGAAAAAAGCTTCTGACTATCCACACGATTAATGTCTCTCATCATCTTATACACCTCTATCAGGTCGTCTCTCGTCCTCAGTCGCTCCAAGGAGAAAAGGCCAAGTTCACTCACCTATTCTCATAAGGCATGCTCCCCAATTCAGGCAGCTCCTTGTAAATCGCCTCTGCACCCTTTCTATAGTTTCCACATCCTTCCCGAACCAGAACTGAGCACAGTACTCCAAGTGGGGTCTGTCCAGGGTCCTATTCAGCTGTAACATTGCCTCTTGGCTCTTGAACTCAATTCCACGGTCGATGAAGGCCAATGCACCGTATCCCTTCTTAACCACACAGTCATCCTGCGCAGCAGCTTTAGGTGTGGACATGGACCCCAAGATCCCTCTGATCATCCGCACTGCCAAGAGTCTTACCATTAATACGACATTCTGCCATCATATTTGACCTACCAAAATGAACCACCTCACACTTAAACACGAGGAAATCTCCAGATGCTGGAAATTCAAGCAACAAGTCCTTACTCTTAATAATTTCTCCTTTAGCTGCTCCCGCTTCCTGCAAACTAAAGGTGTAGACATGGGCACCCGTATGAGTCTCAGCTATGCCTGCCTTTTTGTTGGCTTTGTGGAACAATCCATGTTCCAAGCCTATACTGGTATCTGTCCCCCACTTTTCCTTCACTACGTCAACGACTGCATTGGCGCTGCTTCCTGCACGCATGCTGAGCTCATTAACTTCATTAACTTTGCCTCCAGCTTTCACCCTGCCCTCAAGTTACCTGGTCCATTTCCGACACCTCCCTCCCCTTTCTTCATCTTTCTGAAGCTATCTCTGGAGACAGCTTATCTACTGATGTCTACTATAAGACTACAGACTGTCACAGCTATCTGGACTATTCCTCTTCTCACACTGTCTCTTGCAAAAATGCCATTCCCTTCTCATAATTCCTCCGTCTCCGCCACATCTGCATTCAGAAGGAGGCTTTTCATTCCAGGACGAGGGAGATGTTCTCCTTTTTTAAAGAAAGGGGCTTCCCTTCCTCCACCATCAACTCTGCTCTCAAACGCATCTCTCCCATTTCACGCACATCTGCTCTCACCCCATCCTCCCGCCACCCCACTAGGAATAGGGTTCCCCTTGTCCTCACCTACCACCCCACCAGCCTCCGGGTCCAACATATAATTCTCGGTAACTTCCGCCACCTCCAACGGGATCCCACCACGAAGCACATCTTTCCCTCCCCCCCTTTTTCTGCTTTCCGCAGGGATCGCTCCCTACGCAACTCCCTTGTCCATTCGTCCCCCCCATCCCTTTCCACCGATCTCCCTCCCGGCACTTATCCTTGTAAGCAGAACAAGTGCTACACATGCCGTTACACTTCCTCCCTCACCACCATTCAGGGCCCCAGACAGTCCTTCCAGGTGAGGTGACACTTCACCTGTGAGTCGGCTGGTGTGACATACTGCGTCTGGTGCTCCCAATGTGGCCTTCTATATATTGGTGAGACCCGACGCAGACTGGGAGACCGTTTCGCTGAACACCTACGCTCTGTCCACCAGAGAAAGCAGGATTTCCCAGTGGCCACACATTTTAATTCCACGTCCCATTCCCATTCTGACATGTCTATCCACGGCCTCCTCTACTGTCAAAATGAAGCCACACCAGGGAGGAACAACACCTTATATTCCGTCTGGGTAGCCTCCAACCTGATGGCCTCTAACTTCTGTTAATGCCCCATCTCCCCTTCGTACCCCATCCATTGTTTGTTTATTTATTTATTTTTCTCTTTTTTTTTCTCTCTTTTTTCTCCCTCTGTCCCTCTCACTATAACTCCTTGCCTATTCTCTGGGTTCCCCCCCTCCCCACTTACTTTCTCCCTAGGCCTCCAGTCCCATGATCCTCTCCCTTCTCCAGCCTCGTATCCCTTTTGCCAATCAATTTTCCAGCTCTTAGCTCCATCCCTCCCCCTCCTGTCTTCTCCTATCATTTCAGATCTCCCCCTCCCCTTCCCACTTTCAAATCTCTTACTATCTCTTCTTTCAGTTAGTCCTGACGAAGGGTCTCGGCCTGAAACGTTGACTTTACTTCTTCTTATAGATGCTGCCTGGCCTGCTGCGTTCACCGGCATTTTTTGTGTGTCACCTCACACTTATCTAGGTTGAACTCCATCTGCCACATCCTATCGATGTCCTGCTGCAACCTCTGACAGTTCTCCACACTATACACAACATCCCCAACCTTTGTGTCATCAGCAAATTTACTGATCCCTCCACTTCATCATCCAAGTCATTTATAAAAATCACGAAGAGAAGGGGTCCCAGAACAGATCCCTGAGGCACGCCACTGGTCACCAACCTCCATGCAGAATATGACCCGTCTACAACCACTCTTTGCCTTCTGTGGGCAAGCCAATTCTGGATCCACAAAGCAAGGTCCCCTTGGATCCCATGTCTCCTTACTTTCTCAATAAGCCTTGCATGGGGTATCTTGTCAAGTGCCTTGCTGAAATCCATATACACTACATCTATTGCTCTTCCTTCATCAATGTGTTTAGTCACATCCTCAAAAAACTTAATCAGGCTCATAAGGCACGACCTGCATTTCACAAAGCCATGCTGACTATTCCTAATCATATTATGCCTCTCCAAATGTTCATAAATTCTGCCTCTCGGGATCTTCTCCATCAACTTACCAACCACTGAAGTAAGACTCAGTAGTCCATAATTTCCTGGGCTATCTCTACTCCCTTTCTTGAATAAGGGAACAACATCCGCAACCCTCCAATCCTCCGGAACCTCTCCCGTCTCCATTGGTGATGCAAAGATCATCACCAGAGGCTCAGCAATCTCCTCCCTCACCTCCCACAGTAGCCTGGGGTATATCTCGTCTGGTCCCGGTGACTTATCTAACTTGATGCTTTTCATAAACTCCAGCACATCCTCTTTCTTAATGTTTATATGCTCAAGCTTTTCAGTCCGCTGTGTCATCCCTACAATCGCCAAGGTCCTTTACCATAGTGAATACCGAAGCAAAGTATTCATTAAGTACCTCCACTACCTCCTCTGGTTCCATACACACTTTTCCACTGTCACACTTGATTGGTCCTATTCTTTCACGTCTTATCCTCTTGCTGTTCACATACTTGTAGAATGCCTTGGGGTTTTCCTTAATTCTGCTCGCCAAGACCTTTTCATGGCCCCGTCTGGCTCTCCTAATTTCCTTCTTAAGCTCCTTCATGCTAGCTTTATATTTTTCTAGATCTCTAAGGTTACCTAGTTTTTTGTACCTTTTATAAGCTCTTCTTCTTGACTAGATTTACAACAGCCTTGTACACCACGGTTCCTGTATCCTACCATCCTTTCCCTGTCTCGTTGGAACGTACCTATGCAGAACGCCACTCAAATATCCCCCGAACGTTTGCCACATTTCTGCCGTACATTTCTCTGAGAACATCGGCTGCCAATTTAAGCTTCCTAGTTCCTGCCTGATAGCCTCATATTTCCCCTTACTCCAATAAACGGTTTTCTAACTTGTCTGTTCCTATCCCTCTCCAATGCAGTGGTAAAGGAGATAGAATTGTGATCACTATCTCCAAAGTGCTCTCCCAGTGAGAGACCTGACACCTGACCAGGTTCATTTCCCAATACCAGCTCAAGTACAGCCTCTCCTCTTGTAGGCTTATTTACATATTGTGTCAGGGAACCTTCCTGAACACACCTAACAAACTCCATCCCATCTAAACCCCTTGCTGTAGGGAGATGCCAATCAATATTGGAGAAATTAAAATCTCCCACCACGACAACCCTGTTATTATTGCACCTTTCTAGTATCTGTCTCCCTACCTGCTCCTCGATGTCCCTGTTACTATTAGGTGGTCTGTAACAAACACCCAGTAGAGTTATTGACCCCTTCCTGTTTCTAACTTCCACCCATAGTAGACAATCCCTCCATGACTTCCTCCTTTTCTGCAGCTGTGGCACTATCTCTGATCAACAGTGTCACACCCCCAACTCTTTTGCCTCCCTCCCTGTCATTTCTGAAACAACTATAGCCTAGCACTCTAGTCATAGTCATAGTCGTACTTTATTGATCCCGGGGGAAATTGGTTTTCGTTACAGTTGCTCCATAAATAATAAATAGTAATAGAACCATAAATAGTTGAATAGTAATATGTAAATTATGCCTGTAAATTATGAAATAAGTCCAGGACCAACCCATTAGCTCAGGATGTCTGACCCTCCAAGGGAGGAGTTGTAAAGTTTGATGGCCACAGGCAGGAATGACTTCCTGTGACACTCAGTGTTGCATCTCGGTGGAATGAGCTTCTGGCTGAATGTACTCCTGTGCCCACCCAGTACGTTATGTAGTGGATGGGAGACATTGACCAAGATGGCATGCAACTTAGACAGCATCCTCTTTTCAGACACCACCGTGAGAGAGTCCAGTTCCATCCCCACAACATCACTGGCCTTATGAATGAGTTCGTTGATTCTGTTGGTGTCTGCCACCCTCAGCCTGCTGCCCCAGCACACAACAGCAAACATGATAGCACTGGCCACCACAGACTCGTAGAACATCCTCAGCGTCGTCTGGCAGATGTTAAAGGACGTCAGTCTCCTCAGGAAATAGAGACGGCTCTGACCCTTCTTGTAGACAGCCTCAGTGTTCTTTGACCAGTCCAGTTTATTGTCAATTCGTATCCCCAGGTATTTGTAATCCTCCACCATGTCCACACTGACTCCCTGGATGGAAACGGGTCACCGGTACCTTAGCTCTCCTTGGGTATACCACCAGCTCCTTAGTCTTTTTCACATTAAGCTGCAGATAATTCTGCTCACACCATGTGACAAAGTTTCCTACCGTAGCCCTGTACTCAGCCTCATCTCCCGTGCTGATGCATCCAACTATGGCAGAGTCATCCGAAAACTTCTGAAGATGACAAGACTCCGTGCAGTAGTTGAAGTCCGAGGTGTAAATGGTGAAGAGAAAGGTAGACAAGACAGTCCCCTGTGGAGCCCCAGTGCTGCTGATCACTCTGTCTGACACACAGTGTTGCAAGCACATATACCATTCCTAAGTAACCATTCCTGCCCCTGAGCCAATCCAAGTCTCCGTAATGGCCACAACATCATAGCTCCAAGTAGTGATCCACGCTCTAAGCTCATCTGCTTTGTTCATGATATTCCTTGCATTAAAATAAACACATCTCAGACCATCGGTCTGAGCGCGCCCCTTCTCCATCACCTGCCTGTCCTCTCTCTCGCACTGTCTACAAGCTTTCCCTATTTGTGAGCCAACCGCCCTTTCTTCTGTCTCTTCAGTTCGGTTTAAACTCTCCCCAGTAGCCTCAGCAGATCTCCCAGCCAGGATATTGGTCCCCCTGGGATTCAAGTGCAAACCGTCCTTTTTGTACGGGTCACTCCTGCCCTAAAAGAGGTCCCAATGATCCAGAAACCTAAATCCCTGTTTCCTGCTCCAAACCCTCAGCCACGCATTTATCCTCCACCTCATTCTATTCCTTTACTCACTGTCACATGGCACAGGCAGTAATCCTGAGATGACTACCTTTGTGGTCCTGCTTCTCAACTTCCTTCCTAACTCCCTGTAGTCTGCTTTCAGGACCTCCTCCTTTTTCCTGTCAATGTCGTCGGTACCAATATGTACCACGATCGCTGGCTGTTCTCCTTCCCACTTCAGGATATCATGGTCACGATCAGAAACATCCCGGACCCTTGCACCTGGGAGGCAAACTACCATCCGTGTTTCTTTCCTGCGTCCACAGAACCGCCTGCCTGACCCCCTAACTATCGAGTCCCCTATGAATGTTGCCATCCTCTTCCTTTCCCTACCCTTCCGAGCCACAGGGCCAAACTCTGTGCCAGAGGTGCAGCCACCGTTGTCTCCCCCAGGTAGGTCGTTCCCCCCAACAGTACTCAAACAGGAGTACTTACTGTTAAGGGGGACAGCCACTGGGGTGCTCTCTAGTATCTGACTCTTGCCTTTCCCTCTCCTGTCTGTTACCCACTTGTCTGTCTCCTGAGGCCCCGGAGTGACTACTTGCCTATAGCTTCTCTCTCTCACCTCTTCACTTTCCCTGACCAGACGAATGTCATCAAGCTGCATTTCCAGTTCCCTAGCCCAGTCCCTAAGGAGCTGCAGCTCGACGCACCTGGCGCAGATATGGCCATCCAGGGGGCTGGGAGTCTCCCGGTTTCCCATATCTGACACCCAGTACAGAAAACCGGCCTCACAGACATACTTCTTATTCCTATTCTTCACAAGTAACTTACCTTGCCTCAACCTATTATCGGCAAAGTGCTGTTAGCCAAAGCCCTCCTACTCTGACTCCCTCTACTCTGATGCCCACTCTATAAAGCTGTCTTTTTTTTCCCAAGCACCTTCTCCCTAGTAATGGCAACCTCACTCACTTCTGCCCCCCTGACACTCTCAAACTTCTGGCATACTGCTAGTGTCTTCCACAGTGAAGACTGATGCAAAATACTTACTCAGTTCATGTACCATTTCCTCTGTAATTCACTTTACTCCACTGTAATACTGATACATCTGACATTAATTTCTTCTCAAATTGCAGAGTGAATATTACAATCACTGGCCACTAAGGGTTCCTTTTCTTTAAGCTCCCTAATAATATCTGTTCATTGCACAACACGCATTCCAGAATAGCTGATTCCTCAGTGGGATTACCACAAGGTGCTCTAAAAAGCTAACTCGTGGGCATTCTACACATTGGCCCACTTGGAATCCAGCACCAACCTGATTTTCCCAATCTACCTGCATATTGAAATCCCTCATAACTATCGTAACATTGCCCTTTTGACATGAATTTTCTATCTCCCTTTGTAATTTGTAGACCGCATTCTTACTATTGTTTGGGGTTCTGTATGTAACTCCTATCTAGGTCTTTTTACCCTTGCAGTTTCTTAGCTCTACCCACAATGATTCTACACCTCCGATCCTGTGTCACCTCTTATGATTTAATTTCATTTGTTACCAACAGAGCCACCTCGCCCCCTCTACCTGCCTGCTTGTCCTTTCACTAAAATGTGTCTCCTTGGATATTAACCTCCCAGCTACAATGTTCCTCCAGTCTGAATTCACTGATGCCTACAGCAGCATAATTGCCAATCTGTAACTGTGCTACAAGTTGATCTATCTTATTCCACATATAGGTTTCCCTCGCTATCCGAAGGTAGAGCGTTCCTATGAAACCGTTCGTAAGCCAAAATGGTGTAAAGCGAAGAAGCAATTACCATTAATTTATGTGGAAAAAATTTTTGAGTGTTCCTAGACCCAACAAATAACCTATCAAAACATACCAAATAGCACATAAAAGCTAAAATAACGCTAACATATAGCAAAAGCAGGAATTACATGATAAATATACAGCCTATATAACGTAGACATAATGTATGTACAGTGTAGTTTCACTTACCAGAATCGGGAAGATTTAGCCAAAACCAATTTGTAGAAAAAAATTGGCACGTACACGCATGTGCACACACCTGCCTGCGCAAGGCTTCACGGTCATGCTAGTCTTTCTCGGGGTAAACACAAGTTTAAAGCGGGCATCTTTTCTCGTAAAAGCAAAAATCCTCTTCGGATTTCTTTCGGTCAGCAAAAACAGGTACTAATATTGGTCTTTCGTAAAAGCGAAGTGGCGTAAAGCGGGGGACACCTATACTGCATACATTCAAATATAACACCTTCGGTCCTATATCCGTCACCCCTTTCTGCAACTCACCCCATTGACTGCAATTTTGCCCTATCATCAGCCTCTGCTTGCTAGCAGCCTCACTGCACACTACCTCTGTTTGTAAGTCAAATCATCCTCAGCCCAATTACTCCGGTTCTCTTCCCCATGCCAAATTAGATTAAGCCCTCCCAAACAGCTTTAGCAAACATGCCTGCAACAATATTAGTCCCCCTTAGGTTCGTATACATAGGTAACTATATTAGAACAAACAAATAGACATAAGAAAGTTAAACTACAAGGAAAATAACAATTATACACTAATCTAATGTCCTCCACCTTTAAGTTGAGATTCCTGGGAGTATCTGCAAAGGAACAGCTCTCTGTTTAGGGTGGCACGATAGCATAATGGTCAGCTGTAAGATCGGGGTTCAATTTCCACCACTATCTGTAAAGTGTTTGTACGTTCTGTCCATGAACGCATGGGTATCATGCGGGTGCTCCAGTTCCCTCCTACTTTCCAAAGACATACTGGTTATGGTTAATAAGTTGTGGGCATTCTATGTTGGCAGCAGAAACATGGCAGCAGTTGCAGGCTGCCCCCTGTACAATCCTCAGACTGTGTTGGTAGTTGATGCAAACAATGCATTTCACTGAATGTTTTGATGTACATGCGACAAATAAAGCTAATCTTTAATTTTTCCCAAGATTTATAGAATATTGCAAAATGTTGTAACACAGATACACTGAAGTTCAGATTTCAGCAGGTAAGTTAATAAGTACAGAATTTGGATCTGTCCACTTTTTAATTCCAAGATTATCCATTGAATTAATAGAATATAAATATAATCACAGCTTTTAGAAGAGACCATAAGACAAGGGAGCAGAATTAGGCCTTTCAGCCCATCAAGATTGCTCCACCATTCTATCTTGGCTGATCCTGGATCCCACCTGCCTTCTGAAGAAGAGCAATACAAAACATACTGTGAAATGCACTGGTTGTGACAATGACCAACACAGTCAAAGATGTACTAAAGCATGTGTGTTGTCATCTCAGAGTTGCGGTGGTGACATCTTAACGGCTATGTTTCAGAGAGAAGAGGCTGAAGCGAGAGAGGCAGAGCGGCAGAGACAGGAGCGGGAGCGAATCATGCAACAGAACGAGCAAGAGCGGCTTGCCCGGAGGAAGGTGGGTCTGAACGGGCTCTATCTTTGCAGGGCAAGGGTCGGTTGCAGAACTCAACAGAGCCTAGGCTGGGAGGCAAGACGGACAGGCTAGCATCCAGTTATAAATGAAGGATGGAGAATGATAAAACGTGAAAAATACTAAGTACTACAGATGAGCAAACAAAATGTTCGAGGTACTCAGATGGTCTGGTCTTACCACATGCAGAAAGGCCATACTGTACACGTGTGTGATGATGTTCCCTAAAGCTGGTCCTTGGGTGTTACTGAGCTCTGTCTTCAGTGTCCTGTAGCAGAGACGGGAAGTGAGCATCTGTTACCCCCATTCCTCCTAACGGCAGTCAGGTGTTTAGGGCCACAGCATTGCTCTCTTCCACATAGTGTGGGGCTGGATCCTCTGACCATAGAGTTCCACACAGTGTGGGGCTGGATCCTCTGACCATAGAATTCCACACAGTGTGGGGCTCGATCCTCTGACCATAGAATTCCACACAGTGTGGGGCTCGATCCTCTGACCATGGAGTTCCACACAGTGTGGGGCTCGATCCTCTGACCATAGAATTCCACACAGTGTGCGGCTCGATCCTCTGACCATGGAGTTCCACACAGTGTGGGGCTCGATCCTCTGACCATAGAGTTCAGTGAAGACAGTGCTATCAGAGAGCAAGTCAAAAGTTTGAAACATGAGAAGCAATTTGGGAAGTGATGCTTAGTGACAATAACAGACCAATCACAGAAACAATCCTCCTCCATCTCCCACTGTCTTCCATTACAAATCTAACATTTAGATCCACTGCCAATTTACTAAATCCCATCGACTCCAACCTTTGGGAACAATCACCCATGTGGGACCTCATCAGTAAGCTAACCCTTGCTGAAGTCCATGTGGACTGCATTGTCCTCATCAATATTCATTATTACTTCATCAAAAAAATTCAATTAGGTAGATCTTCCCCTAACAAGGCTGACAATGTGTCAATAATCCTGTCTCTCAACTTTTTCCAATAATTTCCCTCCCACTGATGTTCAGCCTCACCAGCCTGTCTTCTGCTGTTCTCCTGGGATGATGGAGCCACATTTGCCTTCTATCTCTATCGAGGTTCGGCAATCTCCCGTAGCAGTCTGGGGCATATGTCATCACACCAGGGAATAGTCCAGTTTGAAGGTATAGATCAGTGGTCCCCAACCTCCGGACCGATACATTGCTGCGAAGAATGCAAGGGTGCAGCGGTAGCGTCCCGCACCCAGCATATAGTTAAGAAAAAAGCCGAAATAAACAAGCTAATTAATTAGGTGCCGCCCGGCACATAGATGTCAGCCCAGATCAGAGGTGATTGCAGATTGTGTCACCTCTGATCTGGGCTGACATTTACGTACCGGGTGGCACCTAGTTAATTAGTGCATCCCGGCTACCGCCGCACACCTGCATTCTTTGCGGCAGTGTATCGGTCCGCAGCCCGGAGGTTGGGGACCACTGGTCTAGATCATCAGTATCTTCATAAGTTAGAAATTGCATTCAAGGTCATGCACCGTTAAAGTAATTAAAATATTTAAATTAATGTATATCAGGTAAAAGTGTTTACTTGCTTTGTCTAGGCTACTAATTTCTCTGGTATACCTGGTTGGGCTTTCTGTAGGGGTTAATGGGGGAGTTGTGGGGAATCTGCAGGGTGAGACTTACTGAGCTTGTGGCCGGTGCTTTACCGAATGGACAGCTGCATCTCTCTGTCCTTGCACTGCCCACGTACAGCAGCTCTCCAGACACATCCGTCCTTACACAGGAGGTCTCCGAATCAGGATCAGCTCCCAGGTGACATCACATGAGATTGCAATCAGACTAACTGATTTCTGGCTGATACCTCACTCAAAGCAAACAGGCCCAGCACAGTGAAGACCTGCAGAGGGCAGCAAAGTTTCAAGTCATCTGCTCAGTAGTTACTTGGTTTGAATTTGGTCCACTCTGGCTGCATCACATCTCTGATCTGTGGCTGTTCTGTAGCTCACAAGACCCGTGTCTGACTGGTCTGAGGTGATATGTGTGCGTGCAGGGGAATTAACCCTCTGCTTTCACCAGATTTCTGTGCTGAAGTTATAACCCTTTCCTTGTGCTTCCCAACATGAGAGAATATTCATATACCCAGGACATCTTCAAGGAGCGGTGTCTCAGAAAGGCAGCGTCCATTATTAAGGACCTCCAGCACCCAGGGCATGCCCTTTTCTCACTGTTACCATCAGGTAGGAGATACAGAAACCTGAAGGCACACACTCAGCGATTCAGGAACAGCTTCTTCCCCTCTGCCACCCGATTCCTAAATGGACATTGAGCCCATGAACACTATCTCATTTTTTTTAAATATATATTATTTGTTTTTTTACATGATTTTTAATCAATTTAATATATGTATACTGTAATTGATTTACATATTATTATTAGTATTTTCCCCTCTTCTTCTATATTATGTATTGCATTGAACTGCTGCTGCAAAGTTAACAGATTTCACAACACATGTCGGTGATAATAAACCTGATTCTGAATCTAATTCCAGACTCAAACCTGGAGTCAGAGCAGCTTCGATTCTGGCTGCAGGCTTTCACATTATTTCATGTGTAAAGTGTATATCTTCTGCGTGTAAGGTTTGAATATTTTATTTAGTTCCTAATGTCCTGCACAAGTTAATGTTTCCTGTAATTTACAGAGAATTAAAGAGATCATGAGGAGAACCAGGAAGGATGATCAGGAACAATCAAAGGTGAATTCATTGCAATCGGTTATGTTTCCAGATTCTATTCCTGCAAGTTTTATTTTTCCTGCCCAGCCCCCGTACTTCACACCTGGCAATTCCGTGCTAAATCTACACCCTCGCTAATTCCAGGATAAAGACAAACACCAAAGCCAAGGAAGAAGGTGTTTCCACACCAACAGCCTCAGGGAGACTATTGGGGTACCGCAAGGCTCAGTGCTGGGACCCCAGTTGTTTACAATATATATTAATGACTTAGATGAGGGAATTAAATGCAGCATCTCCAAGTTTGCCGATGACACGAAGCTGGGCGGCAGTGTTAGCTGTGAGGAGGATGCTAAGAGGATGCAGGGTGATTTGGATAGGTTAGGTGAGTGGGCAAATTCATGGCAGATGCAATTTAATGTGGATAAATGTGAGGTTATCCACTTTGGTGGCAAGAACAGGAAAACAGATTATTATCTGAATGGTGGCCGATTAGGAAAAGGGGAGGTGCAACGAGACCTGGGTGTCATTATACACCAGTCATTGAAAGTGGGCATGCAGGTACAGCAGGCGGTGAAAAAGGCGAATGGTATGCTGGCATTCATAGCAAGAGGATTTGAGTACAGGAGCAGGGAGATACTACTGCAGTTGTACAAGGCCTTGGTGAGACCACAGCTGGAGTATTGTGTGCAGTTTTGGTCCCCTAATCTGACGAAAGACATTCTTGCCATAGACAAAGAAGGTTCACCAGATGGCAGGACTTTCATATGATGAAAGACTGGATCGGCTAGGCTTATACTCTCTGGAATTTAGAAGATTGAGGGGGGATCTTATTGAAACATATAAAATTCTAAAGGGATTGGACAGGCTAGATCAGGAAGATTGTTCCCGATGTTGGGGAAGTCCAGAACGAGGGGTCACAGTTTGAGGATAAAGGGGAAGCCTCTTAGGACCGAGATGAGGAAAAACTTCTTCACACAGAGAGTGGTGAATCTGTGGAATTCTCTGCCACAGGAAACAGTTGAGGCCGGTTCATTGGCTATATCTAAGAGGGAGTTAGATATGGCCCTTGTGGCTAAAGGGATCAGGGGGTATGGAGAGAAGGCAGCTACAGGGTTCTGAATTGGATGATCAGCCATGATCATACTGAATGGCGGTGCAGGCTCGAAGGGCCGAATGGCCTACTCCTGCACCAATTTTCTATGTTTCTATTGATCGAGGAGTTCACTGACTGAGCCATAAATACTTGCTACAGAAGCAGGTCAGGGGATTGAGATCCTGTTGCCTTTGACTTGGCCTTTGACTGCACCTCAGTCAGCTGTGTCACTGCATTGCCCGTGCAGACAGTAGCTGCTGGCAAGAGCTGTAAGATTACAGCACCTCAACTAGTTGTGTCACTGTGCTGTCCATAAGGAATTTCACCTTGATTTGGGTTCTGAAGGTTTTGGAATATAATTGTGAATTCAGAAGTCGTGTGTGCAGGAGTGATGAGAGGGTTAATTTGACTGTGGTTTCTGTGCTGCAGAATAGAGCTTGAATTCTACCTATGGAGGATGTGCTCTGCAGAAACCCCTGTACATGCAGCCTGAAATGTTGGGGTTCGCAGATCCTGTTCCCCTCCAAAATCTCGCTGAGGTTGTGGTGTACTGTAGCTCAAAATTTCATGTGTGATCAATCGATTCTTGCTGGGTAAAACTTGAGTATTGGCCATGATGGGCTGGCTGGCCGCCTGCATAGCATATAAATGTCCAACAGTGAGTGTCTCCACTTTTTTTGCACAACAGACTGAAAGATTGCATGATGAGGCAGCTGAAGAGAGCGGTGAGGATGAGCCAAGAAATGGGGATACAGATGAAGTAGGTGAGTGAGTGGATATAGGTTTTAAATTTCTGCTTGAGGCCTCTTGTGTTGGCACGTGGCCAAGTGGTTAAGGTGTTTGTCTAGTTCGAGCCTTGGCCGAGGCAGCGTGTTGTGTCCTTGAGCAAGGCACTTAACCATACATTGCTCTGTGACAACACCAGTGCCAAGCTGTATGGGTCCTAATGCCCTTCCCTTGGACAACATCGGTGGCGTGGAGAGGGGAGACTTGCAGCATGGGCAACTGCTGGTCTTCCATACAACCTTGCCCAAGGCTGTGCCGTGGAAACTTTCCAAGGTGCAAATCCATGATCTCATGAGACTAACGGATGCCTATTGAGGCCTCTAAAATCATAACAGACCTGAGCAGCCCTCTATCCCAACCACCCAGACAAAGATGGGCTTCTGACCAGCTGTCACTGGGTTACATGTGATTTGGGTGAAAGTATGGTGCAGATCTTCACGCTGCTCTTACATAGGAGCCTGCGAGGTCCAGTACCAGAACTGATGCAGACCTGACTCAGTGATACATAGTTCCCCGGCTCTAACATCAACAGCCCCTTGTGCTGCACTGGCTACTCAACAAGCCCAAAGGGACAGCCAGACATTCAGCAGCTCTGCCAACACTCAAATCCACTGTAGTTCAGGGAGACGTCTCTACCAGCATGACTGTCCCCACTCTGGGACACCTACCGCCCCTCCTCCCCACTTCGGACTGACTGGTCCCACTCACTGTAGGATCCCCAGCACACACCTAACCGTCCCCACCAGCCAGAGCCATGCAATCTTGCTGTTCATAAGAGGAATTCTGCAGATGCTGGAAATTCAAGCAACACACATCAAAGTTGCTGTTTGTTTGTTTAAAACAGATCCAATGTGTCACTGCAGATGTTAAAGCTTTTCCCTCCCCCTCCCCCACTCCCGACCCCCACTCCCGACCCCCTCTCCCCAACCCCCTCTCCTCCTCACCCCCTCACCCCCTCATCCCCTCACCCCTCTCATCCCCTCACCCCTCTCATCCCCTCACCCCTCTCATCCACTCACCCCTCTCTCCCCATCACCTCCCTCTCCCCCTCACCCCCTCTCCCTCTCCCCATCCCTCATTCCCTCTCATTCCTCTCCCCAACCCCCTCGCCCCTCTCCCCCTCCCCTTTCCCCCCTCTCCTCTCTCCCCTCCCCTTTCCCCCACACCCCACGACCCCTGCCACCCCTCCACCCACCCCCGTCCCCCCACCCCCCTCCCCCTCACCCTCTTCTCCTCCTGCTCACCCCCACCCTCTCATTCCCTCTGATCCTCATCACCTCACCCCATCATCCCCCACCGCTCACCTCCTCTCCCCCACCTTCACCATCCCTCTTTCTCTCTCCCCATTCCCCCGCCACCTCTCCCCTGCCATCCTTCACCCTCACCGTCCCCCACTCCACTCCGTCCTCTCTCCCCCCATCCCTCTCCCAACCTCTCAACCTCTCTCTCTCCATCTCTCCCTCTGCCCTCGCCCTCCTCCTTGTTCCTCCCACTCTCCACTCACCCATTCTCCTCGATCTCTCCCCTCCCCATCCCCCTCTACCCTTCCCTCTCTCTCCCCTCTGTCTCCCCCTTCCACCCCCCTCTCTCCCACCCCCCTCTCCCCCCCTCCGCTTCTCTCCATCCCTGCCTCTCTGTCTTTGCATTTCTCAGATAGCACCAATGGAATGGATGAACTTCAAGACCCATCTCATGATTGTGTGGAGTTGACTGAAGCTGTAGGAGAGGAACCAATAGGATTAAACGGTGTCAGCGTAATCGATAATATTGCAGTGCATCTGAATGAAGAGTCAGTGATGGGTGTAAGGTAGGTACCTATATTTGTCAGTCAGTGGTTGGGCGTCGAGCTAGCCACTCGGCCTCGTGAAAAAAAAGGGTCAAGTCAGGAACGTTCATATCGTGACCCGGTTAATCCGAAAGGAGAGCAATCCTGACACCACGCGCCAGACAAGAATGGCTGAATGTCTGGTGCGACATGATTTAAAAAGAAGTGGTGACTGTAGGGTAGGTGTCTGTATTTCAGTCATAGAGTCAATGATGGGTGTAAGGTAGGTGTCTATATTTGATCCTATGGCAAATATAGACACCTGCTTTACATCCATCACTATTTAAAGACACCTAACCTTACACCCATCATTGACTCTTGAGTCAGTGATGGGTGTAAAGTAGACGTCTGTATTTGTGAGTAGTGCTGAGTGTAAGGTGGCTGGTGTCTGTATTTGTCATAGAGTCAGTGATGGGTATAAGGAGGAAGCAGCAGAAAGGAAATTATAGACTAGCAGCCTGACCTCAGTGGTTGGGAAGATGTTGGAGTGAATTCTTAAGGATGAGGTTATCGTGTACTTGGTGAAACAGGTCAAGATAAGACAAAGTCAGCATGGTTTCCTTGAGGGAAAATCTTGCCTGACGAACCTGTTGGAATTCTTTGAGGAGATTACGTCTTGGAGAGATAAAGGAGATGCAGTGGATGTTGTATATTTGGACTTTAAGAAGGCCTTTCACAAGGTACCACATATGAGGCTGTTTACCAAGGCATTACAGGAAAGTTAGTAGCATGGTTAGAGTATTGGCTGATTGGTAGGAGGCAGCGAGCGGGAATAAAAGGATCCTTTTCTGGTTGGCTGCCAGTGACTAGTGGTGTTCCACAGTGGTCGGTGTTAGGAACACTTTTTTTATGCTGTTCATCAGTGATTTAGATGATGGAATAGATGACTTTGTTGCCATGTTTGCAGATGATACGAAAATTGGTGGAGGGGCAGGTAGTGTTGAAGAAACAGGTAGGCTGCAGAAGGACTTAGACAGATTAGGATTATGGGCAAGAGAGTAGCAAATAAAATACAGTGTTGGAAAATGCATGGTCATGCACTTCAGTAGTAGAAGTAAATGTGCGGACTATTTTCTAAATGGGGAGAAAATCTGACAATCTAAGATGCAAAGGGACTTGGGAGTCCTTGTGCAAAAACACTCTAAAGGTTAACTTGCAGGTAGGGTTGGTGATGAGGAAGGCAATGCAAAGTTAGCATTCATTTCAAGAGGTCTTGAAAAAAAGAGCAGGGACGTGATGCTTTATAAGGCATTGGTGAGGCATCATCTGGAGTATTGGTCTCCTCATCTGAGAGACGATGTGCTGGCATTGGAGAGGGTTCAGAGGCGGTTCACAAGGCTGATTGCGGGACTGGAAGGGTTATCATATGTTTGATAGCTCTGGGTCTGCTTTTGCTGGAATTTAGAAGGATGAGGGAGGATCTCATTGAAACCTTTCAAATGCTGAAATGCCTAGACAGAGTAGATGTGGAAAGGATGTATCCCTTGGTGGGGGAGTCTAGGATAAGAGGGCACAAGGATAGAGGGGCGTCCATTCAAAACAGAGAAGCGAGAAATTTCTTTAGTGAGAGGGTGGTGAATTTGTGGAATTTGTTACTACAGGCAGCTGAGGAGGCCACGTCATTGGTTGTATTTAAGGCCGAGATTGTTAGGTTCTTGATAGGACATGGCATCAAAGGTCACAGGGAGAAGGCTGGGGAGTGTAGCTAAGGAGAGGGAAAAAAGATCAGCCATGGTTGAATGGCAGAGCAGACTCGGTGTGCCAAATGGCCTAATGCTGTTCCGATGTCTTGTGGTCTTATGCTAAGTTAGGTATCTGTATTTGTTAGTCAGCGATGGGTGTAAGGTAGGTAAAACACAGAAATTTACAGCACATTACAGGCCCTTCGGCACACAATGTTGCGCCGACCATGTAACCTACTCTAGAGACTGCCTAGAATTACCCTACCGCATAGCCCTCTATTTTTCTAAGCTTCATGTACCTATCTAAGAGGCTCTTAAAAGGTCCTATTGTATCCGCCTCCACCACCATCGCCGGCAGTGCATTCCACACACCTACCACTCTCTATGTGAAAAACTTACCCCTGACATCTCCTCTGTACCTGCTTCCAAGCACTTTGAAACAGTGCCCTCTCGTGTTAGTCATTTGAGCCCTGGGAAAAAGCCTCTGGCTATCCACACGATTAATGCCTCTCATCATCTTATACACCTCTATCAGGTCACCTCTCATCCTCCAAGGAGAAAAGGCCAAGTTCCCTCAAACTATTTTCATAAAGCATGTTCTTCAATCCAGGCAACATCCTTGTAAATTTCCTCTGCGTTCTCTCTATAGTATCCACATCCTTCCTGAAGTGAGGTGACCAGAACTGAACACAGTACTCCAGATGGGGTCTAACTAAGTATAGCTGTAACATTACCTTACAACTCTTGAACTCAATCCCACGGTTGATGAAGTCCATTACACCATACACCTTCTTAACAACACTGTCAACCTGCACGGGAGCTTTGAGTATCCTATGTTCAGTGAACCCAAGATCTCGCTAAACCTCCACACTACCAAGAGCCTCACCATTAACATTATATTCTGTCTTCTACCGAAATGAACCACTTCACACTTGTCTGGGTTGAACTCCATCTGTGCTTCTCAGCCCAGTTCTTTGTCCTATCGATGTCGCGCTGTAACCTCTGATAACCCTCCAGACTATCCAGACTTGGGAGTCCTCGTACAGGATTCCCTTAAAGTTAACCTCCAGGTTGAGTCAGTAGTGAAGAAGGCGAATGCAATGTTGGCATTCATTTCTAGAGGAATAGAGTATAGGAGCAGGGATGTGATGTTGAGGCTCTATAAGGCGCTGGTGAGACCTCACTTGGAGTACTGTGGGCAGTTTTGGTCTCCTTATTTAAGAAAGGATGTGCTGACGTTGGAGAGGGTACAGAGAAGATTCACTAGAATGATTCCGGGAATGAGAGGGTTAACATATGAGGAACGTTTGTCCGCTCTTGGACTGTATTCCTTGGAGTTTAGAAGAATGAGGGGTGACCTCATAGAAACATTTCGAATGTTAAAAGGCATGGACAGAGTGGATGTGGCAAAGTTGTTTCCCATGATGGGGGAGTCTAGTACGAGAGGGCATGACTTCAGGATTGAAGGGCGCCCATTCAGAACAGAAATGCGAAGACATTTTTTTAGTCAGAGGGTGGTGAATCTATGGAATTTGTTGCCACGGGAAGCAGTGGAGGCCAAGTCATTGGGTGTATTTAAGGCAGAGTTTGATAGATATCTGAGTAGCCAGGGCATCAAAGGTTATGGTGAGAAGGCGGGGCAGTGGGACTAAATAGGATAAAATGGATCAGCTCATGATAAAATGGCGGAGCAGACTCGATGGGCCGAATGGCCTACTTCTGCTCCTTTGTCTTATGGTCTTATGGTCTTATCCACAAGAAACCCAACTGTTGTATCATCAGCAAACTTACTAATCCACCCACTACTTCTTTATCCGTGTGAATTATAAAAATCACAAAGAGGGAGTGGTTCCAAAACAGATCCCTGCGGAACACCACTGGTCACCATCCTCCATGTAGAACACGAACCATCTACAACCACCCTTTGCCTTCTGTGGACAAGCCAATTCTGGATTCATTGGATCCCATGCCTCATGACATTCTGAATGAGCCTCGCATGGGGAACCTAATCAAATGCCTTACTGAACTCCATATACACTACATCCACTGCTCTACCTTCATCTATGTGTTTTGTTGCATCGTCAAAAGTATTCAATCAGATTTGTAAGGCACGACCTGTCCTTGACAAAGACATGCTGGCTATCCCTAATCAGATTATATTTATCCAAATGCCCATAAATCCTGTCTCTCAAGATCTTCTCCAACGACTTGCCCACCAGTGAAGTCAGATTCACTAGTCTATAATTTCCTGGGTTATCTCTACTCCGTTTCTTGAAAAAGGGAAAAATGTTTGCAACCCTCCAGTCCTCCGGAACCTCTCCCGTCCCTGTTGATGATGCAAAAATCATTGCCAGAGACTCAGCAATCTCCTCCCTCACTTCCCACAGTAGCTTGGTTCCATTACAGGAAGGGCATGGAAACCATAGAAAGGATGCAGAGGAGATTTACAAGGATGTTGCCTGGATTGGGGAGCATGCCTTATGAGAATAGGTTGAGTGAACTTGGCCTTTCTCCTTGGAGCGACGGAAGATGAGAGGAGACCTGATAGAGGTGTATAAGATAATGAGAGGCATTGATTGTGTAGATAGTCAGAGGCTTTTTCCCAGGGCTGAAATGGTAGCATGAGAGGGCATAGTTTTAAGGTGCTTGGAAGTAAGTACAGAGGAGATGTCGGGGTAAGTTTTTTACGCAGAGAGTGGTGAGTGTGTGGAATGGGCTGCCGGCGACGGCGGTGGAAACGATAGGGTCTTTTAAGAGTCTCCTGGATGGAGACATAGAGCTTAGAAAAATAGAGGGCTATGGGTAAGCCTAGGTAATTCTAAGGTAAGGTCATGTTCAGCACAGCTTTGTGGGCAGAAGGGCCTGTATTGTGCTGTAGGTTTTCTATGTTTCTATATCTTATCCGGTCCCAGCGACTTATCTAACTTAATACCTTACAAAAGCTCCAACACATCCTCTTTCATAATGTCTGTACACTCAAGCGTTTCAGTCCACTGTAAGTCATCCCCACAATTGCCAAGGTCCTTTTCACTGGTGAATACTGAAGCAAAGTATTCATTAAGTACCTCTGCTACCTCTTCCAGCTCCATGCCCACATTTCCACTCTTGTTCCTGATGGGCCTGTTCTCACACGGCTCATCCTCTTGCTCTTCACATACTTGTAGAATGCCTTGGGGTTTACCTTAATCCTGCTTGCCAAAGCCTTCTCATGGCCACTGCTAGCTCTCCTAATTTCATTCTTGAGCTCCTTCCTGGCAACCTTGTAATTTTCCAGAGTTCTAACAGTATCTCATTTCTTCAACATTTTGTAAGCTTTTCTTTCCTTCCTAACTAGATTTTCTACATCCTTTTTACACCACAGTTCTTTTAACTTACCGTCCTTTCCGTGCCTCAATGGAGCATATCTATGCAGAGCACCATGTAAGTGTTCCCTGACCATTTGCCACATTTCTGCTATGCATTTCCCTGAGAACATCTCCTAATTTATGTTCCCAAGTCCCTGCCTAATAGCATCATATTTCCCCCAACCCCCAATTAAATGTTTTCCCAAAGTGTTTGTTCCTATCCCTCTCCAGTGCCATGGTAGAGAAGATGGAATTGTGATCACTGCCTCCAAAATGCGCTCTCACCAAGAGATCGGACACCTGACCAGGTTCATTTCCCAATACCAGTTCAAACACAGCCTCTCCTCATGTTGGCTTATCTACATATTGTGTCAGGAAGCCTTCGCAAACACACCTAACAAACTCCACCCCATCTAAACCCCTTGCTCTAAGAAGATGCCAGTGAATATTAGGAAAGTTAAAATCACCCATCACAACAAGCCTATTATTATTGCACCAGTCTAGAATCAGTCTCCCCATCTGCTCCTCAATCTCCTCCACGTTTATTAATGACCTGGATGTGGGGGTAGAAGGGTGGGTTGGCAAGTTTGCAGATGACACAAAGGTTGGTGGTGTTGTAGATAGTGTAGAGGATTGTCAAAGATTGCAGAGAGACATTGATAGGATGCAGAAGTGGGCTGAGAAGTGGCAGATGGAGTTCAACCCAGAGAAGTGTGAGGTGGTACACTTTGGAAGGACAAACTCCAAGGCAAAGTACAAAGTAAATGGCAGGATACTTGGTAGTGTGGAAGAGCAGAGGGATCTGGGGGTACATGTCCACAGATCCCTGAAAGTTGCCTCACAGGTGGATAGGGTAGTTAAGAAAGCTTATGGGGTGTTAGCTTTCATAAGTCAAGGGATAGAGTTTAAGAGTCGCAATGTAATGATGCAGCTCTATAAAACTCTGCTTAGGCCACACTTGGAGTATTGTGTCCAGTTCTGGTCACCTCACTATAGGAAGGATGTGGAAGCATTGGAAAGGGTACAGAGGAGATTTACCAGGATGAAGCCTGGTTTAGAGAGTATGCATTATAATCAGAGATTAAGGGAGCTAGGGCTTTACTCTTTGGAGAGAAGGAGGATGAGAGGAGACATAATAGAGGTGTACAGGGTAATAAGAGGAATAGATAGAGTGGATAGCCAGCGCCTCTTCCCCAGGGCACCACTGCTCGATACAAGAGGACATGGCTTTAAGGTAAGGCGTGGGAAGTTCAAGGGGGATATTAGAGGAAGGTTTTTTTACTCAGAGAGTGGTTGGTGCGTGGAATGCACTGCCTGAGTCAGTGGTGGAGGCAGATACACTAGTGAAGTTTAAGAGACTAGTAGACAGGTATATGGAGGAATTTAAGGTGGGGGCTTATATGGGAGGCAGGGTTTGAGGGTCGGCACAATATCGTGGGCCGAAGGACCTGTACTGTGCTGCACTATTCTATGTTCTATGTTCTATGTCTCTTTTACTATTGGAGGGTCTATAAAAAACACCCAGTAGAGTGATTGCCCCCTTCCTGTTTTTGACTTCCACCCACAATGATTCTTTAGACAATTCCTCCATGACTTCCTCCTTTTCTGCAGCCATGATACTATCCTTGATTAGCAAAGACACTCCCCCACCTCTTTTGCCTGTCCTTTTTGAGAGGTCTAAAGCCTGGCACATTCAGCAGCTATTCTTGCCCCTGAGACATCCACGTCTCTGTAATGGCCACAACATCATAGTTCCACGTATTGGTCCATGCTCTAAGTTCATTTGTCTTACTTGCGATACTCCTTGCATTAATATAGACACATCTCAAACCATCTGGCTGAGTGCTTCTTTGCTCTATCATCTGCCTATGCTTCCTCATAAACTCCCTACAAACTGTGTCTACTTGTACGCCAACCGCCCCATCCTCTGCTTCTTCACTTCGGTCCTACCCCCCTGCAGATCTATTTTAAACCGTCCCCAATAGCATTACCAAACCTCCATTCCAGAATATTGGTTCCCCTCCAGTTCAGGTACAACCCGTCCCAGTTGTACAGGTCACTCCTTCTGCAGAAAAGGTTCCAATGAAACCCTGCCCCCTGCACCATCTCCTCAGCCACTCATTCGTCTGCGCTATTTTCCTGTTCTGACCTTCCCGAGCTCATTGCACAGGGGGTAATCCAAAGATTGCTACCTTGGAGGCCCTGCTCTTCAGCTTCATTCCTAACTCCCTAAACTTACTGTGCAGGACCTCTACCCCTCTCCTGCCTATGTCACTGGTACCGAGCAGTGGCATGCAAAAGTTTGGGCACCCCTGGTCAAAATTTCTGTTACTGTAAATAGTTAAGCGAGTAAAAGATGAACTGATTTCCAAAAGGCATAAAGTTAAAGATGACACATTTCTGTAATATTTTAAGCAAGAAAACTTTTATTTCCATCTTTTACAGTTTCAAAATAACAAAAAAGGAAAAGGGCCTGAAGCAAAAGTTTGGGCACACTGCATGGCAGTACTTAGTAACACCCCCTTTGGCAAGTATCACAGCTTGTAAATGCTTTTTGTAGCCAGCTGAGAGTCTTTCAATTCTTGTTTGGGGGATTTCTGCCCATTCTTCCTTGCAAAAGGCTTCTAGTTCTGTGAGATTCTTGGGCCATCTTGCATGCACTGCTCTTTTGTGGTCTATCCACAGATTCTCGATGATGTTCAGGTCAGGAGACTGTGAGGGCCATGGCAAAACCTTCAGCTTGTGCCTCTTGAGGTAGTCCATTGTGGATTTTGAGGTGTGTTTAGGTTCATTATCCTGTTGTAGAAGCCATCCTCGTTTCATCTTCAGCTTTTTTACAGACGGTATGATGTTTGCTTCCAGAATTTATTTGCTGATATTTAATTGAATTCATTCTTCCCTCTACCAGTAAATGTTCCCCGTGCCACTGGCTGCAACACAAGCCCAAAGCATGATCGATCCTCCTCTGTGCTTAACAGTTGGAGAGGGATTCTTTTCATGAAATTCTGCACCCTTTTTCCTTCAAACATACCTTTGCTCATTGCAGCCAAGAAATTCTATTTTAACTTCATCAGTCCACAGGACTTGTTTCCAAAATGCATCAGGCACGTTTAGATGTTCCTTGGAACCTTTTGAGTAGAACTTTTTGGCCGCATGAGCAAATGTATGTTTGGAGTAAAAAGAATGCAGAATTTCATGAAAAGAGCCCCTCTCCAACTGTTAAGTACGGAGTTGGATCGATCATGCTTTGGGCTTGTGTTGCAGCTAGTGGTACAGGGATACATTTCACTGGTAGAGGGAAGAATGAATTCAATCAAATACCAGCAAATTCTGGAAACAAACATCACACCGTCTGTAAAAAAGCTGAAGATGAAAAGAGGATGGCTTCTACAACAGGATAATGATCCTAAACACACCTCAAAATCCACAATGGACTACCTCAAGAGGCGCAAGCTGAAGGTTTTGCCATGGCCCTCACCGTCCCCCGACCTAAACATCTTCGAGAATCTGTGGATAGACCTCGAAAGAGCAGTCCGTGCAAGACGGTCCAAGAATCTCACAGAACTAGAAGCCTTTTGCAAGGAAGAATGGGCGAAAAACCCCCAAACAAGAATTAATAGACTCTTAGCTGGCTACAAAAAACATTTACAAAGCTGTGATACTTGCCAAAGGGGGTGTTACTAAGTACTGACCATGCAGGGTGTCCAAACTTTTGCTTCGGGCCCTTTTCCTTTTTTGTTATTTTGAAACTGTAAAAGATGGAAATAAAAAAGTTTTCTTGCTTGAAATATTAACGAAATGTGTCATCTTTAACTTTATGCCTTTTGGAAATCAGTTCATCTTTTACTCGCTTAGCTATTCACAGTAACAGAAATTTTGACCGGGGTGCCCAAACTTTTGCATGCCACTGTATGTACCATGACCTTTGGCTGCTCACTCTTCCTCTGAAGAATATTCTGGCATCTCTTTTGTTGCCGCAGAATCCCCTAACTATTGAGTCCCCTGTGACTTGCTCCACCTGACTTCACCCTACCCTTCTGAGGCTCAGAGCCGACCCCAGTGCTATTGGTCTGGCTCCTGCTGCCTTGCCCAGATAGGTCATCCTCGTCGTCAGTGTCCAAAGGGTTATAGTTGTTACTGATGGGAACAGCCACCAGGGGACTCTGCACTGATTTTTTTCTCCCTTTACCTCTTTCAGTGTTCACCCATTTACTCCCTGAATTCTGCATCTGGGTGTAACCACCTGCTCAAAAGTCTTATGTATCTATCAATTGCTCTGCCTCCCGGATGATCCTTAGTTCATCCAGCTCCAGTTCCTTAATGCAGTCTTTTAAGAGCTGGAGTTGGTTGCACTTCCTGCAGGTGTAGTCATCAGAGAGACCATCAGGTTCCAGGAATTGCCACATCCTACAGGAGATGCATTCCACTGCTGTATCTGCCATCCTGCCTGCACTGTACAATGATCAACCAAGACCAAATCAGCAACAACGAAAGGAAAAACCTACCCTTCTTACCTGTTTCTCTGGCCTCAGCCGCTCCTCATCAAAGTCTCTTGAGTCAAAGCCTTTAAGTTCTTACCCTGACTCTAGCCCCCACTCCGAAGATGGCCGTTAGATCCTCTCTTTTATGGTTTAAAAAATAAGAAAAGCCCCCATGCAAAGAGAAAGGATTCACCACGTTTGGTGGTATTCGTGCCTGCCTTCTCTTGTTGCCAATGCCGTGGACACTTCCCTTGCCTGTGCACTGGCTACTGTTTTTAAGAAAAATACTCATGCAAGGAGATAGAACTCACCACATTTTCGTGAGTATGGATGTACAGATCTGAAATAATTCAGGAAACACTGGCAGCCTCAACATCGATTGTGTGAGAAACCCAGTGAGTGTCAATGTCAGTGACTTTCTGTTAGAACTGTCCACTTAACAGGAGGCTGACCTGGTAAATCCAAATAGTAACTAAAAATAGGTGAGAATAGAGCCAGAATTGTGTGTTATTGAGTAATATGAATCAAAAGATTTTGTTCATATTTTTGGGTTCTCTCACTAATATGCTTTTTATTTTCTTAATTAAGCACTGTACCAAAGGACAACTGTGTTATATCAGAACTTATAAATGTCGGTGAAGTAGATGGAAGTGTTGTACATCAGAATGGAAAGTCCAGCTCATGGATCATTGATGAGTTTATCGAGCTTGGTGTTTGTTCAAAGACAAGCAAGTTAACCGTGGCTGCCTGCGACGCCCAGGTTTGTAACCAAAGCATTCCGGAGATTGGATGTGAAGAGAATGGAGGAGTGACGTCTCTGGCCAAACCCATCGAGGGAGCAGCAGGTACAGTCTGCTTCAACACTTCCTAATGGTCTATGAGGTAATGGGATAGAGCCAAGTCCCATCACTCCGCTTGGGTACAGGCTGATAGGAACACTGGAATAATGTAGTGCATTGTTGCTCAGCTAATAATTCAAAGAACATCCACTCCAATTGTACCACTGCAGATCAGAAGTTTGAATTTGTTTTTTAAGCAATTGATCACTGTAGAAGTGTCCATTAAGTTTCCTGCATTAAAACACAAAGAGACAGCAGATGCTGAAGTCTAGAAAACAAGCAATCTGTTGAAGCATTTCAGTGAGTCAAGCAGCATCTGTGAAGGGTAAGGGCAAGGAATTGTTGACATTTCAAGTTGAAACGCTGAGCGGCGGAGCCTGCAGCATAGTTAAGTGCCAGTGTGTCTGTACCTTCATTGTGATCAGAATTGGCATGGCAATCAATGCAAGAAAGCCCATTTGTGCACAACCTTAAAGGCCTACCCCTTTGGAGGTACATGCCCTGCCAAAGAGATACTGCAGCCCTGGAAAATGTTGGTGTTGAAAATTGCAAATATCATTCCACTCTTCAAGAAAAGAGGAGGCAGCAGAAAGGAAATTATAGATCAGTTAGTCTGACCTCAGTGGTTGGGAATATGTTGGAGTCAATTGTTAAGATTAAGGTTATAGAGTATTTGTAACACAGGACGATAGGACAAAATCAGCATGGTTTTCTTGAGGGAAAATCTTACCTGACAAACCTGTTGGAATTCTTTGAGGAGATTAAATGTAGGATAGATAAAGGGAATGTAGTGGATGTTGTATATTTGGATTTTCAAGTCGTTGGGTGTATTTAAGGCGGAGATTGATAGGTTCTTGATGGGCCACGACATCAAAGTTTACAGGAAGAAGGCTGGGGAGTGTTACTGATGAGGGAAAAAAGGATCAGCCATGATTAAATGGTGGAGCAGACGCGATGGGCCAAATGGCCTAATTCTGCTTCTATGTCTTATGGTTCAAATGCAACTTATTAAGAATGGCAAGAAAATCACAGCTTTTGTTCCAGCTGGTTGCTTGAATTTCAGAGAGGAAAACGATGAAATTCTGGTTGCTGGTTTTGGTTGTTGGTGATGTTCCTGGTGTCCTTTTCAATGGGCTTAAAGTAGCCAATATATCTTAGTTGCCCTGTAAAAAGACAAGAAGGAAAGACCAACCTTGAAACTTTTCATTACATTAACAAATGTGGAAAATAAAATCTTTTAAAGTAAAAAACTTCATGCAAGATTTTGAACTGAAGTGCCAACAATTTCTTCTCATTCCTCCCCTACCCCAAACACTTCCTCTCCCTCTTCCCTCCCCCTCACCCTCCAAAATCCACCCTCATCTACCCTCTCCCTCATCCCCTCACTCTCCCCACCTCTCTTCCCCTCCCCTCTCTCTCCCTCTCTCCCCTTCCCCTTCTCCACCCTCTCTCTCCCCTATCCCCTCCTTTCCCTCACTCCCTCCTCCTCTCACTCCCTCCTCCCCTCTCCCTCTTCCCCTCTCCCTCTTCCCCTCTCCCTCTTCCCCTCTCCCTCTTCCCCTCTCCCTCTTCCCCTCTCCCTCTTCCCCTCTCCCTCTTCCCCTCTCCCTCTTCCCCTCTCCCTCTTCCCCTCTCCCTCTTCCCCTCTCCCTCCTCCCCTCTCCCTCCTCCCCTCTCCCTCCTCCCCCTCTCCTCCCCCTCTCCTCCCCCCTCTCCTCCCCCCTCTCCTCCCCCTCTCCTCCCCCCTCTTCCCCCCTCTCCTCCCCTCTCCTCCCCCCTCTCCTCCCTCCCTCTCTCTCTCCCTCCCTCTCTCTCCCCCTCCCTCTCTCCCCCCCTCCCTCTCTCCCCCCCTCCCTCTCTCCCCCCCCATGAAGCCCTCCCTCCTGCACCATCTCCTTAGCCACATATTTAGCTGCATTATCTTCCTATTTCTAGCCTCACTATCACGTGGCACGGGTAGCAATCCTGAGATTGCAACCCTGGAGGTCCTGTCCTTCAGCTTTGCACCTAACTCCCTAAACTCTCTTTGCAAGACCTCCTCCTTCTTCCTATACACGTCACTGGTCCCTACATAGACCATGACATCTGGCTGCTCACCCTCCCTCCTGAGAATACCAAGAACTCGATCCGAGATATCGCAGACCCTGGCACCAGGGAGATTCTTGCTCCCTGTGTGTATGGGAGTGGGGGCTGTAAGAAGGATGAGCAACCTAACTGTAGCACCTTAGTTCAGGGAGCCATTCAAAAGGGTGGGGGGGGGGGAGAGAAGAAAAATATAGTGGTAATTTGGGGATAGTATAGTCGGGGGAATAGACAGTTCTCTGTCCTGAGGTTAGAGAGTCCCGAAGGCTGTGCTACCTGGCTGGTTCCCGGGTTCAGGACATCTTATCTGACCTGCAGAGCAATTTGCAGTGGGAGGGGAAAGATCCAGTTGTCATGGTCCATGTGGGTACCAATGACAGAGGTAGAACGAGAAAAGAGGTTCTGCTGATGGAATATGAGCAGCTAGGACTAAATTAAACAGTTGAACTGAAAAGGTGGTAATCTCTGGATTACTATCTAAGCCACATGCAAATTGGCATATGGTCAAGAAGATTAGAGAGTTTAAATGTGTGGCTCAAGGATCGGTGTGAGAGAAGTGAGTTTGGTCATGGGAAATTGGCACCAGTATTGGGGAAGGAGGGAGCTGCACCAAACGGAATTGTGATGGGACCTGGATCTAGGCAAATCGTGTAACGAGGGCTATGGATAGGGCTTTAATCTAAGGAGTAGGGGGGTGGGTTTAACAGTTTGGAGAAGTATGGATAAAGTAAAAATGAAAAGTGTAAAGATAAACACCATAAGATACAAGAGAAGTAGTCGGCCATTCAGCCCATCGAGTCTGCTCCGCCATTGAATCACGGGCTGATCCAATTCTTCCAGTCATCCCCATTCTCCCCATACCCTTTGATGCCCTGGCAAATCAAGAACCTATCTATCTCTGCCTTAAATGCATCCAATGACTTGGCCTCCACAGCCGCTCGTGGCAACGAATTCCATAGGTTTACCATCATCTGACTAAAGTAATTTCTCCGCATCTCAGTTCTAAATGGACATCCTTGAATCCTGAAGTCGTGCCCTCTTGTCCTAGATTCCCCTACCATGGGAAATAACTTTGCCATATCTAATCTGTTCAGGCCTTTTAACATTTGGAATGTTTCTATGAAATCCCTTCTCATTCTCCTGAACTCCAGGGAATACAGCCCAAGAGCTGCCAGACATTCCTCATACAGTAACCCTTTTATTCCCAGAATCATTCTCGTGAATCACTTTGAACCTCTCCAATGTCAGTATATCCTTTCTAAAATAAGCAGCCCAAACTGCACACAATACTCCAAGTGTAGTCTCACAAGTGCCTTATACAGCCTCAACATCACATCCCTGCTCTTGTATTCTGTACTCTGGAAATGAATGCCAACATTGGATCTTGGGGTCCGAGTCCATAGGACGCTCAAAGCAGCTGCGCAGGTTGACTCTGTGGTTAAGAAGGCATACGGTGTGTTGGCCTTCATTAATCGTGGAATTGAATTTAGGAGCTGAGAGGTAATGTTATAAGGTAATGCTATAAGAACTGCTTTTGCCGGAGAGTGATGAATCTGTGGAATTCTCTGTTCAATGAAGCAGTGAAGGCTACCTCAGTGAATATATTTAAGACAAGGTTGGACAGTAGGGGAATTAAGGGTTATGGGGGAAAGACAGGTAGGTGGAGGTGAGTCCATGGCAAGATCAACCATGATCTTACTGAATGGCGGAACAGGGCTTGATGGGCCAGATGGCCTACTCCTGCTCATGTTTCTTATGTCTTATAGTCTTATCTTAAGCTCCTTAATCAAATCTACTTAACTACACAACACCCAATCCAGAATTTCCTTTCCCCTAGGGGGCTCAACCACAAGCTGCTTTAAGAAGCCATTTTGTAGACATTCTACAAATTCCAACATCAATCTGATTTTCCCAATCTACCTGCATAATGACTCATTCATTTTGCCTTTATTACATGCCTTTTCTATTTGTCACTGAAACTTATGTCCCACATCCTGGCTACCGTTCGGGAGCCTGTATATAACTCCCATCGGTGTCTTTTTACTCCTGCATTTTCCTAACTCTACCCAGAAAGATTCTACATCTTCCAGTCTTATGCCACTTCTTTCTCATGATTCGATTTCATTTTTTACCAACCGAGGCAACCCACCACCTTTGCCTACCTGTGCATATCCTTGGATGTTAAGCTCCCAACTGTGATCTTCTTTCAGCCATGTCTCACTGATGCCTACAACGTTTTACCTGTCAATCTCTTAACTGCGTTACAAGATCATCTTCCATATTTTGTATACTGCACGCATTTCAGTGTAACACTCAGTCCTGCATTCATCTCCCTTTTCTATTTTGCCCCCATATGTTATATCTCACGTCATCCCACTGACTGCAATTTTGCCCTATCACCTGACTGTCCATCCTCACAGTCTCACTACACACAGCATTGACTTGTATACCAACTGCACTATCACTCCAGTTCCCATCACCCTGCCAACTCCACAACAACTCTGCCAAATCTGCCCCTTCAGGTTCAGGCGTTACCCTTCTCTTTGTAGAGGTCATACCTTCCACAGGAGAGATCCCAATGTTCCAGTGTAAAAGTGGTTTTAAACTGAACAGCTGTATAGCCCACCTCTGTGTGTTGTACTCTATATATTTTAGGTTAGTTAGTGTGACTACAGTCTGAGAGGCATACAAAACCCACTGTAAACTGAATGGCTGTTTAACTAGCGTCTGCATTGTACTGTGTATGCTTTAGATGAGTGTGACTGCAGTCTGAGAGCACATGAAACACATTGTAAACTGTATGGCTGTATAGCCTGCCTCTGTGCTATGCACTGTGTACATTTTAGGCAGTGGTGCAGCTAACTGAGAGACTGCCTCATAGCACCTGGTGACTTGGGTTCATTTCTGACCTCTGGCACAGTCTGTGTAGAGTTTGCATGTTCTCCCTGTGGCTGTGGGCTTTCTCTGGGTGCTCTGGTTTCCTCCCACATCGCAAAGACGTATTAGTAGGTTAATTTAACCTTTGTAACTTGATCCTAGTGTAGAAGTGAGTGGTAGAATGTTCAGGGAGCTGGTGGGGGCAAGGGGAGATTAAAATCTGCCATTAATATAGGATTGGTGTAAATTGGTGGTTAATAGTATAGACCCATTGGGCTGAAGAGTGTATTTCTGTGCTGTATCGCTGACTGTCTTGTAATGTGAAATTTGTTCTGTTTTCCCAGAACTCTGAACGTCCTGATTGGAATTGCACTTACACATTCAGTATTTTACCGAGTGCTGAACACCTTGTTACATGAAGCTGCTTATAGAGGACTTCTCAGTGTGCGCAGAAGAACTAATGAATCCATCACCACGGTGAATGCTGGTTTACACCGTTCCATATTTCAGGAGCTTGCTCCTTGACTTCTGTTGGTAGATTTTTCTAACCTGTTTTTGGGTTAATCTGTCAAATTCCTTTCCTAACTCCCTCTCTTGTCAAACGAGTTATTTGGATCTACCTTGATTTTCATATTGGATTAGCTCTGGTTTGTCACCCTCGTCACACAGGAATGAGTTTATGCAGGGTGAATAGTGCTTATCGTTCTGTGAGCAGTTAATTCTGTTCAGTAAAGTTATTAATAATAACGTGACAGTAATGAACCAGCTATGGTTCACATAAAGCAATGGGGCTGAAAAAGTGTTGCAGTTCTGTTGTGAATCTGTTTCATGTGCAAAGTCAGACTTGTGATGCATTTTAACTTTTAATGGTTAAAGTGTGATGGCTTGTCTCACCTCAGTGATTATTCAACTGGAAATGTAGGTAATTATGATAGGATGTAGCAGCTAGGTAACACTCACTCCCCACACAGATGTTTAAATAGATTCGGCTGTGGGAGAGCTATATTGGGAGTGGGACAATGTAACAGTGAGTTGGGAGACGTGTTTCGAAGGAATATTGTGAGAAGTGGTGGAGCGCAGTAATATGAAAGTATTAGTTGAAGGTCATTACATTTCCGCTGTTTAATGTTGTACTGAAATAGAAATTGTGAATTAACCGATTATTTAATTGGCTCCTTTTTTCAGTTTCATCCTTCTAGAATATTCTATTTTTAATAAGCCTGCACTAACATACGTTAATGAAATAGCTTCTGTTATAAACTCTGTTTATTTGTTGTTAGGAACTTAGCATTTACATATATTTCACTTATTTTAAGGTAAGACGTTTTATTTGGCATAATGTATTTAAGTATTTCTGTATACATCTTAAGTATTAATTTGTTTTACATTCAAAACAGTATTGGGCCAGAAGACTATTTCCTGATGGTCTTTCTGTTCTGAGATTTCTCTTCCAAACATCATATTGTATTAATGAGGTATAAATAAGAAACGTTAAGGCAACATGTCAGGATCAGTTATCTTTGAAGAGCCTCTTCACTGCAGCCCAGCAGGTCACAATCCACTTTTGATAGATGTGGCTGTAAACCCTATGCTGCTTTCACCCTCAGCTTCCCAACGTATTTAGCTGCTGCCGTCCATAGGAAGGTGTATCTTTTCATAGCAGTTGTTCCATCTATGAGCTTTACTCAATGTTTTCCTGTTCTCAGTTTTTTTTTAATCCGATAAGGAGCCTCAGGCTGCAGTGACTGATATTCTCAGCTATATCGACTGCAAAAGGAATACCCTCACTTGGCTATTCAGCTGTTTTTTTTGTTGGTGCAGTTTATAGAAATGAGAATCTTCTGGTCTGTAACATGTACTTACGGCAGTCACGATCACCTCTCACTGACAGTTCACAGACCAGAACAGTGCCTTAGGTCAATTTTTTGTGTATTTTTGTAAGATAATTAACTTGAACTCTTTACAAGGAAATGACAATCTCTCGCTGAACTACCCTCTGCGCTGTGCTTTTGCTCAGTGCCCTCTTCACAATTGTATGTAAATAGCAATGTGAATCATTTAAATAAATTTTACAGGTTTAAATTAAGTGCTTTATTTTGATTCTAACCAGTTTCCAGTATCCTTCAATCAACTAATGATTTGTGCTGTTTTTCTGTGAATAGACTGAAGGAACAGCCTTTCTTCTTGGAGTGGGGGGGCACGAGGACATATGTCCTTATGGTCACACAGTACAGGAGCAGGCCCACTCACCTACTGTCTCCACACAAACTGTGGCACCCGTCCATGTTGATGACACTGGTCCACCAAATCCACACCAGCTTTGGTATCCATCCATGCTAATGACAGATTTGCCAAATTTAAAGGCTTTGGGAGATTGGTTACTGGGAAACTCTCCCCTAACACAACAGGATCCGTTTTGATTTGAGTTTAGATCATGGGATTAAAGGAGTTGAGGAAACATTCTTCCACCCCCACAAAGAGCACTGCCTGTGAGATTGGGGAAGGTAGAGAGATTCCTATTTTCACCCAGAGAGAGAGCACTTCACACAGGTCAGGGAGAAGAGTTTATAAAGGAGGGTTTTGCGGGTCTTGGCGCATTAGTGGTGGACCAGTGGATACGTGATTCATTGGCAGGAGCAAATAAAAGAAAAGCATGGTCAGAACAGAGCGGCCATTGTGTGAGTGGGCCAGTGTACAAGTGGGAACTTGAGGCTTCGGCTCAAGAGGCACAGGTAATTAACAGGTAAGGCTTTTGTAGTGGATTGAATAAAAAGTCACTAAATTACAGCTAATTAAATGAAGTAGGGATGATGCAGGATCAGGTGACATGCTGTAGCTGCATGATATGGGAGCTGGTGGACCCCATTGTGTTTTTTTTTTTTAAGTGCAATCGTGACCAATAGCCAGATCAGAAATGCTGATCAAGTCAACTAGTTCCCAAAGAGAACTCTGATAGGCCAATCAGATGGTTCACTGCTGTTCAGCGATAGAACACAAAAAAATAAGAGGCACAAGGGTCACTAGCCCCTGTACCCTAGAAACACACCTGAGCAGTGCAGCAGAGGTGACCATATCTGCAGCAGGTGTTGGCTGCTCAAGGAACTCAGACTCAAAGTTGATGACCTGGAATCTGGACTTCAAACACTGCGGCACATCAGTGAGGGAGAGAGTTAACTGGATTCTCTGTTTTGGGAGGCAGTCACACCCATTAGATTAGCTGCCTCAAATTCGGTCTGTGGTCAGGGACAAGAGGGTGTTACTGCAAGTGAGGCAGGTACTGGGATCAAGTGACAGTGCTGGAGGAGCCTCAATCCGTGAACTTGTCCGCCGGTCTGAGATACTTGCTCCCTGTGTGGATGAGAGTGAGTTCAGGGAGCCATTCAAAAGGGGGGAGAAAACAAAAATGTAGTGGTAATTGGGGATAGTATAGTCAGGAGAGTAAACAGAGTTCTCTGTCGCGAAGATAGAGCGTCCTGAAGGCTGTGTTGCCTGCTTGGTGCCTGGGTTCTGCTGAGGGAATTTGAGCAGCTAAGGGCTAAATTAAAGCAGAACCAAAAAGGTAGTAATCTCAGGATTACTACCTGAGCCATGCAAATTGGCAGAGGGTCAAGGAGATTAGAGAATTAAATGTGTGGCTCAAGGATCGGTTTGAGAGAAGTGGGTTTGAATTCGTGGGAAATTGGCACCAGTATTGGGGAAGGAGGGAGCTGTACCAAACGGACGGTTTCCGCCTGAACCGTGATGGGACCTGGATCCTAGAAAATAACTAGGGCTGTGGATTGGGCTTTAATCTAAGTAGTAGAGGGGTGGGTTCAACAGATTGGAGAAGTATTGATAAAATTAAAAAAGTGTGGATAAAGATAAAGTAAAAGATAAAAAAGAGAAAAGTAAGAGTGGAGTGAAGAAAAGTCAAATGCAAAAGAGTAAAAGATTACAAGATTTTAAAAGGACTATGAGTGTAAGAGCACTTTGAATACTAGTAGTATTCAAAACTAAGTGAACTTTTGGCACAAATCAGTACAAAGGCGTATGATTTAGTGGCCATTACAGAAATGTGATTGCAGGGTGGAAAAGATTTGGAATCAAATATCCAAGAATATCAGGTAAAACGGAAGGATAGATAGGAAGGTGGGGTGGCGCTGTTAATTACAGATGAGATCAGGACAATAGTGAGAGATGATTCTACGGAGCAGAATTTTCAATCCATCTGCGTAGAGATTAGGAATAGTAAAGGGAAAAAAGTCACTGGTGGGAGATGTCTATTGGCCACCGAATAATAATGTTACAGTGGCACAGGCAATAAACAGAGGAATATCTGAGGCATCTAAGAATAGAACAGCAGTTATCATGGAGGACTTTAACTTGCACATAGACTGGGTGAATCAGGTTGGTCGAGGTAGTCTTGAGGTGGACTTCATAGAATGCATCCATGATGGCTTTCTTGAACAGCATGTTACTGAACCTACAAGGGAACGTGCTATCTTAGATCTGATCCTGTGCAATGAGACAGGTAAAATTAGTGATCTTGTAGTTAGGGATCCTCTTGGAGAGAGTGATCACAGTATGATTGAGTTTCTCATACAAATGGAGGGTGCAATAGTTCAAAGGAAAACCAGTGTATTCTCCCTAAACAATAGAGGCTTCAGTGGGATCTTTATTTGGGTCTTTATTCTTTGGAGCGTAGAAGATTGAGGGGGGACTTGCTAGAGGTATTTAAAATTATGAGGGGGATAGATAGAGTTGACGTGGATAGGCTTTTTCCATTGAGAGTGGGGGAGATTCAAACAAGAGGACATGAGTTGAGAGTTAAAGGGCAAAAGTTTAGGGGTAACATCAGGGGGAACTTCTTTACTCAGAGAGTGGTAGCGGTGTGGAACAAGCTTCCAGCTGAAGTGGATGAGGCAGGTTCGATATTGTCATTTAAAGTTAAATTGGACAGCTATATGGACAGGAAAGGAATGGAGGGTTGTGGGCTGAGTGCAGGTCAGTGGGACTAGGTGAGAGTAAGAGATTGGCATGGACTAGAAGGTCCGAGATGGCCTGTTTCCGTGCTGTAATTGTTATATGGTTATATATGGACGAGGAATTTGGCTGGTGTAGACTGGGAACACATGGTGGGGTGGTTGAGGAACAGTAGAATGCTTTCAAATAGATTTTTCACGGTGTTCAACAAAAGTATATTCCAGTTAAAAGCTAGGACAATGAGGGTGGGGAGAGCCAGCCTTGGATAACTAAGAAAATAAAGGAAGGCATCAAACTAAAAGTTTGTGCGTATAAAGGTCACCAAGAGTAGTGGGAAACTGGAAGATTGGAAAAACTTTAAAAAGCAGCAAAGAACCACGAAGTGAACAATAAAGAAAGGGAAGCTAGATTATGAAAATAAGCTAGCACAAAATATAAAAACAGATAGGAAAAGTTTTATAATTATATTAAGCAGAAAAGGGTGGCTAAAGTGAATGTAGGTCCCTTGGAGGATGAGAAGGGGGAATTGATATTGGGTAATGAGGAAATGGCTGAGGCTTTGAATGACTATTTTGTGTTGGCTTTCATGGTGTAGGACACATCTAACATGCCAAAGAAAGATGTTGTGGATGCGATGGGATGTGAGGACCTCGATACAATAGCTATCACTAAAGAGGTAGTGCTGAGCAAACTTGTGGGCTTGAAGATAGATACATCCCCTGGTCCGGATGGAATGCATCCCAGGGTACTGATAGAAATGGCAGAAATTATAGTAGAGGTTTTGGTGATGATTTACCAAAATTCTCTGGATTCTGGGCAGGTCCCGGCAGATTGGAAGACAGTGAATGTCACGCCACTGTTCAAATAAGGATGCAAGCAAAAGGCAGGTAACTGTAGGCCAGTTAGTTTAACATCTGTAGCTGGGAAAATGCCTGAAGCTATCATTAAAGAAGAAATAGCAAGGCATCTGGAAAGAAATGGATCCATCAGGCAGACGCAGCATGGATTCACCAAAGGCAGGTCCTGTTTGACAAACTTACTGGAGTCTTCGAGGATATAATGAGCATAGTGGATAGAGGGGAACAGATGGACATTGTTTTAAGATGATAGAGTCTTTTAAGAGACTCCTGGATAGGCACATGGAGCTTAGAAAAATAGAGGGCTATGGGTAACCCTAGGTAATTTCCAAAATAAGTACATGTTCGGCACAGCATTGTGGGTCAAAGGGCCTGTATTGTGCTGTAGGTTTTCTATGTTTCTATTAACCTGGATTTCCAGAAGGTGTTTGACAAGGTAAGGAGGCATAGAGTTGGGGCATGTATTAGCATGGATAGAGGATTGGTTAATAGCAAGCAGAGAGTTGGGATACATGGGTGTTACTCTGGTTGGCAATCAGTGGTGAGCGGTGTGCCGCAGGGGTCAGTGCTGGGCCCACAACTGTCCACGATATACATTAACGATCTGGAAGAGGGGACTGAGTGTAGTGTATAGAAGTTTGCTGATGATACTAAATTGAGTGGAAAAGCAAATTATGCAGAAGGTACAGAGAGATATAGATAGGCTGAGTGGACAAGGGTCTGGCAGATGGAATACAATGTTGGTAAATGCGAGGCCATCAACTTTGGAAGGAAAAATGAAAGAGCAGATTATTATTTAAATGGTCAAAAATTGCAGCATGCTGCTATGCAGAAAGACTTGGGAGTGCTTGTGCATGAATCACAAAAGGTTGATTTGCAGGTGCAGCAGGCTATCAAGAAGGCAAATGGAATGTTGGCCTTCATTGCTAGAGGGATTGAATTTAAGAGCAGGGAGGTTATGCTGCAACTGCACAGGGTACTGGTGAGGCCACAGCTGGAGTACTGCGTGCAGTTCTGGTCTCCTTGCTTGAGGAAGGATATACTGGCTTTGGACGAGGTGCAGAGGTTTACCAGGTTGATTCCAGAGACGAGGGGGTTAGACTATGAGGAGAGATTGAGTTGCTTTTTTAAAGATTAGGTTAGATTATGAGGACACGCAGTCCTCTTTTGTTGTCATTTAGTAATGCATGCATTAAGAAATGATACATTGTTCCTCCAGAATGATATCACAGAAACACAAGACAAACTAAAACTAAAAAAACTGACAAAAACCACATAATGATGACATATAGTTACAACCATGCACAGCAATACCATAATTTGATAAAGAACAGACCATGGGCACAGTAAAAAAAAAAGTCTCAAAAGTCTCTCGAAAGTCCCATCATCTCACGCAGACGATGGAAGGAAGAAAAACTCTCCCTGCCATGAGCTTCCAGCGCTGCAAACTTGCCAATACAGCGCCCTGGAAGCACCCGACCACAGCTGACTCTTGAGTCCGTCCGAAAACTTCGAGCCTCCGACCAGCCCTCCGACACTGAGCACCATCTCTGCCGAGTGCTTGAGCCCCGGCCCCGGCAATAGGCAAAGCCAGGAATTTGGGGCCTTCCCCTCCAGAGATTCTCGATTGCATAATAGCAGCGGCAGTGAAGCAGGCATTTCAGAAGTTTCTCCAGAAGTTCCTCCGTGCTTCTCACGTCTGTCTCCATCAAATCAGGATTGTGCACGGCATCCTACTTACAAATACAATATCATTTTGGAGCGGCCACGCACTTGGGACTTTACTCGCTGGAGTTCTGAAGAATGAGAGGAGATCCTTTAGAAACATAAAATTATGAAAGGGGTAGATGAGATGGAGTCAGGAAAGTTGTTTCTGCTGATGGGTGAGACTAGAACTAGGAGACAGCCTCAAGATTTGGGGAGTATATTTGAGATGGAGATGAGGAGGAACTGCTTTTCCCGGGGTGGGAGGGGGTGAATCTGTGGAATTCTCTACGCATTGAAGCAGTGGAGGCTACCTCAGTAAATGTATTTAAGTCAAGGTTGGATAGATTTTTGCATAGTAGGGGAATTAAGGGTTGTGGAGAAAAGGCAGGTAGATGGAAATGAGTCAATGGCTAGATCAGCCATGATCTTGTTGGACTCAATGGGGTAGATGGTCTACTCCTGCTCCTGTTTTTCCACCTGAGAGAAGAGCACTAACTGCTGAGAAGTGCAATTGGTATCAGTGGATACTTGCTGGTTAACACAGGCAAGGTGGGCTGAATGGTCTGTGCACTATGACTCTTAAATACAAATGGAAGCTCGAGGACTACTTAATATACAGTGCATTTCAGTTAATTGGGCCATTGGTTAATCAGGGCAGCCACTTATTTGGGCCAACTCTTAAAATACAAAAACTAATGGAGAAAATAGCCAGGATTCCATTTGTTTATTTGGGACATGTCACTGAATTGGGACAGAAGGTTGTTGCTGAACAGTTTCTAACTCACGTCAGTCACAAGCACTACATGGCCTTTAGACACTACACCATGCTAAGAGTGAAGAAATTTTTAAATAGTGTCAGTTGCATGTATTTGTGTTCATAAAGCAGTGATTTTTTTCCACTGATAATTGGAGGGAAATAACCTGTAAGAAAATTCTGAACTACTTTACTCACTGCAGTTTCAAGCATTCAGGCTTCGAGATGCCAGAAACAGTCGGGAGTGAAAATGAAACTATTTCACTACTTCAACAAGTTAGGAACTATAAAGATATCGACGATCATTTTGAATGTTACAGTTAAAGATTTGGAGGATGCAATCATCAAAACCATTGTATGAAGGCAGTTCATTATCTACACTAGGTGTCTGCACTGATTTTGTTCATTTACAGTCAATCAAAAGATGGCAGAAGTGTACAGCTGCACTGGGTGAATTTTTCCCCCAGTAACAATTAGGAACAAATACAGTGTACTGTAATGATACTGGTAGTGTTCTAAGTTCACATAAATACATAATTACTCACTTAAACAGTAGTTTGTTATATTTATACCTTTTTAACTATTTTCTTAGAGCTTCAGCTAATTGGGCCACAACGTACTGGTGCCAATTAATGAATCCTCAATGTTCAGAACCATTTTCAAGAAGGATATCCGGGTTGTATGCAATGTGCTGTCTGTTGTTCTTGGCACTGAGTTGTAACAAGATAGCAAATTACACAGCATCCACACAAACCAGGGTTTGGGGTGGCAGAACCGTCTCAGTCTCAGAGTTTGACGGGGCTGGAGAGTGTCTCCCCTAGAGCGCAGCCAAGGAAACCGGGGGTTTCAAACACAATAAGCATGTATAATAGCTTACACGTAAATTGACTGTATATCAAGGTAATGCTGGACACCGAAGTGTCTGTACATAAGGTGACTGACAGGAAATAACAAAGTAGTGAGGGTGGAGGTGATGGTCGGCCTTACTGCTTGAAGAAAGTAACTACTTTTGGGTCTGGTGCTCCTGGGGTGGATACTACATAGCCTCCTCCCTGACGGGAGTGGAACAAACAGTCCATGAGCAGGGAAGATGGGATCATTTATGATGTTCCTGGCCCCTTTCCAGCACCTTTCAGTATATGTCTTTGATAGCGGATAGGTGGACAACTCTGATGATATAGAGCCACTGTAAATCTTTGCACTTGTCCATCGTTCCCTTTTCCTTCTACACCACAAACCCATGGGTGCTCAGTTGTAAGTCTATTCTGAATAACATTGGGCATCCACAGGGTTTTGGAATCTGGAAGATCAGAGGTTACAGGAGTCAGGAAGGTGACATGAGGCAACCGGCCTGTGTGGATTGAAGTCAGGGACCTTCTGAAGAGCATTCCAGAATCTCATGCTCCCAGTATGTGAGGAGAACTCGCGTCCATCCCTCAGCATGAGGCAATGCTGGTTTCGGATTCTATATGATGGGTGTGGAGCAGATACAGGCGGTCACTAGTAAATCAGGGAGAAATAGACAGACCATTCTCACAAGATCTGGTTGAAGCAAAGAAAATTTAATGGGGAAAGACGCAAACACGAGGAAATCTGCAGATGCTGGAATTTCAAGCAACACACATCAAAGTTGCTGGTGAACGCAGCAGGCCAGGCAGCATCTCTAGGAAGAGGTACAGTCGACGTTTTGGGCTGAGACCCTTCGTCAGGACTAGCTGAAAGAAGAGATAGTAAGAGATTTGAAAGGGGGAGGGGAGATCCAAAATGATAGAAGACAGGAGGGAGAGGAAAAGCTGGACAGGTGATTGGCAAAGGGGATATGAGAGGATCATGGGACAGGAGGCCTAGGAAGAAGGAAAAGGGGAGGGGGGAAAACCCCAGAGGATGGGCAAGGGGTATAGACAGAGGGACAGAGAGAGAAAAAGAATGTGTGCATATAAAGAAATAACGGATGGGGTACAAAGGGGAGGTGGGGCATTAGTGGAAGTTTGAGAAGTCAATGTTCATGCCATCAGGTTAGAGGCTACCCAGATGGAATATAAGGTGTTGTTCCTCCAACCTGAGTGTGGCTTCATCTTTACAGTAGAGGAGGCCGTGGATAGACATGTCAGAATGGGAATGGGATGTGGAATTAAAATGTGTGGCCACGGGGAGATCCTGCTTTCTCTGGAGGACAGAGCGTAGATATTCAGCGAAACGATCTCTAAGTCTGCTAATGCCCCACCTCCTCCTCTTACCTCATCCGTTTTTTATATATATAGTGTGTGTGTGTATATATATTCTTTTTCTCCCCCTGTCCCTCTCACTATACTCCTTGCCCATCCTCTGGGTTCCCCCCCCCCCCACCCTTTCTTTCTCCCTGGGCCTCCTGTCCCATGATCCTCTCGTATCCCTTTTGCCTATCACCTGTCCAGCTCTTGGCTCCATCCCTCCCCCTCCTGTCTTTTCCTATCATTTTAGATCTCCCCCTCGCCCTTCCACTTTCAAATCTCTTACTAGCTCTTCCTTCAGTTAGTCCTGATGAAGGGTCTCAGCCTGAAACATCGACTGTACCTCTTCCTAAAGATGCTGCCTGGCCTGCTGCGTTCACCAGCAACTTTTATGTGTGTTAATGGGGAAAGAGCTGGGTGGGAGATGGAAGGGCGTGGATCACACAGACTGTTACCGCTGGCGCATGGTGAGATGGAAGGATAGATCACACAGATGGTTACCACTGGCACACATCTAGCTTCATGGTTGCACAAACCAAAACTTCCACTGAATCACAGAGGCCATTAGGCCAATCTATTGTACCAGTTGTAGATCCAATCGAGGTCACAGTCGAATCTGACTATAACTCTGCTCCTCACTCTGGCAATCATGTTCAGCTGTCTTTCCAAGGGACATCCATCAACCATTTAGATAATGTTGTGGACCACAATGACTTATCATGGTAAGAGCTTTCACAGTGCTGTCGTGGCAGGTGTTAAAGCATCTGGTTCCCAGCCACAGACTGGGGAACAGGTTTTAGGTGCTTTTTGGAAGAAACTGCCCACTAATGTGTGTTGTGAAAATAACTGTAATTGCAAACATCAAGTGGCCACGTACAGATCTGAGACTTTATTAAAAGGTAATATTTTATGCTCCAAGTAATCTAGTACATTGGACTGTGATCTTGCATGCCTACAGGTCACACACAGTATATATAATTAACATGCACTTTTACATGACAGGTGTTATTTCAAAGGCACTCAACTGTAATGTCAGTAGTTAGTCTGAAAATTACCAAGTGACTGAATAAGTGAATAAAGGCAAAACTGAATTCAAAAGCTGAATATTGGTGTGTTTAAGTATTCAAATCTCAAATTTCTGTGCTATAATTGGTGTGTGGTGATATTACAGCGCAGCTATCACACAAGCCGAATATTTTCTGCTAACATACATTATACCAATTCAGTTTGCATTTTGATGCACCACACTTCACTCAAGCCAAGACATTGGAGAAACTTAAGATAATGTGTGCAGTTAAACACTACAGTAACATGTTGAGTAAATGGTATTTCACTGTTTATAATTTCAGCATTAAATGTCATTAGATCATCTAGAAAGATGTATGATTAAATATTGCAAGCATTTAGAACTTTCCATGACATTCTGTCAAATTTCTGATTGCTGTTTCTACCTGTGGATAATACTTAGCACTGCAGAAAACACAAAGTGCATCTAATATTGGAAATCATTCCCGGTAGATGCTATTTTGTCACTATTGATGCATCTGGTTAGCTAACTTTTGCTTATAACTGGACTAATATAGATGGCATTTGTTGATGTTTCTGCATGCCATCTCCACCCTTACAGGTTTTTGCCGCACTCAGTACAGTAGACCTCCCTGTTATGAGTGACAAACCGCTGGTTGACCAGGCTGCTGTAACACCTCTTACACTTGAAGCACTCCTTGTGCCACTGGTGACCTTCAGAGGTTACGATCTCAGCTCCGCCAAACCCTGACAAAAGATACATATTTAGTGTTAGAGCACTAACCCAGGTGTTGGGGCAGTATAGACTGAGTGGACCGAAGGGCCTTTCATCCTGTGACTATCCAGCACTCAATCCATCACTGTGGGCAGCACAGGAAGTTGTCTTAAAGCCACAGCGAGATTATAGATCAGGAGAACAGCGGTAGAGTGTTGGCAGATGGGTTCCTGGCATTGTGAGGTGATCGAACATAGAACATTGGCAGAGGGAAGGGAAGTGGAGTGATAGGGGCAGTTGGTATACAAGAATGCTATTGGGGTGGGTTTTAACTAGATTGAAGGGTGGTGGGAACAGAAGTGAGGAGGCAGAGTATGGGGCGATTGGGCACAAGTAAAGACGGCTTGTAGGGAGATTGAGGAAGGATAAGCAGAATATAGAGCAAAGATGCACTCAGCCAGACCAGTTAGCCTAACGTCGGTGGTGGGGAAACTGCTGGAGCCAGTTATCAAGGATGTGATAACAGCACATTTGGAAAGCGGTGAAATGATCGGACAAAGTCAGCATGGATTTGTGAAAGGAAAATCATGTCTGACAAATCTCATAGAATTTTTTGAGGATGTAACTAGTAGAGTGGATAGGGGAGAACCAGTGGATGTGGTATATTTGGATTTTCAGAAGGCTTTTGACAAGGTCCCACACAGGAGATTAGTGTGCAAACTTAAAGCACACGGTATTGGGGGTAAGGTATTGATGTGGATGGAGAATTGGTTAGCAGACAGGAAGCAAAGAGTGGGAATAAACGGGACCTTTTCAGAATGGCAGGTGGTGACTAATGGGGTACCACAAGGCTCAGTGCTGGGACCCCAGTTGTTTACAATATATATTAATGACTTGGATGAGGGAATTAAAGGCAGCATCTCCAAGTTTGCGGATGACACGAAGCTGGGTGGCAGTGTTAGCTGTGAGGAGGATGCTATGAGGATGCAGGGTGACTTGGATAGGTTGGGTGAGTGGGCAAATTCATGGCAGATGCAATTTAATGTGGATAAATGTGAAGTTATCCACTTTGGTGGCAAAAATAGGAAAACAGATTATTATCTGAATGGTGGCCGGTTAGGAAAAGGGGAGGTGCAACGAGACCTGGGTGTCATTATAAACCAGTCATTGAAAGTGGGCATGCAGGTACAGCAGGCGGTGAAAAAGGCGAATGGTATGCTGGCATTTATAGCGAGAGGATTTGAGTACAGGAGCAGGGAGGTACTACTGCAGTTGTACAAGGCCTTGGTGAGACCACACCTGGAGTATTGTGTGCAGTTTTGGTCCCCTAATCTGAGGGAAGACATCCTTGCCATAGAGGGAGTACAGAGAAGGTTCACCAGATTGATTCCTGGGATGGCAGGACTTTCATATGAAGAAAGACTGGATGAACTGGGCTTGTACTCGTTGGAATTTAGAAGATTGAGGGGGGATCTGATTGAAATGTATAAGATCCTAAAGGGATTGGACAGGCTAGATGCAGGAAGATTGTTCCCGATGTTGGAGAAGTCCAGAACGAGGGGTCACAGTTTGAGGATAGAGGGGAAGCCTTTTAGGACCGAGATTAGGAAAAACTTCTTCACACAGAGAGTGGTGAATCTGTGGAATTCTCTGCCACAGGAAACAGTTGAGGCCAGTTCATTGGCTATATTTAAGAGGGAGTTAGATATGGCCCTTGTGGCTACGGGGGTCAGGGGGTATGGAGGGAAGGCTGGGGCGGTGTTCTGAGTTGGATGATCAGCCATGATCATAATAAATGGCGGTGCAGGCTCGAAGGGCCGAATGGCCTACTCCTGCACCTATTTTTTCTATAGTTAGAGATGTCTTTATTTCAATGCTAAGAGTATCATAAACAAAGCGGATGAACTTAAGAGTGTGGATCAATGCATGGAACTATGACATTGTGGCTATTATGGAAACTTGGATGTCTCAAGCAAGGATGCCTGCTGAATGTGCCAGGCTTTAGATGTTTTGAAAAGGACAGGGAGAGAAGCAAAAGAGGTGGGGGCGTGGCATTGCTAATCAGGGATGGTATCACAGCTGCAGAAAAGGAGGAAGTCATGGAGGGATTGTACTGCATAGGTATGTTCCATTGAGACAGGGAAAGGATGGTAGGGTAAAAGAACCATGGTGTACAAAGGATGGGGAAAATCTAGTTGAAAAGAAAAGCTTACGAAAGGTTCAAGAAACTACGTATTGTTAGAGCTATAAAAAACTACAATGGTGCCAGGAAGGAGCTCAAGAATGGAATTAGGAGAGTGGGATTAAGGAAAACCCCAAGGCATTCTAGAAATATATGAAGAGCAAGAGGAAGAGCTGTGTGAGAATAGGACCAATCAGCTGCAATAGTGGAAACGTGCATGGGACCAGTGGAGGTACTTAGTACTATTCACTATTCACCAGTGAAAAGGACCTTGGCAATTGTGGGGATGATTTATAGTGAACTGAAACACTTGAGTGTATAGACATTAAGAAAGAGGATGTACTGCAGCTGTTGAAAGGTATTAAGTTAGATAAGTTGCCAGAACAGGATGAAATATACCCCAGGCTACTGTGGGAACATAACATAAATAGGAGCAGGAGTAGATCATCTGGTCACCAAGCCTGTTCTGCCATTTAATAAGAGCATGGCTCATCTCCACCTACCTGCCTTTTCCACATAACAATTAATTCCCCAACTATACAAAAATCTATCCAACCTTGTCTTAAATATATTTACTGAGGTAGCCTCCACTGCTTCATTGGACAGATTCCACATATTCACCACTCTCTGGGAAAAGCAGTTCCTCCTCATCTCCATCCTAAATCTACTCCCCCGAATCTTGAGGCTACATCCCCTAGTTCTAGACTCACCTACCAGTGGAAACAACTTCCCTGCGTGTACCTTATCTATCCCTTTCATAATTTTATATGTCTTTATAAGATATCTTCTCATTCTTCTGAATTCCAGCGAGTACAGTCCGACACGACTCAATCTCTTCTCAGTCTAACCCATTATCTCTGGATTCAACCTAGTGAACCACCTCCAAAGCCAGTACTGTATATCCTTTCTCAAGTTCCCTGTACAGTTGCAGTATAATCTCCCTACTCTTAAATTCAATCTCTCTAGCAATGAAGTCCAACATTCCATTTGCTTTCTTGATCACCTGCTGCACTGTAAACCAACCCTTTGTGATTCATGCACAAGCACTCCCAAGTTACTCTGCACAGCAGCATGCTGCAATTTTTTTTACCATTTAAGTAATAATCTTCTCTTCCATTTTTCCTTCTAAAATGGATGACCTCACATTTACCAACATTGTACTCCATCTGCCAGACCCAATATCATAATTGGGTCTACAATATCATAATTTCAAGTCTTAGTACACTGTTGGTTGGTTGTTCGTCCATTGTTGACGTTGATGAGGACCTCGACACCATTATGCTGGTGTCAAGACTAGCGCGTGATTTGGATTTAAGTGAGGGAGAGTTGCGCAGCGTCAGCCTCACTCTCTCTTCCCAATTCCCATCTGGATCCAGTGGCAAGACAGAGTCTAGACAGCTGGAGATGGGACTAGGCGCAGTGGATGACCAGGGCGTCTTCTGTGTCTTGTCCTGCTCTACATGTTCCACGACGCTTGCAGAGACCGCCTTCTTGACCGTTGGACCTTCCATATGTCTCGTCCGCTCAATCCGCCGGAGTCTGTCTTCACATGCTGGGATAGACAACTCCCTATCACACCAAGGGTTTGAGACCCGTCGGCTACCCTCACCTGGTTTAGCCGGCTTGTCGAAGCCGTTGCCTGGGGTGTGGCCGCTGTCGCATGCAAACAGCTACACTGTACAAATTGTGCAACAAGAAATAAAGAATAAATAATGAAAATAAATCTACCTATAGCCTTTGCCTCTCCTCTCCTAAGCTTCAGTAAGCCAAAGCCTCAACTCCCCACTCTAACAGTGGTCCACTCTCACAAATGGCCGCTCCACTTAAACGTAACTCCTTTTCAAAGGACCTTACCAAGTGCCTAATTATGCACAATGTAATGTCTCCTCAGGAACACAAAAAGTATGGACTACCCTGCTCATTTCTTTTAAATTCTCTCTCCCTCTACTCAGTCCAGTGTCTTGTCTGGACTGTGGTACGCAAAATGCTCATCAATCCTGTCTCTGGGAATCTTCTCCAAAAATATGCCCACCACTGAAGTAAAAGACTGTCTATCATTCCCAACTCCTGTGAGGTAATGCTGCACCTGACCTCGATCTATCTCATTATTGTCTGCCTGCACTTCACTTTCTCTGTAAACATTTTATTCTGCATTCTGTTGTAATTGATTGATTTGCCATTGTACCTCAGTACATGTAAACTGATTTCAAAGCTGTTGAAGACAAGGAATTGTGAGCAGTTTTGGGCCCCTTATCTAAGAAAGGAGATGCTGACATTGGAGAGGGTTCAAATGAGGTTCTCAAAAAGGATTCCAGGATTGAACATTTTGTCATATGAAAAGCATTTGCTGACCCTAGGCCTCTACTCATTGGAATTCAGAAAAATGAGGGGTGACCTCATTGAAACCTATTGAAAGTTGAAGGTCTTGATAGAGTGGATGGCAAGAGAATGTTTCCTGTGGTGGAGGAGTCTATGATCAGAGGATACAGCCTCAGAATAGAGGCGTGTCTTTTTAGTACAGAGATTCGGAGGAATTTCTTTAGCCAGAGAGTGGTGAATCTATGGAGTTTGTTGCCACGGACAGCTGTTGATGCCAAGTCATTAGGGATATTTAAGGTAGAGGTTGATAAATTCTTGATTAGTCAGGGCATGAAATGATACGAGGAGAAGGCAGGAGATTGGGGCTGAGAGGGAAATGGATCATCCAGAATGGACTCAAAGAGTCAAATGGCCTAATTCTGTTCCCATTCACTGGTCCTGAGGAAGGGTCTCAGCCCAAAATGGTGACTGTTTACACTTTTCCATAGATGCTGCCTGGCCCGCCGAGTTCCTCGACTATTTTGTGTGTGTGGCTTGGATTTCCAGCATCTGCAGATTTTCTCATGTTTCTGGTCCTGTATCATATGGAGTGAGATATTGAGGAGAGGAAATTTCATGGACAGGACCAGGAATGGGGCTGGTCATGGTGTCAGGGACCAGAAACCATGGCACGGACTCTGTGATTCTCCAAGATGATGAAAGGAAGGAGGAGGTTATAGTGGACGCGTTGGTAATCATTTACTAGATCTCTCTGGACTCTGGGCAGGTCCCAGCAGATTGGAAGACAGCAAATGTCACGCCACTTTTTAAAAAAGGATGTAGGCAAAAGGCAGGCAACTATAGGCCAGTTAGCTTAACATCTGTAATCGGGAAAATGCTTGAAGCTGTCATTAAGGAAGAAATAGCAAAACATTTAGAAAGGAGTGGTTCCGTTAGACAGACGCAGCATGGATTCAGAAAGGGCAGGTCCTGTTTGACAAACTTACGGGAGTTCTTTGAGGACATAATGAGTGCAGTGGATAGAGGGGAACAGGTGGATGTCGTATACTTGGATTTCCAGAAGGTGTTCGAAAAGGTGCCGCACAAGAGACTTATAAATAAGATACGGATGCATGGAGTCGGAGGAAGTGTATTGGTATGGATAGTGGATTGGTTAACCAATAGAAGGCAGAGTGTTGGTATAAATGAGTGTTTGTCTGGTTGTTAGTGGTGAATGGGGTGCTGCAGGGGTCAGGGCTGGGCCCGCAGCTGTTTACCATTTACATTGATGATTTGGAAGAGGGGACTGAGTGTAGCTTGGCAAAATTTGCTGATGACACTAGACTGAGTGGAAAATCAAATTGTACAGAGGATGTAGAGAGTCTGCAGAGGGATATAGATAGGTTAAATGAGTGGGCCAAGGTCTGGCAAATGGAATACAATGCTGGTAAATGCGAGATCATCCACTTTGGAAGGAATAATAGAAGAGCAGATTATTATTCAAATGGTGAAAGATTGCAGCATGCTGTTGTGCAGAGGGACTTGGGAGTGCCTGTTCATGAATCGCAAAATGTTGGCTTGCAGGTACAACAGGTTATTAAGGCGGCAAACGGAACGTTGGTCTCCATTGCTAGAGGGATTGAATTCAAGAGCAGGGAGGTCATGCTGCAACTATACAGGGTACTGGTGAGGCCGCACCTGGAGTAGAACATAGAATAGTACAGCACATTACAGGCCCTTTAGCCCACAATGTTGTGCCGACCCTCAAACCCTGCCTCCCATATAAGCCCCCCACCTTAGATTCCTCCATATACCTGTCTAGTAGTCTCTTAAACTTCACTAGTGTATCTGCCTCCACCACTGACTCAGGCAGTGCATTCCATGCACCAACCACTCTCTGAGTAAAAAACCTTCCTCTAATATCCCCTTTGAACTTCCCACCCCTTACCTTAAAGCCATGTCCTCTTGTATTGAACAGTGGTGCCCTGGGGAAGAGGCACTGGCTATCCACTCTATCTATTCCTCTTAATATCTTGTACACCTCTATCATGTCTCCTCTCATCCTCCTTCTCTCCAAAGAGTAAAGCCCTAGCTCCCTTAATCTCTGATCATAATCCATACTCTCTAAACCAGGCTTCATCCTGGTAAATCTGTACCCTTTCCAATGCTTCCACATCCTTCCTATAGTGAGGCAACCAGAACTGGACACAGTACTCCAAGTGTGGCCTAACCAGAGTTTTATAGAGCTGCATCATTACATTGCGACTCTTAAACTCTGTCCCTCGACTTATGAGAGCTAACACCCCATAAGCTTTCTTAACTACCCTATCTACCTGTGAGACAACTTTCAGGGATCTATGGACATGTACCCCCAGATCTCTCTGCTCCTCCACACTACCAAGTATCCTGCCATTCACTTTGTACTCTGCCTTGGAGTTTGTCCTTCCAAAGTGTACCACCTCACACTTCTCCGGGTTGAACTCCATCTGCCACTTCTCAACCCACTTCTGCATCCTATCAATGTCTCTCTGCAATCTTCAACAATCCTCTACACTATCTACAACACCACCAACCTTTGTGTCGTCTACAAACTTGCCAACCCACCCTTCTACCCCCACATCCAGGTCGTTAATAAAAATCACGAAAAGTAGAGGTCCCAGAACAGATCCTTGTGGGACACCACTTGTCACAACCCTCCAATCTGAATGTACTCCCTCCACCAAGACCCTCTGCCTTCTGCAGGCAAGCCAATTCTGAATCCACCTGGCCAAACTTCCCTGGATCCCATGCCTTCCGACTTTCTGAATAAGCCTACCATGTGGAACCTTGTCAAATGCCTTACTAAAATCCGTGTAGATCACATCCACTGCACTACCCTCATCTATATGCCTGGTCACCTCCTCAAAGAACTCTATCAGGCTTGTTAGACATGATCTGCCCTTCACAAAGCCATGCTGACTGTCTCTGATCAGACCATGATTCTCTAAATGCCCAGAGATCCTATCTCTAAGAATCTTTTCCAACAGCTTTCCCACCACAGACATAAGGCTTACCTGTCTATAATTACCTGGACTATCCCTATTACCTTTTTTGAACAATAGGACAACATTCACCTCCCTCCAATCCTCCGGTACCATTCCCGTGGACAACGAGGACATAAAGATCCTAGCCAGAAGCTCAGCAATCTCTTCCCTTGCCTCGTGGAGCAGCCTGGGGAATATTCCGTCAGGCCCTGGGGACTTACCCATCCTAATGTATTTTAACAACTCCAACACCTCCTCTCCCTTAATATCAACATGCTCCAGAACATCAGCCTCACTCATATTGTCCTCACCATCATCAAGTTCCCTCTCATTCGTGAATACCGAAGAGAAGTATTCATTGAGGACCTCGCTCACTTCAACAGCCTCCAGGAACATCTTCCCACCTTTATCTCTAATCAGTCCTACCTTCACTCCTGTCATCCTTTTGTTCTTCACATAATTGAAGAATGCCTTGGGGTTTTCCTTTACCCTGCTCGCCAAGGCCTTCTCATGCCCCCTTCTTGCTCTTCTCAGCCCCTTCTTAAGCTCCTTTCTTGCTTCCCTATATTCCTCAATAGACCCATCTGATCCTTGCTTCCTAAACCTCGTGTATGCTGCCTTCTTCCACCTGACTAGATTTTCCACCTCACTTGTCACCCATGGTTCCTTCACCCTACCATTCTTTATCTTCCTCACTGGGACAAATTTATCCCTAACATCCTGCAAGAGATCTCTAAACATTGACCACATGTCCATAGTACATTTCTCTGCAAAAACATCATCCCAATTCACACCCGCAAGTTCTAGCCTTATAGCCTCATAATTTACCCTTCCCCAATTAAAAATTTTCCTGTCCTCTCTGATTCTATGCTTTTCCATGATAATTCTAAAGGCCAGGAAGCAGTGGTCACTGTCCCCCAGATGCTCACCCACTGAGAGATCTGTGACCTGACCCGGTTCATTACCTAGTACTAGATCTGTATAGCATTCCCCCTAGTCGGCCTGTCCACATACTGTGACAGGAATCTGTCCTGGACACACTTAACAAACTCTGCCCCATCTAAACCCTTGGAACTAATCAGGTGCCAATCAATATTAGGGAAGTTAAAGTCACCCATGATAACAACCCTGTTATTTTTGCACCTTTCCAAAATCTGCCTCCCAATCTGCTCCTCTGTAGCTCTGCTGCTACCAGGGGGCCTGTAGAATACTCCCAATAGAGTAACTGCTCCCTTCCTGTTCCTGACTTCCAGCCATATTGACTCAAAAGAGGATCCTGCTACATTACCCACCCTTTCTGTAGCTGTAATAGTATCCCTGACCAGTAATGCCACCCCCCCTATCCCTTTTAAAGCAGTGAAATCCAGGAATATTGAGAATCCATTCCTGTCCTGGTGCCAGCCAAGTCTCTGTAATGGCCACTACATTATAGTTCCATGCATCTATCCAAGCTCTCAGTTCATCACCTTTGTTCCTGATGCTTCTTGCATTGAGGTACACACATTTCAGCCCTTCTACCTTACTGTCTTTACACCGTTTATTCTGCTTCTCTTTCCTCAAAGCCTCTCTGTACGTTAGATCTGGCTTTACTCCATGCACTTCTTTCACTACTCTATCGTTCTGGGTCTCATCCCCCTTGCAAATTAGCTTAAACCCTCCCGAACCATGCTAGCAAACCTACCTGCAAGGATATTGCTCCCCCTCGAGTTCAGGTGCAACCAATCCAATCTGTACAGGTCCCACCTTCCCCAGAAGAGATTCCAAAGATCCAAAAATCTAAAACCCTGCTCCCTGCACCAACTCCTCAGCCACGCATTCAACTGCCATCTCCTCCAATTCTTACCATCACTGTCACGTAGCACTGGCAGCAATCCTGAGAACGCCACCCTTGAGGTCCTGTTCTTCAGCCTTCTGCCTAATTCCCGAAACTCACACTTCAGGACCTCATCCCTCTTCCTGCCTATGTCATTGGTGCCAACATGTATCACGACTTCTGGTTGCTTTCCCTCTTGTACCAGGATGTCGTGTACCTGGTCAGAGACATCCCGGACCCTGGCACCCGGGAGGCAACAAACCATGCGGGTGTCCTTCTCACGTCCACAAAATCTCCTGTCTGCTCCCCTGACTATAGAGTCTCCAATGATGACAGCTCTCCTCTTCTCCGTCCCACCCTTCTGCACCACAGGGTCAGACTCAGTGCCGAAGGCCCTGCCACCATGGCTCACACCTGGTCGGTCGTCCCTGCCAACAGTATCCAGGACGGTAAACTTATTATGCAGGGGAATGGCTACAGGGGTGCTCTGCACTACCTGTCTGCTCACCTTCACCTTCCCCCCTCTGACTGTCACCCAACGACCTGCTTTTGATAGCCTAGGTGTGACTACCTCCCTGAAGCTCTCATCTATGACTGCCTCATTCTCCCTTATGAGTCGAAGGTCATCCAGCGGCTGCCCCAGTTTCCTTACACAGTCTTCCAGATCACCCAGCCGTATGCACTTCTGGCAGATGTGAAAATGCAGGAGAGGGGCGTTCCCCCAAGACTGCCACATCTCACATGTGATCTCACATCTCACTGCGTGCAGTTCTGTCTCCATACTTGAGGCAGGATATTCTGGCTTTGGAGGCAGTGCAGAGGAGATTCACCAGGTTGATTCCAGAGATGATGGGGAGATTGAGTGGCCTGGGACTGTACTCTCTGGAGTTCAGAAGAATGAGAGGGGATCTTATAGAAACATACAAAATTTTGAAAGGGACAGATAAGATAGAAGTAGGAAAGTTGTTTCCATTGGTAGGTAAGACGAGAACTAGGGGACATTGCCTCAAGATTCAGGGGAGAAGATTTAGGACGAAGATTAGGAGAAACTGTTTTTCACAAAGAGTGGTGAATCTGTGGAATTCTCTGCCCAGGGAAGCAGTTGAGGCTTCCTCACTAAATATATTTAAGAAACAGTTAGATAGGTTTTTACATAGTAAGGGAATTAAGGGTTACGGGGAAAAGGCAGGTAGATGGAGCTGAGTTTACGGACAGATCAGCCATGATCTTATTGAATGGTGGGGCAGGCTCGATGGGCCAGATGGCCTACTCCTGCTCCTATTTCTTATGTTGTTATGAAAACTGTCGGGCCGAGCTGGAGTCACGAAGCGGACGGGCCGGACCTACCGGTGACCGGTTTGTGGCAGGTGCCACATTTCTTGGCGATGAATTGGCTGTAACAGTCGACGCAGTACAGGAAGTTCTCGTGGGCAGTGAACTGGGTTCCACTCAGCTGCTTCCGACACGTCTTGCAGACGAAGCACTCGGTGTGCCATGGCTCGTCATGGTAGCTCACCCCTCCACTGGTGATGGGCTGAAAGGACCGGGGGAGAGGCAGAGTCAGGCAGAGGGGAAGGGGAACCGACCCTCACTGTCCCATTCCCCCCAAAACCTTTAACCTCAAACCTCCCCATCCACCTCAACCACACCCTTACCCCCTCCATCAACTCTCCCCCCCCAACCATCGCTCTTCTCCCACCCTCCTCATCCTCCCTCTTCCCCCCCACCTTCCCTTCTCTAGCATTGAATCCTATCAAATGTTGAAAGGCCTGGAGTGGATATGGAGACGTTTCCTAAAGCGGGGGAGCCTAGGACCAGAGGGCATAACCTCAGAAAAGAGGAGCATCCATTTAGAACAGAGAGTAAGAGGAATTTCTTTAGCGGGAAGATGATAAATCTGTGGAAACCTTTGTTAATTGAGTATATTTACAACACAGGTTGATAAGCTGTTAATTAATCAGGGCATCAAAGTTTACAGAGTGGAGGCAGAAGAATAAATCAGCCATGATCGAATGTCCTACTGCTCCTATATCTTGTGGGTTTAGGGATTTACCATCAGCCGAGGCAACTGGCCGGCACTGGGGAACGCGCAGTGTGGACTGGTTACCGGAGTCACTCATCACTTCAGGGATCACGGACGGGTCCAGCGGTCAGACCAAAGGACACACTTCTGGTCCTGGGGGTCACTGGCCGATCTTCCCCCCACCAGCTCCCCCGCCCCGCCGGCCGGCGCCTCCACCCTCACCCTTACCTTCCTGCAGTGGGTGCAGTGTTTGGAGAACTTCTTCTCGTTGCAGGAGACGCAGAAAATCTGGTCGCCCCTCGGGACGAAGCTGCCGGTACCGATCTCCTTCAGGCACCGCTGACAAGTGAAGCAGCGTTCATGCCAATGGGAGCCGCCGTACTCAAAGCTCTTCGTCCCTGTAGGAAGATCACCAGATCAGCAGATCAGTCCGGTTCCTCCGGGGCTCGGGGAGGGGACGTTCTGCCCTTTCCCGTCTCCTCATCTCAGTAAAAATCCGCAAACACGGTGGCCGACCTCAGAGCCCAGCTCACCGACTCTAACCCGACTGCGGGACGTGGATGCAGCGAATCGGAACCCACGGGGAAGCCCGCCCGGTCACAAGGAGAGCCTGGGAACGCCACCCGAGGTGAGGTGCCCGGCCGGGAAGGAGCTGTCTGGGTGAGGGGTAGCGGCTCTGACGCCGTTCCTGGGAGGGAGCAAGGTGGGACTCGATGGGTGAATGACTGCACCGTGGATCTGGCCTGGCCTACGGGCGAAAAGGGCAACACCTCCGAGGCTTTGAAACCGTAGAGGGAGACCGGAGCCCGGAGCCCGGTGCAGACGGGCGATGGGTGGTTATGGGTCCCGATATCGACGGGCGGAGACCTGACAGAATCCGTAATCATTTCCGCAGTTCAGGGACAGCAGGTGAACCGCAACCCATCAGGGGCGGGGGAGGGGGATACAGCCTACTGGTTAATTGGTAAACCAGCGAGTTAACCGATTGTTAGCTGGAGTCGCCGGCGGAGGGATGCGTACTCACCTGGTTTGATGGCCCGCTTGCAGCTCTGGCAGGTGGACGCGTCGGTCCGGGGCAGACACTTGGCGCAGGTGATCCTCCCGTTCTTGATGCTGAACGAATCGTTGACTAGGGAACGTCTGCAGTGGTAACAGCGGAAGCAGTCTTCGTGCCAGTATTTGTTCTCATGATGAAGTTCCTGCAGAGCGGGGCAGAGACAACGGTGAAGCGGTGGCGCTTCCGCCTATCCGCGTCTCCGGGTTCGGGCACTGACCCCCGGGCCGGGCAATGGCCCAACGTAAGAATGGGAAACTGTGGCCCTTCGAGACACTCTGTAAACGCCTTACTCACGATCCCATCCTCAGTAAATTCGGAAATCAGACAGTCGTTCCCCTCAGCCGCACCCTGGTCGGGACCTAAGCAGTCCCCGGTCTGACCATCTGCCTCCACTCAGCCTCCAGTTCCAGCGTTTCCACTGTTGACGAAGGCCCACAGGAGGCGAGGCGCTGTCCTCCAACCGCATCATTTAAATATCCGTCACTGAGAGCCCCCATCGCCCAGGACAAACCCTCTTCTCATTGCTACCATCAAGGAGACCCACACTCAATGCTCCAGGAACGGCTTCTTCCCCTCCAGCCATCTACGCTACGTCACTATATTTTGTTCTCTTTTCCCACTGCTTACTTACTTTGATATGTATATACATATATATAATGAAATTTATAATGTTATTACTATGCACTGTAATGTACTGCTGCCACAAACAACAAATTTCACGGCCTATGCCTGTGATGTTAAACTTGATTCTGATTTTGATGAATGTCCTTGTCCCGCTGAAGGGTTTCGGCCCGAAACGTCGACTGTACTCTTTTCCATAGATGCTGCCTGACCTGCTGAGTTCCTCCAGCATTTTGTGTCTGTTTTCTACAAACCAGATGTTTTTGGCGCTGCAGTCCTGTGTCTCTCCCGCAGAGGGAGACAGAGGCCGAGGGTGGGCACCGTGAGTTTTATAACACAACTTCGATCTGCTGTTGTGAGTGTGATCCGCCTGTGGCGTGATCAGATAAACCAGTCAGCGAGATTTTCCCCAGTCTCTATTAAAACACACAAATCTTCGATAATCTGCCCTTCTTGGAGATTCGCAGCTCCGGGGGCCACTGTGCCAATTTACAAACACTCCTGACGAAGGGTCTCGGCCCGAAACGTCGACTGTGCTTCTTCCTGTGGACGCTGTCCGGCCTACTGTGTCCACCAGCATTTTGTGTGTGTTGCTACAAACACAAAAGTTCTGCAGATTCTGGAAACCCAGAGCAACAAACACAAAATGCCGCAGGAACTCTGCATGTCAGGCAGCATCTATAAAGGGATATAAACAGTCGACGTTTGGAATGCTTCATCAGGACTGGAAAGGAAAGGGGCACAAACCAGAATAATAAGATGGGAGAGGGGAGGGTGTACAAGCTAGAGGGTGAGAGGTGAAAGTTAATGAGTTGCTCCAGCATTTTGTGTGTGATACCAGTTTGGTTCCATTTACTGGATCGTTATCAAGGCCACCTGTACAAAAATTCAGATCCACCCACACAAAACATCACAGCCACCCATACAAAACATCACAGCCACCCACACAAAATCCCTGATGCACCTGATGACCCTGTGAACTCCATCTCAGAGGCCGATGTTAGGCTGACTTTAAAGAGAATGAACCCTCGCAAGGTGGAAGGTCCTGATGGAGTACCTAGTAAGGCTCTGAAAACCTGTGCCAGCCAACTACCGGGAGTATTCAAGAATATTCTCAACCTCTCACTGCTACAGGCAGAAGTTCCCACTTGCTTCAAAAAGGCAACATTTATACCAGTGCCTAAGAATAATAATGTGGGCTGCCTTAATGACTATTGCCCAGTAGCACTCACATCAACAGTGATGAAATGCTTTGAGAGGTTGGTCATGAGTCGACCGAACTCCTGCCTCAGTAAGGACCTGGACCCACTGCAAGTTGCCTATCACCACAATAGCTCAACAGCAGACACAATCTCAATGGCTCTCCATACAGCTTTAGACCACCTGGACAACACAAACACCTACGTCAAGATGTTCATCGACTACAGCTCAGCATTTAATATCATTCCCACAATCCTGATTGAAAAGTTACAGAACCTGGGCCTCTATACCTCCCTCTGCAATTGGATCCACGACTTCCTAACCGGAAGACCACAATCTGTGCAGATTGGTGACAACATCTCCTCCTCGCTGACGATCAACACTGGTGCACCTCAGGTGTGTGCTTAGCCCGCTGCTCTACTCTCTGTATACACATGACCGTGTGGCTAAAACCATCTATAAATTTGCTGATGATACAGCCATTGTAGGTAGAATCTCAGGTGGTGACGAGAGGGCGTACAGGAGTGAGATATGCCAACTAGTGGAATGGTGCTGCAGCAACAACCTGGCACTCAACGTCAGTAAGACGAAAGAGCTGATTGTGGACTTCAGGAAGGGTAAGATGAAGGAACACAAACCAATCCTCATAGAGGGATCAGAAATAGAGAGAGTGAGCAGTTTCCAGTTCCTGGCTGTCAAGTGTTATGTATCCCTAGGGTTCATATTTTCTGTGCACTGTCACTTTGAAACGTCGGGAGAATGAGACTGACTTTTGGACTGTTTGAGCTGTTAGAGAGAGAGAGAGAGAAAAAGGGACAAAGCCTGCCTTGAGATGGTGCTTATACAAACTCTAAAGCATACTTACACTTATACAAGGATGCTGCCTGTTTGTGAGTTCTTACAGAGAGAGAGAAATGAGTGGCTCGTGAGTCGCCATGGTGACCGAGGATGGCGTTATTTGATGGACGGCTGGTGTTCGGTATGTTCTGATAAATACAAGGCCAGCTGGTTGTTAGACAGACACATGGCTTCGGACACTGATGAGCTTTCTGTGCCCACAGAAGAGTAGGTTTCAGAGGATCGATCAGTGGCTCTCGTAGTGTGGAAAAGGGGTGACCGATGGGAAGTTATCAGTGTGTCCAACTCTTGCCTGGGTTGATAGCTTCACTACAGAAGACAGTCTCCTTTTTGTGGTCACATTCGGTGACTTTTAAGGATCTCGGAGGACAACAAAGGATCAATGGCATCAGCTTACTCGGACAACCGCAACATCTCTCTCTCCACCATTACTCAACTCAATAACACGAACTGAACTGACTCCATTTACGCATCATCGTAAGACTGTATCCACTTACCCCGTAAGCTTGAAGAAGCTTGGCTTTTATATATTTCCACACTTATATATGCATGAATTTTGCTAACCTGTTTGATTCACCTGGTTATATATTACTATATTGCGTAGTTACTAATAAAACAGAATTAGTTAACAGCAAGACCAGACTCCAGGTGTGTTCCATTTCTGCTGGCTCTTTAAACCTGTTACGGGGTATGTAACACAAGATCTCTGAGGATCTAACCTGATCCCAACATATTGATGTTGTTATAAAGAAGGCAAGAAAGTGACTATACTTCATTAGGAGTTTGAAGAGATTTGACATGTCAACAAATACACTCAAAAACTTCTATAGATGTACCGTGGAGAGCATTCTGACAGGCTGCATCACTGTCTGTAATGGAGGGGCTACTGCACAGGACCGAAAGAAGCTGCAGAGGGTTGTAAATCTAGACAGCTCCATCTTGGGCACTAGCCTACAAAGTACCCAGGACATCTTCAAGGAGCGGTGTCTCAGAAAGGCAGCGTCCATTATTAAGGACCTCCAGCACCCAGGGCATGTCCTTTTCTCACTGTTACCATCAGGTAGGAGATACAGAAGCCTGAAGGCACACACTCAGCGATTCAGGAACAGCTTCTTTCCCTCTGCCATCCGATTCCTAGATGGACATTGAACACTACCTCAATTTTTTAATATATGTTATTTCTGTTCTTTGCACAATTTTTAATCTATTCATTATACATATACTGCAATTGATTGATTGATTTATTATTAATTTATTTTTCTCTTCTTCTATATTATGTATTGCATTGAACTGCTGCTGCTAAGTTAACAAATTTCACAACACACGGCGGTGATAATAAACCTGATTCTGATTCTGAAGTATCAGAGCCATCCATTCAATCCCACCAGCAACGAAGGCCAACATTCCATTTGCTTTTTTGATAGCCCACTGCACCTACAAACCAACCTTTTGTTATTCATGCACAAGCACTTCCAAGTCCCACTGCACAGCAGCATGCTGCAATTTTTTACCATTTAAATAATAATCTGCTCTTCCAGTTTTCCTTCCAAAGTGGATGACCTCACATTTACCAACATTGTACTCCATCTGCCAGACCCCTGCCCACTCACGTAACCTATCTATATCTCTCTGCAGACTCTCCGTATCTTCTGTACAATTTGCTTTTTGACTCAGTTTAGTATCATCAGCGAACTTCTATACACTACACTCGGTCCCCTCTTCCAGATCGTTAATGTATATCGTGGACAGTTGTGGGCCCAGCACTGACCCCTGCGGCACACCGCTCACCACTGATTGCCAACCAGAGTAACACCCATGTATCCCAACTCTCTGCTTGCTATTAACCAATCCTATATCCATGCTAATACATGCCTCAACTCTATGTACCCATATCTAATGGATAGGTCTTTTATGTAGCACCTTATCAAACACCTTCTGGAAATCTAAGTAAATACTGTCCATCTGTTCCCCTCTATCCACTGTGTCTGTGATATGCTCAAAGAACTCCAGTAAGTTTGTCAAACAGGACCTACATTTGCTGAATCCATGCTGCGTCTGTCTGATGGATCCATTTCCTTCCAGATGCCTCGCTATTTCTTCTTTCATGATAGATTCAAGCATTTTCCCCAACTACAGATGTTAAACTAACCAGCCTGTAGTTACCTGCTTTTTGCCTACATCCTTTTTGGAACAGTGGCGTGACATTCACCATCCTCCAATCTGCGGGGACCTGCCCGAAGTCCAGAGAATTTTGGTAAATTATCACTAAAGCCTCGGCTGTAACCTCCGCCATTTCTATCACCTCCCTTTGGCATGTTAGATGTGTCCTCCACCGTGAAGACCGACACAAAATAGTCATTCAAAGCCTCGGCTATTTCCTCATTACCCAATATCAATTCCCCCTTCTCATCCTCCAAGGGACCTACATTCACTTTAGCCACCTTTTTCTGCTTAATATAATTATAAAAACTTTTACTATCCATTTTTATATTTTGTGCTAGCTTATTTTCATAATCTAGCTTCCCTTTCTTTATTGCTCACTTCGTGGTTCTTTGCTGCTTTTTAAAGTTTTCCCCAATCTTCCAGTTTCCCACTACTCTTGGTGACTTTATACACACAAGCTTTTAGTTTGATGCCTTCCTTTATTTCCTTAGTTACCCAAGGCTGGCTCTTCCCACCCCTACTGTCCTGCCTTTTAACTGGAATATACTTTTGTTGAGCACCATGGAAAAATCTCATTAAAAGCATTCTATTGTCCCTCAATCACCCCACCATGTGTTCCCAGTCTACACCAGCCAAATTCCTCATCCCATTGAAGCCTCTATTGTTTAGGGAGAATACACCAGTTTTCCTTTGAACTACTGCATCCTCCATTTGTATGGTAAACTCAATCACACTGTGATCACTCTTTCCAAGAGGATCCCTAATTCTACCTGTCTCATTGTACAGGACTAGATCTAAGACAGCACGTTCCCTTGTAGGTTCAGTATTATGTTGTTCAAGAAAGCCATCAAGGATGCATTCTGTGAAGTCCACCTCAAGACTGCCTTGACCGACCTGATTCACCCAGTCTATGTGCAAGTTAAGGTCCTCCATGATAACTGCTGTTCCATTCTTACATGCCTCAGATATTCCTGTTTATTGCCTGTGCCACTGTAACATTACTATGCGGTGGCCAATAGACATCTCTCACCAGTGACTTTTTTCCCTTTACTATTCCTAATCTCTACGCAGATGGATTGAAAATTCTGCTCCTTTGATCTTATATTGTCTTTCTCAATCACTCTAATCTTGTAATCTTTGACTTGTAAATCTTATACATCTCTTCTTAAGGCAACTTAATTTTTTTTGTACTTTCCTACTTCTAATATTTGTATATCTGCATTTGTAATGCTACTTTGACACTAATTTTCTTTGGGATCAATAAAGTATCTATCTATCTATCTATCTAAAACATCCAAGCCACACACACAAAACATCAGAGCCACCTGCACAAAATCATTAGGACCCCCTGATAGAAGTATATAAATGTATATATTATTAGACAGGGTAGGTAAATAGAATTCTTTTCCATGAGGAAACAGTTTAGGCTTAAGGTGTGAGGAATGGGATTTAAAGGGGATATGAATGCTTTACAGGGTGGTTGATACATGGGTTTCCTTGCCAGAGGAGGTTGTGGAGTCAGATACAGTCACTGTAGGGGTGTGTGTGTGTGTGTGTGTGTGTGTGTACACCTGTGTGACTATATTCCAATAACTAACATTAGGCTTCTTGCATTTCCTGTAACTTGAGAATCTACTCACTATTGCTTCCCCGCTCACCTGTAAGCACTGCATACCCAATTCCTATCCCCAGCCTATGGATACCTGAGAAATAAGGTGGCAGTGAATAGGTTGCATGTGTCCAGCAGCAAGCAGGGTAGATGGTGGATGGAGGACAGCAACGCCAGGAGGGGCAGGCTGAATGAAGCAGAAACTGTCCCACAACAAATTGTTACGATTGGGATTGGGAAGGTGATACCCGGGAGACAGAAGAGTCCTGAATCTGTGGGAATTTCCCAGGGGAAGAGAAATCCTGGAGAAGGAAAGGATGGTCAGTGATTGGGATAATTGAAGGCTCAAGTTGAAGCTGAGATCTAATTGGCATTCAACCAAACAATGAATATCACCAAATGAAACAGCGGCCCTTTGCAGCCAAGGTGCAAAGCACAGTACCGGTAGCACACAGCACAAACACAGTAGTTATGATCATGCAATGCAGTTGGTCAGCTGACAGAGAGGGTCAGTTTATTCACCTCGTAAATGGCCTTGCACTTTATTGTCTGCCTGCACTGCTCTGCAATTCCTCTGTAACCATAACACTTTATGCTGCATTCTGTTACTGTTTGACACAGTAATGATCTGATCTATACGAACAGTGTGCAAGACAAGCTTTTCACTGTATCTCGGTACATGGGACAATAATAAGCCAATGGGCGGGGGGTTGGGGGGGGTCAGGTGATGCCATTCGTCCTACCCCGCCCGAGTCCGCCCACCTTGGAGCCGCAGCTAATAGGCTTCCTGCATTCGGCACAGGTGTTGGCGATGAATTTCTCATAACAGCTGACGCAGCAGAGGAGCTTGTCCTTCTCAATGAACTTCTGTCCCTGCAGGGACTTCTTGCAGTGGTGGCAGTTGTTTTGCTCACTCATGGTCCGCTCCTGGTACCGGAAGTATGGCCCTGTGCACACAAGACAAACAGGATAACTCAGTTTATTGCCATTCGCACGTATACCACTGAACAAAACAACCTTCCTCTGGACCAACACAACTCCCACACAGCACCGAGTCATATCACCACAAACAATAACGTAAGTTCAAGAAGACTGACATTTAGGAGTGAGCAAGGGACCAGGAGAGTGAGATCACCCTGTCCTGCTGCCACCCAGATAGGCTTGTGCACACACAACATGCCTGGACACACGTACGCACACCAGAGCACAGAAATGTGTGACAACATACGTGCATAGGCATATGGGCACATACAGTACATGTTGACATGAGCAGAGGTAAACACAAATCGATACACAAGCACACATATGCAAGTTGTACATGTATGTATGTTTACTTATTCACCCCGACATGCACACACACACGAATACCAGAGTCCCTAATATGCATTTCACGCATGGACAGAGAGACAGACATACACACATAGAAAGACAGATACACACAGACACACCTACACACAATCACAGACACACATACAGAAACACACACACACACACAGATACACAGACACAGACAGAGGCTGACAGACACACACTGATGCACATACACACACAGACACATACACAGGCACACACACACAGACATACACACACACATGCACACTGACAGGCAGACACACACACCATACACACACAGAGAAACAGATCTACATAGACACACAGATACACACACATGCAGAGACAGACACACATGTACACACAGACACACACACTGACAAACACAGGGGGAGACACACACATTCAGACAGACACACATACAAACAGACACAGACACCCACAGACACCCATACACACACACACGCAAATAGACACAGAGACTGACAGATGCACACAGACACAGAGACACACATACACACAGACACAGCCACACACACACTCACAGGCACACACAAAGACACGCAGAGACTAACAGATGCACACAGACACACATGCACACAAAAATATATTGACAGATACAGAGACAGGCACACACACACACATAGACACACGCTCATACAAACACACACACACACACACACAGAGGCAGATGCACACACAAACACAGACAGTGGTACACAGACACACATAAAGACACATATACACAGACACATGCATACACAAACACACAGGCACACACACACAGCCACAGACACACACAAAGACTGACAGATGCATGCGCACGCACACACACATAGACACACACTCAAATACACACACTCACACAGGCACACACACAGACAGACATGCATGCACACACAAACAGACACAGGCGCACATAGACACACAGCCAGACACACAGCCACAAACACACACACACATGCACAGACACACATAAACACAGACACACACACTCACACATACACAGAGACACACACACAGACAGACATGCATGCACACACAAACAGACACAGGCGCACATAGACACACAGCCAGACACACAGCCACAAACACACACACACATGCACAGACACACATAAACACAGACACACACACTCACACATACACAGAGACACACACACAGAAACACATACAGACACATGTACACAGACAGATGCACAAAGACACACAGACACACATAAACACACACACAGAGACAGACATACACAGAAAAATAGACACACACATAGAAATACATACCCCCCCCACACACACACACAGGCACTGACACACACAATCACAGGCACACGCACACAAAGACACACAGAGACTGACAGATGCACACAGGCACATATGCATGCACACACACAGACACAGGCACACACACACAGACTCATACACTCACACAGGCACACAGACGTACATACACACATACTCAGACACACACACACAAACATAGACAAAGGTGCACATAGACAGACACATACAAACACGCAGCCACAGGCACACACAAAGACACAGACTGACAGATGCACACAGAAACACAGACACAGAAAAACACATTGACAGACACAGGAACACACACACATAGACACACACACACACACTAAGAAACAAGACCCAGGTGCACATAGACACATACCCACCCACACAGACAAACACACAGTCACACAGACACATGCAGATATACACAGACACACACTCACACAGGCACATATACACACGCATATACACACTCAGATACACACACACGCATACACAAACACACAGGCGCACATAGACACACAGACATACACACACACATAGAGCCACAGGCACACACAAAGACACAGAGACTCAGATGCACACAGACACACTGACAGACACAGACACTCACATACACACACACTCAGACAGACACACACAGCCACATACACACAGAAAGGCAGACACATGCACACAGATACACACACCCACAAACAGACACACACACAGACGCACATATGGGCATACACAGACACACAGAGACACACAGACACACACACACGCGCACACACACAGAAACACATACACAAACATGCACACACAGACACAGACAGACGCACAAAGACAGAGAGAGAGAGAGAGAGAGAGAGAGAGACACACACACAGGCACACGAACAGACACACATATATATGCACACACACAGACATTCTCAGACAGGCAAACACACACAGAAACAAACACACAGGTACACAGACAGCTGTATACACACACACACATAGACACACACACTGACACAGAAACACATACAAACACACACATACACACACACAGAGAAACACATACAAACACACACACAATGGACAAACAGAGAAAGACACACACACAAACACACAGACAGACATACATAGACAGGTAGAGACACACACACAAAAACATATCCACACACACACAGACAGACAGACACAAACACACAGATGCAGACAGACAGGCACACATGCATACAGACACACAGGCACACACACATACAGAGAGACGGACAAACACACACTTACACAGACACACACAGGCATACACAGACACACAGAAACACATACAGACACGTGTACAGACACAGACAGATGCACAAAGACACACACAGACAGACACAAACACACATAAACACATACAGACACGTGTACAGACACAGACAGATGCACAAAGACACACACAGACAGACACAAACACACATAAACACATACACACACACAGAGACAGACATACACAGAAAAAAATAGACACACACATAGAAATACATATCCCCCCACACACACATGCACTGACACACAGAGACTGACAGATGCACACAGACACATATGCATGCACGCACACACACATAGAATCATACACTCACACAGGCACACAGACATACATACACACATACTCAGACAGACAGACACACACACAAACACAGACACAGGTGTGCATAGACACATAGACACACAGACAAACACGCAGCCACAGTCACACACAAAGACACACACAGACTGACAGATGCACACAGAAACACAGACACAGAAAAATGCATTGATAGACACAAACACACACACATAGACACACACACTCACACAGGCGCACACACATACACTAAGAAACACAGACACAGGCGCACATAGACACACAGACAGACACATGCACACAAACACACATACACACACAGACAGGCAAACACACACAGACACACAGGTACACAGACAGACACACAGGTGTACACACACATAGACACACACACTGACACAGAGAAACACATACAAACACACACAGACATACATACACACAATGGACAAACAGAGAAAGACACACACAAACACACAGACATGTAGACAGGTAGAGACGCACACACTCAGACACGCACACATACACAAAAGCATATCCACACACAGAGACAGACAGACACAAACACACAGATGCAGACAGACAGGCACACATGCATACAGACAGGTGCACAGACAGACAGACACACAGACACACACACAGAGATACGCATACACACACAGATACACACAGAGACGCACTCCCACACAGACAGATACACCGAGACACACACACACACAGACACGCTCATGCACTCAGAAACAGGCACATATACAGACATGCACACAGACACAGATATACATTTAGACAAAAGGTACGGGCACACATGCCCCTGCAACGCTGAAATGCACACACCTATATAGATCTAACAGATACTGTTCAAATCCTGGAGTCCCTAGACACACACACATACATAGCCCCTGCACCCCTGAAGTGCGAGCACAAATACAGATCTAAATGCACATTGTGAACATATTGCCAGGAAACTACATGACTGATTTAAGACAAATTAATCTCTGTCAGCTGCACAAAGAGGGCTCTTGAGGGGTTCAGTCTGTGGGTTAAGGATTACTGGTAAACAGTTTTGGATGCAGCATCAATATTTCTGGAGGTAAAGTCTGGAAGCAGAATGTTACTTGCACACAGCGGGTGAGGGAATGGGTCAGGGAAGCAAGGGTTAACCTGAACTCACTCATCTCTCGCAATGTTAGGATGAGATAAATTTGGTGCTAAAAGCTGCTATTACTTCATGTAGAAAACATTAATTCAATTCTCAAGTGACTCACATACTTCTGAAAACCAGGATGTGATTAGAGCAAAAACAATGCCTGATTCCTGCCGCTAACATTATCAGCTTCCCGATAGCTAGCACCCACAGTGTGGGCACCCACAAACACACCGAACACCCACAGTGTGAGCACCCACAAACACACCGAACACCCACAGTGTGGGCACCCACAAACACACCAAACACCCACAGTGTGGGCACCCACAAACACACCAAACACCCACAGTGTGGGCACCCACACACACACCGAACACCCAGTGTGAGCACCCACGAACACACCGAACACCCAGTGTGAGCACCCACGAACACACCGGGCACCCACACACCGAGCACCCGCAATGTGAGCACCCACGAACACACCGAGCACCTGCAGTGTGAGCACCCACGAACACACCGAGCACCCGCAGTGTGAGCACCCACGAACACACCGAGCACCCGCAGTGTGAGCACCCACACACACACCGAACACCCGCAGTGTGAGCACCCACACACACACCGAACACCCGCAGTGTGAGCACCCAACGACTGAGCCCCGCGGAGCGACGCCCTTACTCCAGACCGTAGTTTGGATCTACACTACCGTTGTTTCTGTAGCTGAGCTGTTCCTCGTTATTTCACTCTTCTTGCTTTATGAAACTTATTCTGTTTATTGCCAGCAGCGGCCAGGTCATACATAAATTAATTGATTACTAACAGATTCCCGTAAGGAAAAGAAATGAATGCAAAGCGCCTAACCTTCGCTGCAGTTCTGCAGACGTGGAGTTCCTTCTCCTGTGTTTGTTTTTACGCGAATCGGCAGGAGATTAAATGTTCTCGCGGTTTATGAGTTTGAAATGACATAAAACAGATGTAATATTTGGTGATCGTGGATACGGCTGCCAGTAGAAATACCACCCAGAGTTTAACAACGGGGACCAAGTAACTCACGGATTGCTTTAACTCTGCGTCTCCCTCTCTGTTGCCATCATATCCCTAGCTCCCGCATCGAGCTTGCACTCTCCCCACCCCACCCCACCCCTCCCGCATCTAAACAAGGATTCGCCCCTACCCACCATCCTCGGCCATCCCCGCCCCTCTCACCAGAATTATCCCCCTTCCTCAAGCAGATGGCCACCCTCCTCACCCAGGACGTGACCCCTTCTCATTGTTAACACGGAGGAGAAGCTACAGGAGCTTGAAGACCCACATTCAACGTTTCAGGAACGCCGGCAGATTTATAAACCTCCGTGAACACCACCTTGTTAGTATTCTTTTCTTGTATAGTACTTACTTATTTTATAATGTATAGTAATTTTAGTCAGTGATGTTAAACCTAATTCTGTTCTGAATCTGGTTCAATGCAGCAATTCCATAAGCCCATAAGACTTAGGAGGAGAAGTGGGCCATTCGGCCCATCGAGTCTGCTCCGCTTTTCCGTAATAGCTAATTTATTATCCTTTTCAGCCCCATTCTTCTGCCTTCTCCCAATAATCTTTTGCACCTGACCAATCAAGAATCTATCAACCTCCACTTTAAATATACCCGGTGATTTGACCTCCACAGGCGTCTGTGGCGATGAATCCCAGAAGTTCATCACCGTCTGGCTGAAGAAATTCCTATATATATATATATAGATAGATAGATAGACAGACTTTATTGATCCCGAGGGAAATTGGGTAATTATCTCTGTGCTAAGTGGTTGTCCCTCTATTCTGTTGCTGCGCGCTCTGGACTGCTTACTGCAGGGAACATCCTCTCCACATCCACTCTATCTAGGCCTTTCAATGTTCAATGAGATCACCACCCCCCCCCCTCCCATTCTTCTAAACTTCTAAACTCCTAAACTCCAGCGAGTACAGGTCCAGAACCATCAAATACTCTTTAAACCTGAACCCATCATTCCCTATAATCATTCTCACGAATCGCCCTCCAGACCCCCTCCAACGCCAGCACGTCTTTTCTTAAATAAGGAGCCCAAGTTCTGTCACAATACTCCAAATGCAGCCTTATAAAGTCTCGGCATTACACCCTTGCTTTTATATTCTCGTCCTCTCGAAACGAATGCGAACGTTGCAGAGAAGCGGCACCCGCGGGGAAGAGAGAGAGGTAACCCTTTCGGTTTGAGTCCTTGGAGATGGCCAGTGGGGGGAGGATGAACAGCAGGGACGGTGGACTGAGATGGGGCGGTTGGGGGAGGGGGACAGAACGGGCTGCAGATGCTGGCCATGAGGGTCGGAGTGGTGGGGAGGCCAGTTGGGAGAGAGAGGCAGGTAGAAGCAGACAAGGGTAAGAGAAGGAGGGGAGATGGACGGAGCCGGGTAGGTAAGATGTCGAGACAAGGGAAGTGATAATGGTACCAGGTCGGGAAGGGGATCAGGGGGCGAAGCACGTGTGAGGGGCAAGAGACACAAGTTTGATGCTGGAGGGGGTGATGGGAAAGGGCACAAAAGGTGGGGAGAATCTGAGGGGTGACGGTTGGATACGGAAACGGGGAGAACTGACAAAATGTTTTCTCTGTCGATCATATAAAACGCTGGAGGAACTCAGCAGGTCAGGCAGCATTTATAGAAATGAATAAACAGTCGACGTTTCGGGCCGAGACCCTTCTTCAGGACTTAAGGAAAGTGAAACTTTCTCCGCTCGGTTTCCGCTGTTCACCTTCTGGCGTTGGCGGGCATGCGGTGTTCAATGGCCCGGTTCAAAGTAGACAATGGCCACCATGTACAATCCTGAGATCATTGTCTTGCGGGCGTTCACAGTAAATACAAAGAAACACAATAGTGTTGATAAAAGCTTCATAAATAAAGATCGACAAAGAACCAATGTGCAAAAGAAGATAAACTGCAAATACTATAAAAATAATTAATAAATAAGCGGACAAACAGACAGACACATAAATAAATAATTCACGGGCACAGAGAATAAATAATTCTCTACATGAATTGCAGAGGACACATTTTATACATGGTGCACAGAGTCCCGTTGCCTCGGAAGTTTGCTGTGAACATAACGCTGGGTTCCACAGCGGACCCGGGAGAGGGCTCGGCCACACGCCGGTCTAATCCCAGCGACCATTGAACTGACAACGTCCCAGGATCGGTCACACACACACGCATACTGGGGGAACGGGTCCACTGAGTTTTGAGGAACTTTCACACAATCTATCACATCTCTTTTGCCCCTTCTCTCTCCCCTTTCACCCACCCCTCTTCCCTCCGCGCTCCGCGTCTGCCCGGGGTCGCAGGCTGCAAGCATCACGCAGGGTGGGAGTCAGTGTGTGTGACTGACTCCACCGAAGACCGAGCACGGACAGTTAACGCCGGATAAAGGTGTGGTGGACGGGGCAGGAAGTGTACAAACCCCAAGCATTGCCTGACACGAAAACAAGGCGAAAACCCTAGGGTGCGAACAGAGATGCGTCCTGCGGCCACCCTGGGGTGCGAATAGAGATGCGCCCTGCGGACACCCTAGGGTGCGAACAGAACTCGCCATGTGGATCAGCGAGCACCGCGGCTGCGCTACCTGAATGCCTTTGGAAAGCCATGGTCTCGGTGATAGCGGAGTCTCTCTCCACCCCTGTCCCGGGCAGAGACCCTATTAATACCGGGAACCTTCTGACAAAACCTTTAATCCTCCCCAATAGTGAGTTGCCCATTTTAGGTATTCGGATCGAGGGAGCCGGCGATTGGTCGGGGCCGCATTCCTGCCGTTCGCACTCACTGTCCGACCGTTAGAGCGAACTGCCGCCCGTGACCCCGCCACGGACATGGCTCCTGGGTTAGGAGCCTCGAAGGACGGAAGGGAATGATCATAACCCGCGGGGCACACTCCCACCGACATTAACTTTCTGTAAAGTACTGGGGGGTGGGGGCCTCGTTACCAAGGCAACGAAGGACGGGCTGCAGTTTGGGGTCGGGTCACGGGGGATAGGGGGATTGGCACCGACCCCCGCCCGCGTTTTCTCTCGGAATCAGACATTAACACCGGCCGCCGGCGATGTATCCCCACCCGCTCCCCTCCATTGGTTCCGGATACCCTGCCGCTCCAGCTGCCAAACTCAGTCTAACCACCTCCCACTAACAACCCCCGCCATCCCACCCTTCACCCACATCACCATGCACCCCACTTACCCCACCCACTGATTCACCCCCGTTTGGGAATTTTGCGGAGCTGTTCGAGAGCGAACAAAGAGAAAAGTCAGGGGTCGATCAGCGTCTGTGGAGAGGGACACAGTTACCGTTCGGGCCGGGACAGTCAAGTTAGTGGAAACGTAGACGGGTTCTCTCTCCACAGTCGCTGCCCGGTAGGGTACAGCGGCTGAGGGGCCCTCACCTCCCCTACAGCCAACCCCTGGGATAGACCCACAGGAGGACAGTCGGCTCAACAGCAGGAGCACAAAGTCCACCCCAGCCCTCAACTCCATGCCGACTTCAATCTGACAATGGAGAACAGGGGCAGGAAGTGAGGGAGGGTCAAACTGTGAAGCAATAGACAATAGGTGCAGGAGTAGGCCATTCGGCCCTTCGAGCCAGCACCGCCATTCACTGTGATCATGGCTGATCATCCACTATCAATATCCAGTTCCTGCCTTATCCCCATAACCTTTGATTCCGCTATATTTAAGAGCCCTATCCATCTCTTTCTTGAAAGCATCCAGAGACCTGACCTCCACAGCCTTCTGGGAGCCTTCAGTAGTACTGAGGGAGGGGCACTACAGGAATCATTATTGTACTCAAACGATAATGCAGTCATAGAAAACTGCCGCACAGAAAAGAGCTGCTTCGACCCATCTAGTCTGCCCAGTCCCATCAACTTGCACCTAGATCATAGCCCTCCATAACCCCCCAGTCCACATATCCAATTTCTCTTAAATATTAAAATCAAACCCACATCACCACTTCCACTGGCAGCTCATTCCACACTCCCACCACTCTCTGAGTGAAGAATTTCCCCCTCAGGTTCCCCTTAAACATTTCTCCTTTCACCCTTAACACATGACCTCTAGTTCTAGTCTCACCCAACCTCAGTGGAAAACCTCTGTTTGCATTTATCCTATCTATACCCTCATAATGTTGTATACGTCTAGACACTGCAGACATTAGTTTTGCGGGAGAAGCCAGAGAGTGGTAGTAGATGGTTGCCTCCCTGACCGGAGACCTGTGGCCAGTGATCTGGATGATAATGTGATTAAATGGATCAGCACATTTGTGGATGACACCAAGATTGGGGTGTACTGGACAGTGAGGATGATTATCATCTTTAGGGAGCGGTGTCTCAGAAAGGCAGCATCCATTATTAAGGACCTCCAGCACCCAGGGCATGCCCTTTTCTCACTGTTACGATCAGGCAGGATTTGTGAACATTTGGAGAGGTATAATATGATTAGGAATAGTCAGCATGGCTTTGTTAAAGGCAGGTCGTGCCTTACAAGCCTGATTGAATTTTTTGAGGATGTGACTAAACACATTGATGACGGTAGAGCAGTAGATGTAGTGTATATGGATTTCAGCAAGGCATTTGATAAGGTACCCCATACAAAGCTTATTGAGAAAGTAAGGAGGCATGAGATCCAAGGGGACATTGCTTTGTGGATCCAGAACTGGCTTGCCTACAGAAGGCAAAGTGTGGTTCTGGATGGGTCATATTCTGCATGGAGGCCGGTGACCAGTGGTGTGCCTCGGGGATCTGTTCTGGGAACTCTTCATGGTTTTTATAAATGACCTGCATGAGGAAGTGCAGTTATGGATTAGTAAATTTGCTGATGATACAAAGGTTGGGGATGTTGTGGATAGTGTGGAGGGCTGTCAGAGGTTACAGCAGGACATTGATAGGATGCAAGACCGTACTGAGAAGTGGCAGATGGAGTTCAACCCAGATAAGTGTGAGGTGGTTCAGTTTAATAGGTCAAATATGATGGCAGAATATAGCAATAATGGTAAGACTCTTGGCAGTGTGGAGGATCAAAGGGATCTTGGGGTCCGAGTCCATAGGGCACTCAAAGCAGCTGCACAGGTTGACTCTGTGGTTAAGAAGGCATACAGTGCATTGGCCTTCATCAATTGTGGTATTGAGTTTAAGAGCCAAGAGGTAATGTCCAGCTATACAGGACCCTGGTCAGACCTCACTTGGAGAACTGTGCTCAATTCTGGTCGCCTCAGTACAGGAAGGACATGGAAACCATAGAAAGGGTGCAGAGGAGATCTACAAGGATGTTGCCTGGATTGGGGAGCATACCTTATGAGAATAGGTTGAGTGAACTCAGCCTTTTCTCCTTGGAGCGATGGAGGATGAGAGGTTACACAATAGAGGTGTACAAGATAATGAGAGGCATTGATCGTGTGGATAGTCAGAGGCTTTTTCCCAGGGCTGAAATGGCTAGCATGAGAGGGCATAGTTTTAAGGTGCTTGGAAGTAGGTACAGAGATATTAGGGATAAGTTTTTTACGCAGAGAGTGGTGAGTGCGTGGAATGGGCTGCCAGCGGCGGTGGTGGAGGCGGATACAATAGAGTCTTTTAAGAGACTCCTGGATGGCGACATAGAGCTGAGAGAAATATAGGGCTATGGGTAAGCCTAGGTAGTTCTAAGGTAAGGACATGTTTGGCACAGTTTTGTGGGCGAAGGAACTGTATTGTGCTGTAGGTTTCCTATGTTTCTCTGTTAGGTAGGAGGTACAGAAGCCTGAAGGCACACACTCAGCGATTCAGGAACAGCTTCTTCCCCTCTGCCATGGACATTGAATCTTTGGACACTACCTCACCTTTTTTTAATGTAAGGGGGTTTCGTCTTTTATGTTACTGCGTAGGCTAATTAAAATGGCTTCTTTGTTATATTATACTTGGGAATGCTTCTTTGTTATGTTAAACACTGAGAAAGTTCTTGCGCTAGCAGCTTGTTTTGGGTTAGGCTGTGATAAGAAGACATTACGAACCAATTGGGATAGTTGTTATGTTTTTGGTGTATCTGAGGATATTGTATGTGTGGGGTTTTGGGGGAGAAAGTGGGAGAGAGAGACAGAGGATGGACCAGGTGCTGTGATGTCCGCTAACGGGGTCAGACCCCAAGCAGGGCGTTCGGCGAGGAGAGGAGACAGAGACTGACTCATGTGGAGCATCTGGTCGACCACCGTTGTTGGTCCCAGGTGGCCAGTCAAGGTGGTCCGAGGGGTCACAGGGTGAAGAAGAAAGGTCCTGAGCTCCAACTGTTTGTTCACGAAGAGATTGAACTTTGATAAGAGTGGCGCCTTTTATTTTCCTTTTATATTTTATTCTCTATTAATTATATAGTTCCAGTAATATCTATAAACTGTAAATCATTCAATCGTATCTGGTGTATTGTCTGTTATTTGGGCGGGGTGAGGTACATCACACAGCATCCACACAAACTATTACCCAGTTTGCCAGGGCTGAGGGCTATTTCCCTAGACGACAGTGAGCCGAGCAACCCTGAGGCTGGCCAGGGGGACTACATTGTGGGGGCTTGTCCGGGATTGGATCTACTGGTATGCTGTTTGGGTGCCCTGTTTAAATCAGTAATGTGTGTCTCTGTGGGTTATTTGCTGATTATTGCTGTATGTGTGGTGGGTGAGGTCTTTGTTCGAGTTCAGACTAGCGTTGACGAGTTGAAGGTAGAACTCGGGGCTGTCCATGCTGTTGGGAGAGAGAGGAAAGAGTGGTCTGATTTGGAGGTAGCGTGTGCAAATAAATGTTCTAGCTCTGGCAGGCTCCGCCTGGCGTTTGTGATAGTGTCCACCCTAAGAGGGGCGGAGCAGATCTCTCAGTTTTTAGATGAGTGGCAGTGCTCGGTGGAGGGAGGGCGACAGGGATTGGTTGAAAGTTTAAGTAGGTGGGCTGGTGACAGTGTTAGAACTGTCAGGTTCACTTACACCGTAGTGACAGCTGTCAGTTATTTGAAAGACTGGGGAAAGTTTTCAGTGTGTCTTCTCTGGCTAGGAGGGCAGCTAAATTGCTTGCAGTGCCAGGGGGATCATTTCAGGGGATTAGCCTCTCCTTCAGTTGTTCAGCTGATCAGAGAGGTGTCAGGAAACTTAGTGGAGGCCCAGTGGGGGAACGGCTTGGGGTCTCTGAGGAAGCACATTCCCAGCAATGTACCAATGAACTTCTGAAAGAAAAAGACCCTATTCCTAAAGGCTTAGAGGGACCACGCCCCAGGGTGTTGTTACAGATAGAGGGAAGCGATGCTAAAGCCATCCACGACCCCGGGACACAGATCAAGTTGTTGTACAGTTCATTTTACAACCGGTGTCTGAAGCATTTATCCTTGACAACACCAAGGGTACCGGAGACTTTGGGTACTAGTGGCAGTAGTTATCCAGAAGACGATGATTGGTTAATGACCCTGGAAGCCATGGAGGCATTTTCTGGGCACCCAGCGTGTCGAGTTGCTTCTGAGGACATGTGTAGTAGCTTTGAGCCGGTACCAAATTTAAACGAGACCCAGCGGTGGTACAGCCGGGGGAAAGTAGCTGAGGGTGAGACCCTCTTAGTAGACACTCTGAACTACCACGAGGGAGGGGAGTTGACCGCTGAAGACACCTCAGTGAGAGAGAGGTCGCGGCAACTGGACCCTAGCGGTGTGGAAGATGAAGGCAGCGTGTGTGGGGATGATGCGATGTGGTTTAATGGGCTGCATCTGAGGAGTGGATGTTTCCAGATCCTGAGGAGTGCGGCTATTGAACCGAAGACGGCCATTACTAGTTCCCTAGGATTCTTCCGATCCGAAAAGATGCCCAAGGGCATATCCGAAACCCCTGCATCCTTCCCATGGGGCATGAGGAAGACCATGGGGGAAGTGAAGGTGTGTGGAGTTTTGGCATATGTGGATGACCGCCTAGAGCTTGGATTCGCCTGGGGGGGACTATGAGGCGAGGCGAGTGGCTGAGCCCAGGTGACAGAAGTGAAGTGTCACATGTGGAGGAGTTTTTGGCCGGAGGGGTTTGGTGCAATGTGAGAAAAATGACCCGACATACCATTTGAACTTCCTGGTGTTGGAACAGACGGTGGTAGACCTGGGGATGGAAACCCAGGTCATCAATCTGAATGAGACACTGGGGAGAGAGGGGATTTGCACCGCTGAACTGAGTGCTCAGAAATGCCAGCCGGAAACTGAGTGCCGCACTTGTGGGACAACCATTGCAGACTTGCAATTCACGCTCGTCAACGTGGAGAAGGAGAAACGGAATTCCGATCCCGCACTGCGGTCATGTACTGATGAATTAATCCAGCGAGAAGAAACAATGACCCACCTTCGAAGGGATCAGCAGACACTCAAGACGTCGATTCAGAAAAGATTGGAAGACTTACAAGTTGGGGAAGATCAAGGAAGTGTCCTGACTAAGACTAACAGAAAACCGAGAGCCCAGGGAGGGGAGTTTGACTACACTCTCGAGGAGGTGAAGAAACGGAGGACAAATCTCGGAAAAGGGAGGCGGACGCTTGAAAGGAACCTGAAGATGACTATCGACAGTTTAAATGAAGTGGAAAAACTGAAAGTTGACCTGGAAGATGTCATCAGGAAGGAAAAGAAGCGGGGCCCAGAACACGGGACAGGGGGCTCCGAATTGTAATGGTGGCCTGAGTGAGAGAGGAGTTGGCAGGCAGGCCCAAGGTATCCCTAGTAGTGTCTGAGCCTTTAGGGTTTAGGTGAGGGGGTACGGAGGTCTCAGAGGATTAGGAAGCTCCCAGATAGGTTGGCCTATGTAGCACCCATGGGACAGGCGTAAGGTCCACTGTTTGGGGAGCACTGTCACTGTGTGTTTCTGTGTATGTGTGTGTTGTGTGTCTGCAGGACTGGATGGTGAGTTATTTAGAAGTCATGAGGACATGACTTTGTTTGGCGGGGGGAGAGTGTAAGGGGGTTTCATCTTTTATGTTTACTGCGTAGGCTAATTAAAATGGCTTCTTTGTTATGTTATACTTGGGAATGCTTCTTTGTTATGTTAAACGTTGAGAAAGTTCTTGCACTAGCAGCTTGTTTTGGGTTAGGCTGTGATAAGAAGACATTACGAACCAATTGGGATAGTTGTTATGTTTCTGGTGTGTCTGAAGATATTGTATGTGCGGGGTTTTGGGGGAGAAGGCGGGGGAGAAGGCGGGAGAGCGAGACAGAGGATGGACCAGGTGCTGTGGTGTCCGCTAACGGGGTCGGACCCCGAACAGGGCATTCGGTGAGGAGAGGAGACGGACTCGTGTGGAGCATCTGGTCGACCACTGTTGTTGGTCCCAGACAGCTGGTCGAGGTGGTCTGAGGGGTCACAGAGTGAAGAAGAAGGGTCCTGAGCTCCAACTGTTTGTGCACGAAGAGATTGAGCTTTGATAAGTGTGGCACCTTTTATTTTCCTTTTATATTTTATTCTCTATTAATTACATAGTTCCAGTAATATCTATAAACTGTAAATCACTTAATCATATCTGGTGTATTGTCTGTTATTTGGGCGGGGTGAGGTACGTCACACAGCATCCACACAAACTAATTACCCAGTTTGCCGGGGCTGAGCGACCCTAAGGCTGGCCAGGGAGGCTACATTAATATACAGTATTTCTGGTCTTGCACATTTTTAAAATCTATTCAATATTTATTTACTGTAATTGACTTACTTATTTATTATTACCATTTTTATTTTATTTTATTTATTATTTTTTTTCTCTCTGCTAGATTATGTATTGCATTGGACTGCTGCTGCTAAGTTTACAAATTTCACGTCACATGTCGGTGATAATAAACCTGATTCTGATTATTGAGATTCCAGGATCTGCTATGAAGAAATGGAGGAGAAAACTGAAGGGGTGAGTGGCCTAATGTCATGTGGTCTTCAATTATCAGACACTTCTCTAAAGTGTATTCCATCTGCCACTCTTGTCCATTCTCCTAATAAGTCTTCTGCCAACGCACTGCATCAACATGACCTGTCTCTCCATCTATCTTTGTAAGGCGTACAGGAGCAAAGTATACCAGCTAGTTGAGTGGTGTCACAACTTTGCACTCATGTCAGAAAGACCAAAGAGCTGGTTGTGCACTAGAGGTCACGGGTTAAGGGTGAAGAGTGAAATGGTAAGGGGAACATGAGTGAAAACTTCACTTAGAGGCTACACAGTTTGATACAGTTAAGAAGGCTTATGGAATGTTTGCTTTTATTAGTTGAGGCATTGAGTTCAAAAGTCAGGAGGTAATGTTGCAACTTCATAAAACTCTGGTTAGGCCACATCTGGAGTAGTGCATGAAGTTCTGGTCACCCCACTATCAGAAGGATGTTGAGACTTAGGAGAGGGTGCAGAAGAGGTTTACCAGGATGCTACCTCGATTAGAGAGCATGCACTATCATGAGAGGCTGGATAAACTTGGGTTTTTTCCCTCTGGAGTGCCGGAGGTTGAGGGGAGATCTGATAGAGGTTTACAAGATGCTGAGAGACATAGAGAGTATCTCTTACCCAAGGTTGAAATGTCTAATACCAGATGGCATGCATTGAAGGTCAGAGGGGATGGGTTCAAGGGCTATGTGACAGGTAAATTTTTTAATCAGAGAGTCATGGATGCCGGGAATGTGCTGACTGATATAGTGGTAGAGGCAAACACATTAGAGGGTTTTAAGAGACATTTGGTCATCCTGGTCACAGTTACAGAGACCATGGTCACGCTGGTCACAGCTATAATAACCATGTCACTCTGGTATAGGTTAGAGTAAACATGGTCACTCTGGTCTCAGGTACAGTAACCACATCACTCTGGTCACGGTTAGGGTAAACATGGTTACTCTGGTCAAAGGTACAGTAACCATGGTCACTCTGGTCACAGCTATAGTAACCATGTCACTCTGGTCATGGTTAGAGTAACGATGGTCACTCTGGTCATAGGTACAGTGACTATGGTCACTCTGGTCACAATAACAGTAACCATGGTCACTCCGGTCACAGCTATAGTAATCATGTCACTCTGATCACGGTTAGAGTAAACATGGTCACTCTGGTCATAGTAACAGAGACAAAGTTATTTCCCATGGTAGGGGAGTCTAGGACAAGAGGGCACGATTTCAAGATTGAAGGACGTCCATTTAGAACAGAGATGGTGAGAAATCACTTTAATCAGAATCAGGTTTATTATGACCGGCATGTGACGTGAAATTTGTTAACTTAGCAGCAGCAGTTCAATGCAATACATAATCTAGCAGAGAAAAAAAAGTAATAATAATAAATAAAATAATAATAATAGTAATAATAAATAAACAAGTAAATCAATTACATATATTAAATAGGTTTTAAAAACATGCAAAAACAGAAATACTGTATATTCTTTAAAAGGTGAGGTAGTGTCCAAAGATTCAATGTCCATTTAGGAATTGGATGGCAGAGGGGAAGAAGCTGTTCCTGAATCGCTGAGTGTGTGCCTTCAGGCTTCTGTACCTCCTACCTGATGGTAACAGTGAGAAAAGGGCATGCCCTGGGTGCTAGGAGTCCTTAATAATGGACGCTGCCTTTCTGAGACACCGCTTCCTAAAGATGTCCTGGGCACATTGTAGGCTAGTACCCAAGATGGAGCTGACTAGATTTACAACCTTCTGCAGCTTCTTTCAGTCCTGTGCAGTAGTCCCTCCATACCAGACAGTGATGCAGCCTGTCAGAATGCACTCCATGGCACAACTACAGAAGTTTTTGAGTGTATTTGTTGACATGCTAAATCTCTTCAAACTCCTAATCAAGTACAGCCACTGCCTTGCCTTCTTTATAACTACATCGATATGTTGGGACCAGGTTAGATTCTCAGAGATCTTGACACCCAGGGTGGTCAATCAGAGGGTGGTAAACCTGTGGAATTTGATGCCACAAGCGGCTGTGGAGGCCAAATCATTTGGTGTATTTAAGGCAGAGATAGATAGGTTGTTGATTATCCAGGGCATGAAATGGTATGAGGAGAAGGCAGGGGAGAGGGAATGACTGGAAGAATTGGATCAAACCATGATTGAATGGCTGAGCAGATGTGATGGGCTGAATGGCCTACTTCATGGCAGATGCAATTTAATGTGGATAAATGTGAAGTTATCCACTTTGGTGGCAAAAATAGGAAAACAGATTATTATCTGAATGGTGGCTGATTAGGAAAAGGGGAGGTGCAACGAGACCTGGGTGTCATTATACACCAGTCATTGAAAGTGGGCATGCAGGTACAGCAGGCGGTGAAAAAGGCGAATGGTATGCTGGCATTTATAGCGAGAGGATTTGAGTACAGGAGCAGGGAGGTACTACTGCAGTTGTACAAGGCCTTGGTGAGACCACACCTGGAGTATTGTGTGCAGTCTTGGTCCCCTAATCTGAGGAAAGACATCCTTGCCATAGAGGGAGTACAGAGAAGGTTCACCAGATTGATTCCTGGGATGGCAGGACTTTCATATGAAGAAAGACTGGATGAACTGGGCTTGTACTCGTTGGAATTTAGAAGATTGAGGGGGGGATCTGATTGAAACGTATAAGATCCTAAAGGGATTGGACAGGCTAGATGCAGGAAGATTGTTCCCGATGTTGGGGAAGTCCAGAACGAGGGGTCATAGTTTGAGGATAGAGGGGAAGCCTTTTAGGACCGAGATTAGGAAAAACTTCTTCACACAGAGAGTGGTGAATCTGTGGAATTCTCTGCCACAGGAAACAGTTGAGGCCAGTTCATTGGCTATATTTAAGAGGGAGTTAGATATGGCCCTTGTGGCTACGGGGGTCAGGGGGTATGGAGGGAAGGCTGGGGCGGTGTTCTGAGTTGGATGATCAGCCATGATCATAATAAATGGCGGTGCAGGCTCGAAGGGCCAAATGGCCTACTCCTGCACCTATTTTCTATGTTTCTATGTTTCTGCTCCTATAACTTACAGTCTTATGGTCAGAGTTACAGAGACCATTCACTCTGGTCACAGTTACAGCAACCATGGTCATCCTGGTCACAGCTACAGTAACCATGGTCATCCTGGTCACAGATACAGAGACCATTCACTCTGGTCACAGTTAAAGTGACTGTGGTCACTCTGGTCACAGCTACAGTAACCATGGTCATCCTGGTCACAGATACAGAGACCATTCACTCTGGTCACAGTTAAAGTGACTGTGGTCACTCTGGTCACAGTCAAAGTGACTGTGGTCACTCTGGTCACAGTTACAGTACCCACAGTCACTCTGGTCACAATAACAGTAACCATGGTCATCCTGGTCAGAGTTACAGTGACCGTGGTCACCCTGGTCACAGTTACAGTAACGATGGTCACTCTGGTCACAATAACAGTAACCATGGTCACTCTGGTCACAGTTACAGTAACCATGGTCACTCTGGTCACAATAACAGTAACCATGGTCACTCTGGTCACAGTTACAGTACCCACAGTCACTCTGGTCACAGTTACAGTAACCATGGTCATCCTGGTCACAGTCACAGTGACCATGGTCACTCTGGTCACAGTTACAGAGACCACGGTCACTCTGGTCACAATAACAGTAACCATGGTCACTCTGGTCACAGTTACAGAGACCGCGGTCACTCTGGTCGCTGGCCTCAGCTCCACAAAGGGCAGACATTCCCCCACTTGGCGGTACAAAGCTGCCTCATAATCCCCCCAGCCCCGTGCCTATTTATAATGCACGCCTGGGCTGATTCACTCTGCCCAGCACTCTGTCACATATTTGAAGACTTGCCCTACTTGTGATGATGGAAGGGAAGATCTGCGAGGGCCTTTCCAGTGACATTTCACTGAAATCCACCACCTTTATTTCTGTCCAGGGCCATGCATCAGCCTGAACTTGACGGGACAGACAACTGCTTCAAGTGAGGGGTGAGAGTGCACCTCCGTTACACAGTCCCACCTACTCAAGAAAACCTTTCACCGATCGCTGCTCAGGAATCTAATAATCTATGTATAAGGTATTCACAGACTCTGCTTCCTTTGAAGAAGATAGTACCAGAGATACCTTTCTCTGAGTGAAGAATATTCACTCATTTTTCCTTAAAAATGCAACCATCTACTTTTAAACAGTGACTCCTGGTTCTAGAATTTGTCAGACACCAGCTCCTCTTTAACCTTCCCTCAACCTCTCCAGTTTCCAAGTTCCCTGATCTTGTATCTCCTGGAGTGGACCCCAGGGTTAACCTGTCACTCTAACCAGTCTGGAGTGGACCCCAGAGTTGATGCTGTCGGTCTAAACAATCCGTAATTCACTATTCACTCTGTCCCACGTTTAAATCACAAACACTAAATAAACCTTTTTGACATGGCCTCAGAATACAAGGATATCATTTAGAACCGAGATGTGGAGGAACTTCTTTAATGAGGGGGGATTTAATTGAAATCTATCAAATATTGAAAGGCCTAGACAGAGTTGATGTGGAGAGGATGTTTCCTATAGTGGCAGAGTCTTTGACAAGAGAGCACAGCCTCAGAATAGAGGGGCGTCCATTTAAATCAGAGATGAGGAGGAATTTCTTTAGCCAGAGGGTGGTGAATATGTGGAATTTGTTGCTCCAACAGCTCTGGGGGCCAAGTGATTGGCTATGTTTAAAGCAGAGGTTGATATGTTTTTGATTAGTCAGGGCGTTAAAGGTTACAGGGAGAAGGTAGGAGAATTGGGAGAGAGGGATAATAAATCAGCCATGATGGGTTGGTGGAGCAGACATGATGGGCTGAATGGCCTATTTCTCTTATGTCTTATTGTCTAATCCAAAGTTGAAGCAGCTCTGGGTATGACCACTACTATTTCCAGGGGCCTCTTTCTTTTTTTTTAAATATTTTATTTAATTTTTTAATGAAGAAATATGAGGACTCAATTAATACAACAATTAATACATATAGAAAAAAATTAATTCAAATACATTAACAAGTCCGAGAGAAAGAAAAAGAACACCTATCCCAACACCATCTCCCCTAATTAGAGAAAAGGAGGGAGAAAAGCATAAAAGACAGAGGAAAGAAAGGAGAGAAGAAAAAAAAGAGTTGGCATCCAGCTCTCAGAGTCAGTTTAAAATACAAATTAAAGAAACTAGCTTATAATAAGGGATATATTAATTTAAAAAAAATAAAATAAATAGATTAAACAATCTGGGCATTTAAGTAATCCAAATATGGTTGCCAAATCTCAATGAACACAGTGTATCCATTCCTAAGGGTAGAAGTAATCTTCTCAAGGGGTATACGACTTTGCATTTCTTTATTCCAATGATCAACATGTACAAGGGAATCGGATTTCCATGTTACCGCTATGCGTTTCCTGGCCACTGACAACGTAATTTTAATAAATTTGGATTCATCCCTGGGGAGGTTAACTTTCAAAACTAAGCTCCCCAGAAGAACCAATTCTGGGTTTACTGGGAATCCATCCCCAGAATCTTTCCCAGTACCTCCCCCAGATCTATCCGAAAAGATCTCTGTTTCGTGCATAGCCAGGTGCAATGCAAAAAGGTACCAACATCTATGCCACACCTGAAACACTTGTCAGAAATTTCTGGTTTATAAACCAGGGGCCACTTTCTTAAATACACTGGATGTAGACTCTGGGACCTGGTGATGTCATAAGGTGGTGGCTGGGAACGGGCCCAAGTACAAGACACAGACACTGAAGTACTAGGGACAGGTCTAGGATACAGGGTGAGGGCTAGGACATGGACACGAAAACCAGGAACCCGGAACAGGACTGGACAAGAGAGCTGGGAGCCAGAGCTTGGACTCCGAGCCAGAGACTGGACGAGGACCCAGAACCTGGGTCTTGCCTCTGGCTCGGACCCCAGAACTAGGCAAGGTCATGACTTGGCTGGCAGGCAGGATGAGGTTGGAATCTTCAGACTTGAGGCGAGGCAAGGCTGGAGACCCGAGGCGAGGCAAGGCTGGAGGCTTGGGGTCTTGAAGCTCCTCCTGGGCAGGGCGTAGTACTCCTGGGCAGTGCATGGATCACCTGGGCAGGGCACTGATCTCCACCCAACAGAGGCAAGGGACAGGAAGCGACAGAACCATCCGCAGGGTAACGGCAATCTGGCCTAACTAACCCGACGGAGGCAAGGGTCAGGAAGGGACAGAACCAACCGCAGGTAACGGCAATGTAGCCTGACTTACCCGATGGAGGCAAGGGACAGGAAGGGAGCTAGGTATAGGGTGGCTCCAGGACAAGATTTCAGGCGAGACAAGGCAAGACTTCAGGCAATGCAAGGCGAGACAAGAACTTCAGGCGAGGCGAGAGTTACCAGCAAGACAAGGCAAGGCTTCAGGCAATGCAAGGCGAGACAAGAACTTCAGGCGAGTCGAGAATTACCAGCAAGACAAGGCAAGGCTTCAGGCGAGGAAACAGAAGACAGGGGAAGGGATACAAGGAGTAAGGACAAGAACAATCCAGCAGCCATGCCCTGGTCTCTGGAGGTATTTATGCAGCCAGCCCCTACGAGCATCAGCTGCCTCAATTAGTGCTCAACAGGAACAGAAACAGGGTAGACAGGAAAACATGGAGCAAGGGTCGATGGACCGGATCGTGAACCGGAATGCGGACTTCACGGACCAGACCATGACAGGTGACTAACCAGATTTCACTCTACCATGTTCCCCTTCTGCTGTTTGCCTTTGGTGTGGACCATCAGTTTCACAACAGTCTCAAACGTTCCCTCTTATTCACTGTAAGAACATCAGTTTCTTTCTCACTACATTTCTACAGAAGCTTTTACATGCTCATTGTCATATTCTGTCCTGTTAATTAATCCCTGGATACGCTAAACTTATACCAACTTTGCCATGATTGGTTTACTATACATAAATATACTTACTGTAATTAATTTCTTTTTTTTGTATTATTGATTATTGCATTGAACTGCTGCTGCCAAGTTAACAAATTTCATGTCACAAGCCAGTGATTTGGATTCTGATACCTCCGCCTTGGAACTGATACCATTCCTAATTTCCCTCATTAGCCACAGTTGAGCCAGTCTGTCTATTTTATTTCTGAGTGAGACAGGAATGAACAATTGTTTCCATTTTCCATGGATTCCTTAGATTTTTGCCATTTTGCTTCACTGTCAGCTGAATGAGTAATGATGCCCCATCTCCTGAGACAATTCTCTCCTCCTGACATCCCATCCTGGGACTGAATTGCCTTACACACTGTGCTGACATTCCTGATATATTCAGTCACTGGAATGTGTCTTCACTTTCATTAAAGTTGCTTGTTTACTGGTCATCATAGCCCTGCAAAACTCCTCAATGGACGGTCCCAAGCCCAGCTGCAAAAGGAGGAGGGTTGGGCATCGTGTAGAAACCTGGCATTGCAGCAGAAATGCCAGCACACCTCATGCCTGAGCGAGGGTGGATCATCCTGTAGAAACCTAGCATAGCAGCAAGATCTCCAAAGACCTCATGCCTGAGAGAGGGTGGATGGGCTACGCTTAGGACAACATGGAAGACCGGCCTAGGACGGAGGACTGGAGAGCTGCTGCCAGTGGACCATGCCCAGTAGGCGTGATGGGCTTACAAAGAAGAACAGCCCTGTGGACATACAGTTCAGGGAAAGAAGTACAAGTGTTTATGGCTACAATGGATGGCTTAAGGGTGGGCAAAAGTTGTGGCAGATTTCAGAGTGGCAGCCTGTGTAGGCCAGTTTATTGTGTTTGAATGAATACTTTCTATCTGTCTGTGTTCAAGAAAAGCACAAGGAACACCTTCAGCAGCAATGCAGACAAAAGCTGAACTAAAGCACAGAGGGTCAGGACACAGTACTAGAGAGCAAGGTTTCAGCCTGCACGCCACATACCTGAGTCATAGAACACTATGGCACAAAAGCAGAACCTTCAGCACATCTAGTTCATGCCGAACTATTAATCTGCCTCGTCCCATCGATCTGCACAGTTACACAATGGCAAGTATGAAGTTGTAGGCATCACTGAATCATGACTGAAAGAAGATTATAGCTGGGAGCTTAATGTCCAAGGATATACACTGTATTGAAAGGATTGGCAAGAAGACAAAGGGGGCTGTGCTGCTCTGGTGGTAAAAAATTAAATCAAATAATTAGAAAGAGGTGACATAGGGTCAGAAGGTGTTGAATCACTTTGGATAGAGCTAAGGAACTGTAAGGGTAAAAAGACCCACATGGGAGTTGTATACAGACCCCCAAACAGTAATAAAGATGTGGTCTACAAATTACAACAAGAGACAGAAAAAGCATGTCAAAAGGGCAATGTTACAATAGTCATGAGGGATTTTAATATGCAAGTTGACTGGTGCTGGATTCCAAGAAAGGGAATCTCTAGATTGCTTGTGAGATGGCTTTTTAGAGCAGGTCGTGATCCAGCACACTAGGGGATCAGGTATTCTGGACTGGGTGTTGTGCGGAGAACCAGAATTGGTTAGAGAGCTGAAGGTAAAAGAACCCTTAGGGGAAAGTGATTAAAATATTTTCAAATTCACCCTGAAATTTGAGAAACAAAAACTAAAGTGAGGTGTATCAGTATTACAGTGGAGCAAAGGGAATTACAGAGACATGAGAGAGGAGTTGGCCAGAATTAATTGGAAAAGAACACTGGCAGGGATGACGGCAGAGCAGCAATGACTAGAATTTCTGGAAGCAATTCAGAAGGCACAGGATATATACATCCTAAAGAGGAAGAAATATTCTAAAGGAAAGATGACAACCATGACTAACAAGGGAAGTCCAAGCCAACATAAAAGCCAAAGAGAGGGCATATAATAGAGCAAAAATTAGTGGTAAGTTAGAGAATTGGGAAGTTTTTAAAAACCAACAGAAGGCAACTAAAAAAGACATTATGAAAGTAAAGATGGAATAGGAAAATAAGCTAGCCAATAATATTAAAGAGGATATCAAAAGTTTCTTCAGATACCTGTACATAAGTAGGCAGACGGGGTGGTGTGGCTCTGCTGGTAAAGAATGGCATCAAATCAGTAGAAAGATGTGACATAGGATCAGAAGATGTTGAATCCTTTTGGGTTGAGTTAAGAAACTGCAAGAGTAAAAGGACCCTGATGACAGTTACATACAGGCCTCCCAACTGTAGCTGGGAGTTGGACCACAGATTACAACAGAAAATAGAAAAGGCATGTCAAAAGGGCAATATTATGATACTCATGGGAGATTTCAACATACAGGTCGTTTGGGAAAATCAGGTTGGAAATGGATCCTAAGAGTGTGAGTTTGTTGAGTGCCTACGAAATGGCTTTTTAGAGCAGTTTGTCATTGAGCCTACTAGGCGATCAACTATACTGGATTGGGTGTTACATAATGAACCGGAGGTGATTAGGGAGCTTAAAGTAAAAGATCCCTTAGGAACCAGTGATCACAATATGACTGAGTTCAACTTGAAATTCAATAGGGAGAAAGTAAAGTCTGATGTAACAGTATTTCAGTGGAGTAAGGGAAATTACAGTGGTATGAGACAAGAGTTGGCCAAAGCAAACTGGAAGGAGCTGCTGGCAGGGATGTCAGCAGAGCAGCAATGGTGTGTGTTTCTGGGAAAAATGAGGAAGGTGCAGGACATGTGTATTCCAAAAATGAAGAAATACTCAAATAGTAAAATAGTACAACCATGGCTGACAAGACAAGTCAAAGCTAATGTAAAAGCAAAAGAGAGGCCATACAATAAAGCAAAAATTAGTGGGAAGACAGAGGATTGGGAAGTTTTTAAAACTCTACAGAGAGCAACCAGAAGAATCATTAGGAGGGAAAAAATGAAATATGAAAGCAAGCTAGCAAACAATATCAAAATGGATGGTAAAAGCTTTTTCAAATATGTATACAATAAAAGATAAATAATAACGGGGGACAAGGAGATGGCAGATGAACTAAGTAAGTATTTTGCATCAGTCTTCACTGTGGAAGGCACTAGCAATGTGCCAGGTGTTAAAGAGTGTGAGGGAAGAGAGGTGAGTGCAGTTACTCAAGAGAGAAGGTGCTCAAAAATCTGAAAGACCTAAAGTCACCCAGTCACCCCGACCAGATGAACTGCAACCTAAGGTTGTGAACGAGGTAGTGGTAGAGACTTTGGAGTTATTAGCAATGATCTTTCAATAATTATTGGACTCTGGCATGGTGCCAGAGCACTGGAAAATTGCAAAAGTCACTCCATTCTTCAAGAAAGGAGGAAGGCAGCAGAAAGGAAATTATAGATCAGTTAGTCTGGCCTCAGTGGTTGGGAAGGTGTTAGAGTCAATTGTTAACATAGAACATAGAATAGTGCAGCACAGTACAGGTCCTTCGGCCCACAATGTTGTGCTGACCCTCAAACCTTGCCTCCCATATAAGCCTCCACCTTAAATTCCTCCATATACCTGTCTAGCAGTCTCTTAAACTTCACTAATGTATCTGCCTCCACCATTGACTCAGGCAGTGTATTCCACGCACCAACCACTCTCCAAGTAAAAAACCTTCCTCTAATATCCCCCTTGAACTTCCCACCCCTTACCTTAAAGCCATGTCCTCTTGCATTGAGCAGTGGTGCCCTGGGGAAGAGGCGCTGGCTATCCACTCTATCTATTCCTCTTATGATCTTGTACACCTCTCTCATGTCTTCTCTCATCCTCCTTCTCTCCAAAGAGTAAAGCCCTAGCTCCCTTAATCTCTGATCATAATCCATACTCTCTAAACCAGGCAGCATCCTGGTTAATCTCCTCTGTATCCTTTCCAATGCTTCCACATCTTTCCTATAGTGAAGCAACCAGAACTGGACACAGTACTCCAAGTGTGGCCTAACCAGAGTTTTATAGAGCTGCACCATTACATTGCGATAAACTCTATCTCTCGACTTATGAAAGCCAACACCCCATAAGCTTTCTTAACTACACTATCCACCTGTGAGGCAACTTTCAGGGATCTGTGGACATGTACCCCCAGATCCCTCTGCTCCTCCACACTACCAAGTATCCTGCCATTTACTTTGTACTCTGCCTTGGAGTTTGTCCTTCCAAGTGTACCACCTCACACTTCTCCGGGTTGAACTCCATCTGCCACTTCTCAGCCCACTTCTGCATCCTATCAATGTCTCTCTGCAATCTTTGACAATCCTCTACACTATCTACAACACCACCAACCTTTGTGTCATCTGCAAACTTGCCAACCCACCCTTCTACCCCCACATCCAGGTCGTTAATAAAAATCATGAAAAGTAGAGGTCCCAGAACAGATCCTTGTGGGACAACACTAGTCACAATCCTCTGATCTGAATGTACTCCCTCCACCACCACCCTCTTCCTTCTGCAGGCAAGCCAATTCTGAATCCACCTGGCCAAACTTCCCTGGATCCCATGCCTTCTGACTTTCTGAATAAGCTTACCGTGTGGAACCTTGTCAAATGCCTTACTGAAATCCATATAGATCACATCCACTGCACTACCCTCATCTATATGCCTGGTCACCTCCTCAAAGAACTCTATCAGGCTTGTTAGACACGATCTGCCCTTCACAAAGCCATGCTGACTGTCCCTGATCAGACCATGATTCTCTAAATGCCTATAGATCCTATCTCTAAGAATCTTTTCCAACAGCTTTCCCACCACAGATGTAAGGCTCATTGGTCTATAATTACCCAGACTATCCCTACCACCTTTTTTGAACAAGGGGACAACATTCGCCTCCCTCCAATCCTCCGGTACCATTCCCGTGGACAACGAGGACATAAAGATCCTGGCCAGAGGCAGTTAAGGATGAGGTTATGGAGTACTTGATGATACAGGACAAGATAGGACAAAGTCAGCATGTTTCCTGAAAGGAAAATCTTGCCTGACAACCTTGTTGGAATTCTTTGAGGAGATTACAAGTAGAATAGATAAAGGGGATGCAATGGATGTTGTATATTTGGGCTTTCGGAAGGCATTTGATAGGGTGCCACACATGAGGCTGCTTACCAAGTTAAGAGCCCATGGTGTTACGGGAAAGTTACTGGCATGGTTAGAGCATTGGCTGATTCATAGGAAGCAGAGAGTGGGAATAAAAGGATCCTTTTCTGATTGGCTGCCAGTGACTAGTGCTGTTCCGCAGGGGCCAGTATTGAGTCCATTTTTCATGCTGTATGTCAATGATTTAAATAATGGAGTAGATGATTTTGTTGGCAGGTTTGGAGATGATACAAAGATTGGTGGAGGGGCAGGTAGTGTTGAGGAAACAGGTAGGCCGCAGAAGGACTTGGACAGATTAGGATAATGGGCAAGAGTATAGCAAATGAAATACAATATTGGAAAATGCATGGTCATGCACTCTGATAGTAGAAATAAGTGTGCAGACTATTTTCTAAACAGGGAGAAAATCCAAAAATCTGAAATGTAAATGGGCTTGGGAATCCTTGTGCAGAAGACCCTAAAAGTTAACTTGCAGGTAGAGTTGGTGGTGAAGAAGGCAGATACAATGTTAGCATTTATTTCAAGAGGTCTAAAATACAAGAGCAGAGGTGAGATGCTGAGGCTTTATAAGGCACTGGTGAGGCCTCACCTTGAGTATTGTGAACAGTTTTGGGCCCCTCATCATACAAAGAACATTTGATAGCTCTGGGTTTGTACTCGCTGGAACTTTGAAGGTTGAAAGGCCTAGACAGAGTAGATGTGGAAAGGATGTTTCCCATGGTGGGAGAGTCTAGGACAAGAGGGCACAGCCTCAGTATAGCAGGGCATCAATTTAAAACAGAGATGTGAAATTTCTTTAGCCAGTGGGTGGTGAATTTGTGAAATTTATTACCACAGGTAGCTGTGGCCCAGTCAATGGGTATATTTAAGGCAGTTCTTGATCGGTTTTTGATTGGACATGGCATCAAAGGTTACGGGGAGAAGGTGGGGAGTGGGGCTGAGGAGGGCAAAAAGGATCAGCCATGATTGAATGTCAGAGCAGACTCAATGGGCCAAATGGCCTAATTCTGCTCCTATGTCTTATGAGGCAGGTTAGTGGGATCCAAGAGACAGTGCTGGAGGAGCCTCAGCCCTTGAGCTTGTCCACAGGTCTGAGATTCTTGCTCCCTGTGTGTATGAGAGTGGGGTCTGTAAGAAGGAGGGGCAACCTAACTGTAACACCTTAGTTCATGGAGCCATTCAAAAGGGTGGGGGGGGAGAGAAGAAAAATCTAGTGGTAATTGGGGATAGTATAGTCGGGGGAATAGACAGTTCTCTGTCCTGAGGATAGAGTGTCCCGAAGGCTGTGCTGCCTGCCTGGTTCCCAGGTTCAGGACATCTTATCTGACCTGCAGAGCAATTTGCAGTGGGAGGGGAAAGATCCCGTTGTCGTCGTCCATGTGGGTACCAATGACAGAGGTAGAACGAGAAAAGAGGTTCTGCTGATGGAATATGAGCAGCTAGGACTAAATTAAACAGTTGAACTGAAAAGGTGGTAATCTCTGGATTACTACCTAAACCACATGCAAATTGGCATATGGCCAAGAAGATTAGAGAGTTTAAGTGTGTGGCTCAAGGATCGGTGTGAGAGAAGTGAGTTTGATCATGGGAAATTGGCACCAGTATTGGGGAAGGAGGGAGCTGTACCAATGGGAAAAAAAAAGAAAAATGTGGATAAAGATAAAGTAAAAGTAAAAGATAAAAAAGAAAAAAGTAATAGTGGAGTGAAGAAAAGTCAAATGCAAAGGAGTAAAAGGTTACAAGATTTTAAAAGGACAATGAGTGTAAGAGCACTTTGAATGCTAGTAGTATTCAAAACTAGGTCAGTGAACTATTGGCACAAGTCAGTACAAAGGGGTATGATTTAGTGGCCATTGAAGAGACATGGTTGCAGAGTGCAGAGGACTGGGAATCAAATCCTCTTAGGGACTAGATCGGGACTAGTGGTGTTCTGCAGGGGGTAGGTGTTGGGACCACTTCTTTTTATGGTGTATATCAATGACCGATATGGAAAAGGTGACTTTGTTGCCAAGTTTGCAGATGGTATGAAGATTGGTGGAGGGGCATGTAGTGTTGATGAAACTGGTAGGCTGCAGAAGGACTTAGACGGATTAGGAGAATGGGCAAGAAAGTGGCAAATGAAACACGATGTTGGAAAATGCATAGTCATGCGCTCTGGTAGTAGAAATAAATGTACAGAAAATTTTCTAAACAGGGAGAAAATCCAAAAATCTGAGATGCGAAGGGACTTGAGAGTCCTTGTGCAGAGCACCCTGAAGGTTAACTTGCTGGTTAAGTTGGTGGTGAGGAAGGAAAATGCCATGTTTGGATTCATTTCAAGAGGTCTAGAATACAAGAGCAGGGATGTGATGCTGAGGCTTTATAAGGCACTGGTGAGGCCTCACCTTCAGTATTGTGAACAGTTTTGGGCCCTTCATCTTAGAAAAGATGTGCTGGTATGGGAGAGGGTCTAGAGGAGGTTCACAAGGATGATTCTAGGAATGAAAGGGTTATCATATGAGAAACGTTTGATGGCTGTGGGTCTGTACTCACTGGAATTCAGAATGATTAGTGGGGAACCTCATTGAAACCTTTCGAATGTTGAAAGGCCAAGACAGAGTAGATGTGGAAAGGATGTTTCCCATGGTGGGGGAGTCTAGGACAAGAGGGCACAAACTCAGGATAGAGGGACGTCCATTTAAAACAGTGATGCAAAGAAATTTCTTTAACGAGAGGGTAGTAAATCTGTGGAATTTGGAGGCCAGGTCGTTGGGTGTATTTAAGGCAGCATTTGATAGGTTCTTGATTGGACACAGCATCAAAGGCTATGGGGTGAAGGCCAGGGAGTGGGGCTGAGGAGGAGAAAAAAAGAATCAGCCATGATTGATGGGCCAAATAGCCTAATTCTACTCGAAGTCTTATGGTCTTTAGTGTAAAAGAGAGGCGAGAGTGGATATCGGATCACTGGAAAATGATGCTGGGGAGGAAATGGCGGATGAACTGAATAAGTATTTTGCATCCATCTTCACTGTGGAAGACACTAGCAGCTTGGTGGAAGTTCCAGGTGTCAGGGGTCATGATGAAGTTACCATTATCAGAGAGAAGGTCCTTGGGAAACTGAAAGGTCTGAAGGTAGATAAGTCACCTGGACCAGACGGTGTACACCCCCGACATCTCCTCTGTGCCTACTTCCAAGCACCTTAAAGCTGTGCCCGCTGGTGTCAGCCATTTCAGCCCTGGGAAAAAGCCTCTGAATATCACACGATCAGTGCCTCTCATCATCTTATACACCTCTATCAGGTCACCTCTCATCCTCCACCGCTTCAAGGAGAAAAGGCCAAGTTTGCTCAACCTGTTTTCATAAAGCATGCTCCCCAATCCAGGCAACATCCTTGTAAATCTCCTCTGCACCCTTTCTATGGTTTCCACATCCTTCCTGTAGTGAGGCGACCAGAACTGAGCACAGTACTCCGTGGGGTCTGACCATATCTCAGAAAGGACGTGTTGTCATTGGAGAATCCAGAGAAGGTTCATGAGAATGATTCCGGGAATGAAAGGGTTAACACCTGACACCTACTGAATGTTGAAAGGACTAGATAGAGTGAATGTGGAGAGGATGTTTCCTATGGTGGGATCAGGGATTAATCATGATGGAATGGTGGAGCAGACTCAATGAACCGAATGGCCTAATTCTGCTCCTGTCTTATGAAAAAAGGAGAAGGTACTTTAATTTTCAGGCCTCTGACAAGGTGCCACACATGAGGCTGCCTAACAAGCTATGAGCCCATGGAATTACAGGAAGGATTCTAGCATGGATAAAGCAGCGGCTGATTAGCAGAAGGCAAAGAGGGAGCCTTTTCTGGTTGGCTGCTGGTCCCACAGGGGCCCATATTGGGAATGATTCTTTTTACGTTATATGTCAATGATTTGGATGATGGAATTGATGGCTTGGTTAAGAAGTTTACAGACGATTTGAAGATAGGTGGAGGGGCAGGTAGTTTTGAGAAAGTAGAGAGACTAACAGATTAGGAGAATGGGCAAAGAGGTGGCAGATGGAACATAGTATCAGGAAGTGTAAGGTCATGCACTTTCGGAGAAGAAATGAAAGGGAGAGAAAATACGAAACACTGAGGCACAAAGGGAGTCCGTTGAGTCAGTTTGCACGTTCAGTCAGTGGTGAGGAAGGTAAAGGCAATGTCAGTGTTCATTGCAAGAAGACTAGAATATAAAAGCAAGGATGTAATGTTGAGGCTTTAGAAAGCAGTGGTGAGGCCTCACTTGGAGTATGGTGAGCAGTTCTGGGCCCCTTACCTTTGAAATGATGAGCTGGAATTGGAGAGGGTTCAAAGGAGGTTCATGAAAATGATTCCAGGATTGAACGGCTTGTCAGGTGAGAGCATTTGATGGCTCTTGGGGCTGGATTCACCAGAATTCAGAAGAATGAGGGTTGACCTCATTGAAACCTTTTGACTGGTGAAAGACCTCAATAGAGTGGATATGGAGAGGATGTTTGCTATAGTGGGAGAGTCTAAAACCTGCAGACACTGCCTCGGAATAGAGGGTCAGAGGTCGATAGATTCTTTATTGGTCAAGGCATGAAGGGATATGGAGAGAAGACCATAAGATCAGAAGACAGAGGAGCAGAATTAGGCCATTTGGCCCATCGAGTCTGTTCTGCCATTCAGTCATGGCTGATCCTTTTCTCCCCTCCTCAGCCCCAAGTCCTGGCCTTCTCCCCATAACCTTTGATGCCGTGTCCAATCAAGAACCTATCAAGCTCTGCCTTAAATACACCCCATGACCTGACCTCCAGGTCACCTGTGGAAACAAATTCCACGAATTCACCATCCTCTGATGAAAGAAATTTCTCCACATGTCTGATTTCAATAGACACCCCTCTATCCTGAGGCTGTGCCCTCTTGTCCTAGATTCCCCCACCATGGGAAACATTCTTTCTATATCTACTCTATCTAGGCCTTTCAACATTCGAAAGGTTTCAGTGAGATCCCCCCTTATCCTCTGAATTCCTGCAAGGACAGACCCAGAGCCATCAAATGTTCCTCGTATGATAACCCTTTCATTTCCAGAATCATCCTTGTGAACTTCCTCTGAACGATCTCCAAAGGACCAACCGTACCCCTCCCTGGGGGAAGACCATACCCCTCCCTGAGGACAGACCGTACCTCTCCCTGAGAGCAGACCGTATCCCTCCCTGGGGGCAAACTGTACCCCTCCTGAGAGCAGAGTGGGTGTAAGCTGTGGATTACTCACTCACTGACTGTGTAGTTTCTCCATGCTAGGTATCCTCTCCAACCTCAGCTCTCTGGGAAGGAATAGCAAGAGAGAGTTCCGAAGATTACCGGATTCCTCTCAACTTCAGCCAGACGTAGTGGATCCAATGTTGATCAGGAATCCCGTTTCCCTCTCTGCCATTTGATTGAAAGTCATTCTCTCCCAACGAGATGTAGTAATGACTACCTCGCTGCAGGTCATTCTGATATAACAGCTCACGTTACACAACAGGAACTGAAAGCTCCCCAGGCCCTTTCCCCAAACAAATGCCCATGTCCCTCTCAGTCCAGTGTGGGGTCAGACCCAACACTAAGGGGAGCCCCTTGCTCAGCTCTTGGACATCTCATTCTTCCCCAAGCACCCCAGCCTGCGCAGAACAAACGTTTCTCAGCCTGACTCCTCTCCCCTGACACCTACAAGCCATCGACAGAGGTAGGTTTTTGCACAGACAGTGGTGGGTGTGGTGGTACAGGCAGATACATTAGCGACATTTAGACAGACACATGGATGATAGAAAAATGGATGGCTGTGTGAGAGGGAAGGGTCAGATTGATATTGGAGTAGGTTAGAACACAACTGATGGGCTGTAGAACCTGCACTGTGCTGTACGTTATTGTTGAAAAATTATTGCCAAAGGTCTTCACTATTGCCAGTCTCTTCACTCACTTCCCATTGTAACCCGGGGTATATCCCATCTGTGACCTGGTCCCAGGAACTTATCCATCCTGACGAAGGGTCTCAGCCTGAAACGTCGACTGTACCTCTTCCTAGAGGTGCTGCCTGGCCTGCTGCGTTCAACAGCAACTTTGATGTGTGTAACTTATCCATCCTAATGCTTTTCAAAAGTCCCAGCACATCCTCAGATAATATTGACATTTTCCAGCATATCCACCTATTTTTATTCTGTCCTCGCAAACGTAAAGGTCTCTCGCACTTGAGAATTCTGAGGAGTTTTCTGAGAAATTTTGACTGTTGTGAACATGCCATCTTGGTTGTCAGGAAGGAAGGTGACTGGGAAGCAGCCGAAGATGCTGTGGCCTGGGTATCCCTCACCCCACCCCATGACTGTCTCTCCTCATTGAGCTGTGACCATTGAGAGGGTGCGGCAGGGCACAGTCTCCTGGAGAGGGGTTACTGGATCGGGCAACGATGATGCAGTGTGGGGGGGGGGGGGGGGGTCCGTGTAACACTGTCGGAGAATTACAACCAGGCTGAATCGGGGGCAGAGACGTTGCACAATTCCAGACTTGGCTGCTGAACAGATGTTAGCTTTATAGGAATTCGTCTCTGTTAGTTGCCACGTTGTTATAAAATTGTGATATGAGGAGACAGGGTTTTTTATTTTGTCATAACCTATTAAGCATAAAAATGTGCAGGAAAATCAAACCAAGGGCCAAGAAGATGACCTGTGGGATGTCACAGATTGTAAACTTTGGAGAGAATATATTTACTGATAAGTACATGATATTTAAAGACTGTTTAATTTCCTGATGGTGTTTTGGAAGCATTCTGGGGTCAGGGCAGCGATTCAACTGTGAGTCATTGTTAGTGGAATTTAAGGTCATTACAAGCCCAGAGCAAAATGAGACAGCAACAAACACTTATAAATTGTCCTGAAGAACGGACTCAGCCCAAAATGTCAGCAGTTAATTCCTCTCCATTAACACTGGCCGACCTGCTGAGTTCCTCCAGCGGTTTGTGTGTGTTATACAGATTGTATGTTCCATTCTCCATCTCAAAGGGCTCACTTTAAATGAGAACCCATAGCAAACGATACAACTTAAATCAATAGCTTAAAATGTGAGTTTTAATGAAGCTGCATTATAATTACGAAGTCTCAGAGATATGGAACACTACAGGCTCTTCAGCCCATAATGCTGTACTGACCCTTTAGCCTGGATAAATCTAACCGTTCCCTCCTACACAGCCCCCAGTTTCTCTATTATCCATTTGCTTAACAGTTTCTTAAATGCTGCCCCTGCCACCACCCCTGGCAGAGTATTCCACGCACCCACCACTCTCTGCGTTAAAAAAAAAACTATCTCTGACAACCCCTCTATACATCCCTCAAATCACCTTATAATTATGACCCTTGTATTAGCCATTCCCATCCTGGGAAAACATCTCCAGCTACCCACTCAATCTTTTCCTCAAGCAACACACATCAAAGTTGCTGGTGAACACAGCAGGCCAGGCAGCATCTCTAGGAAGAGGAATTTGAATTTCAAATCTCTTACTAATTCTTTCTTCAGTTAGTCCTGACGAAGGGTCTCGGCCTGAAACATCGACTGTACCTCTTCCTAGAGATGCTGCCTGGCCTGCTGCGTTCACCAGCCACTTTGATGTGTGTTGCTTGAAATTCCAGCATCTGCAGATTTCCTCCTGTTTGCAATTTTTTCCTCCATCAGGCTGCTTTTCATCTTCCTGCACCTCGCTTACTCAGCCTATCCTCATAAGACACCCTCTCTAAACCAGGCAACATCCCGGTGAATCTCCTCTGCACCCTCTCTAATCTAGCCAGCATCCCGGTGAATCTCCTCTGCACCCTCTCTAATCCAGACAGCGTCCCGGTGAGTCTCCTCTGCACCCTCTCTAATCCAGACAGCATCCCGGCGAATCTCCTCTGCACCATCTCTAATCCAGACAGCATCCCGGTGAATCTCCTCTGCACCATCTCTAATCCAGACAGCGTCCCGGTGAATCTCCTCTGCACCCTCTCTAATCCAGGCAGCATCCTGGTGAATCTCCTCTGCACCCTCTCTAATCCAGGCAGCATCCCGGAGAATCTCCTCTGCACCCTCTCTAACCAAGGCAGCATCCCAGTGGCTCTCCTCTGCACCCCCTCTAATCCAGGCAGCATCCCAGTGGCTCGCCTCTGCACCCCCTCTAATCCTGGCAGCATCCCGGCGAATCTCCTCTGCACCCTCTCTAATCCTGGCAGCATCCCGGTGAATCTCCTCTGCACCATCTCTAATCCAGACAGCATCCCGGTGAATCTCCTCTGCACCCTCTCTAATCCAGACAGCGTCCCGGTGAATCTCCTCTGCACTCTCTCTACACCAGGCAGCATCCTGGCGAATCTCCTCTGCACTCTCTCTAATCCAGCCAGCATCCCGGCGAATCTCCTCTGCACCCTCTCTAATCCAGGCAGCATCCCAGTGAATCTCCTCTGCACCCTCTCTAATCCAGGCAGCATCCCGGTGAATCTCCTCTGCACCCTCTCTAATCCAGGCAGCATCCCAGCGAATCTCCTCTGCACCCTCTCTAATCCAGGCAGCATCCCGGCGAATCTCCTCTGCACCCTCTCTAATCCAGGCAGCATCCCGGTAAATCTCCTCTGCACCCTCTCTAATCCAGGCAGCATCCCGGTGAATCTCCTCTGCACCCTCTCTAATCCAGGCAGCATCCTGCTGAATCTCCTCTGCACCCTCTCTAAAGCTTTGCCATCCTTCCTGTAATAAGGCGACCAGAACTGAACACAATTTTCCAGGGTTTAGAGGTCTAACCAGGATTTTATGGAGCTGAAACATTACCTCATGGCTCATAATGCAATCCCCCATAAAAATTGTTAGTACGTTTGCTGATGACACAAAGGATGGAGGTGTTGTGGATAGTGTGAGGGGCTGTCAGAGGTCACAGTGGGACATTGATAGGATGCAAAACTGGGCTGAGAAGTGGCAGATGGAGTTCAATCCAGGTAAGTGTGAAGTGGTTCATTTTGGTAGCTCAAATATGATGACATGGCATGGCATGTGGCCTCCATCGGTCGTGGTCGACCATGGGTACCGCGCCTCTGGTAGTCACTGGTTTGTCGAGCAGCATCGACTGTGGCTATTGAGGCCAATTGTGGAATAGCAGGCTCTGCCACAGTTGCTGCATGTGTAGGGCATTGTGGAATTGTTGTCCGCTGTCCGCTGTGCCCTCCGTTTAGCTCTCTGTTCCTCAAACTGACTCAGGATCACTCTTTCACCTTGCTCTAGGTGTTGCTGAAGAGTACCTTGCCATTTGTTGCGGTCATCTGCTGTATCCTCCCAGCACTCTGTGTTGATTTTTAAGGCTTTCATGTCGCGCTTGCAGAGGTCCTTGAAGCGAAGCTGGGGTCTACCAACGTTCCTCTTGCCTGTTGCTAGTTCTCCACAGAGGATCTCCTTTGGCAGTCTACCATGCTTCAAACGACGGACATGGTCCAGCCAGCGCAGTCTGTGTTGTCTTAAAAGCGTGAACATTGCGAGAAGTGCAGCGCGGAAGAGGACCTCAGAGTTTGGGACTTTGTCTCTCCAGGTGATGCCGAGGATGCGCTGAAGGCTGCGCAGGTAAAAACTATTGAGCTTCCTCTCCTGTTTGGAGTAGATGGTCCAAGTCTCGCTATCATACAGGAGGGTGCTGATAACGCATGCAATGTACATGGCAGTCTTGGTCTTTGTAGTGAGCTTCGGATTTCAGATGATGGCAGAATATAGCATTAATGGTAAGACTCATGGTAGTGTGGAGAATCAGAGGGATCTTAGGGTCCGAGTCCATAGGACGCTCAAAGCAGCTGCGCAGGTTGACTCTGTGGTTAAGAAGGCGTACAGTGTCTTGGCCTTCATCAATCGTGAGATTGATTTAGGAGCCGAGAGGTAATGTTGCAGCTATATGGGACCCTGGTCAGACCACACTTGGAGTACTGTGTTCAGTTCTGGCCACCTCACTACAGGAAGGATGTGGAAACCATAGAAAGGATGCAGAGGAGATTCACAAGGACGTTGTCTGTATTGGGGAGCATGCCTTATGAGAATAGGTTGAGTGAACTCGGCCTTTTCTCCTTGGAGCAAAGGAGGATAAGAGGTGACCTGATAGAGATGTACAAGATGATGAGAGGCACTGATCGTGTGGATAGTCAGAGGCTTTTTCCCAGGGCTAAAATGACTAGCACGAGAGGACACAGGTTTAAGGTGCTTGGAAGTAGGTACAGAGGAGTTATCAGGCATAAGTTTTTTATGCAGAGAGTGGTGAATGTGTGGAATGGGCTGATGGCGAAGGTGGATACAATAGGGTCTTTTAAGAGTCTGTCATGGTCCGGTCCATGAAGTCCGTATTCCGGTTCACGGTCCTGTCCATAGCTCCTTATTCCAGGGTTTCTGGTTTTCCCCAGTTTCTGTTGTAGGCACATGTTTCTCATTTTGGGGCTGAGACATAAATACCTCTGTAAACCAGGGATTCTCTGCTGGACTGTCCTGTTCCCCTCCCTGTCTTTTCCCCCTCGCCTGCACCACTGTCGAGTTCAATCGCCAATGCAGAGATGGAACTGTCTGTCGTTCTTCGGTTTTAGTCTCTTCTTGTCCTCGTCTCCGTGGGGTAAGTCAGGCCGTTCTGCCGTTGCCCTGCAGCGGGATCTGTCTTGTCTTGTCCTCGCCTCCACGGGATAAGTCAGGCCATTCTGCTGTTGCCCAGTGGGGGGATCTGCCTAGTCTTGTCCTCACCTCCGTGGGGTAAGTTAGGCCGTTCTGCCATTACCCGATGGATGGTCCTGTCCCACCTTGATGTGGAGATGAAGTTGAGTCCCAGCTTGTCTAAGTATAAGACCCAGCTCTGTGTCTATGTACTGTCCTGTCTCATGTTGGAGTTGTGTTGAAGATGAATCCCGGTTTTTCGAAGGATCAGTCCTGGCTCCATGTTGATGTACAGTTCCCAGTCTGTCTCCGAGTTCCAGCCTCCAAGTTATTACTGTCAATCCTCAAGACCCCAAGCCTGTCTCCAAGCCTCAAGCCTCAAGACCCCAAGCCTGTCTCTAAGCCTCAAGCCTCAAGACCCCAGCCTCCAGTCCTGCAGTCATAACATGTCCTTGCCTGGTTCTGGGGCCTGAGCCCGAGACAAGACCCAGGTTCTGGGTCCTTGTCCAGTCTCTAGCTCGGGGTTCAAGCCCAGGCTCCTAGTTCATAGTTCCTTGTCCAGTTTCCCTGTTCCTTGTCCATGTCCTAGCCCAAGTCTGCGTTCTTGTCCTTGCTCCTTGTCTGTATCCTGTCACGTCCCTACCCTAGTCAAGTCCTGTTCCTTGTACTTCAATGTCTGTGTCTTGCATTTGGGTCCACCATCAACAACACCCTTTGTGACAGAGACTCCTGGACAGGTACATGGAGCTTAGAAAAATAGAGGGCTATGGGTAACTCTACGTAATTTCTAAGGTAGGGACATGTTCGGCAGAGCTTTGTGGGCCGAAGGGCCTGTATTGTGCTGTAGGTTTTCTATGTTTCTAAATGGTTCCATTATGAATTGAATGCCAGTTGAAATTCTGGAGATGTGGAAAGCAGGTGATGTATGGTGGGAGCTGGTCTAAGTGACCAACAGCAACTTCATACCAACGTTGGCTCAAAGCTGAGATGAAATCTGAGCTGGCAACACCGTGATGCATCATGTCCGTTGGGTTAGAAGCAGACAGTAAATGACAGGTGAATCTGCTACAAGTGTAGGCGGCTCTGACTTCCGTCTTGTCCTGAGATATGAGTTATTCACTGCCTGTGGAAAAGCACTGAGGACAGAGGGTGGGTGAGTGAGTGAGGGGAGGAGACCAGAAACTGGAGTGAGGGGAGGAGACCGGGAACTGGAGTGAGGCGAGGAGACCGGGAACAGGAGTGAGGCGAGGAGACTGGGAACAGGAGTGAGGCAAGGAGACTGGGAACGGGAGTGAGGGCAGGAGACCGGGAACGGGAGTGAGGGGAAGAGACTGGGAACGGGAGTGAGGAGAGGAGACTGGGAACAGGAGTGAGGAGAGGAGACTGGGAACGGGGGTGAGGAGAGGAGACTGGGAACGGGAGTGAGGGGAGGAGACTGGGAACATGAGTGAGGAGAGGAGACTGGGAATAGGAGTGAGGGGAGGAGACTGGGAACAGGAGTGAGGTGAGGAGACTGGGAACAGGAGTGAGGAGAGGAGACTGGGAACAGGAGTGAGGGGAGGAGACTGGGAACAGGAGTGAGGTGAGTAGACTGGGAACGGGAGTGAGGGGAGGAGACTGGGAATAGGCTTGAGGGGAGGAGACTGGGAATAGGAGTGAGGAGAGGAGACTGGGAATAGGAGTGAGGTGAGGAGAGTAGATTGAGGACAGGAGTGAGGGGAGGAGACTGGGAATAGGAGTGAGGTGAGGAGAGTAGATTGAGGACAGGATTGAGGGGAGGAGACTGGGAACAGGAGTGAGGGGAGGAGACTGGGAATAGGCGTGAGGAGAGGAGACTGGGAACGGGAGTGAGGGGAGGAGACTGGGAACGGGAGTGAGGAGAGGAGACTGGGAATAGGAGTGAGGAGAGGAGACTGGGAACGGGAGTGAGGAGAGGAGACTGGGAATTGGAGTGAGGTGAGGAGAGTAGATTGAGGACAGGAGTGAGGGGAGGAGACTGGGAACAGGAGTGAGGGGAGGAGACTGGGAATAGGCGTGAGGAGAGGAGACTGGGAACGGGAGTGAGGGGAGGAGACTGGGAACGGGAGTGAGGAGAGGAGACTGGGAATAGGAGTGAGGAGAGGAGACTGGGAACGGGAGTGAGGAGAGGAGACTGGGAATTGGAGTGAGGTGAGGAGAGTAGATTGAGGACAGGAGTGAGGGGAGGAGACTGGGAATGGGAGTGAGGGGAGGAGACTGGGAACAGGAGTGAGGTGAATAGACTGGGAACGGGAGTGAGGGGAGGAGACTGGGAATAGGCTTGAGGGGAGGAGACTGGGAATAGGAGTGAGGAGAGGAGACTGGGAATAGGAGTGAGGTGAGGAGAGTAGATTGAGGACAGGAGTGAGGGGAGGAGACTGGGAATAGGAGTGAGGTGAGGAGAGTAGATTGAGGACAGGATTGAGGGGAGGAGACTGGGAACAGGAGTGAGGGGAGGAGACTGGGAATAGGAGTGAGGTGAGTAGACTGGAAATGGGAGTGAGGGGAGGAGACTGGGAATAGGCGTGAGGAGAGGAGACTGGGAACGGGAGTGAGGGGAGGAGACTGGGAACGGGAGTGAGGAGAGGAGACTGGGAATAGGAGTGAGGTGAGGAGAGTAGATTGAGGACAGGAGTGAGGGGAGGAGACTGGGAATGGGAGTGAGGTGAGTAGACTGGGAATAGGAGTGAGAAGAGGAGAATGGGAATAGGGGTGAGGGGAGGAGACTGGGAACGGGAGCGAGGGGAGGAGACTGGGAATAGGCATGAGGAGAGGAGACTGGGAATAGGAGTGAGGGGAGGAGACTGGGAATAGGAGTGAGGAGAGGAGACTGGGAATAGGGGTGAGGAGAGGAGACTGGGAATAGGAGTGAGGTGAGGAGAGTAGATTGAGGACAGGAGTGAGGGGAGGAGACTGGGAATAGGAGTGAGGTGAGGAGAGTAGATTGAGGACAGGAGTGAGGGGAGGAGACTGGGAATGGGAGTGAGGAGAGGAGGCTGGGAACAGGAGTGAGGAGAGGAGACTGGGAATAGGAGTGAGTGGAGGAGACTGGGAATGGGAGTGAGGGGAGGAGACTGGGAATAGGAGTGAGGACAGTAGATTGAGAACAGCTCTGATTGGGTCAAACCATGTCTTACATGTGGGAGCTGTTTAATGACCAGCCGGTCAGAACTTTTGGATCAATGTGTTGTTGTGGTGCAGACTGACAAGGCTGTCAAGGTTTGGAAACCTTGTCTGTCTGATGAGAGATGTAAATTTAGTCAAAACGCAAGAAGACGCAAATGTGAGGTTTAGGAATCTGAAACTGGACAATGTCACCAAGGAATATTAAGGAAAACAGGCAGAAACTGGGAAGTAGGAGGGCTAAAATGGGCCATGGAATGTCCTTAGGAGGTAGGATTAAGAACAATCACAAGGCAGGTTATAGTTACATTAAACACAAGAGGTTAACACAGGAGATGGTAGGACCACTCAAGCACAGAGATGGACATTTATGCCTTGGGTCACAAGAAGTCTCCAGGACTTTCTATTGGAGCATAGGGAGGAGTTTTCTCATATTCTAGGGTGCATTGATAACAAAAAGGAGATGGTATTGGTTCCCTTGAAGGCCTTAAATTGGATGGGATTTATTTGAGGTTATTGATAAAGGTGAGAGAGGAGGTTGTTGGAAATCTGACAAAGATATTTATATCCACTTTGGCCACAAGCAAGGTCCCAGAAGGTGGGAGAACAGTGATTGCTGTTCACATGTTAAAGATGAACAATAAAGACATACCAGGAAACAATAGGCCAGTGAACCCCACATCTGCAGCAGGAAATTACTGGTGAAGATTCTTAAGGATCTGATCTGATCTCATTTGAAAAAGCAAAGATTAATTAGCAGAGATCATGTCTCATAAATATGATTGAATTTTTTTTGTGTGGGTGGAAGATAATTACTGAGGACAAAGTTGTGGATGTTGTCTACATGGAGTTTAAACCTTTTAACAATGTTTTTCATGGTGGCTGGTCCAGAAAAGTAAGCCACATGCATCCAGGGATACTCAGCAGATTAGATTAAAAATTGGCTTGGCCACTGAAGACATGGGGTAGTGGTAGAGAAATGTTATCCTGACTATGACGAGTGATCCTCTGTAGAAATCAATGCTGGGAGCCCTGCTCTTTGTGATGTAGATTAATAGAGGATTTGGATGAAAAATGATGTGAGCTGATCAGTTAATTTGCAAATGACATGGAAACTAGCTGCATTATTGATGGCATGGAAGGTTGTCAAAGGATTAATCAGGATACCGAGCAGTTGGAGATATGGGCAGAGAAATGGCACATGCAGTGTAATTCAGACAAGTGTGAGGAGTTGCTGTTCAGGGTGCCAAATGCAAGAGGAAAGTGGACTGTAAATGGCAGGACCCTGACGACCACTGACACACGGGGATGTCGAGGTGAAAGTCCACAGTTCTTTGAAAGGGACAGTGTGGTAAAGAAGGTTCATTGGTTAGTAGTCAGAAATTCATGTGTAATGCTTTGGTTAGGCTACATCTGGAGTACTGTGTGCAGTTCTGGTCACCCAGGAAGGATGTGGAGGTTTGGGCGGGGGGGAAGAGGAGGTTCACCAGGACGCTGTCTGGAATAGAGGCCATGTGCTGTAAGGGGAAATCGGAAAAACTCCGGTTGTTTCTTCTGGAGAGGTGGAGGTTGATGACAGATCTGATAGAGGTTTATAAGATCATGAGCAGCATAGATAGAGAGTTTGTCAGAGTCTTTTACCCTGTGTGAAAATGTCAAATACTAGAGCGCATAGCTTTACGATGAGAGGGGAACTGTTTAAGGAAGATTTATGAGCAAGTCTTATTTTACACACAGAGGGTGGTAGGTGCCTGAAACAGGCTGCCAGAGGTGGTGGTGAAAACAGATTTGATAGCAGTGTTTGAGAGTCATTTAGCCAGGCGCAGCAAGAGGCTGGGAACAGACAGATATAGAATAGATGCAGGCAGATGTGCAGTTTAATCTGACACAGACACGATGGCCAAAGAGCCTGATTCTGGCGCACTATTTGATGTTCTGTGTAATCCTTACAACAACATCCCGGGCGGGGTTCTCAGCAACAGAGGAACAACAAGTTATAATTAGCACAGGGCGACAGTTGCTATTTCTGCAAAAGCTGTCATAGAACAAACATCACAGGAGTGTTATCACAGCGAGAGCCCAGTGATAGGGCATCTTGATGGAGGGGTGAGAGGTGAGGAGGAACTGGGAGTTCGGAGGGGGGGAGGATGGTGGGTTTCCCACAGGTCGTGCCTCCTATTCCTATGTGGAAGTCCGCGTGGAGCTCCGTGCACTTCTGGCCACCCGATTGCACAAAGAATGTGACTGAGCTGGGGAGGGTGCCGGAAGGATCTGTGAGGACTGGAGGGCTTGAGTTATAGAACAGTAACTCAACAGTGGACACAACAGCGTGTGTGTCCTTGAGCAAGGCACTTAATCACACATTGCTCTGCGACAACACCGGTGCCGAGCTGTATGGGTCCTAATGCCCTTCCCTTGGACAACATCAGTGTCGTGGAGAGGGGGGAATTGCAGCATGGGCAACTGCTGGTCTTCCACTTTGAACAGTACAGTCCCTGAAGCTCACGATATTGTGCTGACCTTTTAACCAAATCTAAGATCAATCTAACCCTTCCCTCCACATAGCTCTCCAATTTTCTATCTTCCATATGCCTGTCTAAGAGTCTCTTAAATGTCCCTCATGTATCTGCCTCTCCCACCACCTCTGGCATGGTGTTCCACACACCCATCACTGTCAGTGTAAAAACCTACTTCTGACATATCCCTTTCCTTTCCTCCAATCACCTTAAAAACCCTCTCATATTAGCCATTTTCAGCCTGGGGAGAAGTCTCTGGCTAAACACATTATCTTTGCCTTTTATCAACTATCAGTCACCTCTTGTCCTCCTTCACTCCAAAGAGAAAATCCTAGTTCACTCAGCCTCGCTCCTGCCATGCTCTCTAATCCAGGCAGCATCGAGGTAAAACTACTCTGCGCCCCCTCGAAAGCTTCCACAACCTTCCTACAATGTGACCAGAACTGAACACAATATTCCGAGTGTGGTCTAACCAGGGATTTCTGGAGTTGCAACATTATCTCGCGGCTCTACAACTCAATCCTACGACTAATGAAGGCCAGCATGCCATATGCTTTCTTAACCACCCTATCAACTTGCGCAGTGACTTTGAGGGAGCTATGGACGTGAATCCCAGGATTCCTCTGTCCATCCACACTGTTAAGAATCCTGCTAGTAATCCTTTATGCAACACACATCAAAGTTGCTGGTGAACGTAGCAGGCCAGGCAGCGTCTCTAGGAAGAGGTACAGTTGACGTTTCGGGCCGAGACCCTTCATCAGGACTAACTGAAGGAAGAGTTAGTAAGAGATTTGAAAGTGGGAGGGGAGGGGGAGATCCAAAATGATAGGAGAAGACAGGAGGGGGAGGGATGGAGCCAAGAGCTGGACAGGTGATAGGCAAAAGGGATATGAGAGGATCATGGGACAGGAGGCCCAGGGAGAAGGAAAGGGGGGGGGGAGGACCCAAAGGATGGGCAAGGGGTATAGTGAGAGGGACAGAGGGAGAAAAAGGAGAGAGAGAGAGAAAGAATGTGTGTATATAAATAAATAACAGATGGGGTACGAGGGGGAGGTGGGGCATTAGCGGAAGTTAGAGAAGTCGATGTTCATGCCATCAGGTTGAAGGCTACCCAGATGGAATATAAGGTGTTGTTCCTCCAACCTGAGTGTGGCTTCATCTTTACAGTAGAGGAGGCCGTGGATAACATGTCAGAATGGGAATGGGACGTGGAATTAAAATGTGTGGCCATACCAGATCTTTGAATTTGACCTTCCAAAGTGAAGCACTTAACACTTTTCTGAATTGAATTCTATCCACGTTTCTGAATTGAATTCATGTTTCTGAATTGAATTCCATCTGCCACTTCCCAGCCCAGCTCTGTCCCTTTTTGTGAAGATAATTTATTTTGCACTTGAGCTTTATATTTAGAAGTTCCAGTTTTTGTTGTTTTCTTTCTCTCAGTATCTTGGTCTGCTGCACCCTTTACACACTTGGCACAGATTGCAAACAAGCAGGCATTTGCTTGGACCTTGCTATTCGCCGCATCCTCTGTTATTACCCGTGCTCTCTTCTTTTTGACCATAAGACATCAGAGCAGAATCAGGCCATTCAGCTCCTGCACATTCTTAATTGGCATGGCTGAGTGGTCACTTTAATTCCTTCAGCTGAAAAATCTCTTTCCTTGGGCGTAGCCCTCCTTCCCACAGTGACGCTTTCTGCGCCATTCCCCTGCCCTTTTAGTAGGATCGCAATATCATAATCCCACTGAGTTGAACCCAAAAACAAGACATTTTCCTGTTGTGAACAAGGCAGCAGTGTTGTTTTGGGGCCAGTAATTCTGAGCTGAATATTTCATGGTGGAAGTGTGTGTGTGAGTCATTGTTATAACTTCAGATGTTTTCCCTGTTGCTAAGGACAGCACATAACGCAGAGGAGATAAGTATCTGACACTTCACACAGCTGTTAGCATAACTGCCTTCTGTAGCCAGACTTATCCAAGGCTACATCTAACATCAAAGATCGCCACCATCTGATCCACGTCTTCGTCCACAGCTCCCATCGGGCAGGAGATATGAAACCCTGAAGCCCCACACCTCCAAATTCAAGAGCAGCTATTCCCTGCAACCATCTGGCTCAACCCTAATCATTACCTCAGTACAACAACGTTGGCCTAAAATATTTGTTTTACTCTACTAGTACTTTCCTGAATGTATGTTTAATCTGGTTTTCTTGTAACTGCTGCTTATCTAACGCTCTGTACCTGTGATGCACCTACAAGTAGTGTAGCCATTAGCATGACGCTGTTACAGCTCGGGGCATTCTGAATTCAGAGTTCATTTTCCAGCACCGTTCAGTAAGGAGTTTCTGTACATCCTCCCCGTGGAATGCATAGCTTTTCTCCAGGTGCTCTGGTTTCCTCCCACAGTCTAAAGACATCCCCGCAGGTTAACTGATTGTTGTAAATTGCCCTGTGATTAGGTTAGGGTCAATCGGGTTTGTCCAGGTTTGCAGCCAAAAGGGCCGACTATGTGCTGTGTCTCTGCACCTGTGCACACGTGGACCTGTGGCTATGACCATAAACTTGACTTTGACCCCACACTGAGGAAACACAGAGACTGAACTGGGCACAGACAGGAGCCAGCATTTTGTCTGGTGGAACCTGGCCTCACTCTCAATAAAATCTCCTTTGGCTACTCCCACTTCCTTCAAACAAAAGCTGTGGCCATGGGCACTCGCATGGATCCCAGCTACACCTGCCTGTTAGTCGGCTATGTAGAACAGTCTATGTTCCCAGCCCAGTCTATATATCGCAAACACCAGGAAATCTGCAGATGCTAGAATTTCAAGCAACACACATAAAAGTTGCTGGTGAACGCAGCAGGCCAGGCAGCATCTCTAGGAAGAGGTACAGGAGATGTTTCGGCCGAGACCCTTCATAGGAAGGGTCTCGACAAAGGGTCTCGGCCTGAAACGTCAGCTGTACCTCTTCCTCGAGATGCTGCATTCAGCAGCATTTTTTGTGTCTGTTGCTCCAGTCTATATATCACTCACCAACGTTTCCCACGCCACATCGACAACTGCATTGGTGCTGCTTTCTGCCCCCATTCTAGGCTCATTGACTTCATCAACTTTGCCACCAACTTCCACCCTGCCCTCAAATTTACCTGATCCATTTCCGCCACCTCCCTCCCCTTTGTCGATCTCTCTTTAACTATCTCTGGAGACAGCTTATGTGTGGATATATTTCATAAACCCACTGATTCTCACAGCTACCAGGACTACAGCTCTTCCCACTCTGTCACTTGTAAAAATACCATCCCCTTTTCTCTGTTCCCCCATCTCCACTGCATCGCTCTCAAGATGAGGGTTTTCATTGCAGAATGAAGGAGATGTCCATCAAAGAAAGAGGCTTTCCTTCCTCCACCATCAATGCTGCTCTCACCCACATCTCTTCCGTTTTCCACATGTCTGCCTTCACTCCACCCTCCCGCCACCCCACCAGGAATGGGGTTCCTCTTGTCCTCACCTACCACCCCACCAGCCTCCATGTCCAGCACAGAATTCTGCAGAACTTCCACCATCTGTAACTGAACCCACAAAGGACATCTTACCTTCTCCTCCCCCCAAAACTTTCCACAGGGATCGCTCCCTGCACGACTCCCTTCCCCACTGATCTCCTTCCTGGTATTTCTCCTTGAGTCCTTCCAGGTGAGGTGACACTTCACCTATGAGCCCGTTGGGGTCACCGACTGTATCCGGTGCTCCCAGTGTGACCTCCTATATATTGGTGAAACCCGACAGTAGATTGGGATACCCCTTTGACTGGTACCTATGCTGCTCCCCCAGAAAAAAAAGGGATTTCCTGGTGACCAACCATTTCAATTCTACTTCCCATTTTCATTCCGACATGTGTATCCCTTCTCCAGCCCTTTATCTCTTTCACCCATCAATTCCCAGTCCTGCTGAAGGGTTTCAGCCCAAAACGTCAACTGTACTCTTTTCCATGGATGCTGCCTGGCCTGTTGAGTTCCTCCAGCATTTTGTGTGTGCTGTCCAGCACCTCCCCCCCCCCCCGCCAGTTTCACCTATTACCCAGCACCTTGTACCTCTTCCTCTCCTCTCCCTCTCCTCTCCCAACCTTCTTATCTGATTTCTCATCTTTTTTCCCAGTCCTGATGAAGGGGTCCAGCCCGAAACGTCGACTGTTTACTCTTTTCCATAAACGCTGCCTGGCCTGCTGACTGCCTTCAGTATTTTGTGTGTGTTTAATGGCATCCTTCCTGTTCCCCAGTGATCAGAAGAGTACACAACAGTGTTTGTACACGATAGAATAGATTGATTCTGCAGCTTTTCCAGAGGTGAAGAATTTCCGTGGACGAGCGTGGAGAGTGTGCCAGGGGTACACCAGCGTTCCAGAGTCCTGCAACAGTTCCAGCCGCTCTCTCCTTGCTGACTTTTTAACTAATGTTGCAACCATATTTTCTGCAAAAAAAATTATCCTAACTTAATTGTTCTAGTAAACAATTCGAGCGTTTTCTTCCCAGCGAGGGTGTGGTGAAGGTCCGGTCGCTGTGGCGCAGTAGCCCCGCCGTGTGGACAATACGGTCATTGCAGTCAGCGGGCGTCGCACTGCCGGCGGCAGCAATGAATCTGAGGGAATTTCTGACTCAGAGCGGCCTCTCCAGCAGAGGTAGGAACCCTCACCCTCCACCTCGACCCGCCCTCTCACACCCCGCATTTCATTCAAACTCATTCCGTATCACAAAACAACAAGCTAATTGAAACGTCCCAGTGGTGTGGACAGGCTGCGTGCTCGGACCCGCACCTGTTGCGGGTAGGGCTCCGTGCCCTGCCTGCCTGGGGCATTTCAAAAACCGGCTGCTGGAAGATGGCCGGTTCCGCGTTTCGTTCCGTCAGTTTTGGAAGACTTAGCAGGCAGGACAGAGGAGTTTCCCTCCCTGAGATTCTGGTGGGATATGGGCAAGGTTCACGTTCACGTCCGACTGTCCTGCTCGTGGATCGACCAAGCGGCGGAGGTCTGGGATCGATCGGCTTGAGGACCTGATCGACTTGGAGTCCCAGCTAGGACCGACCGATGGGGAGCAGCCCTGGGGAATGAGTACAGTACCAGAGGAAGAAGGAGGCGCTGAGGCACCTACCAGAGCTCCCGAGGCGCTCAAGTGAGGTCACCGTTCCAGAAGGTGCAGGATCTGGACCACGCTTCGCCCTTCTTCTACTCTTTCTCGCAGAGCTGCTGGCTCCTCCGTCATGGATCCGGCAAAAATTATTGCAGGCCCATTCCTCAAATGAGGCTCTGTTCTCGCCATGTAGTGAGGACGCAAGCAAGGCTCCGGGGGAGGGCTTGCCAAGGGTGCTGAGCGGTGAGATGCTTCACTATCTTTGGAGGAGCTGACCCGTGCCCTCAACCAGCTGCAGAGAGGCGAGTCCCAGGGCTCGACGGGTTGACCGTTCAATTTCTCCGGGCCTTCTGGGACATCCTGGGGCCTGATTTGCAAGGATATTTCGGGAAAGCACGGCGACGCGTGAGATAGCCCTGTCTTGGCGCACAGTTGTAGCCCTGCTGTCAAATCTCTGTTGCCTAAATAAATGGCGTCCAGCATCTCCCCTCGGGCGGAGTATTAGATCGTTGCCCGGGCAACAGCCAATCGCCAGGGTTCTGTGCCGGTTCAAGTGATCCACCCTGATCCGAGCGCGATCCCTCCAGGGCAACATCCGCCTTCGCCGGGATCCGAATCACCTGTGCCGGGAGGCTGGTCTGTCAGTCACCTCTCCCTGCCTCGACCAGGAGAAGGCGTTCGATAGGACACCACCACTGCCTTTTGGGACTCTGCAAGCGTTCGTGATCGCGCCTCGTTTTCTGCCACGCTCCCAACTGTTGTACACCGGTGCGGAATGCCTCGTTAAGCTGAATGGATCTTTGACAGAGCCCTTGGGCCTTAGGAGTGTTTCAGGGGTGCCCCATTTCGGGGCGGTTGTATTCTATTTCTGTGGAACCATTTCGGTGCTTCCTCCGTAGCAGGTTGACGGGTTTGGTTCTACGCGAAACAGACAGGGAGGTTGTCCTGTCGGCTATGCCGATGACATCCCCCTCATGGTCACCGAGCTGATGCGATACAGCCAGCAGATCTTCTCGGCCGCGTCCTCTGAAAGGGTTAACTGGGAGACGAGTGCGAGCCTCTTGGGTTTGTGGCAGGTGGACTCCCTACCAGACGGGTTGAGGCCCGATCGCATCTCTTCAACTTGGTGGTCAACCTGAGCTCAACGGAGGATGCCTGGCTGACGAATTCGTGGGACTTGGAGACAAAAATCTCTGCCCGTTGGGACCTCAGTCAGGCCTCCTTCGTGCAATCTCATACCGAGTTAGAGCGTTGGTCGTGATTCAGATGGCCACCTTCATAATATGATACCGGCTGATCGCTTTAATCCCGCAAACAGCTTTTGTCTCCAGGACCCAAACGAATCTGGTGAACCTCTGGGGAAATATGAAGCATTGGGTCTTTGCTGCAGTCCTGAGTCTTCCGACTGCAGACCCGGCTGGTGGCTCTCCGCCTCAGGATGCTGCAGAGATACCCTTCGAGGTGGCATACGCTGGCCAGGCACTTTCTCCAGCGGGGACATTGCCTTGCTGGAAAGCACGCAAGCTTCAGCCGCGCCGCTTTGCGAGAACTATCTCCGCTTATTGAGATCTGCTGTGGGTATTAGGTTTAGTCTCGTCCAGCCAGTGCGCTGGTGCGGGATGGTGCTCTGGCTGTGAGGAGGACTGGTCCCCATCCCATTACGGTGGATGCCGAGGAGGCTGGAGGCTGCACTAACAGCTGGTTAGCCGGAATTGCTCATTGTACCCAGGCCTCGAGATACTTCACGGGACCGGGTCCAACATAACGTCTCGGGGTGATGCCCACCGTGAAACTCCAAAGCGTTTCTTGTACGGGCTGCTCCTGCACACCTTTCACCTCCTTGCCGACCAGACTCGCCTTGGCAGTCTGTTTTACCATCTACCGGCAGGGTAGGTCGCCAGTGGAAATCTCTTTATGCTGGGGTCCTTCCCCTGTACATTGGGGACCTGGGGTGGAAGGTGTTGTATAGGACAGTACCGTGCAACAGGTTTTTGAGCAGGTTCTCTGACACCCCGTCCACCTGTCCATTCTGTGGCTGGGAGGAGTCATACATGGAGTGTGAGAGGTTTAAATATCTGAAGCGGTCGCTCCTCGGGTTCCGGTTACATTTCAGCCCTGCGCTCCTTATATATGGACACCCATTCCTCTCTCTTTCTCTCTGTATCTTGTTTTACGACGGTTGGCATCCAGCTTAATGGTGCATTACTGCCACCCTCTGCTCCAGAATGTGCACTAGACATACATACTAAATCCCTTCACCCAATCTCTCTCTCACACACACACATATATATATATATATATATATACATATATATACAAACCTACGCTTCACCCTCCCATCTTTGACCATCCTAGTATCCTATTCCTGTTTATTCGTCATATTCTATAAAAAAAAACCCTGTACCCCTTAAAAACGCTAAAAATACCTGGACGTGCTCTCTCACCCATGCCCAGCATCCCTTTTAATGTGAATTCCTGCATCCCCAACTCCCTTAATTTATTTCTCATCATCTCTCTCTGTATCCCATACTTCCTGCAACACAAAACTACATGTTCTACTGACTCCTCTTCCTGACATTCCTCACACAATCCTGTCTGGTGTTTCCCTATCATTTTCAATGTTTTGTTTAATGCACAATGCCCCAGCCTTAGCCTAGTCCACACAATTTCCTCTCTTCTGTTTCCATTACCTACCCTAGTAACTGCAACACTCTTTTGTATTTGATATAAATGCCTCCCTTTCCCCTCCCTGTCCCATCTTTCTTGCCACATTTGGTTGACTTTTTCCCCAGATTACACACTTAACCTCTGCTTTACTGATACTAATGTGCATTTCCACATTTTCTTTCTTTAACGCCCTCTTTGCCAACTCGTCCACCCTCTCATTCCCCTTCACCCCTACATGTGCTGGAACCCATAGAAATTTTACCTGACCTCCCTGATTTGCAATTCTTGTAACTAACTGAAGGACTTCATAAAGTACATCTTGCCGACTGTTTGTGTGAAAAGACCTTAAACTTGCTAGAACTGAGGATGAATCTGAACATATCAATGCTTTGGCTTGTCTGGCTTTCTGCACCCATTGCAACGCAACCAACACTGCCAGCATCTCCACTGTAAGCACCCCTAACTTATTAGATGTTCTTCTGCTGATTCCAATTTCTTTTGCTGGTATTACCACCCCAAACCCTGTCACTCCTGTTTCAGGTTCCTTCGCACCATCCGTATAAATGTGAGTATAATCACTATACTTTTCCATCACATCTGTTTTATATCTTTCTTTCCTTTTTACCTCTAACAAATGCCAGTCTGTATCAGGCCATACAAGCTTCCATGGAGCTACAACCGGATAAACTACTGAAGGACTTATCCTCAGATCAAATACTCCACATTCTTTCATTCCCTACCCGACTAAGGGTATCCCTCTGAAACCTCCCATTTTCCCAGCACTCCTGCAACACTCCTTTAGTAGGGTGAGAATCATTGTGCCCCTGCAAGTTAGCCCAGTAGTTTGCCATCAGTTGCATCCTTCTTAGTTCCAAAGGTATTATTCCCATTTCTACCTGTAGGGCTGACACTGGTGACATTTTAAAAGCCCCACTGCACACTCTCAAGGCCTGAGCCTGAATCACATCCAGTTTCTTTATAAGAGACCTAGCTGCTGATCCATATACTATATTTCCATAATCCAGTACAGATCTTACTAAAGCCACATACATTCTCTACAATGCTGAACAACTTGCTCCCCATTCCCTACCAGTCAAACATCTCATCACATTTATTACTTTTTTACATTTCTCCTCAACTTTCCTGATATGGTCTGCCCATGTTAATCGTGAATCAAATATAACTCCCAGAAATTTAAATGATGCAACCCTTTCTAATTCAACCCCATACATCCTTAACTTCTTCCCTACCTCAACCCTTTTCCTGGTAAAAAATACAGTTTGAGTTTTGTCTACTGAAAATCCACATCCCCAATCATAACCCCACTCCACCACTTCATCAATTGCTTCTTGTAGTTTCCTGATTATATGGTCCATGTTCCTGCCTCTTTTCCACAAGGCCCCATCATCCGCAAACAGTGACCTACCTATATCCACTGGTACCTTTGTGAAGACATCATTGATCATAATGATGAAAAGTAACAGGCTAATCACACTACCTTGAGGTGTGCCATTTTCCACTATGTACTGTTTTGATAATTCTGATCCAATCCGAACTTGAATTTTTCTACCAAACAAAAAATCTTTAATCCAATTAAAAACTCTCCCACCAACCTCCATCTTGTGCAGTTTAATTAATAATCCTTCCTTCCACATCATATCATAGGCTTTTTCAATGTCAAAGAACACTGCCACTACTGACTCTCTATTTGCCTGGGCCTTCCTTATTTCAGTCTCTAACATAATCGCTGAGTCCATGGAATTCCTTCCCTTTCTAAAACCACTCTGATAACTTGCCAGCATTCCCCTTTTCTCAAGCTCATATGATAACCTTTCTGTTATCATCCTTTCCATTATCTTACATATACTTGATGTTAATGCAATTGGTCTGTAGCTAGTGGGTTTTGACAGATCCTTGCCAGGCTTCCTTATTGGAATTACTACTGCTTCCTTCCATGCACTTGGTAATCTTCCCTCCTCCCACACTCTGTTATAAAAATGCAGCAACTTCAAGAGCGCTCCTTCTCCTAGATTTTTTAGCATCACAGAGCATATCAGATCTTTCCCTGGGGAGGTTGGTCTCGATCTCTTTATTGCTCTCACCATTTCTGCTAATGTAAATGGATCATCAATTATATCATCTGTTCCTTCCCTCCTGCTTAACACACCTGGGTGTTGGCTCATTATTCTTTCCCTTCTTCTTCTCCCTTCTTCAGACAAATTTTCTGAACTGTGTATCAGTACAAATGACTTGGCCATGACCTCAGCCTTATCCCTACTGGAGACTGCAGTTTCCTCCTCAGATATCATTACTGGATATTCCCATTCCCTTCTATCTCCTCCCATCCTCTTAATCATTCCCCATATCTCTCCCACAGGTGTTGTTCTTCCTACCTTGTCGCAAGAACTCCTCCAACTTGCCCTTTTAGCTTGACGTATAGTTCTTCTCACCACTGCCTGTGCTTTCTTATATTGAACCAAATGCTGCATATTATGGGTTCTTTTAACTAGTCTGAATGCTCTATTTCTGTTTTTTACAGCCTGACAACATTCCTCTGTCCACCATGGTACCAGTTTTCTATTCATCCTATTTTTACTCCTAGGTATAGATCCTTCTGCTGCCATGATAATTGCTGAAGTCACCTGACTGTTTAATTCATCTACATTTCCAGAAATATCAATCTTTGTCAACCCTTCTTCACTCAACTTCTGGAACTTACCCCAATCAGCTTTTTCAAACACCCACTTTGGGGTTCCACCACCTGGTCTTACTTCAACTCTTTCACCCACTGAACACAAAACTGGGTAGTGATCACTGCCTACTGTTGAAGCAGTCCAAACTCCCCAGTTACTAACGCCAGCCAAGGTATTAGACACTAACGTAATATCTAACACTGACTCAGTTCCTGTTGTTATATCTATCCTTGTGCCGCTACCATCATTCATACACACCAAATCCCTTTCTTCCATCAAATCTTCAATTACCTTTCCATTTGGATCTGTAATCTGATCCCCCCATATTGTGCTATGAGCATTGAAATCTGCACACCACACTACTTTATGTCTGTTTTGTCCTTGTATCTTTAATAGGCTATCCAAATCCAATCTTTTACATGGATTGTAGTAGTTAATTATAACCACTCCCTCCCCTCTCTCCCACACTTCCACCACTATGTATTCCTGATCATCTCCTTTTTCCAGTACCCTGTATGGTATACCTTGCTTGATTAACATAGCACAACCCCCTCCTCCCCCTAGATTTCTATCTTTCCTTATCATACCCATATACCACAAAGTCTAAAGTTGGTTTTAACCAAGTTTCCTGAATACACACTACATCCGGTTTTACAACCATTTCTTTAATAAAGTGCTTGAATTCCTGGCTATTGGCCAGTAAGCTCCTTGCATTCCATTGTAAAAGAATCACCATAATTAGTATTAACGAACACATGACACTTCCTGGCTTGACTGATTACTGACGTTCTCCCTCACTTCCTCCCATGTCAGTCCTACTAACCCTAAATGGTTTACTGCTGCTTTTACCACCAGCTGAATTTTGTCACTTTTTGACTTTACCTCAGCTGTACTATTAATCACTCCTGCAATGAATGTTACTAGAGCCTTTTTGTCTACATAAATCCTGTCATTTGTTCTTTGTTGTATCTCTCGTATCCCTATTGCTCCCTGTTCATTAGGGGCATTATTCTGTTCTCTTGACATTCTTACAGCTTCTGCAGAAGTGATCTTTCTTTTCACTCTTATTTCTTGAATTTTAGTCTCCCGTCTGACAACCTCACACCCACTATATACAACATTATGAGCTCCTCCACAATTGCAACATTTTGGTTGATCTCCTGTTCCGCACTTTCCATATTCATGATCACCCCCACATCTAGCACATCTCCTCTGCCTTTTACAGTTTTTAGCCACGTGTCCAAACCTTTGACAATTATAGCACCTCAGTGGCTTTGGCACATACGCCCTTACTGAGTAACTCATGAAACCCAGGAACATCTTCCTTGGCACTCCTTCAAATTCAATCAATACTGATTCACTTTCCTTTTTCACTCCCTCCTTTGTTGTTTTCAGTCTTTGAACATTCATTACTTTCCCTCCTTTGATATTCCTCTATCTCCTCCATATTTATACTCATTGGTATCCCCGTGATCACTCCTTTACAACCACTGTTTTGTGCTCCCACCCTCCCAGTGTATTCCACCTTGCATTTTCCTATCTCTTTTAGCTTGAGTGCTTTCTCAAGTTGTTCCTCATTCGCACATCTTACCAATAAGTTGCCATCATTAAGGACTTTTGCAAATACTATTTCCCCTACCTTATTTGTCAGAGTTGTTGTTAGCACAAACGGGTTAATTTTCTTCATATGTCCCTGAGCCTTCTCATTAAACCTAATTATGACAACACCTCCTCTCTGAGCTTGTTCATCTTCCTCACTTTCAGAGCTTTCTCCGCTATCATTTCTTATTCTTTTATTCCTTTTGTCTTGGTTTTTATTCATCCGACCCCTCACTACCTCCTCATTCCCTTTATTTCTCCCTTCACAATAATCCACCTCTCCCCAGCTGCCTATCTCTGGTCCCAAGTCTCTATCCCTCTCCTTCTCCACTTTCTTTCCCTCAACCCCACCTCTTATCTTGTCCGCCATTACCGGACCCACACAACCCCCTCCCAGCAATTTCCGTTCCTTCCCCACTCTCTTTCCCTCAACAGGTTCCAAACCACATTCGCGCATCAAGCAAAACACAGCCAGTTTCCAGTCGAGCCAACTCAGCCGGCCTCCCTAGCCTCGCCAGAGTCCTGATCCCCAGATACCCATTCCAGAAGGGGGAGGGTCTTTTGGAGGATTTACCGGTGGGCTTGCTCCCAGGCCTGGCCAAGATAGCCAATCACGGGTTCAGGCCGCGATAGCCAATCAATCACGGGTTCAGGCCGCGATAGCCAATCACGGGTTTAGGCCGCGATAGCCATTCACGGGTTTAGGCCGCGATAGCCATTCACGGGTTCAGGCCGCGATAGCCAATCACGGGTTGAGGCGACGGACGGTCGCGGGCTCTGTTGGCGCCGACTGCCTGCCCCTCTCCTGGGGATGTGTCGGTGCCCAGCTGCCCTTGGAGAGGGTGAATGCGGTCACAGTGGGTCCAGTGGGGAATTTCCGCAAACGGTGCCCCCGGGGAATTGACTGTTTTATAGACAGTAATAATCATATTTTAATTTGAATTTGTTCACTGTCTTGTAAATACTTGATGTTTCTATTTTGTGTAAATTAACTTATGTAGTTTTGTGTAAGCGGCGGTTCTGGGGGGGTGGGGGAGATACCGAGGGAGCACTATGATGTGGGAGAGGTGATACTGAACGACGGGGGTGGGGTTAGGGACCCCAACGTCTTCCCTCTCCCCTTCCCCCGAAAGATCGGCAGCTACAGGCGCTGTCCGAGCCGTGGGTTCCCTAGCACCCTGATCCTGTGTGTCTACGGCAGTCTGGCCGGTCAGTCCCGGTAGGGCCCGGGGCCGCGCCTGGTGACCAGCCTCAAACCCCGGCAGGAGAAATCGCCTCTCTCCCCTCCGGCCCACAACCACGCCCGCCCCCCCCCCCATCTCGCAGACTTCCCCATCTTAACAATGAACTTCGGGCAGAATGGTCGTTCCGATCTGCTGTCATTGGTACTGAAGCCCTCCTCCTCGCCCGATGACCGCTCGGCCCTCCCTGGCGTGCCTCTCCCCTCCGCAGAGTCCATACCCCGGTCTGATTCTGAGGACATCCCAGAGCCGTCCCGCGCCCGAAGCCATTGGTCCCGCACCTCACCGTGGACAAACGTGGCAGCACCGAGCGCGCCGGGACAAGGCAATACCAAGTTAGAGGGTCTAAATCCACAGCGAGATGCCAGCGCCTCAGCCGATCTACAGACCGAATGTCCAAAAGCCTCAGCAGAATGAATATGGAGAGGAAGTTTATGGTGAGGAAGTCTAGGACCGGAGGACACAGCCTCAGAATAGTGACTCGTCCTTTATGAGATGGAACCTCTTTGGCTAGATGGTGGTGAATCATAAGACCATAAGACATGGGAGCGGAATTAGGCCATTCAGCCCATCGAGTCTGCTCCACCATTCCATCATGGGTGATCCTGGATCCCACTGAATCCCATACACCTGCTTCAATGAATCTGTGGAATTCATTGTCACAGATGGCCATGGAGGCCAAGACATTGGGCATATTTAAAGCAGAGATTGATAAATTCTTGATTGGTCAGGGCATGAAACGAATCGGGGAGGAGATTGGGCCTGAGAAGGAAAAAGAATCAGCCATGATGAAATGGCAGAGCAGACTCGATGGGCCAAATGACCTAATTCTGTTGTCACATACCCCGTGACGGGTTAAAGAACCAGCAGAAATGGAAAACACTTTGGAGTCCAGTATTGCTATTAACTAATGGTATTTATTAGGGGAGGGAGGGAACGTCGACTCAGACCATGAGAGGCCTGCATCGGACATTTTCATGCCTTACAAGGGGCAGATTGGAAGTCTGTGTAGGGCGCCACTCCTCGCACAGATACTAGAGCAATGTGTGGTTAAGTGCCTTGCTCAAGGGCACAAACACGCTGCCACAGCTGAGGCTCAAACTACGACCTTGAGGTAACTAGATGAACGCCTTAACCACTTGGCCACATGTAACTATGCAATACGGTAATATAAATGCAGATATATCAAATAGGTTAGCAATAAATAAATAAATAAATATATGGAAATCAAGCTTCTTCAAGTCTATGGGTAAATAGATAGTCTTACGATGATGAGTAAAGTTCAGTTCAGTTCGTGCTATTGAGTTGAGTAGTGATGGAGAGAGAGAGAGAGGAAGAGATTTGAGTCTTCAGGTGAGCTGACGCTGTCGATCTTCCCGTTGTCCTCTGAAATCCTTTAGAAGTCACCGACTGTGACCACAACAAAGGGGACCGGTCTTCTGTGGTGGAATTACCAACCCAGGCGAGGGTTGGACACACCCTTCTCACACTGACAGCCTAATGATCCTCCAAAACCCACCCTTTTTGTGGGCACATCAATGTAGTCACGCTGATACACTACGAGTGAAAACATCACAACACACTGACTCGACCAGGGTCGGGTGGACCATTTACTGTTTGAATCGGCGCGCACTTAACTACCAGCTCCCAGCAACCGCTGCTCTTTGCGGGGCAGAAGCGATGTCGGCTTCCAGGCCAAGGTCTGCCCCGCACTCAGAGTCCTCCCGGTTGCCGCTGGCTGCGGGCTCGCCGGCGACTGCTGGAGCCGGTTCGCTTGCTGCGTGGGCGAGCCACCACATGACCCCCCCTCCCCCAGAACCGGCGCTAGGAGGTGCAGAGTCCGCAGCCTGCACACTCCCAGCTCTTTTAGGTGGCCGGCCTCGACATCGTGGGCACAACAAAGCTCATTCAGTGTCCAAAACCAAGTGTCTGTAGGTCTATCATCTGACTTTCTATTTATCTCACCGTGCTGAATACCAACTGTCTCTCAAGTAGCTCCTCCCTTCTGTCAGAACTTACAAGCAGGCAGTGTCCTTGTAGAAAGTATAAACAAACTGTGAGCAGTCCTCCCCTCTCTCTCTCTTTCTTTCTCTTTTTTTAACAAGGTGTCTGTGTTCCACAACTCCCTCTCTGTCTTTTAAAAGCACAGTTCATAGGAGTAATTCAGGACCTGTCAAACTGTTCTCATATCTTATGGTCCAGGTAGGCCTTTCAACGTTAAATAGGTTTCAATGAGGTACCCCCATGTTCTCAAACAACAGAAAGTCTGCAGATGCTGGAAATCTGAGCAACACAGACAAAATGCTGGAGAACTCAGCAGGCCAGGCAGCATCCATGGAAAAGAGTGAACAGTCGACGTTTCAGGCCAAGACCCTTCATCCCCACTTATTCTAAACTTCAACAAGAAAAGGCACAGAGCCATCAAGGTCTCATGTTAACCCTCTCACTCCCAGAATCATTCTCATGCCAGCACATCTTTTCTGAGATAAGGGGCCCAAATATTGTTCACTATACCTCGAGTGCAGTCTAACCAATGCCTTATAAAGCCTCAATCCCTGCTGGGATTTAAGAAATCTGTTCTTAACTATCTGCAATGGCTTATCCATTTACTTTTCGGTCTCTTGATGGCCTTTTAGAGAAATTTCAGACCTAACTATTCACAGAATCCTTTATCTGACCAGGAATCACGTTTATTATCACAGGCATCTGTTGAGAAATTTGTACCTAGCAGCAGTTCAATGCAATACAAAACAGAAGAACAAAACAAAATAAAATAATACGGAGCCTTTATTGTCGCTGGGGACTTTAATCATTGTAACCTACGTACCATGCTTCCAAGATTTTACCAAACTATATCATGCACCACAAGGGGAAATAAAACCTTAGATCATGTCTACACAAATGTGGCTGATGCTTACAAAGCCACTACCCTCCCCCACTTGGGACAGTCCGACCATCTTTCATTCTTTCTGCTTCCCAAGTATAGCTCGGTCATTAAACATGTGAACCCCACAATGAAGACTATTAAGATCTGGCTGGAAGGTCCTGACTCTGCTCTTCAGCACCAATTCCAGCACACAGACTGGGGTGCGTTTGCTGCCCATGCCACCACAGACTCTCAGATTAACATTGACTTATATACCAACTCTGTCCTTGAGCACATCAACAAGTGTGTAGATAGAGTGACATCACAAAAACAAATAAAACTTTTCCCCAGTCAGAAACCATGAATGAATAGAGAAGTTCACCTCCTGCTCAAAGCCAGAGATTCAGCCTTTAGGTCTGGAGACCGGGAGGCTTACAGCTCAGCCAGGGCCAACCTGAGGAGGCACAACAACAGGCTAGACACACATACAAACAGAGAATCGAGGAGCATTTCAACTCCTCGGACCCCCGGTGCATGTGGCATGGCATACAGGTCAATACAGACTTCAAACCATCTAGTACTGTGCCCCCTCCCAGCTCTGCTTCCCTCCCTGATGAGCTCAATTACTTCTACGCTCGCTTTGACTGAGAGAACAAGGAGGTCACCCTCAAAGCGGATCTCCCACCTGGTGAACTGCCTCTCTCACTTCCCACCTCCGATGTTTGCGCCACCCTGAGCAGGGTGAATGTACGGAAGGCAGCTGGTCTGGATGGAATACCTGGCCATGTACTCAGAGTCTGTGCAGGACAGTTGGCCGGGGTCTTTACGGACATTTTTAATCTGTCCCTGGCCCAGGCAGTTGTCCCCACAAGCTTCAAGATCGGCACCATCATACCCGTGCGGAAGCATTCCACAGCCACGGGCCTGAATGCACTCACCCTCATCATTGCAAAGTGCCTTGAGAGACTGATTCTATCACATCTGAAATCCTGTCTGCCCACTGCTCTGGACCCCCATCGATTTGCCTATCGCACCAACAGGTCAACAGAGGACACCATCTCCACGGCACTTCACTCTGTCCTGACCCACCTGGACAGCCCCAACTCTTACGTCAGAATGCTGTTCATTGACTTTAGTTCGACATTGCATACTATGATCCCCTCCAAGCTGATCACCAAACATCGCTAGCTTGGTATCAGCTCATCCCTCTGCAATTGGACCTTGGACTTTCTGACTAACAGACCCCAATCAGTTAAGTTAGACAACCTCTCCTCCTCCACTCTCACCCTAAACACCGACGTGCCCCAAGGCTGTGTGCTGAGCCCTCTTCTGTACTCCCTTTTCACCTATGACTGCATTCCTGTACATGGTTCTAACTCCATAATCAAGTTTGCAGACAACACCACGGTGGTTGGCCTGATCAGAGGAGATGACAAGACGACCTACAGGGACGAGGTCCAGCACCTGGCTGCGTGGCGTGCCGACAACAACCTGGCCCTTACCACCCAGAAGACCAAGGAGATCATTGTGGACTTCAGGCATGCTAGGAGCTACACTCACGTCCCCAGCTACATCAATGGAGCTACAGTGGAGCATGTATCAAGCTTCAAATTCCTTGGTGTCGACATTTCCGAGGATCTCACCTGGTCCCTCAACTCCTCCATCCTGATCAAAAAGGCGCTACAGCGCCTTTATTTCCTGCGGAGCATGAAGAAAGCTCACCTCTGTTCCAGGATACTGACGGATTTTTACTGCTGTACCGTTGAGAGCATACTCACCAACGGCATCTCAGTGTGGTATGGCAATTGTCCCGTATCGGACCGCAAAGCACTCCAGCGTGTGGTGAAAACTGGCCAGCGGATTATCAGCACCCAGTTGCCCACCATTGAGAACATCTACCATAAACGCTGCCTGGGCAGGGTGAAAAGCATTATCAGGGATGCATCTCACCCAAACCATAGACTTTTTCCTCTCCTCCCATTCGGTAGGCGCTACAGGAGCCTTTGCTCCCACACCAGGAGGCACAGGAAGAGCTTCTTCCCTGAGGCTGTGACCCTGCTGAACCTCACATCACAGTGCTAAGCAGTATCGCACCCATACTTCTATATTTGTGTGGTGTAGCACTTACTTTTTATTCACAGTTATTTTGTAAATAACACTATTCTTTGCATTTCTGGTTAGATGCTAACTGCATTTCATTGGCTTTGTATCTATACTTGGCACAATGACAATAAAGTTGAACCTAATCTAATCTTTCCCCCTCTACCCCTCTCCGCTTTCCGCAGGGATCGGTCCCTCCGCGACTCCCTGGTCCACACGTCCCTCCCCACAGATCTCCCACCCAGCACTTATCCCTGTAAGCGTAAGTGCTACACCTGTCCCTACACCTCCTCTCTTGCCAACATTCAGGGCCCCAAACAGTCCTTCCAGGTGAGGCAACACTTCACTTGTGAGTCTGTTGGGGTCATCTATTGCATCCGGTGCTCCCGGTGTGGCCTCCTCTACATCGGTGAAACCCGACGCAGATTGGGGGACCGCTTCGTCAAGCACCTCCGCTCCGCCTGCCAAAACAGACAGGATCTCCCGGTAGCCACCTATTTCAACTCTGCTTCCCACTCCCTTTCAGATATGTCCATACATGGCCTTCTCTACTGCCATGATGAGGCTAAACTCAGGTTGGAGGAGCAACACCTCATATACCGTCTAGGTAGTCTCCAGCCCCTTGGTATGAACATAGAATTCTCCAACTTCCAGTAATTCCCTTCCCCCATCCCAGTTTCACTCTTCCCCCTCCCCCAGCTGCCTATCACCTCCCTCATGGTTCCCCCTCCTTCTACTACCCATTGTGTTTTCCCCTATTCCTTCTTCACCTTTCCTGCCTATCCCCTCCCTGCTTCCCCTCCCACACCCCTTTAACTTTCCCCTTACTGTTTTTTCACCTGGAACCTACCAGCCTTCTCCTTCCCACCCTCCCCCCACCTTCTTTATAGGGCCTCTGCCCCTTCTCTCTACAGTCCTGACGAAGGGTTCTGGCCCGAAACGTCGACCGATCTTTTTCACGGATGCTGCCCAACCTGCTGAGTTCCTCCAGTGTGTTGTGAGTGTTGCATAGGGTCTTTTAAGAGACTCCTGGATAGTTACATGGAGCTTAGAAAAATAGAGGGCTATGGGTAACCCTAGGTAATTTCTAAGGTAAGGACATGTTCAGCACAGCTTTGTGGGCCAAAGGGCCTGTATTGTGCTGTAAGTTTTCTATGTTTTATGTTTCTTTCCCTACCCTTCTGAGCCACAGGGCCAGACTCTGTGCCAGAGGCACAGACACTGTTGCTTCCCCCAGGTAAGTCGACCCCGCCAACAGTACTCAAACAGGAATATTTGCTGTTAAGGGGGGCAGCCACAGGGGTACTCTCTAATATCTGACTCTTGCCCTTCTCTCTTCTGACTATTAACCACTTAATTGTCTCCCGAGGCCCCGGTGTGACTACTTGCCTATAGCTCCTCTCTATCACCTCCTCACCTTCCCTGACCAGCCAAAGTCATCTAGCTGCATCTTCAATCCCTAACACGGTCCCTGAGGAGCTGCAGCTTGACACACCTGGCGCAGACGTGGCCATCTGGGAGGTTGGGAGTCTCCCTGAAATCCCACACTTAACACCCAGTACAGAACACCAGCCTCACAGACATACTTCCTATTCCTCACAAGTAGCTTACCTCGCATCAACCGGCTATCAACGAAGCCCTGTTGATCCAAAGCCCTCCCACTCTTTCTCCCTCTACTCAGTCGCCTGCTCTATAACACTGTCTTCTTTTAAATCCTTCCCGCCGGTCTAACTTGTTGACATCCATGCCCTTGTGCAGTTGTGCCTCGATCAAAACCATGCCACTTTGGTAGTGATATACATCCCACCTCAGGCCAATATCAATCAGGCTTTAGATGATCTGAGCAATGGGATCAATATGCACGAAACAGCTTCACCATCGTTTTGGGGGATTTTAACCAGGCTAAAATGAAAACATCACTAAGTCGAGGATCCATTTGCAGAGGGAGATACAGAGGCCCAGGTTCCGCAACTTCTCAACCAGGATTGTGGGAATGATGGTATTAAATGCTGAACTATAGTCGGTGAACAGCATCCCGACATAGGTATTTGTATTGTCCAGGTGGTCTAAAGCCGTGTGAAGAGCCATTGAGATTGCATCTGCTGTTGACCTATTGTGGCGATAGGCAAATTGCAATGGGTCCAGGTCCTTGCAGGAGGAGTTCAGTCTAGTTATGACCAACCTTTCAAAGCATTTCATCACTGTCAATGTGAGTGCTACTGGACAATAGTCATTCAGGCAACTCACATTATTCTTCTTAGGCACTGGCATAATTGTTGCCTTTTTGAAGCAAGTGGGAATTTCCGTCCGTAGCAGTGAGAGGTTGAAAATGTTCTTGAATACTCCCACCAGTTGGCACAGATTTTCAGAGCCTTACCAGGTACTCCATTGGGACCTTCCACCTTGTGCGGGTTCACTCTCTTTAAAGACTGTTTAACATCGGCCTCTGAGACAGAGATCACAGGATCATCAGGTGCAGCGGGAATCTTCACAGCTGGAGTTATATTCCCCCTTTCATTGCAGGCAGAGAAGGCTTTGAGTTCTGGTACTGAAGCATTGCTGCCATTCATGCTATCTGATTTTGCTTTGTAGGAAGTAATGTCTTGCAAACCCTGCTAGAGTTGTTGTACATCTGATGTCACCACCAGCCTCGTTCGAAATTGTCTCTTTGCCCTTGAAACAGCCCTCCGCAAATCATACCTAGTTTTCTGGTACAGGCCTGGGTCACCAGACTTGAATGCCACAGATCTAGCCTTCAGCAGACAACGTACTTCCTGGTTCATCCACGGCTTTTGGTTTGGGAATATAGGCACACACTTATCCACACAGGTTTTAATGAAGTCGGTAACAACTGCGGCATATTCATCCAGATTCAAAGATGAATCGCTGAACACAGTCCAGTCCACCAATCCAAAGCAGTCCTGTAGGTGCTCCTGTGCTTCATCCTTCAATTATGTGAAGAACAAAAGGATGACAGGAGTGAAGGTAGGACCGATTAGAGATAAAGGCGGGAAGATGTGCCTGGAGGCTGTGGCAGTGAGCGAGGTCCTCAATGAATACTTCTCTTCGGTATTCACCAATGAGAGGGAACTTGATGATGGTGAGGACAGTATGAGTGAGGTTCATGTTCTGGAGCATGTTGATATTAAGGGAGAGGAGGTGTTGGAGTTGTTAAAATACATTAGGACGGATAAGTCCCCAGGGCCTGACAGAATATTCCCCAGGCTGCTCGACGAGGTGAAGGAAGAGATCGCTGAGCCTCTGGCTAGGATCTTTATGTCCTCGTTGTCCACGGGAATGGTAACGGAGGATTGGAGGGTGGTGAATGTTGTCCCCTTGTTCAAAAAAGGTGGTAGGGATAGTCCGGGTAATTATAGACCAGTGAGCCTTACGTCTGTGCTGGGAAAGCTATTGGAAAAGAGTCTTAGAGATAGGATCTATGGGCATTGTGGTAAACCATGTATATAGGTTGTAACTGAGTTACCTGTCTGGACACGCCCTTCTGCCGACTGCTCCTGTGGCTCCTCCCACAGGATCCCTGAATAAAGGTGATTGTGCCACTGCTCCTCCCTCAGTCCAGGACAGACATACAGCATGGACGTGGATCCATTTTACTGTTAATAAAATTGATGCACTATCAATTACTCCAAAAGACTGGAAGTACAGTAAATACTGAAAGGCTTTTATTAACAGTACAATGGATCCACGTCCATGCAGTATGTCTGTCCTGGACTGAAGGAGGAGCAGTGACACAATCGCCTTTATTCAGGGACTGTGGGAGGAGCCACAGGAGCAGTCGGCAGAGGGGCGTGTTCAGACAGGTAACCCAGTTACAACCTATATACATGGTTTACCACATTCACCCCTCCTTTTTAAAAAGAGTTCCACAGGGTGAAGTGACTGACAATATTTAAAACAAGTATATTTACAGGTCAAGTCTATCAGGCGGTCGAGTCCGTCACTGTGATCTATGTAGCCCCGGTGGTGATTGCATCGGTGACGGCGGTTGTGCTGGCTCCAGCCTGACTTGAGGTGCCAGCACGTTAGGCGTCGGTAATCCCTCGTGCGTGTGCATCGCGCCCGGTATGGGAGTGTCGTGTGGTGTCTGTGTTAGGCTTGGAGTGCGCGGTGTCTCATGGGTATATGTATCAGTGGGTATGGGGTTAATAGTCACCACGGAGTGTTCAGGGTAAGGGCCCAGTACTCCTGCGGGCGCCAGGTCACGGATGGAGACCGTGTCCTCCTGCCTATCAGGTAAAACCATATAGGCATACTGGGTGTTCGCATGAAGTAAGTGAACCCTCTCGACCATCGGGGAGTATTTATTGGTCCTCGCGTGTTTCCGGAGCAGCACTGGCCCCGGGGATGTCAGCCAAGATGGTGGGGTGGTTCCAGTGGTCGATTTTCTGGGAAAAGAAAAGAGCCGCTCATGAGGGGTGGCATTGGTGGCTGTGCATAACAGGGAGCGGATGGAGTGGAGTGCCTCGGGAAGGACCTCCTGCCAGCGGGAGACCGGCAGTCCCTTTGACCTGAGGGCTAAGAGTGTGGCTTTCCACACCGTGCCATTCTCCTTCTCCACCTGTCCATTCCCCCAGGGACTATAGCCAGCAGGTATTGGTACAACACTCAGTCCCTCAAAGGGGCGGGTGGCCTTGATAAGTTGTGCCTTTTTGGGTCGGCAGAAGTGCGGTTTGCACTCTGTGCAGACTTGGCAGTCCCTGGTCATCGTTCTGATCTCCTCAAGGGAGTAAGGCAGATTCCGGGCTTTCACTAAGTGGAAAAGCCGGGTAACCCCCGGGTGGCAAAGATCTACATGTAGGGCGTATAGCCGGTCGATCTGCGCGCTGGCGCATGTTCCCTGGGATAGGGCATCGGAGGGCTCATTGAGCTTCCCAGGCCTGTACATGATGTCATAGTTGTAGGTGGAGAGTTCAACTCTCCACCTCAGAATTTTATCATTTTTGATTTTGCCCCGCCGTTGGTTATTAAACATGAATGCAACTGAGCACTGGTCAGTCAGCAGGGTGAACTTTTTGCCGGCAAGATAGTGCCTCCAGTGCCTAATAGCTTCCACTATGGCCTGGGCCTCTTTCTCCACCGCAGAGTGCCGAATTTCAGGGCCTTGAAGGGTACGGGAGAAGAACGTCACTGGTCTTCCTGCCTGGTTGAGGGTAGCAGCCAGCGCAAAGTCGGAGGCGTCACTCTCTACTTGGAAGGGAATGGCCTCATCCACCGCATGCATTGCTGCTTTGGCAATGTCCCCTTTTATGCGGCTGAAGGCCATGCAGGCCTCGGCAGAGAGGGGGAATGTGGTGGACTTGACCGGGGGCGGGCCTTGCCTGCATAGTTAGAGACCAATTGGGCGTAATATGAAAAGAAGCCCAGGCACCTTTTGAGGGCTCTGAGGGTGTTGGGAAGAGGGAGTTCCAACAGGGGGCGCATACAGTCGGGGTCAGGGCCAATAACTCCATTCTCCACGACACACCCAAGGATAGCAAGTCGGGTGGTCCTGAACTTGTCCTTGTTATAGGTGAGATTGAAAGCTTTGGCCAATTGGAGAAATTTTCAGAAGTTGTTGTCATGATCCTGCCGGTTGTGACCACAGATGGTGATGTTATCCAGATATGGGAACGTGGCCTTCAGTTGGCACTGGTCCACCATCCGGTCCTTTGCCCTCTGGAAGACAGATACACCATTCGTGACACCAAAGGGGACGCACAGGAAGTGATAAAGCCTGCCGTCTGCCTCGAAGGCGGTGTAAGGGTGGTCCTCCCAGCGGATGGGGAACTGATAGTAAGCAGATTTTAGGTCTATGGTCGAGTACACCTTGTACTGTGCTATCTGATTGACCATATTTGCGATGCGGAGTAGAGGGTACGTATCAAGCTGCGTGAACCTATTGATGGTCTGGCTATAGTCCATGACCATCCTATTCTTCTCCCCGTTCCGAACAACAACGACCTGCGCCCTCCAAGGACCTGTGCTTGCCTCAATGACCCCCTCCCTGAGCAGCCGCTGCACCCCCGACTTAATGAAGGCTCTGTCCCCCGCGCTGTACCTCCTGCTTTTAGTTGCCACAGGTTTACAGTCGGGGGTCAGGTTAGCGAACAGCGGTGGGGGAGGGATCTTGAGGGTGGAGAGGCCGCAAGTGGCATCGGTAGTGCAGCAGTTGGCATGATGTTGGGTGGGATGCGCGGGTCGGTGTGTGTGTGTGGTCAGTTGCAGGGTATGTGACATATTCCTACAAAACTGAGGATTTCTGACAGTGATTGATGGGAGGGGCCCATCATACTCCATTATCACGCTTTTCAGTTGGCTCTGTAGGGGCACATAGTTGAGACATTACCAGTAATGTAAAGTCTTGATATTCTGTGCCCTGCACCACTAGCATCGCTACATAACCCCCCCGGATGTCTGTTGTATGCAACCCAGAAGCCACAGCGACCCTCTGGCTTACCGGCTGTATCGCGAGTCCGCAACGCTGCACCGTGTCCAGGTGAATAAAACTCCCTGTGCTGTCCATGTCAAATAGGCAGCTTGTCCTGTGCCCCTCCACCAGGATGTCCATCATTGACCTTGCGAGCTGGTGGGGAGCGCTTTGGTCGAGGGTCATGGAGGCCAGAGGTGAGTTGCTGTCTTGGTCCAGCGCGGTGGGGTGCCTGGTGAGCACCCATGGGAATAGGCGGCCTTAGCTATGTTTCACTCGTTTCAACTGAAACGGGCCCCACCCTCCCAGGGGCCCCCGATTGACATGCAAAAATTTAATGCACAGCTCTCAGACGCCACAATATTCTCCTGCTATTGCCAGCCAAACCACCAGTGGGCATTCGCTGACTGACATCTGAGAAAATACATTAAGATATTTACTTCACTTCTAAACATTGCTCCTTGCAAAGAAGGCTGCTTTTCGATGAGAGGAAAATGAAACGCTCCTATCCTAGTGGTACTGAAAAACAGAAAATATTAGACAACGAAACAAAACGTCTAAATAATCTCCCAAAAGTTACATCTTTCTTTGGTCCAGCATCTGTAAAAGGCCTGCCGACTGCAGTTGCTGCTGCACCATCGTCACAGCATGGGGCTGCAGTGCCAAGTGACAGTGTAAGCGGTACAGGAGATGCTGATAATCAAAGCAATGAAAATGAGAAGAACAATTCTACTCAAACAGATGGTGATAATGATGACCAAACGTCGTTTGATGAACAAGCACCACAGCATGATGACAGTCCTACAACTGAGACAGGTGAGGGAGATGCCACCACCAGCACACCAGACAGAGAGAAAGCCCCACTAACATTCACAGACACCGATCCGGCACGTTGGCCAATGTATATTACCAGTGACTAATGGATCGACATTGTTAGGAGAGAGGTAGAGATAAGGATTTCTGTGGCAACAGGCGGGATTTAAGGATGGTGTGTTGCCTCCCTGGTGCCAGGATCCAGGACATCACGGACCAATTGCAGGGCATCCTCAAGGGAGAAGGTGATCAGCCGGAGGTGGTGGTGCATGTCGGCACAAATGACGTCGGGAAGAAGATGAGAGACATTTTGCAGCATGACTTCAGAGGACTCGGAAGAAGGCTGAAAAGCAGGACCTCCAGGGTGGTTATCTCGGGTTTGCTTCCAGTTCCTTGTGCTGGAGAGGACATGAACAGGGAGATAGGGGATCTGAATGTGTGGCTGAGGAGCTGGTGCGGGGAGCAGGGATTTAGATTCTTGGACCACTGGGATCTGTTTTGGGGTAAGGATGAATTGTACAAAAGGGAGGGGTTGCACCTTAACAGACGGGGGACCAGCATTCTGGCAGGCCGGTTTGCCACTGCTACACGGGTGTGTTTAAACTGAGTAGTGGGGGGCGGGGGGGGAGGGGACTAACTGGAAATATAAGGATGGAGTTAAAGGGAATGAGAGAATAAGAAAAGTTAAGGAAGACAACAGAATCAAAGGGGCAGAAAGATCAGGAAGGGATCGGAGAGTATGGCCAAGTGCAATAGGAATCGATGTGAAAGGTGAGGGGAGTAAAAGTATTATTTTAAAAGGATTAGAAGTATTATATATGAATGCACAAAGTATAAGAAATACAATGGATGAGCCTGAGGCTCAGTTGGAAATTGGCAAGTATGATGTTGTGGGAATAACAGAGACATGGCTGCAAGAGGACCAGGGCTGGGAAATGAATATTCAGGGTTATACATCCTATCGAAAGGACAGACAGGTTGGCAGAGGGGGTGGGGTTGCTGTGTTGGTGAGGAATGAAATTCAGTCCCTTGCGGGGGGGGGGGGGGACATAGAGTCAGGAGATGTAGAGTCAGTATGGATAGAACTGAGAAACTGTAAGGGCAAAAAGACCCTAATGGGAGTTATCTACAGGCCCCCAAACAGTAGCCTGGATATAGGGTGCAAGTTAAATCAAGAGTTAAAATTGGCATTTTGCGAAGGTAATGCTACAGTTGTTATGGGGGATTTCAACATGCAGGTAGACTGGGAAAATCAGGTTGGTACTGGACCCCAAGAAAGGGAGTTTGTGGATTGCCTCGGAGATGGTTTCTTAGAGCAGCTTGTATTAGAGCCTTTCTGGATTTAGTGTTGTGTACTGAACCGGATTTCATAAGGGAACAGGCAATTATAGACCAGTTAGTCTGACATCAGTGGTGGGGAAGATGCTGTAATCAATTATAAAAGATGTAATAGCGGCATATTTGGATAGCAGTGGCAGGATAGGTCTGAGTCAGCATGGATTTACGAAGGGGAAATCATGCTTGACTAATCTTCTGGAATTTTTTGAGAATGTAACTATGAAAATGGACAAGGGAGAGCCAGTGGATGTAGTGTACCTGAACTTTCAGGAAGCCTTTGATAAGGTCCCACATAGGAGATTAGTGTGTAAAATTAGAGCAAATGGTATTGGGGGTACGGTACTGACATGGATAGAAAACTGGTTGGCAGACAGGAAACAAAGAGTAGGGATTAATGGGTCCTTTTCAGAATGGCAGGCAGTGACTAGTGGGGTACCGCAAGGCTCGGTGCTGGGACCGCAGCTATTTACAATATACATTAATGATTTAGGTGAAGGGATTAAAAGTAAGATTAGCAAATTTGCAGATGACACAAAGCTGGGTGGCAGTGTAAAATGTGAGGAGGATGTTATGAGAATGCAGGGTGACTTGGACAGGTTGGGTGAGTGGGCAGATGCATGGCAGATGCAGTTTAATGTGGATAAATGTGAGGTTATCCACTTTGATGGCAAGAACAGGAAGGCAGATTATTATCTGAATGGTGTCAAGTTAGGAAAAGGGTTAGTACAACGAGATCTAGGTCCTTGTTCATCAGTCACTGAAAGCAAGCATGCAGGTAGAGCAGGCAGTGAAGAAAGCTAATGGCATGTTGGTTTTCATAACAAGGGGAGTTGACTATAGGAGCAAGGAGGTCCTTCTGCAGCTGTACAGGGCCCTGGTGAGATCACACCTGGAGTATTGTGTACAATTTCGGTCTCCAAATCTGAGGAAGGATATTCTAGCTATTGAGGAAGTGCAGCGTAGGTTCACGAGGTTAATTCCCAGGATGGCAGGACTGTCATATGTCGAAAGATTGGAGCGACTGGGGTTGTATACACTGGAACTTAGAAGGATGAGAGGGGATCTGATTGAAACATATAAGATCATTAAGGGATTGGACATGCTAGAGGCAGGAAACATGTTCCCAATGTTGGGGGAGTCCAGAACCTGAGGCCACAGTTTAAGAATAAGGGGTAGACAATTTAGAACGGAGTTGAGGAAAAACTTTTTCACACAGAGGGTTGTGGTTCTGTGGAATGCTCTGCCTCAGAAGGCAGTGGAGGCCAATTCTCTGGATTCTTTCAAAAAAGAGTTAGATAGAGCTCTTAAAGACAGCGGAGTGAAGGGATATGGGGAGAAGGCAGGAAAAGGATACTGATTGTGGATGATCAGCCATGATCACAGTGAATGGTGGTGCTGGCTCGAAGGGCTGAATGGCCTACTCCTGCACCTATTGTCTATTGAGAGGTCCCGTTCAGTTAGAGGATATTAACTTTCCACAGAGACAATCACGCTGTCGTTTTACCAAGGACAGATAGCTTATGAAGATGAAAAATGGAGAAACCATTTGTAGGTCATGGTTACTGTACTCAGAATCATCTGATTCAATCTTCTGTTTCTGCTGTACCTTATTTGACAAGCGAAATCACAGTCTCACTTGCGGAGGTTTCAGAGTGTGGGAGCGACTCACTCTCACACTCCAGGATCATGAGAAGTCAAATGCGCACCGTGCCAACATGAATAGCTGACGCGAGCTGGAAACTCGCTTAAGAAAGCACAGTGCCATTGACAGCACTTACCAAGAAATGCAAAAGCTGGAAAAAAAACACTGGAATGATATCATGAAGAGGTTCATTGCCATAGTCTGTCACCTTGCAGAACGAAACCTTGCTTTCCGTGGCCACAATTCCACCCTACATGAACCAAATAATGGGAACTTTCTAGGTCTGGTGGAGCTGCTTGCCGAGTTCAACCCAGTGATGAGCGAACATGTCAGACAAGCAGAGAAAAAAGAGATCGCTGACCACTACATGGGGAAAACCATACAAAATGAGTTCAACACACTTATTGGAGACAAGACACTGGAAGCGATAACAGAGAGTAAAACAATCATGTTACTACGCGGTGATAATGGACTGCACCACTGACGCTGCACACACAGAGCAGTTCTCTGTGACACTGCGCAATGTCACATGCCAAGTCAATGTCGAAGCTTAAACACGAGGAATTCTGCAGATGCTGGAAATTCAAGCAACACACATCAAAGTTGCTGGTGAATGCAGCAGGCCAGGCAGCATCTCTAGGAAGAGGTACAGTTGATCTTTCAGGCCAAGACCCTTCGTCAGGACTAACTGAAGGAAGAGCTAGTAAGAGATTTGAAAGTGGGAGGGGGAGATCCAAAATGATAGGAGAAGACAGGAGGGGGAGGGATGGAGTCAAGAGTTGGACAGGTGATTGGCAAAAGGGATATGAGAGGATCATGGGACAGGAGGCCCAGGGAGAAGGAAAAGGGGGAGGGGGGAAAACCGAGAGGATGGGCAAGGGGTATAGTCAGAAGGACAGAGGGTGAAAAAGGAGAGAGAGAGAGAAAGAATGTGTGTATATAAATAAATAACGGATGGGGTATGAGGGGGAGGTGGGGCATTAGCGGAAGTTAGAGAAGTCAATGTTCATGCCATCAGGTTGGAGGCTACCCAGACGAAATATAAGGTGTTGTTCCTCCAACCTGAGTGTGGCTCCATCTTTACAGTAGAGGAGGCCATGGATAGACATATCAGAATGGGAATGGGATGTGGAATTAAAAATAAGGGTCCCTCCACTGGGAGATCCTGCTTTCTCTGGTGGACAGAGCGTAGGTGTTCAGCAAAACGATCTCCCAGTCTGCGTCTGGTCTCGCCAATATATAGAAGGCCACATCGGGAGCACCGGACGCAGTATATCACCCCAGCCGACTCACAGGTGAAGTGTCGCCTCACCTGGAAGGACTGTCTGGGGCCCTGAATGGTGGTAAGGGAGGAAGTGTAAGGGCATGTGTAGCACTTGTTCCGCTTACAAGGATAAGTGCCAGGAGGGATGGGGGGGACAAATGGACAAGGGAGTTGCGTAGGGAGCGATCCCTGCAGAAAGCGGGGGGGGGGGGGGGGAGGGAAAGATGTGCTTAGTGGTGGGATCCCGTTGGAGGCGGCGGAAGTTACGGAGAATAATATGTTGGACCCGGAGGCTGGTGGGGTGGTAGGTGAGGACGAGGGGAACACTATTCCTAGTGGGGTGGCGGGAGGATGGAGTGAGAGCAGATGGTGAAATGGGGGAGATGTGTTTGAGAGCAGAGCTGATGGTGGAGGAAGGGAAGCCCCTTTCTTTAAAAAAGGAGGACATCTCCCTCGTCCTTGAATGAAAAGCCTTATCCTGAGAGCAGATGCGGCGGAGACGGAGGAATTGCAAGAAGGGGATGTCGGAGCTACTGTTAGTGAGCATCTTGTCGGTTTCCTACCAGTGCTCGACACAACAGGTGCAGGCCTAACCGACGTTTTCTTGACGCATATGGAGAAGTTGGGATTAGATACCTCAAAATGCAAGGGGCAGGCATATGCTAACAGGAGCAATATGCCGGGGAAAATAGCGGGGCGCAGAAGAGGGTGCTAGGTATTAACAAAAAAAACAGTTCATGCCATGCGCCAGCCACAGCCTAAACCTAGTCATTGTCGATGCTGCAAAATCAACAGTGGAGTCTGTGAGCTTCTTTGGGGTGCTGCAACATCTATACACACTATTCAGCTCATCGACACAGAGACGGGGGCTTTTCAAAGAGAACGTGCCACAGATGACCCTCAAGGCCATATCCAACACGCGATGGGAGTGCCACATGGAAAGTGTTAAAGTCCTGCGCTACCAGCTTCCTGATGTTGGCAATGTGCTCCTGTCACTGATTGAACATGCCACGCAGAAAGGTGACAGTGAAACTACATCTGCAGCCAGAGGCCTAGAACAGGAGATCATGTCATGGAAATTCCTGCTGACTGTTATCATCTGGTACAAGGCTTTACATGAGGTGAATCATGTCAGCAAGCTGCTCCAGAGCCCACAAGTGGGAATCGATGTGCTACAGCGCGAAGTGGAATATGTTCTGAAATTTCTCAAGGAATACCGAGAGAACGGCCTTTCATCCACCCAAACAGATGCCAGAGACATAGCTGAAGAGATAGGGATGCCAATGGTCTTTCCTGCTGCACGAATCAGAAAACCAAAACGTCAGTTCCAGTACGAGTCCCAAAGTGCAGATCCTTCCTTGACGGTGGCACCCAAGGAACGGTACAAGAGAGAAGTTTTCCTTCCACTAGTGGACTCTGCCATCACAGGCATTAGTGAGCACTTCAAGCTGATGGAGTCATTTGACAGTCTGTTTGGCTTTATTTATGGAAGAGGGGAAATGAAAAAAGCCACCCAAAGTCGCACACTGCATAAACATGGAGAGGACACTTGGTGATGTGGGTGCTGAGGACCTTTTGCGCGAGGTGTCGGCTGCTGTCAGTGCCGTGCCTGCAAAAGAAACCACTAGCCTGCAGATTCTGAGCTACATTTACAGCAACAATCTGGTTGAACTGTATCCTAACCTCACCATTGCTCGAAGACTCATACTGACAGTGCCCGTGACTGTAGCGAGTGAAGAGAGAAGTTTTTCGAGGCTAAAGCTCATCAAAACGCATCTGAGGACAACCATGCTCCGGGAGCGTCTGACAGCTCTTGCTCAGGTATCAATTGAGCATGAAATAACAAGATTGCTGGACAAGGATAAGCTCATTAAAGCATCCTCAGCACTCAAGCACAGGATGGTGAAGTTCTAGTGGTAAGTCTTTTAACACATTTTTAGCAGAAATAAAGTTTATAATTAAAATAATAAAATAAACCACGTATTTCACTCAAAATGTGTATAGGCGATTAGGCGGCGTTTCCGCAAATCATAATTTCTCTCTCCCGCTTGCGTCCCCTCTCTCTCTCTCCTCCTGTTCGCTCTCCAGGCCTTACATGAGCTGTCCGTGGTGCTGAAAGAGTGCGAGACAAAGTTTGTTGTAAACTTCCAGTAGTTAACTTTCAGACACTGTCCATTGAATAAATAAAGTATGAATTTTCATTAAATATGATATTGCTTTTGTTATTAATTTAATTAGTGTGAAATTGTTTAAGCTGTTGTTATGTCAGCTGATACCTAACACATAATGCCATTCAATGCAGACTATTTGCTGAAAAGGGCGAGGCTTCTCACTCCAAAGCAAAAAATGTCATTTTTTCAGTTTTTAATTAAGAGAATTGTTTGGATTATGTTGAGCTGTCTGTCCATTATGCTGAAAGTGCATATAATGCATCAACGTTTAAGTCCGAAATTATACCATTATTGATGCAAACCAACTTGAATATTCACCTTTTTAATTTTTTTTTTTTTGGGAAGCGGGGGTAAGGGCCCCACATTAACTCTTGAAACGGGCCCCCAGATGCTTAAGGTCACCTATGCCCCTGGGTCGTAGGCGGTGCGAGGTGGTGCCGACCAAGATGGCGACCTCCATGCCTTGCACGTGGTGCTGCTCGATCCCGGTCACAGTTTGGACTTACGGGCCTTGATGAAGTGGCCCTTCTTTCTGCAGCTGGAGCAGGTAGCTTCTCGGGCCGGGCAGTGTTTCCGGGGGTGCTTCTCCAGTCTGCAGAAGTAGCACTTTGTGGACTTGCGACTGGCAGCAGCCATGGTCGATGCGCTGGCAGGTTGCGGGGTCTGCGGCATCCATGAGGCTGTTGGGAGATCGCGTGCCTGGAGAGTGTCAGAGTTGTGCAGAGCCAGCCTCCAGCATGTCGGCCAGCTCAATCGCTGAACGTAAGGTAAGATCGGCGTGTTCCAGCAGCCGCTGGTGCACATATACTGACCTGGTCCCCATGACAAAGGTGTCTCTTACTAGGAGCTCTGCATGCTCTTCGGCCGTCAGCCCCCGGCAATCGCAGGCCCGCAGGAGTGTCTGTAGGGCCCGGACGAACTCAGTGCTCAACTCTCCAGGCCGCTGCTGCCGCGTCGCTGAGCGATGTCACGCATAGACAGTGTTTACCGGCCGCAGGTATTGTCTTCTAAGAACGTTCATCGTGCCGTCGTAGCCCGGCTGGTCTCTAATCATTGAGTAGACCTGTGGACTGACCCTGGAGAGGAGAACTCTGCGTTTCGCGGCGGACTTGGTCACTTCAATCTCCTCCAGGTATGATTCGAAGCAGGTCAGCCAGAGTTCAAAAGCGTTTCTGGCTTCAGGTGTTTGCGGGTCGAGGTCTAACTTGTCGGGTCTCAGAACCTTAAAATTATTGTTAATAAAATTGATGCACTATCAATGACTCCAAAAGACTGGAAGTACAGTAAATAATGAAAGACCTTTATTAACAGTAAAATGGATCCACGTCTATGCTGTATGTCTGTCCTGGACTGTGGGAGGAGCAGTGACACAGGCATTTAGAGAATCATGGTCTGATCAGGGACAGTCAGCATGGCTTTGTGAAGGGCAGATCGTGTCTAACAAGCCTGATAGAGTTCTTTGAGGAGGTGACCAGGCATATAGATGAGGGTAGTGCAGTGGATGTGACCTGTATGGATTTTAGTAAGGCATGTGACAAGGTTCCACATGGTAGGCTTATTCAGAAAGTCAGAAGGCATGGGATCCAGGGAAGTTTGATCAGGTGGATTCAGAATCGGCTTGCCTGCAGAAGACAGAGGGTGGTGGTGGAGAGAGTACATTTGGATTGGAGTGCTGTGACTAGTGGTGTCCCACAAGGATCGATTCTGGGACCTCTACTTTTCGTGATTTTTATTAACAACCTGGATGTGGGGGTGGAAGGGTGGGTTGGCAAGTTTGCAGATGACACAAAGGTTGGTGGTGTTGTAGATAGTGTAGAGGATTGTCAAAGATTGCAAAGAGACATTGATAGGTTTCAGAAGTGGGCTTAGAAGTGGCAGATGGAGTTCAACCTGGAGAAGTGTGAGGTGGTACACTTTGGAAGGACAAACTCCAAGGCAGAGTACAAAGTAAATGGCAGGATACTTGGTAGTGTGGAGGAGCAGAGGGATCTGGGGGTACATGTCCACAGATCCCTGAAAGTTGCCTCACAGGTAGATAGGGTAGTTAAAAAAGCTTATGGGGTGTTAGCTTTCATAAGTTGAGGGATAGAGTTTAAGAGTCGCGATGTAATGATGCAGCTCTATAAAACTCTGGTTAGGCCACATTTGGAGTACTGTGTCCAGTTCTGGTCGCCTCACTACAGGAAGGATGTGGAAGCATTGGAAAGGATACAGAGGAGACTTACCAGGATGCTGCCTGGTTTAGAGAGTATGTATTATGATCAGAGATTAAGGGAGCTAGGGCTTTACTCTTTGGAGAGAAGGAGGATGAGAGGAGACATAAGACCATAAGATGAAGGAGCAGAAGTAGGCCATTCGGCCCATCGAGTCTGCTCCGCCATTTTATCATGAGCTGATCTATTTTCTCCTATTTAGTCCCACTCCTCTGCCTTCTCACTACAACCTTTGATGCCCTGGCTACTCAGATACATATCAATCTCTGCCTTAAATACACCCAATGACTTGGCCTCCACTGCTGCCTGTGGTAACAAATTCCATAGATTCACCACCCCCTGACTAAAAAAATTTCTTCGCATTTCTGTTCTGAAAGGGCACCCTTCAATCCTTAAGTCATGCCCTCTCGTACTAGACTCCCCCATCATGGGAAACAACTTTGCCACATCCACTCTGTCCATGCCTTTCAACATTCAAAATGTTTCTATGAGGTCTCCCCTCATTCTTCTAAACTCCAAGGAATACAGTCAAAGAGTGGACAAACGTTCCTCATATGTTAACCCTCTCATTCCCGGAATCATTCTAGTGAATCTTCTCTGTACCCTCTCCAACGTCAGCACATCCTTTCTTAAATAAGGAGACCAAAACTGCCCACAGTACTCCAAGTGAGGTCTCACCAGTGCCTTATAGAGCCTCAACATCACATCCCTGCTGCTATACTCTATTCCTCTAGAAATGAATGCCAACATTATATTCGCCTTCTTCACTACTGACTCAACCTGGAGGTTAACTTTAAGGGTATCCTGTATGAGGACTCCCAAGTCCCGTTGCATCTCAGAACTTTGAATTTTCCCCATTTAAATAATAGTCTGCCCATTTATTTTTTCTGCCAAAGTGCATAACCATACACTTTCCAACATTGTATTTCATTTGCCACTTCTCTGCCCATTCTTCCAATCTATCCAAGTCTCTCTGCAGACTGTCCGTTTCCTCAGCCCTACCGGCCCCTCCACCTATCTTCGTATCGTCAGCAAACTTAGCCACAAAGCCATCTATTCCATAATCTAAATCGTTGATGTACAATGTAAAAAGAAGCGGCCCCAACACTGATCCCTGCGGAACATCACTGGTAACCGGCAACCAACCAGAATAGGATCCCTTTATTCCCACTCTCTGTTTCCCGCCAATCAGCCAATGCTCTATCCACGTTTGTAACTTTCCCGTAATTCCATGGGCTCTTATCTTGTTAAGTAGCCTCATGTGTGGCACCTTGTCAAAGGCCTTCTGAAAATCCAAATATACAACATCCACTGCATCTCCCTTGTCTAGCCTACTGGTAATTTCCTCAAAAAACTGTAATAGTTTTGTCAGGCAGTATTTTCCTTTAAGGAATCATTGCTGAGTTCTGCCTATCTTGTCATATGCCTCCAGGTACTCTGTAACCTCATCCTTCACAATCAACTCCAACAACTTCCCAACCACCAGTGTCAAGCTAACAGGTCTATAATTTCCTTTTTGCTTCCTTGCCCCCTTCTTAAATAGCAGAGTGACATTTGCAATCTTCCAGTCCTCCGGAACCATGCCAGAATCTATTGACTTTTGAAAGATCATCGCTAATGCCTCCGCAATCTCCACAGCTACTTCCTTCAGAACACGAGGGTGCATTCCATCTGGTCCAGGAGATTTATCTACCTTCAGCCTATTCAGCTTCCTGAGTACTTTCTCTGTCGTAATTGTGACTGCGCACACTTCTCTTCCCTGCCACCCTTGAGTGTCCGGTATACTGCTGTCTTCCTCAGTGAAGACTGATGCAAAATACTTGTTCAGTTCCTCTGCCATCTCCTCATCTCCCATTACAATTTCTCCAGCATCATTTTCTCTCAGTCCTATATCTACTCTCACCTGTCTTTTACTCTTTATATACTTGAAAAAGCTTTTAGTATCCTCTTCGATATTATTTGCTAGCTTCCTTTCATAGTTAATCTTTTCTCTCTTAATGACCTTCTTGGTTTCCTTTTGTAAGGTTTTAAAAACTTCCCAATCCTCTCTCTTCCCACTAATTTTTGCTTCCTTGTATGCCCTCTCTTTTGCTTTAACTTTGGCTTTGACTTCTCTTGTCAACCACGGTTGCATCCTTTTTCCACTCGAAAATTTCTTCTTTTTTGGAATATACCTGTCTTGCACATTCCTCATTTCTCACATAAACTCCAGCCACTGCTGCTCTGCTGTCTTTCCCGCCAGTGTCTCTTTCCAGTCAACTTTGGCCAGTTCCTCTCTCATGCCACTGTAATTTCCTTTACTCCACTGAAATACCGACACATCAGATTTCGGCTTCTCTTTTTCGAATTTCACAGTGAACTTAATCATGTTATGATCACTGCCTCCTAAGGGTTCCTTCACCTCAATCTCTCCAATCACCTCCGGTTCATTACACAATACCCAATCCAGTACAGCCGATCCCCTAGTAGGCTCAACAACAAGCTGTTCTAAAAAGCCATCTCACAGACATTCTACAAATTCTCTCTCTTGAGATCCAGTGCTGACCTGATTTTCCCAATCTACTCGCATGTTAAAATCCCCCACAATTATCATAACACTGCCCTTCTGACAAGCCTTTTCTATTTCCCTCATGATAGAGGTGTACAAGATAATCAGAGGAATAGATAGAGTGGATAGCCAGCGCCTCTTCCCCAGGGCACCACTGCTCAGTAAAAGAGAACATGGCTTTAAGGTAAGGGGTGGAAAGTTCAAGGAGGATATTAGAGGAAGGTTTTTTTTACTGAGAGAGTGGTTGGTGCATGGAATACCCTGCCTGAGTCAGTGATGGAGGCAGATACACAAGTGAAATTTAAGAGTCTACTAGATAGGTATATGGAGGAATTTAAGGTGGGGCGTTATATGGGAGGCAGGGTTTAAGGGCCGGCACAACATTGTGGGCCAAAGGGCCTGTACTGTGCTGTACTATTCTATGTTCCCTTGTCCATACCTTCTTGGTCCTCACTACTGGTGCTGCCCTCTTCAGTCTCTGCCTATACTCAGGGAGTTGTAGAAGTACAACCAGGTGATCAGACTTCCCAAAGTGAGGGCGTGGAATAGCACGGTAGGCATTCTTGATGGTGGTGTAGCAATGGTCCAGTATGTTGTTTCCTCTGGTATTGCAAGTGATGTGTTGATGGTAATAGGAATGTATATTGCGACCAAAATTGCACCGTTATTACATTTAACCCATCTAAAATAGCCTGTACTTGGTTGTTTCCACAAAGTATTGTTCAAAGTAACTATCCCAAATACACTGGGATCTTATTCCCCTTATAGAACATAGAAATCTACAGCACATTACAGGCCCTTCAGCCCACAATGTTGTGCCAACCATGTAACCTACTCTAGAATCAGCCTAGAATTTCCCTAGCGCATAGCCCTCTATTTTTTTATGCTCCATGTACCTACCGAAGAGGCTCTTAAAAGACCCTATTGTATCTGCTCCACCACCACCACCAGCAGTGCATTCCATGCACCCACCACTCCCTGTGTGAAAAACTTACCCCTGACATCCCCTCGGTACCTATTCCCAAGCACCTTAAACCTATGCCCCCTCGTGTTAGCCATTTCAACCCTGGGAAATTGCCTCTGGTTATCCACATGATCAATGCCCTTCATCATCTTATACACCTCTCTCAGGTCACCTCTCATCCTCCACCCACCTTATAAGGAAAAGATTCTCATGATCAAACAGTAAAGTGCATTTGAGTTTACAGTCAACTCAGCCCGAACACTGTCATCTGCTATGAATCTGTAGGTGTTGAACTTCTCACTGTTCAGGACATTTACAGAGACAGGTGTGAAAAAAGGGCCTGAAGGATCATTGGGGATCCGAGTCACCTCAAGCACAAACCGTTCCAGCTGGTACCATCTGGGAAACTGTACCGCAGCATAAAAGGCAGGACCAACAGGCTCCAGGACAGCTTCTTCACCAGGCCATCAGACTGATTAACTCATGCTGACACAATTGTATTTCTATGTTATAATGACTGTCCTGTTATACATACTATTTATTATTAATTAATATAAATTGCACATTGCACATTTAGACAAGAGACGTAACGTAAAGATTTTTACACCTCATGTATATGAAGGACACAAGTAATAAAAGTAATTCAATTCAATTCCATTCCAGAACGTACATGCAAATCCTCAGTGCAGAGTGACCATACCAAAATTATTCAGAATCACACACAAAATTCAGGAGGAACTCAACAGTCAGATAGAGGAATAATGAGTCCATGTCTCAGGCTGAGACCCTTCATCAGAACTGGGAAGAAGCCAGAAAAAGAAGGTTGGGGAGGAAGGTAGGGGGAGCAGGTAATAGGTAAACAGGTGGGGGTGAAATGAGAAGCTGGTAGGTGATAGGTGGAAAATGTGAAGTGACCTGATAGGTGTAGATCACGGGAGAAAGCGAAGGGGAACCAAAGGGAGATGATGGGAAGACGAGGGGAATGGAAAAAGACTGAATGGGGAGGAGAGAAATTACCAGAAGTTGGAGAAATCAATGTTTATCCCATCAGGTTGGAGGCTACCCTGATGGAATATCAGGTGTTGCTCCTCCAATCTGTGAATGGCTTCATAATGACGATGATGCAGTGGGAATATTCCTAGCCTGTTACTAACCTGCATGTGAATGTGGTTGTGCTGTATGCAGTCATAGGCATTTCATCTGTTGAGGAGCTGAACATCCACTGACCTTGGTCAGTGATTAGCTGGAGATGGCTGGGTTAAGGACAATATTCTGAAGAACACCTGTAGTAGTGTCCTGGAGATGATAGACCACCAACACCCTCACCCACCTTCCTCTGTGTAAGGTCTACCTCCAACTGTGTAAGCTCAGCTCTGTGACACTGCACCTGCACGTGATCACCAGTATAAAACTCCATGATAGACGCGTTTATTTTTTCAATAGATAAGTTACAAAAGTAATTTTACCCTTAAAAATATGACAATTTGGTGTTTTAGTTTGTAATAATGTAGTCAAAAATAATCTCTCAAATCAACAATAAAAAGGTGAAGATACCCATGCAGCGTTCATGCACCGTACAAAGCACCTTGTGTACAGGCTGTGCACAGTACGGATGAATCGGTCACGTCATTATCTACAAAATTGTAAAGTGACTCTGAGGTAGATGGTGTCCTCCACATATTTAACTTTTTATTTTCTCTTAAAAATAAAAATTCACATTTCTTCCCTACAGCACAGTGCTTAGATCATGTGCCAAAGGTGGCACCATAACTGAATGCGGAAGCCTTCAACAACCAGGTGAACAATAGTACCAAAAAGGTAATTATTTTAAATCATCAGTTGTTCTTTCTGCCACTCCTTGACGTTCACCATATCCATCGCTAAAAACAACAGCTCCCACAGAACCTAAATCGGTGTTCAGAGACTCTGTGCTGTACCACAATGGGCTGACAGGATGCCCAAATCAAACTGGTTATGAGCAATTCAGTATGACAGGGAAGTAAACTGCTGGTCCTTCATCCTACAATTGAACTACCTATTGTTGACATGGTTGATCTGCCCTGCCAGAGACCTTGAAGTAACATCTTCCAGTACTCTTTCTAATTGCTGGATTAATACTCGTCTTTTAAACCTAGGGAATAAAATGAGAGCAAGAATTAGGACAAAATATTTACTTTCTACATTATATTCAACACACCCAAATGTTTACGACTATTCAAACAGCATCAAACATCTCAGATCAAATTATGAACACCAAACATTTAATGAAGTGTTATAAACCTGAAACCTTTACCCTCTGTGAATATCACCAGACTTGTGGACTACTTCCTGCCTGTGGATAACATTGGAGCCACCGACTATTCCATCTGTGGATACTGTCGGACCCACCGACTATTCCGTCTGTGGATACTGTCGGACCCACCGACTATCCCGTCTGTGGATACTGCCGGACCCACGGACTATTCCATCTGTGGATACTGTCGGACCTGCAGACTATTCCGTCTGTGGATACTGTCGGACCCACTGACTATTCCGTCTACGGATACTGTCGGACCCACCGACTATTCCGTCTGTGGATACTGTCGGACCCGCAGACTATTCCCTGTCTGTGGACACTGTCGGACCCGCAGACTATTCCCTGTCTGTGGATACTGTCGGACCCGCCGACTATTCCGTCTCTGGATACTGCCGGACCAGCCGACTATTCCGTCTGTGGATACTGCCGGACCAGCTGACTATCCTGTCTGTGGATACTGTCGGACCTGCAGACTATTCCGTCTGTGGATACTGCCGGACCCACCGACCCACGGACTATTCTGTCTGTGGATATGTCAGACCCACCGACTTTTCACTTTAAGTTGGGTGGGACTACAACCAGAAGTCATGTGCTAAGAGTGAAAGGTAAGAAGTTTAAGGGGATCACCAGAGAAACATCTTTGTCAGAGCATCATGAGAGTGTGGAATGAGCTGCCAGCACAAGTGGTACATAAGGGCTCGATTTCAACACTTAAGTTTGGATAAGTACATAGTAGGGATATGGAGGACCACGGTCCTGGAGCAGGTCGATGGGAGTAGGCAGTTAAAACAGTTTCAGCATGGGCTAGATGGGCGGAAGGGTCTGCTTTGGTACTGTACTCCTGACTCTATAACCCGCAGACTATTCCCTGTCTGCAGACACTGCTGAATCCGCTGACTATTCCATCTATGGATACTGCTGGAGCCACAAAGAATCCCATCTGTGGATACCGCCGGATCTGCAGGCTATTCCCTGTCCGTGAATACTGCTGGACCCGCCAACTATTATGTCTGTGGATACTGCTCAAGCTGCGGATCATTCCCCACCTGTGGATACTGCTGCGCTCATGGTCTATTTACAGCATATTTTATTTTAATTAAACAATATTACAGAAACAAAGCTTCTCAATCCTCTATCTTCCTGCTAATTTTTGCTTTGATGTATGCTCTCTCTTTTGCTTTTACATTAGCTTTGACTTCCCTTGACAGTCATGCATTTTGCCATTTGAGTATTTTGTCGTTTTGGAATATATCGATCATGCACCTTCCTGCTTTCCAGAAATTCATGCCAATGCTGCTCTGTTGTTGTCCCTGCCAGACCGTCCACCGACCGCGGTGGGTCTCATCAGCAAGAACAACGAGTCAGCATACAGAGAGGAGGTAAGAGATGGTTGTTGACTTCAGGAGGACACGGAGCGACCACTCTCCGCTGAACATCAACGACTCCTCCATTGAGATCATTAACAGCACCAAATTTCTTGGTGTTCACCTGGTGGAGAATCTTACCTGGTCCCTCAACACCAGCTCCATAGCAAAGAAAGCACAGCAGCGTCTCTGCTTTCTGTGAAGGCCGAGAAAAGTCCATCTCCCACCGCCCCCCATCCTCACCACATTCTACAGGGGTTGTATTGAGAGCATCCTGAGCAGCTGCATCACTGCCTCGTTTAGAAATTGCACCATCTCGGATCGCAAGACCCTGTAGCGGATAGTGAGGTCAGCTGAGAAGATCATTGGGGTCTCTCTTCCCGCCATTACAGACATTTACACCACACGCTGCATCCGTAAAGCAAACAGCATTATGAAGGAGCCCACGCGCCCCTCATACAAACTCTTCTCATGGTGGCCGAATAGGAAAAGGGAAGGTGCAATGAGACCTGGGTGTCATTATACACCAGTCATTGAAAGTGGGCATGCAGGTACAGCAGGCGGTGAAAAAGGCGAATGGTATGCTGGCATTCATAGCAAGAGGATTCGAGTACAGGAGCAGGGAGGTTCTACTACAGTTGTACAAGGCCTTGGTGAGACCACACCTGGATATTGTGTGCAGTTTTGGTCCCCTAATCTGAGGAAAGACATTCTTGCCATAGAGGGAGTACAAAGAAGGTTCACCAGATTGATTCCTGGGATGGCAGGACTTTCATATGATGAAAGACTGGATCGGCTAGGCTTATACTCTCTGGAATTTAGAAGATTAAGGGGGGATCTTATTGAAATGTATAAAATCCTAAAGGGATTGGACAGGCTAGATGTAGGAAGATTGTTCCCGATGTTGGGGAAGTCCAGAATGGGGGGGTCACAGTTTGAGGATAAAGGGGAAGCCTTTTAGGACCGAGATGAGGAAAAACGTTTTCACACCGAGTGGTGAATCTGCGGAATTCTCTGCCACAGGAAACAGTTGAGGCCAGTTCATTGGCTATATTTAAGAGGGAGTTGGATATGGCCCTTGTGGCTAAAGGGATCGGGGGTATGGGGGGAAGGCTGGTACAGGGTTCTGAGTTGGATGATCAGCCATGATCGTACTGAATGGTGGTGCAGGCTGGAAGGGCCGAATGGCCTACTCCTACACCTATTTTCTATGTTTCTATGTTTCTCCCTCCTGCCATCTGGCAAAAGGCACCGAAATATTCAGGCTCTCATGACCAGACTATGTAACAGTGTCTTACCCCAAGTCATCAGACTCCTCAATACCCAGAGCCTGGACTGACACCAACCTACAGCCCTCTACTGTGCCTATTGTCTTGTTTATTATTTATTGTAATGCCTGCACTGTTTTGTGCACTTTATGCAGTCCTGGGTAGGTCTGTTGTCTAGTGTAGTTTTGTGTTGTTTTACATAGTTCAGTGTAGTTTTTGTATTGTTTCATGTAGCACCATGGTCCTGAAAAACATTGTCTCTTTTTTACTGTGTACTGTACCAGCAGTTATGGTCGAAATGACAATAAAAAGTGACTTGACTTGACTTGACTTGATCTCCTTCCAATTCACTTTAGCCAACTCCTCTCTCATACCACCATAATTTCCTTTACTCCACTGTACAGGGTCCCTAATGCTACATCAGACTTTACTTTTTCCCTATCAAATTTCAAGTTGAACGCAATCATATTGTGATCACTGCCTTCTAAGGGTTCTTTTACCTTAAGCTCCCCAATCATCTCTGGTTCATTACATAACAGCCAATCCAGAATAGCTGATGTCCTAGTAGGCTCAATGACAAACTGCTCTGAAAAGACATCTCATAGGCATTCAACAAATTCACTCTCCTGTTCTCCTGAAATCCATTATCAACTTGATTTTCCCAATTGACCTGCAAGTTGAAATCTCCCATGATTATTATAACATCGCCCTTTTGACATACTTTTTCTATTTTCTGTTGTCATCGAGGGTTCACATCCCAGCTACTGTTGGGATGCCTGTACATAACTGCCATCAGGGTCCTTATACCCTTGAGGTTTCTTAACTCAACCCACAAGGATTCAGCATCTTCCTATGTCATATCTTTCTACCTCTTTGATGTCATTCTTTACCAGCAGATTCGCACCCCCACCCACTCGCCTACCTTCCTACCTCTCTGATACAACGTATTAACCTTGGACATTCAGCTCCCAACTACAACCATCCTTCAGCCATGATTCAGTGATAGCCACAACATCATACCCAACAATCTGTAAAAGTGCAGCAAGATAATCCACTTTATTTCTTATACTCCATGCACTGAAATATAACACTTTGAGTACTGTATTTGCTACCCTTTTTGATAATGTATGCCTAATGCACTGATATTCACCCTGCTGCTGAGTATCATCTGCCTGCCCTTCCTGACAGTCTGACTGAATGCTATCTTTGCTTTTTTACCATCCATCCTACCCTGAGTCTCTTCGCTCCAGTTCCCACCCCAACCTGCCAAATTAGTTTAAACCCTCCCCAACAGCTCTAACAAACCTGCCTGCGAGAATATTGGTCCCCCTTGGGTTCAGATGCAACCTGTCACTTTTGAACAGGTCATACCTCCCCCAGAAGAGATCCCAATGACCCAAGTACCTGAAGCTCTGCCCCCTGCACCAGTTTCTCAACCACACACTAATCTGCCAAATCATCCTGTTTCTTCCCTCACTGGCATGTGGTGGAGGCAGTAATTCAGAAATTACTACTGGGAGGTCCTGCTTCTTAGCTTTCTTCAAAGCAAGAAGGCTGCAAGTGGAATGGCTAAGAATTTCCAGAGTGAAGGCATTTTACTGCTCGAGGTAAAGAGAGGCAAGACTGCGCAGGCATGTGATGTCAGCCAGAAGAGTGGGAAAAGTTTAAAAAGAAGGCTGCCATATCCAGCGGCAGCAGAGTGAGAGGCAGCAGAGCGATAGGGCTTTGGCTCAACGGGCTTAGGCGGTAACGAGACGAGGCGAGGTAGGTTTACCTGTGTTAATTGCGGAAAGGAAGTATGTGTGTGAGGCCGGTGTTCTGTGTTTGGTGGATGTGGGAAGTCCTGGAGTCTCCCAGCCTCCCGGAGGGCCATACCTGCACCCGGTGTGTCAAGCTGCAGCTCCTAAGGGACCGTGTTAGGGAACTGGAGTTGCAGCTCGATGACCTTCGTCTGGTCAGGGAGAGCGAGGAGGTGATAGAAATGAGTTATAGGCAAGTAGTCACACCGGGGCCACGGGACACAGACAAGGGGGTAACAGTCAGGAGAGGGAAGGGGAAGAGTCAGGTATTAGAGAGTACCCCTGTGGCTGTCCCCCTGAACAATAAGTACTCCTGTTTGAGTACTGTTGGAGGGGACAGCCTACCTGGGGGAAGCAACAGTGGCTGTGCCTCTGGCACAGAGTCTGGCCCTGTAGCTCAGAAGGATAGGGAAAGGAAGAGGAAGGCAGTAGTGATAGGGGACGCTATAGTTAGGGGATCAGACAGGCAATTCTGTGGACGCAGGAAGGAAACTCGGAATGGTAGTTTTCCTCCCAGGTGCCAGGGTCCGGGATGTTTCAGATCACGTCCAAGATATCCTGCAATGGGAGGAAGAACAGCCAGAGGTCGTGGTGCATATCGGTACCAATGACATAGGTAGGAAAAGGGAAGAGGTCCTGAAAACAGACTACAGGGAGTTAAGAAGCAAGTTGAGAAGCAGGATCGCAAAAGTAGTAACAGTGAGAATACTTTATACTTCATAGTCGCCAAACAATTGGTACTAGAACGTACAATCATCATAGCGGTATTTGATTCTGCGCTTCACACTCCCTGGATTACAAATATTAAATATTAAAAATAGTTAAAATTAGTAAGTATTAAAAATTTAAATTATAAATCATAAATAGAAAATAGAAAAATGGAAAGTAAGGTAGTGCAAAAAAAACCCGAGAGGCAGGTCCGGATATTTGGAGGGTACGGCCCAGATCCAGGTCAGGATCCATTCAGCAGTCTTATCACAGTTCGAAAGAAGCTGTTCCCAAATCTGGCCGTACGAGCCTTCAAGCTCCTGAACCTTCTCCCGGAGGAAAGAGGGACGAAAGGTGTGTTGGCTGGGTGGGTCGTGTCCTTGATTATCCTGGCAGCACTGCTCTGACAGCATGCAGTGTAAAGTGAGTCCACAGATGGAAGATTGGTTTGTGTGATGTGCTGCGCCGTGTTCATGATCTTCTGCAGCTTCTTCCAGTCTTGGACAGGACAACTTCCATACCAGCTTAAGATGCACCCTAGAAGAATGCTTCCTTCTGCGGATCTATAAAAATTAGTGAGGGTTTTAGGGGACAGGCCAAATTTCTTTAGTTGTTTCAGGAAGTAAAGGCGCTGGTGGGCCTTCTTGGCAGTGAACTCTGCTTGGTTGGACCAAGTCAGATCATTTGTGATATTGACCCCGAGGAACTTAAAGCTTTTGACCTGTTCCACTTGCGCACCACTGATGTAAATTGGGTCGTGTGGTCCGCTACTCCTGAAGTCAACAACCAATTTCTTCATCTTGCTGACGTTGAGGGATAGGTTATTGTCTTCGCACCATGCCACCAGGTTCTTAATTTCCTCTCTGTACTCAAACTCATCGTTACCCAAAATACGGCCTACAATTGTTGTGTCATCAGCAAACTCATATATTGAGTTTGATGGAAACTTGGCTACACAATCATGGATGTACAGTGAGTACAGCAGGGGACTGAGTACACAGCCTTGTGGGGCACCGGTGTTCAGAGTGAATGTAGAGGAGAGCTTGTCCCCTATTTTTACAGCCTGGGTCCTGTCTGTGAGGAAGTTGAATATCCAGCTGCAGATCTGAGTGCTAATAGGAATAGAATGAGGTGGAGGATAGGCAGGTGATAGAAAAGGGACGCACTCAGACCGACGGTTTGAGATGTGTCTATTTTAATGCAAGGAGTATTGTGAACAAAGCGGGTGAGCTTAGAGCGTGGATCAGTACTTGGAGCTATGATGTGGTAGCCATTACAGAGACTTGGATGGCTCAGGGACAGGAATGGTTACTTCAAGTGCCAGGTTATAGATGTTTCAGAAGGACAGGGAGGGAGGCAAAAGACGTGGGGGCTTGGCAGTGTTGATCAGAGATACTGTCACGGCTGCAGAAAAGGTGGACGCCATGGAGGGATTGTCTACGGAGTCTCTGTGTACTGGGTGTTTTTTATAGGCCGCCCAATAGTAACAGGGATATCGAGGAGCAGATAGGGAAACAGATCCTGGAAAGGTGTAATAATAACAGAGTTGTTGTGGTGGGAGATTTTAATTTCTCAAATATCGATTGGCATCTCCCTAGAACAAGGGGTTTAGATGGGGTGGAGTTTGTTAGGTGTGTTCACGAAGGTTTCTTGACACAATATAGATAAGTTTACAAGAGGAGACTGTACTTGATTTGGTATAGGGAAATGAACCTGGTCGGGTGTCAGATCTCTCAGTGGGAGAGCATTTTGGAGATAGTGATCATAATTCTTTCTCCTTTACAATAGCATTTGAGAGAGATAGGAATAGACAAGTTAGAAAAGCATTTAATTGGAGTAAGGGGAATCATGAGGCTATCAGGCAGGAACTTGGAAGCTTAAATTGGCAACAGATGTTCTCAGGGAAAGGTACGGAAGAAATGTGGCAAATATTAGTGGGATTGTATTACAGACCACCCAATAGTCAACGAGACTTGGAAGAGCAAATCTGCAGAGAGATAGCAGGCAACTGCAGGAGACATAAAGTTGTGCTGGTAGGGAATTTTAATTTTCCATACATTGATTGGGACTCCCATACTGTTAGGGGTCTAGATGGTTTAGAGTTTGTAAAATGTGTTCAGGAAAGTTTTCTAAATCAATATATAGAGGGACCAACTAGAGGGGATGCAATATTGGATCTCCTGTTAGGTAACGAATTAGGGCAAGTGACGGAAGTCTGTGTAGGGAAGCACTTTGGTTCCAGTGATCATAACACCATTAGTTTCAATTTGATCATGGACAAGGATAGATCTGGTCCTAGGGTTGAGGTTCTGTACTGGAAGAAGGCCAAATTTGAAGAAATGAGAAAGGATCTAAAAAGCGTGGATTGGGACAGGTTGTTCTCTGGCAAAGATGTGATTGGTAGGTGGGAAGCCTTCAAAGGGGAAATTTTGAGAGTGCAGAGTTTGTATGTTCCTGTCAGGATTAAAGGCAAATTGAATAGGAATAAGGAACCTTGGTTCTCAAGGGATATTGCAACTCTGATAAAGAAGAAGAGGGAGTTGTATGAAATGTATAGGAAACAGGGGGTAAATCAGGTGCTTGAGGAGTATAAGAAATGCAAGAAAATACTTAAGAAAGAAATCAGGAGGGCTAAAAGAAGACATGAGGTTGCCTTGGCAGTCAAAGTGAAGGATAATTCAAAGAGCTTTTACAAGTATATTAAGAGCAAATGGATTGTAAGGGATAAAATTGGTCCTCTTGAAGATCAGAGTGGTCAGCTTTGTGCGGAACCAAAGGAAATGGGAGAGATCTTAAATAGGTTTTTTGCGTCTGTATTTACTAAGGAAGCTGACATGAAATCTATGGGATTGAGGGAATCAAGTAGTGAGACCATGGAAACTGTACAGATTGAAAAGGAGGAGGTGCTTGCTGTCTTGAGGAAAATTAAAGTGGATAAATCCCTGGGACCTGACAGAGTGTTCCCTCGGACCTTGAAGGAGACTAGTATTGAAATTGCGGGGGCCTTGGCAGAAATATTTAAAATGTCGCTGTCTTTGGGTGAAGTGCCGGAGGATTGGAGAGTGGCTCATGTTGTTCCGTTGTTTTAAAAAGGATCAAAAAGTAATCCGGGAAATTATAGGCCGGTGAGTTTAACGTCAGTAGTAGGTAAGTTATTGGAGGGAGTACTAAGAGACAGAATCTACAAGCATTTGGATAGACAGGGGCTTATTAGGGAGAGTCAACATGGCTTTGTGCGTGGTAGGTCATGTTTGACCAATCTGTTGGAGTTTTTCGAGGAGGTTACCAAGAAAGTGGATGAAGGGAAGGCAGTGGATATTATCTACATGGTCTTCAGTAAGGCCTTTGACAAGGTCCCGCATGGGCGGTTAGTTAGGAAAATTCAGTCGCTCGGTATACATGGAGAGGTGGTAAATTGGATTAGACATTGGCTCGATGGAAGAAGCCAGAGAGTGGTGGTAGAGAATTGCTTCTCTGAGTGGAGGCCTGTGACTAGTGGTGTGCCACAGGGATCAGTGCTGGGTCCATTGTTATTTGTCATCTATATCAATGATCTGGATGATAATGTGGTAAATTGGATCAGCAAGTTTGCTGATGATACAAAGATTGGAGGTGTAGTAGACAGTGAGGAAGGTTTTCAGAGCCTGCAGAGGGACTTGGACCAGCTGGAATAATGGGCTGAAAAATGGCAGATGGAGTTTAATACTGACAAGTGTGAGGTATTGCACGCTGGAAGGACAAACCAACGTAGAACATACAGGGTTAATGGTAAGGCACTGAGGAGTGCAGTGAAACAGAGGGATCTGGGAATACAGATACAAAATTCCCTAAAAGTGTCGTCACAGGTAGATAGGGTCGTAAAGAGAGCTTTTGGTACATTGGCCTTTATTAATCGAAGTATTGAGTATAAGAGCTGGAATGTTATGATGAGGGTGTATACGGCATTGGTGAGGCCGAATCTGGAATATTATGTTCAGTTTTGGTCACCAAATTACAGGAAGGATATAAATAAGGTTGAAAGAGTGCAGAGAAGGTTTACAAGGCTGTTGCCGGAACTTGAGAAACTCAGTTACAGAGAAAGGTTGCATAGGTTAGGACTTTATTCCCTGGAGCGCAGAAGAATGAGGGGAGATTTGATAGAGGTGTATAAAATTATGATGGGTATAGATAGAGTGAATGCAAGCAGGCTTTTTCCACTGAGGCAAGGGGAGAAAAAAACCAGAGGACATGGGTTAAGGGTGAGGGGGGAAAAGTTTAAAGGGAACATTAGGGGGGGCTTCTTCACACAGAGAGTGGTGGGAGTATGGAATGAGCTGCCAGACGAGGTGGTAAATGAGGGTTCTTTTGTAACATTTAAGAATAAATTGGACAGATACATGGATGGGAGGTGTATGGAAGGATATGGTCCGTGTGCAGGTCAGTGGGACTAGGCAGAAAATGGTTCGGCACAGCCAAGAAGGGCCAAAAGGCCTGTTTCTGTGCTGTAGTTTCTATGGTTTCTATATTTGTGTGGAGTTCTGCATAGGTACATTCCAATGAGACAGGGAAGTTATGGTAGGGTATAGGAACCATGCTGTACAAAGGCTGTAGTAAATCTAGTTAAAAAGAAAAGAAAAGCTTACAAAAGGTTCAAAGAGCTAGGTAATGTTAGAGATCTAGAAGATTATAAGGCTAACAGGAAGGAGCTTAAGAAGGAAACTAGGAGAGCCAGAAGGGGCCATGAGAAGGCCTTGGCAAGCAGGATTAAGGAAAACCCCAAGGCATTCGACAAGCATGTGAAGAGCAACAGGATAAGACGTGAAAGAATAGGACCAATCAAGTGTGACAGTGGGAACAACAGGAATTCTGCAGATGCTGGAAATTCAAGCAACACACATAAAAGTTGCTGGTGAACGCAGCAGGCCAGGCAGCATCTCTAGGAAGAGGTGCAGTCGACGTTTCAGGCCGAGACCCTTCGAAGTTAGTCCTGACGAAGGGTCTCGGCCTGAAACATTGACTGCACCTCTTCCTAGAGATGCTGCCTGGCCTGCTGCGTTCACCAGCAACTTTTATGTGTGTGACAGTGGGAAAGTGTGTATGGAACCGGAGGAAATAGCAGAGGTACTTAACTAATACTTTACTTCAGTATTCACTATGGAAAAGGATCTTGGTGATTGTAGTGATGACTTGCAGCAGACTGAAAAGCTTGAGCATGTAGATATTAAGGGAGAGGATTTGCTGGAGCTTTTGGAAAGCATCAAGTTGGATAAGTCGCCGGGACCGGATGAGAGGTACGCCAGGCTACTGTGAAGGACAAGGGAGGAGATTGCTATGCCTCAGGCAATGATCTTTGCATCATCAATGGGGACAGGGGAGGTTCCAGAGGATTGGAGGGTTGCAGATGATGTTCCCTCATTCAAGAAAGGGAGTAGAGATAGCCCAGGAAATTATAGACCAGTGAGTCTTACTTCAGTGGTTGGTAATTTGATGGAGAAGATCCTGAAAGGCAGGATTTATGAACATATGGAGAGGCATAATATGATTTGGAATAGTCAGCATAGCTTTGTCAAGGGCAGATCATGCCTTATGAGCCCGAGTGAATTTTTTGAGGATGTGACTTAACACATTGATGAAGGAAGAGCAGTAGCTGTAGCGTATATGGATTTCAGCAAGGCATTTGATAAGGTACCCCATGCAAGGCTTATTGAGAAAGTAAGGAATCATGGGATCCAAGGGGACATTGCTTTGTGGATCCAGAACTGGCTTGCCCACAGAAGGCAAAGAGTGGTTGTAGACGGGTCATATTCTGCATGGAGGTTGGTCACCAGTGGTGTGCCTCAGGGATCTGTTCTGGGACCCTACTCTTCGTGATTTTTATAAATGACTTGGATGAGGAAGTGGAGGGATGGGTTAGTAAGTTTGCTGATGACACAAAGGTTGGGGATATTGTGGATAGTGTGGAGCGCTGTCAGAGGTTACAGCGGGACATTGATAGGATGCAAAACTGGGTTGAGAAGTGGCAGATGGAGGTCAATCCAGTTAAGTGTGATGTGGTTCATTTTGGTAGCTCAAATATGATGGCAGAATGTAGTATTAATGGTAAGACTCTTGGCAGTCTGGAGGATCAGAGCGATAGAAACATAGAAAATAGGTGGAGTAGGCCATTCGGCCCTTCAAGCCTGTACCACCATTCCATATGATCATGGTTGATCATCCAACTCAGAACCCTGTACCAGCCTTCTCTCCATACCCCCGATCCCTTTAGCCACAAGGGACATATCTAACTCCCGCTTAAATATAGCCAATGAACTGGCCTCAACTGTTTCCTGTGGCAGAGAATTCCACAGATTCACCACTCTCTGTGTGAAGAAGTTTTTCCTCATCTCGGTCCTAAAAGGCTTCCCCTTTATTCTTAAACTGTGACCCCTCGTTCTGGACTTCCCCAACATCGGGAAGAATCTTCCTGCATCTAGCCTGTGCAATCTCTTTAGGATTTTATATGTTTCAATCAGATCCCCCCTCAATCTTCTAAATTCCAGAGTGTATAAGCCTAGTCGATCCAGTCTTTCACCATATGAAAGTCCTGCCATCCCAGGAATCAATCTGGTGAACCTTCTTTGTACTCCCTCTATGCCAAGGATGTCTTTCCTCAGATTAGGGGACCAAAACTGCACACAATATTCCAGGTGTGGTCTCACCAAGGCCTTGTACAACTGCAGTAGTACCTCGCTGCTCCTGTACTCGAATCCTCTTGCTATAAATGCCAGCATACCATTCGCCTTTTTCACCACCTGCTGTACCTGCATGCCCACTTTCAATGACTGGTGTATAATGACACCCAGGTCTCGTTGCACCTCCCCTTTTCCTAATCAGCCACCATTCAGATAATAATCTGTTTTCCTGTTTTTGCCACCAAAGTGGATAACTTTACATTTATCCACATTAAATTGCATCTGCCATGAATTTGCCCACTCACCTAACCTATCCAAGTCACCCTGCATCCTCTTAGCATCCTCCTCACAGCTAACACTGCCGCCCAGCTTTGTGTCATCCGCAAACTTAGAGATGCTGCATTTAATTCCCTCATCCAAGTCATTAATATATATTGTAAACAACTGGGGTCCCAGCACTGAGCCTTGCGGTACCCCACTAGTCACTGCCTACCATTCTGAAAAGGTCCCGTTTATTCCCACTCTTTGCTTCCTGTCTGCCAACCAATTCTCTATCCACATCAATACCTTACCCCCAATACCGTGTGCTTTAAGTTTGCACACTAAGCTCCTGTGTGGGACCTTGTCAAAAGCCTTTTGAAAATCCAAATATACCACATCCACTGGTTCTCCCCTATCCACTCTACTAGTTACATCCTCAAAAAATTCTATGAGATTCGTCAGACATGATTTTCCTTTCATAAATCCATGCTGACTTGGTCCGATGATTTCACCGTTTTCCAAATGTGTTGTTATCACATCTTTGATAACTGACTCTAGCAGTTTCCCCACCACCAATGTTAGGCTAACCGGTCTATAATTCCCTGGTTTCTCTCTCCCTCCTTTTTTAAAAAGTGGGGTTACATTAGCCACCCTCCAATCCTCAGGAACTAGTGCAGAATCTAAAGAGTTTTGAAAAATTATCACTAATGCATCCACTATTTCTTGGGCTACTTCCTTAAGCACTCTGGGATGCAGATCATCTGGCCCTGGGGTTTTATCTGCCTTTAATCCCTTCAATTTACCTAAAACCACTTCCCTACTAACATGTATTTCCCTCAGTTCCTTAATCTCACTGAACCCTCTGTCCCCTACTATTTCCGGAAGATTATTTACGTCCTCCTTAGTGAAGACAGAACCAAAGTAATTATTCAATTGGTCTGCCATGTCCTTGCTCCCCATAATCAATTCACCTGTTTCTGTCTGTAGGGGACCTACATTTGTCTTAACCAATCATCTGCATACTTACTAAACCAATTTACCACCCCATCATCCAGATCATTACTATACATGACAAACAACACCGGACCCAGTACAGATCCCTGAGGCACACCACTAGTCACCGGACTCCAATCTGACAAACAGTTATCCACCACTACTCTCTGGCGTCTCCCATCCAGCCATTGCTGAATCCATTTTACTACTTCAATATTAATACCTAACGATTGAACCTTCCTAACTAACCTTCCCTGTGGAACCTTGTCAAAGGCCTTACTGAAGTCCATATAGACAACATCCACCACTTTACCCTCATCAACTTTCCTAGTAACCTCTTCAAAAAATTCAATAAGATTTGTCAAACATGACCTTTCACGCACAAATTCATGTTGACTGTTCCTAATCAGACCCTGTCGATCCAGGTAATTATATATACCATCTCTAAGAATATTTTCCATCAATTTACCCACCACTGACATCAAACTCACAGGCTGATAATTGCTAGGTTTACTCTTAGAACCCTTTTTAAACAATGGAACAACATGAGCAATATGCCAATCCTCCGGCACCATCCCCGTTTCTAAAGACATTTGAAATATTTCTGTCAGAGCCCCTGCTATTTCCACACTAACTTCCCTCAAGATCCTAGGGAATATCCTGTCAGGACCCAGAGACTTATCCACTTTTATATTACTTAAAAGCGCCAGTACTTACTCTTCTTTAATCGTAATACTTTCCATAACTACCCAACTTGTTTCCCTTACCTTACACAATTCAATATCCTTCTCCTTAGTGAATACCGAAGAAAAGAAATTGTTCAAAATCTCCCCCATCTCTTTTGGCTCCGCACATAGCCGTCCACTCTGATTCTCTAAGGGACCAATTTTATCCCTCACTATCCTTTTGCTATTAATATAACTGTAGAAACCCTTTGGATTTATTTTCACCTTACTTACCAAAGAAACCTCATATCTTCTTTTAGTTTTTCTAATTTCTTTAAGATTCTTTTCATATTCTTTATATTCCTTGAGCACCTCATTTACTTCAAGCTGCCTATAATTATTGTAGATCTCTCTCTTTTTCCAAACCAAGTTTCCAATATCCCTTGAAAACCATGGCTCTCTCAAACTTCTAACCTTTCCTTTCATCCTAACAGGAACATAAAGATTCTGTACCCTCAAAATTTTACCTTTAAATGACCTCCATTTCTCTATTACATCCTCTCATAAAACAAATTGCCCCAATCCACTCCTTCTAAATCCTTTCGCATCTCCTCAAAGTTAGCCTTTCTCCAATCAAAAATCCCAACCCTGGGTCCAGACCTATCGTTCTCCATAATTATATTGAAACTAATGGTGTTGTGATCATTGGACCCAAAGTGCTCCCCGACACAAACTCAAAATAATCTTCAGTCCTGACGAAGGGTTCCGGCCCGAAACATTGACTCACCTTTTCCACGGATGCTGCCCGACCTGCTGAGTTCCTCCAGCCTGTTGTGAGTGACCCCAACACAAACCTCTGTCACCTGACCTATCTCATTCCCTAACAGGAGATCCAACACTGCCCGTTCTCTAGTCGGTACCTCTATGTATTGCTGCAAAAAACTATCTTCCACACATTTTACAAACTCCAAACCATCCAGCCCTTTTACAGAATGGGTTTCCCAGTTTATGTGTGGAAAATTAAAATCTCCCACAATCACAGCCTTGTGCTATCTGCTATCTCCTTATAAATTTGCTCCTCCAATTTTCTCTCCCCATTAGGTGGTCTATAATACACGCCTATGAGCGTTATTACACCTTTCCCATTCCTCAATTCCACCCAAATAGCCCCCTAGACGAGTCCTCTAATCTATCCTGCCAAAGCACCGCTGTAATATTTTCTCTGACAAGCAATGCAACACCTCCCCCTCTTGCCCCTCCAATTCAATCACACCTGAAGCAATGAAATCCAGGAATACTTAGTTGCCAATCACACCACTCCTGCAACCATGTTTCACTAATCACTACAACATCATACTTCCAGGTATCAATCCATGCTCTAAGCTCATCCACCTTTCTTACAATGCTCCTAGCATTAAAAGAGATGGATTTAAGAAGCTCTCCACCTCTTACTCTCCGTTTATCCCGAATGGTGCAAACAACTGTATTATCTTTTTCTTTCTTCTCCCCTACATCTTTGGTCTGAGTGCTCCCGTTCTCTGTCCCCTGCCCATCCTCCTTCACACACTGTCTACTGGCTTTCTCTATTTGTGAACTAACCTCCTCCCTCCTAGTCTCTTCAATTTGATTCCCACCCCCCAACCATTCTAGTTTAAAGTCCCCCCAGTAGCCTTCCACTAGGGAGACTTCTAACCTTTCTCCCACTGAGTCAGGTGCAGTGGGGGGGGGCGGGGGGAGTGCTATCTGTGGACAGCCTGGGTTGCAGCAGGACCCTGCAAGGGATGAAGTGGGGCTTGGCCACGGGACCGAGGGGTCCGAGTTGCAGGTGGGTGCGAGTGATAGGCCAGGGAAGGCCTTGCCAGGCAGACCCAAAGTACCTCCAGTAGTGTCTGAACCTGAAGAGTTAGCTGGGGGGGTGGGGGGGATGAATTGAGGTCTCAGAGAATTAGGAGACCACCAGATAGGCTGGCCTACGTAGCACTAGGAGAACAGAGTGTGACCCCTACCGTTTTGGGGAACTATGTCACTGCCTTTTACAGCTGGGTTTTACACTTTGTGCTTTGCAGGAAGGGTTGGCGAATTATCTCAATGCCATGAGGACATGAATAAATTTGGTGGGGGGAGAGTGTAATGCGCTGTAATGTTACACTGCTAAGGTAACGGTTTCTCTGTAGCAGCAATGTTTGGGTTATGAATAGAGATAATGGGGGTTTTGGAGTGTACGCCATCCAATGAGAGGCATGTTGTTCTTTCTTCTGGGTCTGAGAGAAGGGATTTTGTGGTCTTTTGTTGGCAAGAGATTAAGAGAGAAGAAGCGAGTGGAGAAAGTTGGTAGACCGCCAGACGGAGTGAACCAAGGGTCAGCAACACTCAGAGGAAGTCGATGGGGAAGAAATGGACGGAACCGTGAGGTCCAACGTTCACATTAGACTGTTTCATTAAAATGGGCCCTTGTTCTTTTTATTTTCTTTACTAACCCTATAGTCAGATTAAGATTTATAAAGTTCAATTGTTTAATTGCATATGGTGTACTGCCTGACATTTTGCGGTACGGACTTGTAACCGGGCAACACATCACGCAACATCCACCCAAACGAGATTTCTCAGTTTGGCTGGGCCAGAGGCTGTCTTCCCCCAGACACAAGCATGCTGGTCGAACCTGAGAGTTACATAAAGAAAGCACGGCAGCACCTCTACTTTCTTTGAAGTTTGTGAAGATTCAGCATATCATCTAAACATTCTGACAGACTTCTTTACATTTGTAGTGTAGAGTATAGTGACTGGTTGCATCACAGCCTGATATGGAAACACCAATGCCCTTGAACAGAAAAGCCTACAAAAATTAACGGATACAGCCCAGTCCATCATGGGGTAAAGTCCTCCCCTCTACTGAGCACAAGATGCATACATCAAGGAAGCTCTTTTTGATTACAGCTCAGCATTTAACACCATCATCCCCTCAAAACTAATCAGTAAATTCCAAGACCTGGGCCTCAAAACTCCCATGTTCAATTGGATCCTGGATTTCCTCACTTTTAGACCCCAGTCAGTTTGGATTGGCAAAAATATCTCCTCCACAATCTCCATTAGCACAGGAGCATCACAGGGATGCTCTACTTGGTTTTTGCCTTTAACTGTGACAGCTCCAACATGATAGAATATAGATATTGCAACAGCTTCAGCCTGATAAAGCATCTGGCCCTGACCAGATTCCAACTAGGGTCTTAAAGGAATGTAGTGCAGAACTTGCAAGTCCTCTGTACTGCCTCTTCCAGCTATGCTTCTCGAGTGGTGTATTCCCAGAACAATGGAAAATAGCATCAGTAACACCAGTACACAAGCGGGATTCCAGAGCTGATCCTACAAATTACCGCCCCATATCTTTACTCAGTGTCATCAGCAAGGTAATGGAAGCAGCAGTCCACAAACAAGTTCAGAACTATACCTACTCCGTAACAACTTAATTTCAAGTAGGCAGTATGGATTTAGACCTGATCACAGTACAGCCGATCTCCTCACCACCTTATCTCAAATGTGGAACACCTCCTTAGACAAAAGTGGAGAAGTGTGTGTCATAGCCCTGGATATCAAAGGAGCATTTGACAAGGTCTGGCATAATGGACTCTGTGTTAAGCTGAGATCCAAGGAATATCTGGAAAGCTGCTTAGATGGCTGCAGAGCTACCTTCATGGACAGACCATCAAAGTTGTTATCTCTGGTCAGGCTTCTGATTCTTCAACCATCAACGCATCTGTACCACAGGGTTCAATACTTGGGCCACTTCTGTTTTCCATCTTTATTGACGACTTGATTGATGCATGCAGTAACGAGCTATATCTGTACGCTGACGACTCCACACTATTTGCACCGATTAGAGCAGGAGAGAGTAATACAGTGGCAGCAGGCCTGAATAGGGATCTTGACAGGATGAAAGCCTGGGCAGACGACTGGAATGTCACCTTTGAGCCTACTAAGTGCAAGGCGATGGTGATGTCTAGGAAGAGGAATCCATCTAACCCTGACCGGTATTTTGGGAACTGCAAGCTGGATTTAAAGAAGGAGCTAGTAATCCTTGGTGTTAATATTGACAGCAAGTTGGTGTGGGATAAACACCTTTCCACTATTTCAAACAAGGCTGGACAAAGGCTTGGAGCCCTGCGGAAAGTGGCATCCAAGCTAGACAAAGAGGACAGAGCAACTGTTTACAAAAACCAGGTACGAAGTATCATGGAGTATGCCTGCTTATCATGGATGAATGCCTCACAGAGTGTCCTCAGCCAGCTTAATTCAATTCAAAGAAAGGCTCTCAGGATTATAGGTGTAGATGAAGCCACAGCTCGTGAGAAGCTAGCCATCAGTAGCTTACACCACAGACGACAGGTTGCTGCAGCTACTGTGCTGTACAAAATGCACACCAGCCACAGCCCTGCAGACCTTCACACCATGCTGCCTTCATCTTATGAGAGATGGCGCACCACACGATCAAGTTTATCTCTGCCTACTCATGCTGTTTCTATGCCTGATGCGAGAACCTAGACACTGGATAGAAGCTTCCTTCACTGTGCTATCAGAATTTGGAACAGCTTCCAGATGCTGTGGTTGGAAACATCTGCGACAATAGGGTTTATCGATGGCCTTCAAGAGTCAAGTGCACAAACACCTATCATCTCTGGGAGGGAAATCACATGCTTCTTCATAAGCTATCATGAAGGGGTAAGGATGGCAATGCTTGGTCGTTGGTTGACTTTCAAGAGCACTTGTGAGTTATGTTCCAGCTGGACTTAGTCCTTAAACAGCTGGAGAACAGTGCGGAAAGAACAGGTGCTGTTTTCACCCGGTAGGGATTAGTTTTTAGTTCCAAGTGCTCCTGCCACGTTTTATCACCCTGCAACCTTATCCCTCAATCTCTTTGAATTATGGAGGACAGCATGTGTATAAATGTCTCTCTCCAGCAGACTTCATCATGACTCCAGTATTTCTACTATTTTTTACTGTTTCTTAATTGTATATATGATTTTTTTGTGTTCTATCGCTGAGCAGCAGTGAACCATCTGATCGGCGTATCAGAGCTCTCTTTGGGAACTAGTTGACTTGATCAGCATTTCTGATCTGGCTATTGTTCACGATTGCACTTAATAAAAAAAAAAGGAGGGAACCACAACTGAAAGTAGAGAGAGGTTAAAGAATGTTTACAAATACCCCCACCGGTTGATCTGCACAGGATCTAACATGGGCAGGGACACCATCTGGGCCAGATGCCTTCTAAGGGGTTCACCCTCCAAATGACTGATCTTACATCCAAAGTGGTGACTGTAGATTCTGTCAGGGTGGGTGGTGACGTATCGATTCCTTTCTATTCAAAATGTATACAGAATATGTTCAGCTTATTGGGAAAGGATGGTGCTGTTATTGGCACTAATTCCCAACTTCATTTTGTAGCCCATTAGAGCATGCAAGCCCTATCACAACTAACAGCTGGTCTGAGACTCTACTTTGGACTGGTGCTGTCTCTTTGCTTTACGAAGCCGTATCTCGATTTCTTCTAAAGATCAGGTCCTCTGATTTGAATGTTGCAGACCTAGACTTCAGAGACAGTGATCTCCCAGTTCATCCATAGTACCGGCTTGGAAATACTCTTGCTGATAAAAGTTGTCATGGTGGTGAAATACTCGTCTAGGCTGGCTGCTGAGTCTTCGAATACAACTCTAAAGACAAACATCATAAGACCGCAATAGATAGGAGCAGAATTAGGCCATTCAGCCCAGAGTCTGCTCTGCCATTCCATCATGGCCAATCTGGATCCAACTCAACCCAGTACACCTGCCTTCTCGCCATATCCTTGAATGCCCTGACTATTTGAAGCTATCAAATTCCACTTTAAATATACCAAGGGACTTGGCCTCCATCGTAATCTGTGGCAGAGCATTTCACAGATTCACCACCCTCTGGCTAAAAAACTTCCTCCTTGCCTCTGTTCTAAAAGGTTGCCCTGCTAATTCTGGATACTTTCACCATAGGAAACATCTTCTCCATATCCACCTTATCTAGTCCTTTCAACAATGGTACGCTTCAATGAGATCCGTCTGCATTCTTCTAAATTCCAGTGAGTACAGGCCCAAAGCTGCCAAACACTCCTCATATGTTAACACCTTCATTCCCAGAATCATCCTTGTGAACCTCCTCTGGACTCATCAATCACAACAAATCCTCTCTGAGATAAGGGGCCCAAAACTGTTGGCAATACTCCAAATGCAGCCTGCCCTGTGTCTTATAAAGCCTCAGAATTACTCCGTGCTTCTATATTCTATTCCCCTTTAAATAAATACCAACACTACATTTGCTTTCTTTACCACAGACACAACCTGTAAATTAAGTATAGTGTAGAGGATTGTCAAAGATTGCAGAGAGACATTGATAGGATGCAGAAGTGGGCTGAGAAGTGGCAGATGGAGTTCAACCTGGAAAAGTGTGAGGTGGTACACTTTGGAAGGACAAACTCCAAGGCAGAGTACAAAGTAAATGGCAGGATACTTGGTAGTGTGGAGGAGCAGAGGGATCTTGGGGTACATGTCCACAGATCCCTGAAAGTTGCCTCACAGGTGGATAGGGTAGTTAAGAGAGCTTATGGGGTATTAGCTTTCATAAGTTGAGGGATAGAGTTTAAGAGTCGCGAGGTAATGATGCAGCTCTATAAAACTCTGGTTAGGCCTCATTTGGAGTACTGTGTCCAGTTCTGGTCGCCTCACTATAGGAAGGATGTGGAAGCATTGGAAAGGGTACAGAGATTTACCAGGATGCTGCCTGGTTTAGAGAGTATGCATTATGATCAGAGATTAAGGGAGCTAGGGCATTACTCTCTGGAGAGAAGTCATAGTCATACTTTACTAATCCTGGGGGAAATTGGTTTTCGTTACTGTTGCTCCATAAATAATAAATAGTAATAGAACCATAAATAGTTAAATAGTAATATGTAAATTATGCCAGTAAATTATGAAATAAGTCCAGGACCAGCCTATTGGCTCAGGATGTCTGACCCTCCAAGGGAGGAGTTGTAAAGTTTGATGGCCACAGGCAGGAATGACTTCCTATGACGCTCAGTACTGCATCTTGGTGGAATGAGTCTCTGGCTGAATGTACCCCTGTGCCCACCCAGTACATTATGTAGTGGATGGGAGACATTGACCAAGATGGCATGCAACTTAGACAGCATCCTCTTTTTAGACACCACCGTGAGAGAGTCCAGTTCCATACCCACAATATCACTGGCCTTACGAATGAGTTTGTTGATTCTGTTGGTGTCTGCCACCCTCGGCCTGCTGCCCCAGCACACAACAGCAAACATGATAGCACTGGCCACCACAAGGAGTATGAGAGGAGACATGATAGAGATATACAAGATATTAAAAGGAATAGATAGAGTGGACAGCCAGCGCCTCTTCCCCAGGGCACCACTGCTCAGTACAAGAGGACATGGCTTTAAAGTAAGGGGTGGGAAGTTCAAGGGGGATATTCGAGGAAGGTTTTTTACTCAGAGAGTGGTTGGTGCGTGGAATGCACCACCTGAGTCAGTGGTGGAGGCAGATACACTAGTGAAATTTAAGAGACCACTAAATAAAATATGGAGGAATTTGAGGTGGGGGGGTTATCTGGGAGGCAGGGTTTAAGGGTCGCCACAACATTGTGGGCCAAAGGGCCTGTATGGTGCTGTACTGTTCTATTAACCTTCTGTGAGCCTTACACAAGAACTTCCAAGTCCTTCTACACCTCTGATGTTTGAATTTTCTCCTCATTGGATAATAGTCTGCATTATTATTAGATAATACTCTGCGGAATGATAGAGCGGAGGAAGGGGAAAACTGAAATAAATCTAAGATAGTGAGCAGTAAAGATGTCAGGAAAGACAGGCAGGTGATGGGGCAAATTTGTAGCCATTGGGATGAGTTGCAGTGCAATAAAGTTGCAGTGAAATCAAAGCGTAAAGTACCAAATACTGGTCTTAAGGTGTTATACTTAAATGCATGCAGCATAAGCAATAAGGTGGATGACCTTGTCGTACAGCTACAGATTGGCAGGTATGATATTGTGGCCATCACTGAGACATGGCTGAAGGATGCACATCTCTGGGAGCTGAACGTCCAAGGACACACGGTGTATCAGAAGGATACGAAGGTAGGCAGATGGGGAGGCGTGGTTTTATTGGTAAGACATGATATTAAATCATTAGAAAGAGGCGATATAGGATCGGAAGGCGCAGAATCTTTATGGGTTGAGCTAAGAAATCGCAGGGGTAAAAGGACCCTGATGACAGTTATTTACAGGCCTCCAAACAGCTGCAGTGATGTGGACTACAAATTACAACAGGAAATAGAAAAAGCTTGTCAGAAGGACAGTGTTATGATAATTGTGGGGGATTTTAATATGCAAGTGGATTGGGAAAACCAGGTCGGCACTGGACCTTAAGAGAGAGAATTTGTAGAATGTCTGTGAGATGGCTTTTTAGAACAGCTTGTTGTTGAGCCCACTAGGGGATCGGCTGTACTGGATTGGGTATTGTGTAATGAACCGGAGGTGATTAGAGAGATTGAGGTGAAGGAACCCTTAGGAGGCAGTGATCATAACATGATTGAGTTAACTGCGAAATTTGAAGAAGAGAAGCTGAAATCTGATGTGTCGGTATTTTAGTGGAGTAAAGGAAATTATAGTGGCATGAGAGAGGAACTGGCCAAAGTTGACTGGAAAGGGACACTGGTGGGAAGGACGGCAGAGCAGCAGTGGCTGGAATTTATGAGAGAAGTGAGGAAGGTGCAAGACAGGTATATTCCAAAAAAGAAGAAATTTTCGAATGGAAAAAGGATGCAACCGTGGCTGACAAGTCAAAGCCAAAGTTAAAGCAAGGGAGAGGGCATACAAAGAAGCAAAAATTAGTGGGAAGAGAGAGGATTGGGAAGTTTTTAAAAGCTTACAAAAGGAAACTAAGAAGGTCATTAAGAGGGAAAAGATTAACTATGAAAGGAAGCTAGCAAATAATATCAAAGAGGATACTAAAAGCTTTTTCAAGTATATAAAGAGTAAAAGACAGGTGAGAGTAGATATAGGACCGATAGAAAATGATGCTGGAGAAATTGTAATGGGAGATTAGATGGCGGAGGCACTGAACGAGTATTTTGCATCAGTCTTCACTAAGGAAGACATCAGCAGTATACCGGACACTCAAGGGTGGCAGGGAAGAGAAGTGTGCGCAGTCACAATTACGACAGAGGAAGTATTCAGGAAGGTGAATAGTCTAAAGGTAGATAAATCTCCTGGACCAGATGGATGCACCCTTGTGTTCTGAAGGAAGTAGCTATGGAGATTGCGGAGGCATTAGCAATGATCTTTCAAAAGTCGATAGATTCTGGCATGGTTCCGGAGGACTGTAAGTTTGCAAATGTCACTCTGCAATTTAAGAAGGGGGCAAGGAAGCAAAAAGGAAATTATAGACCTGTTAGCTTGACATCAGTGGTTGGGAAGTTGTTGGAGTCGATTGTCAAGGATGAGGTTACAGAGTACCTGGAGGCATACGACAAGATAGGCAGAACTCAGCATGGATTCCTTAAAGGAAAATCCTGCCTGACAAACCTATTACAATTTTTTGAGGAAATTACAAGTAGGCTAGACAAGGGAGATGCAGTGGATGTTGTATACTTGGATTTTCAGAAGGCCTTTGACAAGGTTGCACACATGAGGCTACTTAACAAGATAAGAACCCATGGAATTACGGGAAAGTTACATACGTGGATAAAGCGTTGGCAGATTGGCAGGAAACAGAGAGTGGGAATAAAGGGATCCTATTCTGGCTGGCTGCCGGTTACCAGTGGTGTTCCACAGGGGTCCGTATTGGGGCCGCTTCTTTTTACCTTGTACATCAACGATTTGGATTATGGAATACATGGCTTTGTGGCTAAGTTTGCTGACGATATGAAGATAGGTGGAGGGGCCAGTAGTGCTGAGGAAACAGAGAGTCTGCAGACAGACTTGGATAGATTGAAAGCGTGGGCAAAGAAGTGGCAAATGAAATACAATGTTGGAAAGTGTATGGTTACGCACTTTGGCAGAAGAAATAAACAGGCAGACTATTATTTAAATGGGGAGAGAATTCAAAGTTCTGAGATGCAACAGGACTTGGGAGTCCTCGTACAGGATACCCTTAAGGTTAACCTCCAGGTTGAGTCGGTGGTGAAGAAGGCGAATGCAATGTTGGCATTCATTTCTAGAGGAATAGAGTATAGCAGCAGGGATGTGATGTTGACGCTCTATAAGGTGCTGGTGAGACCTCACTTGGAGTACTGTGGGCAGTTGGTTCCTTATTTAAGAAAGGATGTGCTGACGTTGGAGAGGGTACAGAGAAGATTCACTAGAATGATTCTGGGAATGAGAGGATTAATATATGAGGAACGTTTGTCCGCTCTTGGACTGTATTCCTTGGAGTTTAGAAGAATGAGGGGGGACCTCATAGAGACATTTTGAATGTTGAAAGGCATGGACAGAGTGGATGTGGCAAAGTTGTTTCCCATGATGGGGGAGTGTAGTACAAGAGGGCATGACTTGAGGATTGAAGGGCGCCCATTCAGAACAGAAATGCTAAGAAATTTTTTTAGCCAGAGGGTGGTGAATCTATGGAATTTGTTGCCACGGGTGGCAGTGGAAACCAAGTCATTGGGTGTATTTAAGGCAGAGATTGATAGGTATCTGAGTAGCCAGGGCATCAAATGTTATTGGTGAGAAGGCGGGGAAGTGGGACTAAATGGGAGAATGGATCAGCCCATGATAAAATGGTGGAGCAGACTCAATGGGCCGAATGGCCGACCTTTGCTCCTTTGTCTTATGGTCTTATTATTGTTCCTTTTACTAAAATGCATTTCCCAACACTGTGATCCATCTGCCAGTTTTTTGCCAATTCTTCCAATCTGTCTAAATCCTGTTGCAATTACACTGCTTCCTCAGCACTACCCACCACTCCACCTATCTTTGTATCATCCGCAAACTTTGTCACAAAACCATCAATTCCATTATCCAAGTCAATGACAAAAAATGTGAAAAGTAGCAATCCCAATACTGACCCCTGATGAACAGCACTAGTCACTGATAGCCAACCATAGAAACCCACTTTATTCCCACTCACTGCCTCCTGCCTGTCAGCCATTCCTCCATCCATTCCTGTTTAACTCCATAGAAGTTAATCTTGTTAAGTAGTCTTATGTGTGGCACTTTATCAAATGCCTTCTGAAAATCCAGGTAAATGATATCTACTGCCTCTCCTTTGTCCACCCTGCTTGTTACTTCCTCGAAGAACTCTGACAGATTTGTCGGGCAAGATTTCCCCTTTACAGAAACCATGCTGACTTTGACTTATTTTATCATTAGTCTGCAAACACCCCAAAACTTCATCCTTAATAATAGACTGCAACACTTTCCCAACCACTGAGATTAGGCTAACTGGCCTACAGTTTCCTTTCATTTGCCTACCTGCCTCAGTGAAGAGACATTTGCAATCTTCCAGTCCTCTGCGACCATGCCAAAATCAAAAGATTCTTGAAAGTTCATGACCAATGCATCCATTCTCTCTTTAGCAACCTCTCTCAGGGCTCTGGGATGAAGTCCATCTGGTCCAGGTGACTTATCCATCTTAAGAACTGCCAGTTAGCCTAGCATTTTTTCCTTTGTAATAGCAATGGCATTCACTCCCGCTCCTTGGCACTCACGAGCCTCTGGGACACTGCTGCTGTCTTCCACAGTGGAGACTGATGCAAAGTACTCATTAGGTTCATCAGCCATTTCTTTCTCCCCCATTACTACCTCACCAGCAGCATTTTCCAGTGGCCCAATATCAACTCTTGCATCCCTTTTACTCTTTATAAAACTGAAAAAACTTTTGGTATCCTGCTTTATACTATTGGTTAGTTTGCCCTCAATTTCATCTTTTTCCTTCTTATAGCTTTTTAATTGCCTTTTGTTGGATTTTAAAAGCTTCCCAATCATCCAACATCCCACTCACTTTTGCTACCTGATATGCCCTTTCCTTGGCTTTTATGCAGTCTTTAACTTCCGTTGTCAGCCACGGATGCCTTCCCCTGCCATTTGAGAACTTCTTCTTCTGTGGGATATATCTATGCTGCACCTTGTGATCTATTCCCAAAAACTTCAGCCATCTCTGCTCTGCCATCATCCCCGCCTGTATCCTCCAATCCATCCGGGCAAGCTCCTCTCTCATGCCTCTGTAATTCCCTTTATTCCATTGTGATACTGATACACGTGACTTGTGCTTCTCCCTCTCAAACTGCAGATTGAATTCAATCATATTATGATCACTGCCTTCCCAGGGTTCCTTTACATTAAGCTCACCAATGAGATCTGGGTTGTTACACAACACCCAATCTAAGATAGACCTCCCAGAGTAGGCTCAAGCACAAGCACAAGCTGCTCTAAAAAGCCATCTCACAGGCATTCAACAATTCCCTCCCTTGCAATCAAAAACCAACCTGATTTTCCCAATCTTCTTGCATATTGAAGTCCCCATTATAATCATGATATTACCCTTATTACATGCTTTTTCCAGATCTCTTTGCAATCTCAACCCCACAACTTGGATGCTATTTGATTTGTATTGTACATGATACCTTGACAATAAAATGAACCTTGAACTTTGAACACAGACCTCTCTACTGACTCATCTATTACCTCAGATCGGTACCGTATGACTTTCTGTATTGGATCCTCCTGTTTTATCATCTGTTTGATGGCAGGGAGAAGCAACACAGCCTGGTGGTCTGATTTACCAAAAGTGGAAGGGGGTGGGGGGGTTAGCTCAGTAGATGACTTTGATGGTTGTATAGCAATGGAATATAATGTCGGAAAGTGTATGGTCTTGCACTTTCCAGCAACACACACAGAATGTTGGTGGAACGCAGCAGGACAGGCAGCATCTATAGAAAGAAGTACAGTCGACGTTTCGGGCCGAGACTCTTTGTCAGGACTTTCTCATGTTTGGTCATGCACTTTGATAGGAGAAATAAAAGGGTAGACTATTTTCTAAATGGACAGAAAATTTAAAGATCTGAAGCACAAAGGGACTTGCAAGTCCTGTAGCAGGATTCCCTAAAGATTAATTTTCAGCTTGATTCTGTGGTGAGGAAGGCAAATACAATGTTAACATTCATTTCAAGAGGACTAGAAGATAAAAGCAAGAATGTAATGTTCAGGCTTTATTAAGCAATGGTGAGGCCTCACTTGAGCAGCTTAGGGCCTCGATAGAGTGGATGTGGAGAGGATGTTTCCTGTAGTGGGAGAGTGTCGTACCAGAGGACACAGCCTCAGAATACAGGGACGTCCTTTCAGAACAGTGATGAGGAGGAATTTCTTTTGCCAGAGAGTACTGAATCTGTGGAAGTTTGTTGCCACAGGCAGCTGTGGAATCCAAGTCTTTACGTATATTTAAAGCAGAAGTTGATAGATATGTAGCCCCCTGGTAAGCCTCAGGCTCGCTCAGCTCGCTTTTGTCTGGGGGAGCAGCCTTCAGCTCCGCCAAACTGGGTAATCAAGTTTGTGTGGATGCTGTGTGATGTACCCCACCCCGCCAAATAACAGACAATACATCATATGCGAGTAAATGATTACAATTTATAGATCTTGCTGGAACTATGTAATTAATAGAGATAAAATATAAAAGGAAAATAAAAGGCGCCAAACTTATCAAAGTTCAACCACTTCATGCACAACAGTTGGAGCTCAAGTAACGGAGCCTTCTTTCTACCATTTGATCCCCTCCGACCCCCTCGACCTGCCACGGTGGTTGACCAGACGCTCCACACAAGTCTGTCTTCACCTCCTCTCCTCGCCAAAGACCCTGGGCCTCGGAGTCCCGCTCGGGGTCTGTCCCGTCAGCCAGCTTACAGCATCGCGTCCATTGTCTCTGTCCCCATCGCACCTTCTCCCCCAAAGCCTGCGCAACACAATCGCTTACAGACACACGAGAAAGAATAACATCTATCCCAATTGGTTTGTTCCCTCTCTTATCAATAATATAACCCAAACAAGGGGGGGGGGGGAGAGAGAGAGAGGAGAAGAGAGAGAGAGGGAGAGAGAGAGAGAGCGCAAGAGAGAACGAGAACTCCTTACATCGCAGTTATTTCAGAAAAGCCATTTTAATTATAACATAACAAAGAAGCCATTTTGAATAGCCTACGCAGTAACATAAAAGAAGGAACCCCTTACAGATACTTGACTGGTTAGGGCATGAAGAAATTTGGGGAGAAGACATGAGATTGGGGCTGAGAGGAAAAATGGATTAGCCGTGATTAAACGGCGGAGAAGGCCCGATGGCCCGAATGCTCTAATTAGGCTCCTATATCTTATGGTGTAGGGTGTTTAAGCCCCCGATGGGATATTTCCAACTGCTGACAGCCTCTCTCACCATCCACATCTCTACCATTTGTGTCTTCCATAAACTTGTTTATCATTCTACATACAGTACATATTTATTGAAAATCATTTTTATGTATCATGAACAGAGGTCCCATCACTGATTCTTGTAGAACCTACTGGTCACAGACCTCCTGCCAGAATAACACTCCTCCACCAATACCCTCTGTTTTCTAATGGCTAAGTTAATTTTGATTCCAATCTACCAAGGCCTCAAGGAACCCACACACCTTAATCTTCTGGTTAAGCCTATACTGAGGGATCTTGTCAAAACGTTACTAACATCGAGCACCTCCGCTCAGTCCACAACAGATAGGATCTCCCGGTAGCCACCCACTTCAGCTCTGCTTCCCACTCCCATTCAGATATGTCCATACATGGCCTCCTCTACTGCCATGATGAGGCTAAACTCAGGTTGGAGGAGCAACACCTCATATACTGTCTAGGTAGTCTCCAGCCCCTTGGTATGAACATAGAATTCTCCAACTTCTGGTAATTCCCACCCCCTCCCTTCCTCTATCCCTATGTCACTCTGCCCCCTCCCCCAGCTGCCTATCACCTCCCTCATGGTTCCGCCTCCTTCTACTACCCATTGTGTTTTCCCCTATTCTTTCTTCACCTTTCCTGCCTATCACCTCACTGCTTCTCCTCCCCCACCCCTTTGTCTTTCCCCTTACTGGTTTTTCACCTGAAACCTACCAGCCTTCTCCTTCCCACCCTCCCCCACCACCTTTATAGAGCCTCTGCCCCTTCCCTCTTCAGTCCTGACGAACGGTTCCGGCCCGAAACATTGACTGATCGTTTCCATGGATGCTGCCCGACCTGCTGAGTTCCTCCAGCATGTTGTGGGTGTTGCTTTGACCCCAGCATCTGCAGAGTATTTTGTGTTTACTAACATCCATTCCCTTCCCTCAACGATTATCTTCGTCTCCTCCTTAACAAACTCAATCATGCTTGTACGACAGAAACTGGCCTGCACATAGACATGCTGACTATTCCTAATAAATATTTGCTTTTCCAAAAGCAGGCAGATCCTGCCCCTTCTTCAATAATTTTTCTGTTGCAAATCTCAACTGGGATAATTTGCACTTCATAAACAAAGGAAAAACACTTGTTATTCTCTAGTCATCTGGGATCTTGCCTGTGGGTAACAATGACCTGCCCCAGCAATCTCCTCTCTTGCGTCTCTCAATAACCTGGAACAGATCTCATCACCCTGAGACTCAATTTTAATGCTCTTCAAGAAACCAAATCTCTCTTTTTTTCAGGGAGCTAGAGATTTAAATTAGTGATGGTTTGATTACAAACATACCTGGCAGCTTCTTTGATGGTATTCTGAATAAAATTCCTATGAATCTCTGAAGGACCTTGTATGTGCTCCAATAATCTGAAGAGTCTGTCATAATCTGAAATTAAAGATCAATCAATGAATCTGCAAAATGGAGGAGAGATTCCAAACCATTAAGGTAGATTAAGTGGCCACTGTAAATCATTCCAATGAATCAAAAAGGAGTTGATGAGACACAATAAATTACAGATCTAGAGGGAAATAAAGAGAAGGGGAAAGGAACTGATAAGACTGCTGTTGGAAGCCAACATGAATTTAGACTTCCTCCTGTCACAGCATGGAAAAGCATTTTCTGCAAAAAAAAGTGTTGCATTTTATTAAACTGAAGTTTAGTTTTAAAAGTTTTCAATTATGAAGCAACAAGACCATAAGATATAGGAGCAGAATCAGGCCATTTGGCCCATCCTGTCTGCTCTGCCATTTCATCATGAATGATCCAATTTTCCTCTCAGCCCCAATCTCTTGCCTTGTTCGTGTATCCCTTCATCCCCTGACCAATCAAGAATCTATCAACCTCTGCCTCAATTATACATAAAGACTTGGCCTCCACAGCTGCCTGTGACAAAGAATTCCACAGATTCACCACTCTTGGGCTAAAGAAATTCTTCTCATCTACATTCTAAATGGACACCCCTCTATTCTGAGGCCCTGTCCTCTGGTCTTAGACTCAACCACCATAGGAAACATCCTCTCCACATCCACTCCATCAAGGTCTTCCACCATTTGAAGGGTTTCAATGAAGTCACTCTTCCTTCTTCTGAATTGTACTGAATAGAGGCCCAGAGCCAACAAACGCTCTTCATTTATCAAGCCCTTCAATCCTGGAGTCATTTTTGTGAACCTCCTTTGAACCCCCTCCAGTTTTAGCACATCCTTTCTAAGATGAGGGGTCTGAATCAGCTCACAATACTCCAAGAGAGGCCTCACCACTGCTTTATAAAGTCTCAACATTACATCCTTCCTTTTATATTCTGGTCCTCTTGAAATGAATGCTAACATTGCATTTGCCTTCCTCACCACAGGCTCAACCTGCGATTAAACTTTAAGGAATCCTGCACAAGCACTCACTAGTCCCTTTCTTTACACCTCAGTTTTTTGTACTTTCTCTCCATTTAGAAAATACTCAACCCTTCATTTCTTCTGTCAAAGTGCATGACCACACACTTCCCAACACTATATTCCATCTAAAAGAGAAAATCTGCAGATGCTGGAAATCTGAGCAACACCTGGCAAAGGGTTTCAGCTCAAAACGTCAACTGCACTTTTTTCCATAGATGCTGCCTGGCATGCTGAATTCCTCCAGCACTTTTTATGTGTTACTGTATTCCATCTGCCATTTCTTTGCCCATTATCCTAATCTGTCCAAGTCCTTCAGTAGCCTCTCTACTTCCTCAAAACTACCAGCCCCTCCACCTATCTTCATATCATCTGCAAACTTAATAACAAAGCCATCAATTCCATTACTCAAATCGTTGACATATAACGTAAAAAGAATTGTTCATACATAGATCCCTGTGGAACACCACTAGTCACTGGCAGCCAGCCAGAAAAAACTGCCTTCATTCCCATTTTTGCCTCCTGCCAATAAGCCACCACTTTGTCCATGCTAGTATCTTTCCTGGTATACCTTAGGCTCATAGCTTGTTAAGCAGCCTCATCTGTGGCACCTTGTCAAAGGCCTTCTGAAAATCCAGGTACACAACATCAACTGACTCTCTTTTGTCTATCCTGCTTCAAGAATTCCAACAGATTTGGCAGGTGAGATTTTTCCTTGAGGAGACCATGCTGCCTACTGCCTATTTTGTCATGTGTCTCCAAGTACCCTGAGACCTCATCCTTAATAATCAACTCCAACATCTTCCTAACCGCTGAGGTCAGACTAACTGACCTATAGTTTCCATACTTTTGCCACTCTGCCTTCTTAGCTAAGATAGACTGGCAAATGACACTTAAAAGGGTTGACGGTGGATATGCAATGGCAAGCATTTCAAGATCGCATGGATGAACTACAGCAATTGTTCATCCCAGTTTGGCAAAAGAATAAATCAAGGAAGGTAGTGCACCTGTGGCTGACAAGGGAAATTAGGGATAGTATCAATTCCAAAGAAGCAGCATACAAATTAGCCAGAAAAAGTGGCTCACCTCAGGACTGGGAGAAATTCAGAGTCCAGCAGAGGAGGACAAAGGGCTTAATTAGGAAGGGGAAAAAAGATTATGAGAGAAAACTGGCAGGGAACATAAAAACTGACTGTAGAAGCTTTTGTAGATATGTGAAAAGAAAAGGATTGGTTAAGACAAATGTAGGTCCCCCACAGACAGAAACAGGTGAATTGATTATGGGGAACAAGGACATGGCAGACCAATTGAATAATTACTTTGGTTCTGTCTTCACTAAGGAGGACATGTAATCTTCCAGAAATAGTAGGGGACAGAGGGTCCAGTGAGATGGAGGAACTGAGGGAAATACATGTTAGTAGGGAAGTGGTGTTAGGTAAATTGAAGGGATTAAAGGCAGATAAATCCCCAGGGCCAGATGGTCTGCATCTCAGAGTGCTTAAGGAAGTAGCCCAAGAAATAGTGGATGCATTAGTGATAATTTTTCAAAACTCTTTAGATTCTGGACTAGTTCCTGAGGATTGGAGGGTGGCAAATGTAACCCCACTTTTTAAAAAAGGAGGGAGAGAGAAACCAGGGAATTATAGACCAGTTAGCCTGACATCAGTGGTGGGGAAAATGCGAGAGTCAGTTATCAAAGGTGTGATAACAGCACATTTGGAAAGCGGTGAAATCATCCGACAAAGTCAGCATGGATTTGTGAAAGGAAAATCATGCCTGACAAATCTCATAGAATTTTTTGAGGATGTAACTAGTAGAATGGATAGGGGAGAATCAGTGGATGTAGTATATTTGGATTTTCAAAAGGCTTTTGACAAGGTCCCACACAGGAGATTAGTGTGTAAACTTCAAGCACACTGTATTGGGGGTAAGGTATTGATGTGGATAGATAATTGGTTGGCAGACAGGAAGCAAAGAGTGGGAATAAACGGGACCTTTTCAGAATGGCAGGCAGTGATTAGTGGGATACCGTAAGGCTCAGTGCTGGGACCCCAGCTGTTTACAATATATATTAATGACTTAGATGAGGGAATTGGAATAAGGAACCTTGGTTCTCAAGGGATATTGCAACTCTGATAAAGAAGAAGAGGGAGTTGTATGAAATGTATAGGAAACAGGGGGTAAATCAGGTGCTTGAGGAGTATAAGAAGTGCAAGAAAATACTTAAGAAAGAAATCAGGAGGGCTAAAAGAAGACATGAGGTTGCCTTGGCAGTCAAAGTGAAGGATAATCCAAAGTGCTTTTACAAGTATATTAAGAGCAAAAGGATTGTAAGGGATAAAATTGGTCCTCTTGAAGATCAGAGTGGTCGGCTTTGTGCGGAACCAAAGGAAATGGGGGAGAACTTAAATAGGTGTTTTGCGTCTGTATTTACTAAGGAAGCTGGCATGAAATCTATGGAATTGAGGGAATCAAGTAGTGAGACCATTAAAACAGTAAAGATTGAAAAGGAGGAGGTGCTTGTTGTCTTGAGGAAAATTAAAGTGGATAAATCCCCGAGACCTGACAGAGTGTTCCCTCGGACCTAGAAGGAGACTAGTGCTGAAATTGTGGGGGTCCTGGCAGAAATATTTAAAATGTCGCTGTCTACGGGTGAAGTGCCGGAGGATTGGAGAGTGGCTCATGTTGTTCCGTTGTTTAAAAAAGGATCAAAAAGTAATCCGGGAAATTATAGGCCGATGAGTTTAACGTCAGTAGTAGGTAAGTTATTGGAGGGAGTACTAAGAGACAGAATCTACAAGCATTTGGATAGACAGAGGCTTATTAGGGAGAGTCAACATGACTTTGTGCGTGGTAGGTCATGTTTGACCAATCTGTTGGAGTTTTTCGAGGAGGTTACCAGGAAAGTGGATGAAGGAAAGGCAGTGGATATTGTCTACATGGACTTCAATAAGGCCTTGACAAGGTCCCGCATGGGAGGTTAGTTAGGAAAATTCAGTCGCTAGGTATACATGGAGAGGTGGTAAATTGGATTAGACATTGGCTCGATGGAAGAAGCCAGAGAGTGGTGGTAGAGAATTGCTTCTCTGAGTGGAGGCCTGTGACTAGTGGTGTGCCACAGGGATCAGTGCTGGGTCCATTGTTATTTGTCATCTATATCAATGATCTGGATGATAATATGGTAAATTGGATCAGCAAGTTTGCTGATGATACAAAGATTGGAGGTGTGGTAGACAGTGAGGAAGGTTTTCAGAGCCTGCAGAGGGACTTGGACCAGCTGGAAAAATGGGCTGGAAAATGGCAGATGGAGTTTAATACTGACAAGTGTGAGGTATTGCACGTTGGAAGGACAAACCAACGTAGAACATACAGGGTTAATGGTAAGGCACTGAGGAGTGCAGTGGAACAGAGGGATCTGGGAATACAGATACAAAATTCCCTAAAAGTGTCGTCACAGGTAGGTAGGGTCGTAAAGAGAGCTTTTGGTACATTGGCCTTTATTAATCGAAGTATTGAGTATAAGAGTTGGATGTTATGGTGAGGTTGTATAAGGCATTGGTGAGGCCGAATCTGGCGTATTGTGTTCAGTTTTGGTCACCAAATTACAGGAAGGATATAAATAAGGTTGAAAGAGTGCAGAGAAGGTTTACAAGGATGTTGCCGGGACTAGAGAAACTCAGTTACAGAGAAAGGTTGAATAGGTTAGGACTTTATTCCCTGGAGCGTAGAAGAATGAGGGGAGATTGGATAGAGGTGTATAAAATTATGATGGGTATAGATAGAGTGAATGCAAGCAGGCTTTTTCCACTGAGGCAAGGGGAGAAAAAAACCAGAGGACATGGGTTAAGGGTGAGGGGGGAAAAGTTTAAAGGGAACATTAGGGGGGGCTTCTTCACACAGAGAGTGGTGGGAGTATGGAATGAGCTGCCAGACGAGGTGGTAAATGCGGGTTCTTTTTTAACATTTAAGAATAAATTGGACAGATACATGGATGGGAGGTGTATGGAGGGATATGGTCCGTGTGCAGGTCAGTGGGACTAGGCAGAGAATGGTTCGGCACAGCCAAGAAGGGCCAAAGGGCCTGTTTCTGTGCTGTAGTTTCTATGGTTCTATGGTTCTAATTAAATGCAGCATCTCCAAGTTTGTGGATGACACGAAGCTGGGTGGCAGTGTCAGCTGTGAGGAGGATGCTAAGAGGATGCAGGGTGACTTGGATAGGTTAGGTGAGTGGGCAAATTCATGGCAGATGCAACTTAATGTGGATAAATGTGAGGTTATCCACTTTGGTGGCAAAAACAGGAAAACAGATTATTATCTGAATGGTGGCCAATTAGGAAAAGGGGAAGTGCAACGAGACCTGGGTGTCATTATACACCAGTCATTAAAAGTGGGCATGCAGGTACAGCAGGCGGTGAAAAAGGCAAATGGTATGCTGGCATTCATAGCAAGAGGATTCGAGTACAGGAGCAGGGGGGTACTACTGCAGTTGTACAAGGCCTTGGTGAGACCACACCTGGAGTATTGTGTGCAGTTTTGGTCCCTTAATCTGAGGAAAGACATCCTTGCCATAGAGGGAGTACAAAGAAGGTTCACCAGATTGATTCCTGGGATGGCAGGACTTTCATATGATGAAAGACTGGATCGACTAGGCTTATACTCATTGGAATTTAGAAGATTGAGGGGGAATCTTATTGAAACATATAAAATTCTAAAGGGATTGGACAGGCTAGATGCAGGAAGATTGTTCCCGATGTTGAGGAAGTCCAGAACGAGGGGTCACAGTTTGAGGACAAAGGGGAAGCCTTTTAGGACCGAGATTAGGAAAAACTTCTTCACACAGGGAGTGGTGAATCTGTGGAATTCTCTGCCACAGGAAACAGTTGAGGCCAGTTCATTGGCTATATTTAAGAGGGAGTTAGATATGGCCCTTGTGCCTAAAGGGATCGGGGGTATGGGGGGAAGGCTGGTACAGGGCTCTGAGTTGGATGATCAGCCATGATCATACTGAATGGCGGTGCAGGCTCGAAGGGCCGTCTGCTGCACCTATTTTTTTCTAAGTTTTCTACGAAGAGCGGAGTGACATTTGCAATTTTCTAGTCTTCCTAAACCATTCCGGAATCTAGTGATTCTTGAAAGATCATTACCAATGTCTCCCATAATCTTTTCAGCCACCTGTTTCAGAAATCTGGGATGTATACCCATCTGGTTCAGGTGGCTTATCTACCTTCAGACTTTTCAGTTTCCCAAGAACCTTCTACCTAGTTATGGTAACCACACACTTCATGCCCTGACACCTGGAACTTCCACCAGATGGCTAGAGTCTTCCACAGCGAAGACTGATGCAATACGTATTCAGTTCATCTGTCATTTCCTTGTCCCCCATTACTACCTCTCTAGCATCTTTTTCCGGCAGTCCGATATCCACTCTTGCACTATGTATCTGAAGAAACTTTTGGTATTATATTCAATATTATTGGCTAGCTTACTTTCCTATTCCATCTTAATGACGTTTCTGTGGACCCACACAAAAAAAAACAACTATTTTTAGTGTTGTTTTATCCTTAATAGAGCTGCATAAAGGGAACTGAGGAGCAATGTTTATCACACAGGGGGTGGTGTGTATATGGGATGAGCTGCCAGAGGATGGCCGGTACAACAGAATAATTGAAGAGGAATTTGAGTAAATACATGGAGGGAGGGGCCTGGAGGGATATAGGGTTGAACACAAAATTACAACTGTCAACATTGTAGGTGAAAGCCCTGCATCAGGCCTGTGATGCTTGGTCCTTTTTCACAGCTCTGAGCATTTCCTGAAGTAATGTTCTGGAATGGGATGGATCACCTCCAACTATCTTCTTGAACGGCAAAAACTAACTGGTTTGTTTTGTTTTTCTGCTCTTTATGAGCAGGGCATACTTGGGCTAGTTTCCACATTATTGGGTGATGTCTGGAAATGTAGGTGGTTCTGCACTTAGCTTCAGACTACAGTCACAGTGGTGTATGATTGCCTAGCCTTCGCAATATCCAATGCTCTCAGTGGCCTCTTGCTATAGAAACACAGAAAACCTACAGCACAATACAGGCCCTTCGGCCCACAAAGCTGGGCGGAATATGTCCTTACCTTAGAACTACCTAGGCTTACCCATTTTTCTAAGCTCCATGTACCCATCCAGGGGTCTCTTAAAAGACCCTATCGTTTCCGCCTCCACCACTGCCGCTGGCAGCCCATTCCATGCACTCACCACTCTCCGTGTAAAAAACTTACCCCTGACATCTCCTCTGTACCTACTTCCAAGCACCTTAAAGCTATGCCCTCTCGTGCTAGCCATTTCAGCCCTGGGAAAAAGCCTCTGACTATCCACATGATCAATGCCTCAAACATGGAAGGAATCAAACTGGCTAAATTGCTGGTAAGTATATTTGGTATAGATGGATACTTGATGCGCAAGAGATGAACAAGCTTGTTTCCGTGTTCTGTGAGATTATTTAATCAAAACTTTGTATTGTTTTTCTCTATGCATCTGCATCTGTTGAAATTGTAGGATGGCTGCGAAGAAATGTAAACAAGTTGACTTCCTTACCCACTTGCCAAAAGAACCAGCAACCCCACTACTTCAGTCCACTGATAGTTTTATGTCCCCCATGCACTCCCAGAGTCTGCTGTATCCATCCAATCCCAGAACACAAATGTTTCACCCAGTCACGAGGAATGTGAAGTTGGTTGACTTGGGGCAGCAGGAATCATTGCCCACTAATCTGAAATATCCCGGCTGGTTATGGTGAGCGGAAAAGGACAAAATGAGTGACAATAAAATTGTTAAGAATGGGAACAAGAGGCTGAATGCTGACCCAGTATGAGCAGATGGACAGATCATCCAGGAAATAATAACATACACTTTCACTGCAACTCCTGAAGTAATGTTTTCTGCAGATATGTCTACATGCTTCAATTAGTCCAGTGGACGCATTGTTTAATAGTTATTCTGTGCATTTGGTCCAAATGCCTTAGTGTACTTCAGCAGACGGCTTACTGGAGTTTTTTCATCAAACTGACTGGCATCAACTCCCAGTTTGAAATATTTTCATTAATTCATCAAATGTGGTTATGTTAGATTCATAGAGTAATACTACATGGAAATTCTCCCTTCTGCCAAACACATCAATGCTGACCACAATGCCCATTTTAACTAGCCCCATTTGCCTTTGTTTGACCTACATCCCTCTAAACTGTCGAAATGTCTTTTAAATGTTGTTATTGTATGTGCATCAATCACTTTCATAGATTTCACAGAGAAGAACAGCACAAAAACAAGCCCTTCGGCCCCATCAGCCTGCAGTGAGACCATAGCCCTCCATACCCCTACTATACATGCACCTATCCAAACTTCTCCTAAATGTTGAAATTGACCTCACATGCACCACTTGTGCTGGCAGCTCATTCCACACTCTCACAACCCTTTGAGTGAAGAGGTTTCCCCTCACGTTCCCCTTAAACTTCTCACCTTTCAATCTTAACCTCTGGTTGTAGTCCCACCCACCCTCATAAAAGCAGAGTTAGGCCATCTGGCCCATCGAGTCAGCTCCGCCATTCAATCATGGCTGATCCTTTTTTTTAAATCTCCTCCTCAACCTCAGTTCCCGGCCTTTTCCCTGTAACCTTTGATGCCATATCCAATCAAGAACCTATCAATCTCTGCCTTAAATACACCCAACAACCTGGCCTCCATAGCTGCATACGGCAACAAATTCACCACCCTTTGGCTAAATAAATTTCTCTGCATCTCTGTTTTGAATGGGTGCCCCTCTATCCTGAGGCTGTGCCCTCTTCCCCTAGACTCTCCCACCATGGGAAACATCCTTTTCACATCTACTCTGTCTAGGCCTTTCAACATTCGAAAGGTTTCAATGAGATTCCCCTCATCCTTCTAAATTCCAGTGAGTACAGACCCAGAGCCATCAAATGTTCCTCGTATGATGATACTTTCATTCCTGGAATCATCCTTGTGAACCTCCTCCGGACCCTCTCCAATGCCAGCACATCTTTTCTAAAATGAGGGGCCCAAAACTGTTCACAATACTCAAGGTGAGGCCTCACCAGTGCCTTATAAAGCCTCAGCATCACATCCTTGCTCTTGTATTCTAGACCTCTTGAAATGAATCCAAACATGGCACTTGCCTTCCTCACCACCGACTCAACCTGTAAGTTAACCTTCAGGGTGTTCTGCACAAGGACTCCCAAGTCCCTTTGCATCTCTCCGTTTAGAAAATAGTCCACACATTTATTTCTACTACCAAAGTGCATGACCATGCATTTTCCAAATTGTATTTCATTTGGCACTTTCTTACTCATTCTCCTAATCTGTCTAAGTCCTTCTGCATCCTACCTGTGTCCTCAACACTACCTGCCCCTCCACCAATCTTGCATCATCTGCAAACTTGGCAACAAAGCCACCTATTACAACATCTAAATCATTTATAAATCATTTTTTTTCTTCGGCAGTTGAACAGGGCACGACTGCGCAAGCGCGTGTAAGTCGGACCATGAGGCAGTGGGAGTATTTAAAAGAGAGCAGATTAACGGAGCGGGCGACGAAGTAGACAGAGACAGAGTAGGAAGGCTTTGGCTCCTGACGATTCATCGAGCAGAGGTTGAGGAAGAGCTTCACTCCAAGTAAAGTAAGGCCGGGTAAGTTCCTTTAATAAATCTAATTAACTTAAGAGTAGATAATGGAGGCAGCAGTCAGGGCAGTTGAGTGCTCCGTTTGCAGGATGTGGGAAGTCAGGGACAGCACAATTGTCCCTGATTACTACACCTGCAAAAGGTGCATCCAGCTGCAGCTCCTGACAAACCGAGTTAGGGAACTGGAGCTGGATGAACTTCGGATCATTCGGGAGGCAGACGCAGAAATAGAGAGGAGTTACAGGGAGATAGTCACCCCTAAGAGTCAGGAGACAGGTAGCTGGGTGACTGTCAGGAGAGGGCAGGGGAAGAGACAGAATGAGCAGAGCACCCCTGCGGCCATTCCCACTAATAATAAGTACATCGTTTTGGATACTGTTGATGGGGACGACCTACCAGGGACAAGTTGCAGTGGTTGTGTCTCTGGCGCTGAGATGGGACCCTCAACTCAGAAGGGAAGGAGGGAAAAGAGGAGAGCAGTAGTGATAGGGGATTCTATAGTTAGGGGGACAGATAAGAGGTTCTGTGGAAGAGATCGAGAATCCCGGATGGTCTGTTGCCTCCCTTGTGCCAAGGTCTGTGATATCTCAGATCGAGTTCTCGGAATTCTCAAGAGGGAGGGTGAGCAGCCGGATGTCATGGTCCACGTAGGGACCAATGACATGGGTAGGAAGAGTGAGGAGGTCCTGAAAGGCGAGTTTAGGGAGTTAGGCGCCAAGTTAAAGGACAGGACCTCCACGATAGCAATCTCAGGATTGCTACCAGTGCCATGTGCAGGCGGGTTTAGAAATAGTAAGATAGCGCAGATCAACACGTGGCTGAAGGCATGGCGCAGGAGGTAGGGCTTCAGATTTATAGATAATTGGGCAGTTTTCCAGGGAAGGTGGGACCTGTTCCGGCGGGACGGTCTACATCTGAACTGGACGGGGACAAATATTCTTGCGGGTAGGTTTGCTAGAGAGGCTCCAGTGGATTTAAACTAGATACAAGGGGGGAGGGGAACCAGAGTGTAGGAACAGTTGTAGGGAAGAAGGAAGAAAATAGTAAAATTGTTGGCACAGTTCATGATAAACAGAGAGTAAAAGGTGGAAAGTTTCTTAAATGCATTTATTTTAATGCTAGGAGCATTGTAAGAAAGGTGGATGAGCTTAAAACATGGATTGATACCTGGAAGTATGATGTGGTAGCTAATAGTGAAATACGGTTACAGGAGAGGTGTGACTGACAGCTAAATATTCCTGGATTTAACTGCTTCAGGTGCGATAGAATCGGAGGGACAAGAGGGGGAGGGGTCGCATTGCTTGTCAGAGAAATTATTACAGCGTTGCTATGGCAGGATAGATTAGAGGGCTCGTCTAGGGAGGCTATTTGAGGAATGGGAAAGGTGCAGTAACTCTTATAGGGATGTATTATAGACCACCAAATGGGGAGCGAGAATTGGAGGAGCAAATTTGTAAGGAGATAGCAGATATTAGTAGTAGGCACAAGGTTGTGATTGTGGGAGATTTTAATTTTCCACACGTAGACTGGGAAGCCCATACTGTAAAAGGGCTGGATGGTTTGGAGTTTGTAAAATGCGTGCAAGATAGTTTTTTGCAGCAATACATAGAGGTACCAACGAGAGAAAGGGCAGTGTTGGATCTCCTGTTAGGGAATGAGATAGGTCAGGTGACGGAGGTTTGTGTCGGGGAGCACTTCGGGTCCAGTGATCACGATGCTTTTAGTTTCAATATAATTATGGAGAAATTATAGATCTGGACCCAGAGTTGAGATTTTTGATTGGAGAAAGGCTAACTTTGATGAGAGGCGAAAGAATTTAGAAGGAGTGTATTGGGACAATTTGTTTTATGAGAAGGATGTAATAGAGAAATGGAGGTCATTTAAAGGTGAAATTTTGAGCGTACAGAATCTTCATGTTCCTGTTAGGTTGAAAGGAAAGGTTAAAAGTTTGAGAGAGCCATGGTTTTCAAGGGATACTGGAAACTTGGTTCGGAAAAAAAGAGAGATCTACAATAAATATAGACAGCATGAAGTAAATAAGGTGCTCCAGGAATATAAAGAATGTAAAAAGAATCTTAAGAAAGAAATTAGAAAAGCTAAAAGAAGATATGAGGTTGCTTTGGCAAGTAAGGTGAAAGTAAATCCAAAGGGTTTCTACCGTTATATAAATAGCAAAAGGATAGTGAGGGATAAAATTGGTCCCTTAGAGAATCAGAGTGGACGGCTATGTGTGGAGCCAAAAGAGATGGGGGAGATGCTTAACAATTTCTGTTCTTTGGTATTCACTAAGAAGAAGGATATTGAATTGTGTAAGATAAGGGAAACGGGTAGGGAAGTTATGAAAACTATGAAGATTAAAGTAGTAGTAGTACTGGAGCTTTTAAAGAATATAAAAGTGGATGAGTCTCCGGGTCTGGACAAGATATTCCCTAGGACCTTGATGGAAGTTAGTGTGGAAATAGCAGGGGCTCTGACAGAAATATTTCAAACGTCTTTAGAAATGGGGATGGTGCCGGAGGATTGGCATATTGCTCATGTTGTTCCATTGTTTAAAAAGAGTTCCAAGAGTAAACCTAGCAATTATTGGCCTGTGAGTTTGACGTCAGTGGTGAGTAAATTGATGGAAAGTATTCTTAGAGATGGTATATATAACTATCTGGATAGACAGTGTCTGACTAGGAACAGTCAACATGGATTTGTGAGTGGAAGATCATGTTTGACAAATCTTATTGAATTTTTTGAAGACGTTACTAGGAATGGACGAGGGTAAAGCAGTGGATGTTATCTATATGGACTTCAGTAAGGCCTTTGACAAGGTTCCACACCGAAGGTTAGTTAGGAAAGTCCAATCATTAGGTATTAATATTGAAGTAGTAACATGGATTCAGCAGTGGCTGAATGGGAGACGCCAGAGAGTGGTGGTGGAAAACTGTTTGTCAGATTGGAGGCCGGTGACTAGTGGTGTTCCTCAGGGATCTGTACTGGGTCCAATGTTATTTGTCATATACATTAAAGATCTGGATGACGGGGTGGTAAATTGGATGAGTAAGTATGCAGATGATACTAAGATAGGTGGAGTTGTGGATAATGAAGTAGGTCTTCAAAGCTTGCAGAGAGATTTATGGCAGTTAGAAGAGTGGGCTGAAAGATGGCAGATGGAGTTTAATGCTGATAAATGTGAGGTGCTACACTTTGGTAGGACTAATCAAAACAGGACATACATGGTAAATGGTAGGGCATTGAAGAATGCAGTAGAACAGATGGATCTAGGAATAATGGTGCACAGTTCCCTGAAGGTGGAATCTCATGTGGATAGGGTGGTGAAGAAACCTTTTGGTATGCTGGCCTTTATAAATCAGAGCATTGAGTATAGGAGTTGGGATGTAATGTTGAAATTGTACAAGGCATTGGTGAGGCCAAATTTGGAGTATTGTGTACAGTTTTGGTCACCAAATTATAGGAAAGATGTCAACAAATTAGAAAGAGTACTGAGAAGGTTTACTAGAATGTTACCTGGGTTTCATCACCTAAGTTACAGAGAAAGGTTGAACAAGTTGGGTCTTTATTCTCTGGAACGTAGAAGGTTGAGGGGGGACTTGATAGAGGTATTTAAGATTATGAGAGGGATAGATAGAGTTGACGTGGATAAGCTTTTTCCATTTGAGAGTGGGGGAGATTCAAACAAGAGGACATGAGTTGAGAGTTAAAGGGCAAAAGTTTAGGGGTAACATGAGGGGGAACTTCTTTACTCAGAGAGTGGTGACTGTGTGGAATGAGCTTCCAGCAGAAGTGGTTAAGGCAGGTTCAATGTTGTCGTTTAAAGTTAAACTGGACAGCTATCTGGATAGGAAAGAAATGGAGGGTTCTGGGCTGAGTGCACATTGGTGGGACTAGGTGAAAGTAAGAGTATTTGTCATATGGTTATATATGGTTACAGCATAAAATGAAGTGGTCTCAACACAGATCCCTGCAGAACACCACTAGTCACCGGCAGTCAACCAGAAAAGGATCCTTTTATTCCCACTCGCTGCCTCCTACCATTCAGCCAATGCTCTAACCATGCCAGTAACCTTCCTGTAATACCATGGGCTCTTAGCTTGGTAAGCAGCCTCACGCGTGGCACCTTGTCAAAGGCCTTCTGAAAGTCCAAATATTCAACATTCACTGCATGCCTTTTATATCCTACTAATAATCTCCTCAAAGAATTCCAGAAGGTTCATCAGGCAGGATTTTCCCCGAAGGAAACCATGCTGACTTTGTGCTATCTTGTTCTGTGTCACCAAGTACTCCATCACTCCAAGTACTCACCACCTTCTGTGAAAAGCGGTTCCTCCTCACCTCTGTCCTAAATCTACTCCCCCGAATCTTAAGACCATATCCCCTAGTTCTAGTCTCACCTATCAATGGAAACAACTTTCCTGCCTTTATCTTATCTATCCCTTTCATAATTTTATGTTTCTATAAGATCTCCTTTCATTCTTCTGAATTCCAGTGAGTACAGCCCCAGATGACTCAATCTCTCCTCACAGTCTAACCCCTTCATCTGTAAAATCAACTTGGTGAACCTCCTCTGCACCGCCTCCAAAGCCAGTATATCCTTCAAGTAAAGAGACCAGAACAGCACATAGTACTCCAGGTGCGGCCTCACCTGTACCATTGCAGCATAACCTCCCTGCTCTTAAATTCAATCCCTCTAGCAATGAAGGGCAACATCCCATTCGCTTTCTTGATAGTCTGCTGCACCTGCAAATCAACCTTTTGATTTGCAAGCACTCCCAAGTCAGTCTGCACAGCAACGTGCTGCAAATTTTTACCATTTAAATAATAATCTGCTCCATTTTTCCTTCCAAAGTGGATGACCTCACATTCTCCAACATTGTATTCCATCTGCAAAAGCCTTGCCCACTCAATTAACCGATCTATATCTATCTGCAGGCTCCCCATATCTTCTGCACAATTTGCTTTTGCACTCAATTTAGTATCATCATCAAATTTTGATAGAGTACACTCTGTCCCCTCTTCCAGGTCGTTAATGTATACCATGAAGAGTTGTGGGCCCAGTACCAGCCTGCACTGTTTGCCAACCCGAGTAAAACCCATGTATCCCAACTCTCTGCTTTCTATCAGTTAACTAATCCTCTATCCATGCTAATACATCACCCCCAACTCTATGCATCCTTATCTTATGGATAAGTCTTTTATGTGGTACTTTATCAAACGCCTTCTGGAAATCAAGAAAATAACACCCATCTGTTCCCCTCTATCCACTATGCTCCTTATATCCTCGAAGAACTCCAGTAAGTTTGTCAAACAGGGCCTGCCTTTGGTGAATCCATGCTGCGTCTGTCTGATGGATCCATTTCTTTCCAGATGCCTCACAATTTCTTCTTTAATGATAGGTTCAAGCATTTTCCCAGCTACAGATATTAAACTAACTGGCCTACAGTTACCTACCTTTTGCCTACATCCTTTTTTGAACAGTGGCGTGACATTCGCCATCTTCTAATCCGCTGGTACCTGCACAGAGTCCAAAGAATTTTGGTAAATTTTCACCAAAGCCTCTACTATCATTTCTGCCATATCTATCAGTACCGTGGGATGCATTCCATCAGGACCAGGGAACTTAACTATCTTTAGGCCCACAAGTTTGATCAGCACTACCTCTGCAGTGATAGCTATTGCATCGAGATCCTAAGGCAGAAGGAGATGAGTTATTAACTTCAAACTTCCTGCATTTTCACTCAAAGAGATGAACTGCACATGCATGTAATGAGAGCTCTATAACTCATCTCCTTCTACCTTAGGCTACAAACTATCAATCACCCCTGCTGTAGACCACCTGGAGGTCCAAGACACTCTCGTTATATGTACGTGCAGTTCAACTCTTTGAGTGAAAATGCAGAAAGTTTGAAGTTAATAACTCATCTCGTTCTACAAACTTATCAATCACCCCTGCTGTGGACCACTTCTACAAAGAAGAGATCCATATGCTCTATGACCACTGGACTAAGTGTGCACATGTAGGAGGGGACTAGGTTGAAAAATAAACGTGCTGGGTTTTCTAAATTTGACTCTTTCTACCTTAGGCCACAAACTTATCAATTACCCCTCATCTTTCATTTGCCACTTTCTTGCTCAATCTCCTAAACTGTCTAAGTCCTTCTGCAGTCTATCTATTTCTTCAACACTACCCACTCCTCCACCAATCTTCATATCATTTGCAAACTTGCCAACAAAGTCATCTATTCCATCATCTAAATCACTGATATACAACATAAAAAGCAGGACCAACACTGACACCTGCGGAACACCGCTCGTCACTGGCAGCCAACCAGAAAAATCGTTTGATTCCCACTCACTGCCTCCTGCCAATCAGCCAATGCTTGAACCATGCCAATAACTTTCCTGTAATACCTCTTAACTTGGTAAGCAGCCTCATGTCTGGCACCTTGCCGGAGGCCTTCTGAAAATCCAAATATACAACATCCACCACATCTCCTTTACCTTTCCTATGTGTAATCTCCTCAGAGAATTCCAACAGGCATGTCAGGCAAGATTTTCCCTTGAAGGAAACCATACTGACTTTATGCTGTCTTGTCCTGTGTCACCAAGTACTCCATAACCTCATCCTTAACAATTGACTCCAATATCTTTCTAACCACTGAGACCAGGCTAAATGGTCTATAATTTCCTTTCTGCTGCCTCCCTCTTTTCTTAAAGAGTGGAGTGATATTTAAAATTTTCCAGTCCTCTGGCACAATGCCCATACAATGATTACTACTGCCTCCACAATCTCTACCACTACCTCTTTCAGAACCCTAGGGTGCAGTTCATCTGGTCCGGGTGATTATGTACTCTTAGGTCTTTCATCTTTTCGAGCACCTTTTCCCTTGTAATAGTAACTGCACTCACCTCTCTTCCCTCATATCCTTCAACACCTGGCACACTGCTAGTGTCTTCCACAGTGAAGACTGATGCAAAATACTCAGTTAGTTCATCTGCCATCTCCTTGTCCTTGCCTTATTTCTCCGGTCTCATTTTCTAGCAGTCCTACATCCACTCTCATCTCCCTTTTATTTTTATATCCTTGAAAAAGCTTTTACTATCCACTTTGTTTTCCAGCTTGTTTTCATATTTCATCTTTTTTCTCCTAATGATTCTTTTGGTTGCTCTCTGTAGGGTTTTAAAAGCTTCCCAATTCTCTATCTTCCCACAAATTTTTGCTTTGTTGTGTGCCCTCTCTTTTGTTTTTACATTAGCTTTGTCTCCCCTTGTCAGCCACAATTGTACTATTCTGCCATTTGAGCATTTCTTCATTTTTGGAATACATCTATCCTGCACCCTCCTCACTTACTTCCTGTGTCCTGCACCTTGGGTGACTATCTCTCTTTATGTCCTATCCATCATCCCTTCAGCCTCCTGAATGATCTGGAGTTCATCCAGTTTCAGCCCCAACTCTTAACATGGAATGTTAGAAGCTGCATCTGGATGCACTTCTCACAGTTGTAGTTGTCAGGAACACTGGAGATCTCCTTGTCTTCCCACATCTTACGAGAGGAGCAGTCAATTGTCCTACCTGGCATCTCTGCTATGCTAAGCACATATAAAGAAGGGAAGCGGAAAAAAAAAACTTTACCTATAGTTTTTCCTTTTTCCTTCTCTGACTGAAGCCTCAAGGAGCTCAGCACCTGGCTGTGTCGTGTGCCAACAACAACCTGGTCCTTAACACCCAGAAGACCAAGGAGATCATTGTGGACTTCAGGCATGCTAGGAGCTACACTCACGTCCCCAGCTACATCAACGGAGCTGTAGTGGAGCGTTTATCAAGCTTCAACTTCCTTGGTGTCCACATTTCTGAGGATCTCACCTGGTCCCTCAACTCCTCCATCCTGATTAAAAAGGCACAACAGTGCCTTTATTTCCTGCAGAGCATGAAGAAAGCTCACCTCTGTCCCAGGATACTGACGGACTTTTACCGCTGTACCATTGAGAGCATACTCACCAACTGCATCTCAGTGTGGTACGGCAATTGTCCCGTATCGGACCACAAAGCACTCCAGCGTGTGGTGAAAACTGCCCCGCAGATTATCAGCACCCAGTTGCCCACCATTGAGAACATCTACCATAAACGCTGCCTGGGCAGGGCAAAAAGCATTAACAAGGATGCATCTCACCCTAACCATGGACTTTTTACTCTCCTCCCATCCGGTAGGCGCTACAGGAGCCTCTGCTCCCGCACCAGCAGGCACAGGAAGAGCTTCTTCCCTGAGGCTGTGACTCTGCTGAACCTCACATCACAGCGCTAAGCAGAATTGCACCCATATTGTACTGTCTCAGTACTTTTATATTTGTGTGCTGTAGCACTTACTTTTTATTCGCAGTTATCTTGTAAATAACACTATTCTTTGCATTTCTGGTTGGATGCTAACTGCATTTCATTGGCTTTGGATCTGTACTCGGCACAATGACAATAAAGTTGAATCTAATCTAATCTAAAGCCTCACCTCGCTAACTCAGAATATGGCCGTTGTGCTTGTCTTCCTTAAATTCGCTCTTGCTTATCAATCCCAAATGCCAATTGGTCACTGGTCACTGGTCAGAGCTCAAATAAGCTACAGTGATCTGGCGCTGCCTTTTTCTACTCAGGCAGTGGACATGAGTGAAATCCCCTCCTCGCAAACTTCCTAGTTGTCCAGCAAGGACCGACAGTGCCACCCTCAGTGACTGAGTTGGCATCAAGCACACTGGAGCATACTCGTGACTGGAACATAGCGGTCAACCTTGACAAAAGGCTAATATTGCCCCCGGAGATATCCACTACCACCCTCAGACCAGACTTGGTCTTGTGGTCCAGCAGTCTGAAGGCTGTAGTAATTTCAGAGCTCACAGTGCCCTGAAAAGATGCAGTCTGTGAGGCGTATTAGGGGGAACATGTAAGATACGCTGAGCTGGCCACAGGGGCGAGGCAGTGTGGATGGAAGGTGCAGATTTTCCCAGTGGAGGTTGGCTACTTCCATGGTCAGATTGCTGAAGGGATTGGGAATCCGTGGCCAGGGCCGGCGGCAAGCTATAACGAACTTTCGGAGGCAGCTGAGCGAAGCAGCCACTGGTTATGGACGAAGAGGAGTGATGGCAGCTGGGCCCTAAAATGACCCATGGGTGGCCAGATGTGGAGGGGGTACACTTGGGATGCCAGGTCGCACTGTTGAGCCCTCTGGAGATGTAGTGGGCTTAAATTGACAAAACATCTGGGAGGGGTGCTCACCTGATGACCCCAGGAAGCATCTGCCACCCACCAAGCCCTACCTCAAGATCTCTATGCTCTAGACCTGAGGTAGGACCTGCTTATCAAAAGGATTGAAACATCTAGTCCCATGAGCTCAAACTGATGTCTGGATTGGCTGGTCGCCAGAGCTCAAATAAGCTGCCGCAATCTCTGGTAGCTAAGCCTCTCTGAAATTGCCACACATGTCCTGTTTAAATCTTTCCCTCTCACTAATACCTATGCCTTCTAGTTTCCTATTCCCTGGGAAAAAGACTGTGTGCATTCACCCTATCTATGACCCTCATTATGCACTTCTATAAGACAGTTCCTGAGTTTCTTACATTGCAACGAATGAAGACTTAGTCTGCCCAACTGGTACCTGTAATTTAGACCCTTGAGTCCCAGCACCATTCACATAAATCTTCTTTACACTCTTTCCAGGTTAATGACATATTTCCAGTAACAGGGTAGCTAAAACTGAGCACAATGTTGTCAAGAGATTTTGATCAATTCCTGCTCTTCACACATCAATTCTGAGATCAATGAGCAGTGTAAGGTACACTTACTCCTTCCAGGTTTGCGAATCTCCTTCATGACTTTGATCCTGAGCTCTGCATTATTCTCTTCTGCCACGGGCTGAACTTGCTCTGCGTTCATGGTAGGTGAGGATATACCCAGGATGCCCTCCCGTGTCACATCTGCTTCAACATCACTCTTAGATGGGCTCTCCAAGCAGTTCCTCATTTCAACATCCAGCCCAAATTTATAATCCAGTGTATCATCAGACACGTGATTGAGTTCTGGCACAGAGTGGCAGTCAGGGGGCACTGGGGGGGCTGATGCTGAAGCAGGTATTTCAGCAGGTGCTGCTTCCACTGCATCACCAATGGCTTTACCCAGGAGCTGCCACACATCCTTTTCTGTGCTCACTTCATTTGTTGCACCACTTGTATCTACATGTGAAAGAACAAAACTTCAGCAATAAATCTAGTTTTAATGCTAGTAAGTAATGAACAATTCTTCATTGGCATACGAAAACAAGGACAGGCCAGATGCCCCCTTGTGCTTCCCCTGCAAGGTCTTTTACATCCATGCAACTTTCTTGCACAAATCCTATCATATTGATTACTTTAATTAATCAGCACCATCAGTTCACAAGAATACAAAGAGGCAAGGGGAGAGAAGGGCTAGATTGATCTTGGAGTAGGTTAAAGGGTCAGCACAACATTGTGGGCCAAAGAGCACGTACTGTTCTGTTCTATGAGGCTGCCCCATATTCACATAACAACCTGGCTCACCTTCTGACTCAATGCCACTTTCTTGCATTAATGTCCTGTTGTTATCCAAAAATTTGCTGACCTGCCTTGAATGTCCTCAGATTGAGTCTCCATGTTCCTCTTTGGTACAGGATTCTGAAGATTCAGTATCCTCCAGGTGAAGAAATTTCTTCTCATATGTGCATTGAGCTCAACACTTTGAAACATAGAACATAGAAATCTACAGAACATTACAGGCCCTTCAGCCCACAATGTTGTGCCAATCATATAACCTAATCTGGAAACTGCCTAGAATTTCCCTACCACAGAACCCTCTATTTTTCTAAGCTCCATGTACCTACCCGCCTCGACCACCATCACTGGCAGTGCATTCCACGCACCCACTATTCTCTGTGTGAAAAACTTACCTCTGACATCCCCCTCGTACCTACTTCCAAGCACCTTAAAACTATGTCCCCTCGTGTTAGCCATTTCAGCCCTGGGAAAAGTCTCTGGCTATCCACACGATCAATGCCTCATCATCTTTTGGGGTCTAACTAAGGTCTTATATAGCTGTAACATTACCTCATGGCTCTTGAACTCAATCCCATGATTGATGAAGACCAACCCTCTAAACCCCTTCATAACAACACTGTCAACCTGCGCAGCAGCTCTGAGTGTCCTATGGACACAGGCCCCAAGATCCCTCTGACCCTCCACACTGCCAAAAGTCTAACAATTAATATTATATTCTGTCTTCAAGTTTGACCTACTGAAATGAACCACTTCACACTCATCTGCCACTTCTCAGCCCAATTCTGCATGCTATTGATGTCGCATTGTAACCTCTGACAACCTTCAAGACTATCCACAACATCCCCAACGTTTGTGTCATCAGCAAACTTTAACCCACCCTTCTACTTCCTCATCCAGATCACTTATAAAAATCGCAAAATGGAGGGGTCCCAGAACAGATCCCTGTGGATCTCCGTGCAGAATATGAACCATCTACAACCACCCTCTGCCTTCTATGGACAAGCCAATTCTGGATCCACAAAGCAAGGTCTCCTTGGATCCCATGCCTCATTACTCTCTGAATGAGCCTCACATGGGGAACCTTACTGAAATCCATATACAGTACATCAACTGCTCTACCTTCAATGTGTTTGGTTACATCCTCAAGGAAGTCAATCAGGTTCCTAAGGCATGACCTGCCTTTGACAAAGCCACACTGACTATCCCTAATCAGATTATTCCTCCCCAAATGCTCATAAATCCTGCCTCTCAGGATCTTCAACAACTTGCCCACCACTGAAGTAAGATTCACTGGTCTGTAATTTCCTGGGTTATCTCTACTCCCTTTCCTGCACAAGGGGACGACGTTTGCAACTTTTCAATCCTCTGGTACTTCTCCCATCCATATTGATGCAACGATCATTGCCAGAGGCTCAGCAGGCACTTCCCTCGCTTCCCACAGCAGCCTGGGGTACATCTCGTCTAACTTTTTTTCTAAGGCACCCGTTAGTCTCGTAAGACCATGGATTTGTGCCTTGGAAGGTTTCCAGGGCGCAGGTCTGGGCAAGGAAGACCAGCAGTTGCCCATGCTGCAAGTCCCCCCTCTCCACACCACCAATGTTGTCCAAGGGAAGGGCATTAGGACCCATACAGCTTGGCACCGGTGTCGTCGCAGAGCAATGTGTGGTTAAGTGCCTTGCTCAAGGACACACACGCTGCCTCAGCCAAGGCTCGAACTAATGACCTTCAAATCACTAGACGAACGCCTTAACCACTTGGCCACACGCCAACACAACGTCTCAGTTAATACCTTTCAAAAGCTCCAGCACATCTTCTTTCTTTTTTTCTCAACAATATTTTTATTGTTTTTTTAAATAAAGAGAGCATAGTATAAAGGAGATTTGTGCAGTGCATAACAAGTGTATCAAATGTACAATTCATATTTATGAAAATGATGCACCCAGAGTACAATCATTCTTTGATTATCTCCTCACTCCTCCCAGTCCCCAACTCCAAGCCATCATTGCATTAGCAAATAGAGTTAAACAAAATCTTTGTCCCCACAGAGCTGCATTGGTATGGAGAACCCACATCAAAGTTGCTGGTGAACGCAGCAGGCCAGGCAGCATCTCTAGGAAGAGGTACAGTCGATGTTTCAGGCCGAGACCCTTCGTCAGGACTAACTTCGTCAGGACTTGTTTGGTATAGAGAAGGTGTATTTTCCTGATACATAGACTGTTGTATGTTTACAAGTCTGAGTCCACAGAATTTTACTGGAAAATGCTGGAGGTCAGGGATTTATTTACTGAGGAAAGAAAGAAAGGATGGACCTTTAGTCTGGCTGAGAATTCTGAAAATATTCAGGAAAGGGTCCCCACACCTTTTGGAACTTTATGTCTGAGTTGAGAATTGAATAATGGATCTTCTCAAGGTGTAGACTGGACATGATGTCTCTGAGCCACTGAACGTGGGCGGGTGGGGCAGCATCCCTCTACCTGAGCAAGACTGCGCGCCTGGCCAACAGAGAGGCAAAAGACAGTGTGCACCGTTTGGTCGGACTTAGGTGCATGTCCCGCTCTCCAGAGGTGCCGAAAAGAGCAATCAAAGGGTTAGGTTCCAAATTGTAATTAAGAATTTGGGATGGTGTTTGGAAAACATCTTTCCAGTATTTTTCCAAGCTAGGGCATGCCCAGTACATGTGAATAAGGGAAGCCTCACCCCTTTTGCATTTGTCGCAACAGGAATTAACATCTGGGTAAATGTGAGATAATTTAGTTTTAGACATATGGGCCCTGTGTACGACCTTGAACTGTAACAGGGAGTGGCGGGCACATAAAGAGGTTGCGTTAACTAACTTGAGAATTGCATCCCATACCTCATCTGACAGTGAGGAACTTAAATCTTGCTCCCAGGCAGTTTTAATTTTGTCAAGGGGGGCTCACCTCAGAGCCGCTAGCTTGTTGCAAATAGCAGATACTAGACCTTTGCGCAATGGATTCATGCAGAGAAACATATCAATGACGTTTGTGTCGGGTGTCTCAGGGAAGTTTGGTATCAGAGGGCTGATAAAGTGTCTAATTTGCAAATATCTGAAGCAATGAGTGTTGGGTAGGTTAAACTTTGCAGACAGTTGTTCAAATGATGCAAAGCAATTGTTTATAAAAAGATTTTTAAGGTGCCTGATGCTCTTTCTGTACCAGTCTTGAAATGTTGGATCATGTATAGAAGGCTGGAAGAGATGATTATATAGAATAGGACTTGAAAGAGAGAAGCCATGGAGACCACTATGCTTTCTGAACTGAGCCCATACTCTCAGGGTGTGCCTGATAACAGGATTAGTAATTGGTTTAGGCGTAAGAAAAGGGAGTGCGGAGATGGAGACTTTTTTTTGGCATGTACCTGCGTGCGTGCAAGTCTGTGCATGCGCGTCTGCGTGTACGTGTATGCATCCATGATGATGTCTTTTTCATGGCTTTTTTACAGATATTTACAAGGCGCAGAGCGAGAGAGAGAGAGACTGTGTGGCGCGCCACTCCTCACACAGCCATTTCGCAGTATTCTTCCCTTTATTTTTTACGAGGTTGAGTTGTGATCTCGACACTCAACCCGGCACGGATGGAAAGTGTACTTGGGAGCGGACCCAGCTGGTTTCGGACCTGGGAGCCTCTGCTCCCGGGTCCAGCGCCGATGTCATTGCGCCACCAGCCGGCCCAGGAGCCGGAGACATTCTCAATAGAGTTCAGCTCATTGTCACCCATACTGGGCAGTCAGATTGGTTGTAAAAATGAGACCAAAAGATGAGACAGTGTATGTTAGCTGCCCAGTAATATAAGCGGAAATTGGGCAAAGCCATGCCCCCATCTCTTTTAGATTTTGAACATGGACTTTATTCAGTCGGGAATGCTTGCCCTTCCATAAGTAGGACGATATGGCTGAGTCTATTGAGTCAAAGAAGGCTTTAAGAATGAAAATTGGTATGGATTGAAAAAAATATAAGAAATTAGGAAGGATGTTCATTTTGACAACATTGATTCGGCCCATCAGGGACATGGACAGGGGTGACCATTGTGCTAGGCCCTGTTTTGTATGATTTAACAAATTAATAAAATTTTCTCCAAAAAGACACTTATGTTTCCTTGTTACTGTGACGCCAAGGTAAGTAAATTGGTTATTCACTACCTAAAAAGGGAGGTTATGGAACTCTGATGTTTGTGCTTCTAGATTTATTGGAAAAAGTTCGCTCTTGTCCAAGTTAAGTTTGTATCCTGAAAACTGGCGAAATTTGTTATAGTGAGAACATGGAGTGGGGGTTAAGGAGGTGATCGGGTTTGACATAAAAAGTAAAAGATTGTCAGCATAAAGGGAGACTTTGTGCTCAACTCCCTCCCTGCAAATCCCTGTCAGATCCGCACAACTACAGAACTCAATCGCCAGTGGCTCTATGGCCAGATCGAAAAGTAAAGGGCTTAAAGGGCACCCTTGGCGGGTTCTGCGTTTGAGGTTGAAAAGTTGGGATTTCTGAGAATCAGTCAAAACAGAGGCAGTGGGACGCAAATATAACAGTTTAATCCACGTTAAGTCAAACTTTTCTAAAACAGCAAAGAGGTAATTCCACTCCACACGGTCGAACGCTTTCTCTGCGTCTAAAGAAATGACACATTCAGATCCCAACTGAAGGTGAGTATAAAATATTTAAGAATATGTTAAAAAAGGGGAGGCAGTTTTTGACAAAGCCGGTTTGGTCTTCAGCAATCTACGGGCCAAAACTTTAGCTAAAATTTTGACATCGACATTTAACAGAGAGATTGGCTTGTATGAGGAGCATTCTACTGGATCTTTGCCTCTCTTCGCTAAAAGAATGATGCATGCCTCATTAAATGATGCTGGCAGTTTACCTTGTTTAAACGAATCAGATAGAACCAAAGTTAGTTGAGGTAAGAGAAGTGACAAAAATGATTTGAAGAATTCAATAGGGAACCCGTTGGGTCCTGGAAATTTACCAGTCTGCTGTAACGAGATGGTTGAGGATATTTCCTATAATGATATTGGCTCATTCAGTCTCATTTTGAGATGAGGAGAGAGCGTGGGGATATTTAAGCCGTTTAAAAAATTCTCGACCGAAATGTTTCATTTGGGGATTCAGAAGTGTAAAGTCAGGAGTAAAAATTCCTGAATGTGTCGTTGATTTCAGAATAATTCGAGGTGAAGCTTCCGTTATCCATTTGAATTTCTGTGATGTGTTGTTTGGCTTTCAGGCCTCTTAATTGGTTGGCTAAAAATTTGCCAGATTTGTCACCATGGATATAGAACCAGCTCTTGCTCTTCAAAAGTTGGCGTTCAATTGGATGAGTGGTAATAAGGTCAAATTTAGTTTGGAGTTCCACTCATTTTTTGTACAGTTCCGGATTTTTAATTTGAGCATATTGTTGGTCTATTTCTTTAATTTGATTAGTTGTTCTTTATGGGTCTTTCTTTTCATATTCGCAGTGTAGGAAATTATTTGACCCCTGAGGTATGCTTTCATAGCGTCCCAAACAACTAGACTTGAGGTTTCAGGTGATGTATTGGTGAAGGAAAAAAATTATCTGGTCCTCCATAAATTTTACAAAATCATTATCTGACAGTAAGGTTGAATTAAAACGCCAATGCTTATTTATTTGAGGAAAGCCAGGAAGAATTATAGACAGGACAACCGGAGTGTAGTCTGACAACACTATACTCTGATAAACACAGGAACAGACCGATGGAATCAGCTGATTATCGACTAAAAAGTAGTCAATTCTAGAAAAGGTGTGATGGACGTATGAGAAGAAAGAATATTCTCTCTTATTTGGGTGGAGAAAACGCCATACATCGGAGATGCCATAGGTGGACAGGAAGGACTGAGCTAATGACGCAGATTTGCTTAGTACTCTAGGCATAGGAGACGATCAGTCCAGCACTGGATCTAACCAACAGTTGAAGTCTCCACCAAGTGTGAGAGAGTATGAACTCAAGTCAGGCAGCACAGAAAAAAAACGTTCAAAGAAGCCCACATCATCCGAGTTAGGCGCATATATGTTAGCCAACACTACCAATGTGTTACATAATTTCCCCGAGACAATGACAAAATGGCCATTTGTGTCTGATATTGTGTTGTGAAGCTCAAAGGGAACATTTGGGTTTATGAGAATTGAGATTCCCCTGGCTTTAGCCTGAAAAGTGGAGTGGAGTGGAAGTGCTGCCCCGCCCATCGTGACATAAGACGGGCATTATCAGAACTGCGAATGTGTGTTTCTTGTAGAAATGCAACTGCTGTATTAAACTGTTTGAGATGTGAGAACACCTTCCTTCTTTTAACAGGGTGATTCAGCCCCTTGACATTCCAGCTCACAAAATTTAACGGACTCAACATTCTCCTTTAAATAAGATACAGATTGATAGGCATAAGCGCTGTCAAGATTACCGGTATCAGCTCTGAGGCAAAAGTGTAAAACAAAGAGAAACAGGGCAGAAATAGATCCTGTATAACAAAAGCTTCTAAGGGTTCTTAAAACAGTACCAGCATTGGAGTACCCTCCTCCCACCGCACCCCCCCCAACCCACAACAAGACAGCTGTCAAAGAACATAGCAGCAAGCTCTTAAGAACAATAGTCATCCAACAGTACAACTTCCTGTCACTCATAGCGTCATCTTCAACTCCATTATTGTTATTTAAAGGAAACAGTAAGCATTTAATACCCCTAAACTGACATTATACTTAGTGAGAGATAAACAATTCCCCCAAGGTTTGTTAAACATGTCTCTGAAAAATGAACCATAAAACAGAAATATAAGCTTATATTTGAGAAAAGTAAAAAATAAGCAGATTTTACCCAGTGCTCTTCCCGCGGAAGGTTGTAGAGTTCATTGAATTGGAGGTAAAAGAAAAGAAAAGAAAAGGAGAGAGAGAGAGAGAGAGAGAGAGAGAGAGAGAGAGAGAGAGAGAGATAGATATCGAGAGATCTGAGTGAATTATTATTCCACCTATCATAGTAGTCAGTACCTAACCCGGCCAAGTCAGACCAGACCTCGCTATCCAAGCACTACTAACGTTACCTGCGGAGGGTATAGGAGAAAAGTATTTTATTGAGAGATCAATGTAGTTGGGAGGCTATCGATGCATTTCCCTGCTTCATCCACTGAGCGTAGCCACTGCTTGTCACCGCTGGGAAGTGTGATGCGGAGCCGTGCAGGGTATGGTAGAGAAGGCCTGAGTCCTCGGTTGTATAGCTCCATCATTACTTCTCTGTACTCAGCTCGCAGGCTCAAAACTTCGGGAGAGTTATCCTCCACAACCTGAATCTGCTGGCCGTGGTATTCTAGCTTCCCTCGTTGCTGGACCTCTCTAATCAGATGATCTTTAATCTGGTAGCGGTGCAGGCGAAGAATAACCAGACGCGGTCTCTGTCCTGGGGTTGGTTTAGCTGCTCATGAACGGTGGGCTCTACCAATCTCCGGCGGGGATGAGAGTGTCTCCTTCCCGAAGATCTCACAAAGCAGACTGGAAAAAAATTCAGTAGGACGCCCGCCTTCAATAGATTCTGGCAGGCCCAGGATGCGTAGGTTCTGCCGTCTGCTCCGGCCTTCCAGGTCACTAACTTTAGCCATTAGCTTGATATTATTTTCACATAAGCTGGAGCAGATATTTTCCAGTTCACTGGTGCACTGGCTCAGGTCGTCCATAGCGAGCTCGAAAGAGGGTAAGCGTTGGCCATGGTCCTCCACTTTGCATTGAATTTGGTCGAGTTTCGTTTCCAGCAGACTGGAAGAGGATTCAAATTCGGCCGCTAACACGGCACGGTGTTGGCCTAGCAGCGTGCAAATAGCCTTTACTCTCAGGCCAGCCGCCGAATCGTCTTTTTTCCTGGGTTTAGTACTCTTTGAAGTCATTGTGAAGCGAGCGTAATCACAGGCGGGGGGAGGGCAAAAAGTTTGGTATGAGAGAAGGGGGAAGAAGGAGTGTGGAGATAAAAAATAGGACGGAGCGCTCGTTCTCTGCGACTACTCCATGCAGCCGCCGACCGCAAGTCCAACCAACATGGTTCACATCCTCTTTCTTAATGTCTACACACTCAAGCATTTCAGTTCGCTGTAATGAACATTTCAAACATCTTCTGTTCTTAACATAGAAAATAGGTGCAGGAGTAGGCCATTCGGCCCTTCAAGCCTGCACCGCCATTCAGTATGATCATGGCTGATCATCCAAATCAGAACCCTGTACCAGCCTTCCCCCGATACCCCCGATCCCTTTAGACACAAGGGCCATATCTAACTCCCTCTTAAATATAGCCAATGAACTGGCCTCAACTGTTTCCTGTGGCAGAGAATTCCACAGATTCACCACTCCCTGTGTGAAGAAGTTCTTCCTAATCTCGGTCCTAAAAGGCTTCCCCTTTATCCTCAAACTGTGACCCCTCGTTCTGGACTTCCCCAACATTGGGAACAATCTTCCTGCATCTAGCCTGTCCAATCCCTTTAGGATTTTATATGTTTCAATAAGATCCCCCATCAATCTTCTAAATTCCAACGAGTATAAGCCTAGTCGATCCAGTCTTTCATCATATGAAAGTCCTGCCATCCCAGGAATCAATCTGGTGAACCTTCTTTGTACTCCCTGTATGGCAAGAATGTCTTTCCTCAGATTAGGGGAACAAAACTGCACACAGTACTCCAGGTGTGGTCTCACCAAGGCCTTGTACAACTGCAGTAGTACCTCCCTGCTCCTGTTCTCGAATCCTCCTGCTATGAACGCCAGCATACCATTTGCCTTTTTCACCGCCTGCTGTACCTGCATGCCCACTTTCAATGACTGGTGTATAATGACACCCAGGTCTCGTTGCACCTCCCCTTTTCCTAATCGGCCACCATTCAGATAATAATCTGTTTTCCTGTTTTTGCCACCGAAGTAGATAACCTCACATTTATCCACATTAAATTGCATCTGCCATGAATTTGCCCACTCACCTAACCTATCCAAGTCACCCTGCATCCTCTTAGCATCCTCCTCACAGCTAACACTGCCGCCCAGCTTCGTGTCATTCGCAAACTTGGAGATGCTGTGTTTAATTCCCTCATCTAAGTCAGTAATATATATTGTAAACAACTGGGGTCCCAGCACTGAGCCTTGCGGTACCCCACTAATCACTGCCTGCCATTCTGAAAAGGCCCCGTTTATTCCCACTCTTTGCTTCCTGTCTGCCAACCAATTCTCTATCCACATCAATACCTTACCCCCAATACCATGTGCTTTAAATTTGCACACTAATCTCCTGTGTGGGACCTTGTCAAAAGCCTTTTGAAAGCCTTATGTTAGACTTTCACACCAATTATTTCCCTCTTGCACTTTTGTTTAATGAACTCTACTTTGAATTTAGACTTAGTCTTGTTACTATCCTTTTGTTACTCATCCTTTCGAGGAAGCCCTAGTGGAGATACTTGCCTTCTTGTTAGCCACTGGTGAAGTTCCAGAAGACTGGAGGGCAGCTAATGTTCAAGGGTAGCAAAACAGGCCAGTAAGCCCAACTTCATTTTTTGGGATGTTACTGGAGGGAATTCTGAGGGACAAAATCTACCATCACTTGGACAATCAAGGCCTGATCTGGAATAGTCAGCATGGTTATATGTGCAGTGGTCACATTTGACAAATCTTTTGGAATTTTTCAAAACGTAAGGTGACAGATGAAGGTAGGGAAGTAGATATTGTCTACATGGACCTTAGCAAGGCCTCCGGCAAGGTCCCACACATCAGGCTGATTTGTAAGTTTAGGTTGCATGCGATTCAGAATTGGCTCAAAGATAGGAGACAGCAGGTGATAGTTCGAGGTCGATTCTCCACTGTAGGGTGACTCAGGGATCAATGTCACTCATTACTTGTGAGTGTTGTTGATAGTGAAGCAGGTTACAGGGAACTGTATAAGGTCTTGACAGCTGGAACCAAGAGCCAGGCATACAATTTCTAACACTGCAGAAATAGAAGTGCCCTTACCATTATGTATTTCCAGAGGCTTCACAGGACAGCCCTGAGATTGGACTCCTGCAGTCAGAGGTCCCTTTCCTCCAACGTAATTAATGACAGGTGAAGTCTGAGGTCGTCGCAGTAATGGCGACATGCTATGTCTTCTCTTCAGTGACCCTGGTGCGTTGTACCCTCCAGATCGTTTCACCTTGTTCTGTGGACCCGCAACAAACTCATCAGCTTCATCGATCATCATTCCCTTTAACAGAAAATAAAACACAATTATAGCAAAACCAAACTCATGAGAGCTGTAAGATGAGATTAAACAGAACACATGGTTAATGCTCACTCCTCTCTTATGGTATTTAATAGAACGTCAAATGATCAGAAACTAGAAGATCAAAGAATAGACAAGTGAACCCTGAAAAACTTCTGTTATCTGGAACAGCTCATTAGATCAGCAGCCGGTTGACAAATGTTTCTTATGTCATGGGGTGGTGAGTGAGCGATGGGCGCGGTGGGTGGATATTAGTGAGACGACATGTTTTGAGGCATTAGATGCTTTGAGAAATGAGACAGCCATAAGTGGAAAAGAGTGGTTGTAGGATTTAAGAATGTGATGCTGGGAATTAATGTTTTAAAGTTCAAGTAACGCAACCCAAAGAAGGCCAGCTCTAGTACATGCTGGCCTGGAACTTGCTCAGGCAGGTCACCTTTAGAATATAGAAAATAGAATAGTACAGCACACCCTTCGGCCTACAACGTTGTGCCGACCCTTAAACTCTGCCTCCCATATAACCCCCCCCACCTTAAATTCCTCCATATACCTGTGCACTAGCAACAAAGCAGGACTTATCCATGGGGATCTGTACTGGCACCTCTGTTGTTTGTCATATAAATAAATGATTTTGATAAAAATGTGATAGGGTTGGTAAGTTTGCAGATGACACAAAAATTGGTGTTATGGTTGGCAATAGAAGATTGCCAAAGAATACAGCAGGATATAGATCCAGAGTAGATACTTTATGGATGGAGAAGTAGTAGATAAAGTTTAATCCAAGCAAGTGTTCACTCGAGTGAGTAACCTGCACCATCCAAGAGCCAAAGATGTGCTAATAAAGATAACAGTGGTGAACAGATATGAAACATAATTTGCCTCATTTGCTGTAATTGTCACAGATGAAGAACCTGAAGAAAAATGGTGAATGTTGTGATCCTCACAGCACACCATGAATCTCTTTAATAAAAAGTTTTTTCAGAAATTCAAACAGCCAACACTCCAGAGTTGCTTGAGAATTTCTGAGCCATAGAGGGGAAGAGGTGGGGTTAGAGTTAGGGTTTTTTTCCCATTGGGTGGTTCCGGAGCATGCGTGTTTTCTATGCGGTTGTATTCTTCATCGCCGCCATTTTTGATCATCCCATATTGGTATGTGCTCTGCGCATGTATAAAGTAGAATAGAATTAGAGTATGGTATTTAAACGGATTAATGTAATAAGTTGGAATGTACATGGTTGGAATCATCCTATCAAACAAGAAAAGACTTTCAAAAATCATTAGCCAATTCCAACCTGATACAATTTTTGCCCAAGAGACACATATCAGGGCGGGACATCAAAACAGATTTTTTTGGATGGTGGAGGGATTTGCAGTTTCACTCCACTTCTCAGAGTAAAACTAAGGGAGTGTCCATCTTTATTAAATCCAATATATTTCCTCAAGAGGATATTGAGTAAGATTTTAATGGTAGATTTTTAATTCTTAAAGGAGTAATCTGTAACAGAAAAGTTGTTTTGGTCAATTTGTACGGTCCTAACTTAGATGATCCTTCTTTTTTTAAAAAGGTATTTGCTTTACTGCCTGATTTAAATGAATATATGTTGATAATGGGTGGGGATTTTAACTGTTGTTTAAATCCTTTGATTGACAAGGGCTCAACCAATCAGCGACTTCCAAATCACTCCGTGTCACTTATTGACTCCTTTTTGACTGATTTTGGATTGATTGAATTATGGAGATATCTACACCCTGATAACAGAGAATATTCTTTCTTTTCACGTTTATAAAAATAATTCGAGGATCTATTATATTATAATCGATCCTCACTTCTTACCTAGTGTTAAAAATTGTGAATATGACGCTATTGCTATATCTGATCATGCATCTTTGAATTTGTCTTTTCAATTTGATGATGTCATTCTTGCCCCGTCCACCATGGCGCATGTTTCAGACATTATTGCAAAACTCTGACTTTGTCAGCTTTATTGAAACCTAGATAAAAGAATTTTTTCTTTTTAATGATATGGGGGTATGCCTAAATTAATCATATGGGATACATTTAAAGCATTTTTAGGTGGTCGGATCATTTCTTATTCAGCTAAGCTAAAAAAAAAATGGACTACAGTAGAATTAGATAAGATTTCAAAACAAATTAAAGACTTTGATAATATTTATGCAATTTCCTCTAATACTGATTTATTTAAACAAAGGGTGGAACTTCAATCACAATATAATCTATTATTAACTCATCCTATTGAAGGCTATTTGCTTAAGTTAAAGAGCCAATTTTATATGTTTGGAGATAAAAATCATAAACTGCTTGCATCTCAATTAAGAACGGCTAGAGCCAAAAGGCAAATTTTGAAAATTCGTAGGAAAGATGATACCCTGGCTTGGGAATATGAAGAAATTAATAAGATTTTTCAAGATTTTTATACTGAACTTTATAAATCTCAACGTCCATCAGATTCTTCTAAAATGAATGCTTTTGTACGAAAGATTGCTTTTCCTAAAATTTCTGTTGAGGATCAAAAAACGCTTGATGCCCAAATTACTAAAGCCGAAATTCGTAAAGCTATTTTTTCAATGCAATCTGGTAAGGCCCCTGGACTTGATAGCTATCCTGTAGAATTTTATAAAAAATTTGGAAAATTGCTTTCTCCGTGTATGTTGGAAATATTTAAAGATTCTTTTGTGAAAGGTGACTTACCCTCTACTTTCTATGAGGCTTCTATTTCTTTAATACTTAAAAAGGATAAAGATCCTACTGATTGTGCCTCATATAGACCTATTTCATTATTGAATGTTGATGCGAAGATTCTGTTAAAGATAATGGCCAATCGGTTGGAGAATATTTTGGGTAAAATTATTTTTAAAGATCAAACGGGCTCTATAAAGGGTTGTTATTCTTTTTCAAATGTTCAGAGATTATTTAACATTATATATTCGTCCTCTTTTAAAACTCCACAATGCGTCGTCTCTTTGGATGCTGAAAAAGTGTTCGATCAAGTTGAATGGAAATATTTATTTAATGTTTTAGAGAAATTTGGCTTTGGTGTTAATTTTAATAATTGGATTAGAATGATATATAAAACTCCGATTGCTACTGTTATTACTAATAACTGTAGGTCTCCTTTTTTTCAGCTTTCATGGGGGACAAGACAAGGTTGTCCATTAAGTCCTTTGTTATTTTATTTAATATTAGAACCCCTTGCTATTGCTCTTCGTGCAGCTAAAGATATTTATGGGATTTTTGTAAATGAGACCATTCATAAGATTTCTCTTTACGCTGACGATTTATTGGTTTATATGTCCAGTCTCAATGAATCTATTCCTGCCTTGCTAAAATTATTTAATGAATTTGGAGATTTTTTGGGATTATAAAATAAATTTTAGTAAAAGTGAATTGTTTCCTTTAAATGAATCTGTTTCTATATATGATAACACTCCTTTCAAAGTCACGGATTCTTTTAGATATTTAGGTATTATTATCGCTAAAAAATGAGGATCTTTATAAAGCTAATTTTGTTCCCTTGGTAGATTCTATGAAGTATTTATTTAGTAGATGGAATCCACTTACATTTTCACTTGTTGGTCACATCCATATAGTCAAAATGATGATTTTACCAAAATTTTTATATTTATTTCAGAATATCCCTTTTTTTTGACTAAGAAGTTTTTTGATCGGATTGATTCTATTATTTTATCTTTTATTTGGAATAATAAAAACCAAGAATTAGTAAATGTCATTTACAAAAGTTGAAAAAGGATGGACATCTCGCTTTGCCTAATTTAAGAATGTATTACTGAGCTGTTAATGTGCGATACGTGTCAATAGACAATAGGTGCAGAAGTAGACCATTCGGCCCTTTGATCCTACACTGCCATTCTGAGATCATGGCTGATCATCTACTATCAATACCCGGTTCCTGCCTTGTCCCCATAACCCTTGATTCCCCTATCCATAAGATACCTATCTAGCTCCTTCTTGAAAGCATCCAGAGAATTGGCCTCCACTGCCTTCTGAGGCAGCACGTTCCACACCTCCACAACTCTCTGGGAGAAGCAGTTCCTCAACTCTGTCCTAAATGACCTACCCCTTATTCTTAAACCATGCCCTCTGGTACTGGGCTCTCCCAGCATCTGGAATATATTTCCTGCCTCTATCTTGTCCAATCCCTTAATAATCTTATATGTCTCAATCAGATCCCCCCTCACTCTCCTTAATTCCAGCGTGTACAAGCCCAGTCTCTCTAACCTCTTTGCGTAAGACAGTCCGGACATCCCAGGAATTAACCTAGTGAACCTACGCTGCACCTCCTCCACAGCCAGCATGTCCTTCCTTAACCCTGGAGACCAAAACTGCACACAATACTCCAGGTGTGGTCTCACCAGGGCCCTGTACAAATGCAAAAGGATTTCCTTGCTCTTGTACTCAATTCCCTTTGTAATAAAGGCCAATATTCCATTAGCCTTCTTCACTGCCTGCTGCACTTGCTCATTCACCTTCAGAGACTGATGAACAAGTACTCCTAGATCTCTTTGTATTTCTCCCTTACCTAACTCCACACCGTTCAGATAATAATCTGCCTTCCTGTTCTTGCTCCCAAAGTGAATAACCTCACATTTATTCACATTAAACGCCATCTGCCAAGTTTCTGCCCACTCACCCAGCCTATCCAAGTCACCTTGAATTCTCCTAACATCCTCATCACATGTCACACTGCCACCCAGCTTAGTATCATCAGCAAACTTGCACCTCTTCCTACAGATGCTGCTTGGCCTGCTGCGTTCACCAGCAACTTTGATGTGTGTTGCTTGAATTTCCAGCATCTGCAGAATTCCTGTTGTTTGATGTTGTTCACAATGCCTTCCTCTAAATCATTGACATAAATTGTAAACAGCTGCGGTCCCAATACCGAGCCTTGTGGCACCCCACTAGTCACCACCTGCCATTCCGAGAAACACCCATTCACTGCTACCCTTTGCTTTCTATCTGCCAACCAGTTTTCTATCCATGTCAATATCCTCCCCCCAATGCCATGAGCTCTGATTTTACCCACCAATCTCCTATGTGGTACCTTATCAAATGCCTTCTGAAAGTCAAGGTACACCACATCCACTGGATCTCCCGCGTCTATCATCCTGGTTACATCCTCGAAAAACTCCAATAGATTAGTCAAGCATGATTTGCCCTTGGTAAATCCATGCTGGCTCGGCCCAATCCTATCACTGCTATCAAGATATGCCGCTATTTCATCTTTAATAATGGACTCTAGCATCTTCCCCACTACTGATGTTAGGCTAACAGGGCGATAGTTCTCTGCTTTCTCCCTCTCTCCTTTCTTAAAAAGTGGGATAACATTAGCCACTTGCCAATCCTCAGGAACTGATCCTGAATCTAAGGAACATTGGAAAATGATCACCAATGCATCCGCAATTTCCAGAACCACCTCCTTTAGTATCCTAGGATGCAGACCATCTGGACCTGGGGATTTGTTGGCCTTCAGTCCCATCAGTCTGTTCATCACCGTTTCCTTCCTAATGTCAATCTGTTTCAGTTCCTCTGTTACCCTATGTCCTTGGCCCATCCATACATCTGGGAGATTGTTTGTGTCTTCCCTCGTGAAGACAGATCCAAAGTACTTATTAAATTCATCTGCCATTTCTCTGTTTCCCATAACAATTTCTCCCAATTCATTCTTCAAGGGCCCAACATTGTTCTTAACTATCTTCCTTCTCTTCACATACCTAAAAAAAACTTTTGCTATCCTCCTTTATATTCCTAGCTAGCTTGCGTTCATACCTCATTTTTTCTCCCTGTATTGCCTTTTTAGTTAAGTTCTGTTGCTCCTTAAAAATTTCCCAATCATCCGTCTTCCCCCTCACCTTAGCTCTGTTATACTTCTTTTTTAATGCTATGCTATCTCTGACTTCCTTTGTCAACCACTGTGGCCACTTTCCCCCCTTTGAATCCTTCCTTCTCCGGGGGATGAACTGATTTTGCACCTGTGCATTATTCCCAAGAATACCTGCCATTGCTGTTCCACTGTCTTTTCTGCTAGGATATCCGACCAGTCAACTTTGGCCAGCTCCTCCCTCATGGCTCCATAGTCTCCTTTGTTCAACTGCAATACTGACACTTCTAATCTGCCCTTATCCCTCTCAACTTGCAGATAAAAACTTACCATATTATGGTCACTACCTCCTAATGGCTCCTTTACTTCAAGATCACTTATCAATTCCTGTTCATTGCACAACACTAAATCCAGAATAGCCTTATCCCTGGTCGGCTCTCAAAAAAGCTGCTCCAAAAATGCATCCCGTAGGCACTCTATAAACTCCTTATTCTGGGGTCCAGTACCAACCTGATTTTCCCAGTTCACCTGCATGTTGAAATCCCCCATAACTACTGCAACATTTCCTGTGCCACATGCCATTGTTAACTCCCTATTCAACTTGCACCCAATATCCATGCTACTGTTCGGGGGCCTGCAGATAACACCTATTAGAGTCTTTTTGCCTTTACTGTTCCTCAGTTCTATGCACACTGATTCTACTTCTCCTGATTCTATGTCCCCCCTTGTCGTTTTGGTTACATTGGGTTGATAAGAATGATCGGTCAGTTTGGGTAGATTTGGAATTGAAAGCTGCAAAAGAGTTTTATTTAACCTCATTATTGGGAGCTGCTTTACCTATACAATTAACTAAAGTTGCTAATTTAAATTTATACCCTGTGATTAAGCATTCTTTACAAACTTGGCTCCAGTTCCACAATTTTTTTAATCTTAGAAAATTTAAACTTTGTAGTTTATTTTATCAAAATTACTTTTTTAAGCCTTCTTTGAGTGATCCAAATTTTTACTTTGGAAAAATAAAGGTATTAATTCTTTTTTGGATTTATTTAAAGAAGATGTCTTTTGAACAATTAGTTGATAAACATTCTCTTCATACTGACACTTTTTACAATACCTTCAAGTTAGACATTTCTTACAAAAATATTTAAGTAATTTTCCTTACGTATTGGATGCTGACCTGTTAGATATTATTATGAGTATGATCCCTTCGATGAAGGGTTCCATTGGAAGAATTTATAATTTACTATTACAATGGGATAAGCATCCCATTTAAGATTAAACAAGATTGGGAAAAGGAACTCAATTTGACTTTTATGACGGAGGATTGGATGCGGATTCTGAAACTGGTTAACTCTTCTTCGATCTGTGCTAGTCATTCACTGATTCAATTTAAAATTGTACATCGTTACCATTTGACGAAGGAGAGATTGTCTAAAATATTCCCTAATGTTGATAGTCATTGTGATAGATGTAAAACTGAGACAGCTACACTAACACACGTTTTGCTCTTGTTCTATACTGGAACAGTTCTGGAAGTCAGTTTTTTCGACAATTTCTAAAGCACTTAAATTAATTTACAACCTAACAAATTAACTGCGCTTTTTGGAATAATTCCTCAAAATATCCGTGGTATCTCTTTGTCTGACCAACATGTTATTGCATTTGTTACATTGATAGCTAGGAGGGCCATTTTGTTGAAGTGGAAGGATACATTGGCTCCCACTTTGTCACAATGGTTCTCTCAAGTGATGCTATGTCTTAGTTTGGAGAAAATTAGAAGTTGAACCTTTGAACCTATGTTTGAATTTGAGAAAAGATGGGGTTCATTTGCTCGTTATTATCATTTGGGTTAAAATTCCTCCACGATCTAATTGTAAATTTTTGGTACATTTTTTTTCTTGTTGGCGATTTGATATTTATCTTTGGAAGCTTTTTGTATGAAGCATGGCTCTGGGGTTGAACACCTAATGGGTTTTTTTTTCTCACTTTCTCTTGCTTAGTAGGGTTTTCCCCCTCTTTTTTTAATCACCAAAAATTTTTCAATCTTTAAAATAATATTTTTTTTTTCTTGAGACATTGTAAGTGTTGCTTACTTCGATGTACTCTCGTTAATTTTGGATAATAATTAACCAATCGGCAGGAGGAGAAGATGGCGGCGCGCAGCGTGTGCGCAGCTCTCCGGTGAAAATGATATCGTATCTGTTAAATAGGGGCCGTGGACAATTCTGATTTGATGGAGAATGGATGTGAAAGCACAGAGGAACATCTGGAGAAATTTCTGAAACGCCCGTTCGCTGCTGTCGTTACTGTGTGGTCATGAATCTGTCGGAGAGTAGGCCTCAAAATCCCTGGCCTTGCCTACTTTTGGCGACCGAGAAGGAGGTCGACTCGTTCGGACAGAGATGGCGCTCAGTACTCAGTGTCGGAGAGCTGATCAGAGCTCGAAGTTTTCGGATGACTCAGAGTCTGATTGTGGTCAACATGGCAGGGAGAGTTTTTCTTCCTTCTCCCGTCTGCGTGAGATGCGAGACATTTGAGAAACGTTGAACTTTACTGTGCTCACGGACTTCTTCTTCAAGTTATGGTATTGTTACACTGTTTGTAACTATATGTTATAATTATGGGGTTTTGTCATTTTTTTCAGTCTTGGTTTGTCCTGTGTTTTGTGATATCACACCGGAGGAAATAATTTATCATTTCTTAATGCATGTGTACGGGGTCTTTCTTTTGTTACATTTAAAATGGCGATTTTGTTATGTTAATCTGTGGAATGCGGCTTTGTTGTGTTTTAACGCTGCAGAGAGTTTGCGCTAACAGTTTGTTTTACTTTAAATGAGATAACCAGGTTCTATTAGCCAATGGGTGGTTACGTATCGTTTTGTTTTCGGATGCCATGCTGTATGATATGACTGTGGACTGAGTTTTGGCGGGGAGTCGGAGGAGAGACGAGGAGGACGGCGGACGTGCGGAGAGGCTCCGGTCGATCACTTCGGGTGGTCCCGAGCCGTGGGTCGACGGAATTCGGGTGGTCGTCTGACGTCGAACTTGAGCTCCAATGGTAGCGCACGAAGAACTTGGACTTTGATGTTGGCGCCTTTTTTTTTCCCCATTACTTTCCTCTCTGTATCAAATGTATATTAATACCCTAGAATTAGTAATATCTATAAAGTGTATGTGTTAAAATTTACTGGGTGTGCTGGCTGATGATTGATGTTTGTGATTGATTCGGGCGACAATTGACCCTGAGGGGAGTGTTGAAGCAGGTGCTGGGCGGGATTTCCCCTAGACATTCACAAGCCAATATAACGGAACGTTACAAGTGGGGGCTACCGTCGGGGATTTGGATTTTTTTTTCGGGAAAGTTGTACTTGTTGTTGCGGTAAGTGGTGTGAAGATGGAGCGAGACTGATAAGGAGAAGACAGCCTTTATCTGTCCCCTGGGGTTTTTCCAGTTCGAACGAATGCCCCAAGGTATCTCGGGGGCCCCAGCCACCTTTCAGCGGCTCATGGAGCGGACAGTGGGGGACATGAACCTGCTGGAGGTATTGGTGTACCTGGACGACCTGATAGTGTTTGGATCTACGTTGGAGGAACATGAGGAGCGGCTGCTGAAGGTGCTGAGTCGGCTGAAAGAGGAAGGGTTAAAACTTTCCCTGGATAAATGCCAGTTCTGTAAGACGTCGGTCAGCTATGTCGGGCACATAATCTCGCGAAATGGAGTGGCCACCGATCCGGGTAAGATAGCCGCAGTCACCACCTGGCCGAGACCTCAGAAGGTGAGCGCCTTACGCTCGTTTTTGGGGTTTTGCGGATATTACCGGCGATTCGTGAAAGGATATGCGAAAATGAGTCATCCATTGAACCAGCTACTGTGTGGCTATCCACCTGTGGGGAGGAGGAGGAAGGGAGACTGAGGGTCGGAGGTAGGAGGATACTTGAACCCAGGGGAGCCTTTTGGATTGAGGTGAGATGCTCAATGTGAGGAGGCGTTCCAATCTCTAAAAAGGGCGCTGACACAGGCCCCAGTGTTGGCTTTTGCTGATCCCCGGAAGCCGTATGTTCTACACACTGATGCCAGTCACGACGGTCTGGGGGCTGTTCTGTACCAGGAACAGGGAAACGGATTGAGGCCAGTGGCGTTTGTCAGTCGGAGCTTGTCGCCATCTGAGAGAAACTATCCCACTCACAAGCTGGAGTTCTTGGCGTTGAAATGGACGGTGGTGGACAAGTTGAGTGACTACCTATACGGGGCCCAGTTTGAGGTGAGAACTGATAACAACCCATCACTTATATCCTGACCTCGGCGAAGCTGGACGCTACTGGGCACCGGTGGTTAGCAGCCTTGTCTGCCTATGAGTTCAGCCTGAAGTACCGCCCGGGGAGTCGGAACATCGATGCAGATGCCCTGTCTCGTCGGGCGCACGATGAGTCGGGCACGGCCGAGGAGTGGAAGAGTGTCCCTGCCCAGGGAGTAAAGGCCATGTGTCAAGTTGGGAGCAACGGGGAAGTAGGAGCACAGATGGGAACGGATCGAGCAGTAGATCAACTGGGGGCTGACGATGACGCGCTACCCACTGTTTACTGGTAATGTGACTGCTCTGAGGAACAGGCAGCTGCCGGAGTTGAGTCCCCAGGAAGTAAAGGCGGCTCAGCGTGATGACCCAAGCATTGGCACTATCTGGTACGCGGTTAGCCGGGGTGATATGGGGCAGGTGGAGAAGGCGAAACATGCCTCCGTTCCTCTACTACTGAAGGAGTGGCCCCGGTTGAAGCTGAAGAACCACGTCCTGTACCGAGTCACATCGCCTCCGGACCACCCCCGGCGCTGGCAGCTGGTCATGCCTGAGAAGTATCGAAAGGCTGTGCTTCAGGCTCTACATGATGATTCCGGGCACTTAGGGGTAGAGAAGACCTATGGATTAGTCAAGGACCAGTTTTACTGGCCCTGGATGAGGGGGGAGGTGGAAGAATACTAAATGACAATAAAAGAGGACTACGTGTCTTCATAATCATCATCATAATAATAAAAAGATTTGAAAAGAAAAAGAAAGGAATTTCTGAGCCAGTTAGTGTTTCTTAAGTGTGAAATTTCAACACTGATTTGAGGTCTCATTTGAAACCTCTCCTATTCCAATCTGGACAACCAAGTGAAACCCTGCTGGATTCCTTGCTTGCATAAGTCTAGGGAATACAGTCTCCGGTCCCGCCAAATCCATGAGATTGAGACTGCTCTCCCACCTCAAACCCCGGTTTGTGTGGATGTTGTGTAATTTGCTACTCTGTAACAAATTCTGTGCCAAGAAATAACAGACAGCACACTGCATACAAATGAGGAATTCTATTTAATGAATCTTAACTGAAGGGTAGCAAAGAAGAAAATACAAAAAAAAGGGCACATTATAATTAAACAGTCAAATATGCACAAGTTGGAGCTCAAGTCTTTCAAAGGCATACTCACTGATCCTCGGTCAACTGTGGACTCTTGCTCCATCAAAGCACAGTCCCCCACCAGGTCGAATCTTATGATCAGTTCTCTCCAGCGTCCTCTCTCTCCATTTCCCGCCACACAAAGGACGCAACTCACATTCCAAAGCACCCGTTATCTCTAACCATAACCCAAACACTGCTTCTACAGAAAAACCATTACGTTGGCAATGAAACCTTTCCCAGGGAGTTACAGAAGCATCCCCACTAATCCTCACGATCTGTGGGAGAGCCCTTAGCCATCTCACCACCACACTCAAGAGTTTTCACTAGCTTTATTCCACGTCTTCAAATGACTAATTCTATTGTCTGTTCAATTGGTGTTAAGATACATTGTGAGCAGCTGATGGCCACTTCTAAGAACAAGCTAACCCAAACAAGATTTCAAAATATCATGGTCAGCTCCAAATTTGAGAGGATTTCACAGCCTATGTCTGCTATTTTATTGCTTGAAGTTGGTTAGGGTGCATAGCACAATTTCACATCCCATGCTCTAAATTTGCTCCATCTAACACAAAACTTGGAGATGCATTCAGCAGCCTACCTTCTTGTTCTGCTTGAAAGGATTCCCAAATGTGTGGAGTCGTTTAGGTTGGTCTGGATCAATCTCCCGAAGAGGCAGGGGCATAAGTTTCAAGTATTCTTGATAGTTGCCCATTTGTGCCACAGGAATACTGTGCAGAAAATCTGAAATAAAGGTGGCACTAATTGCTACAGATTTGTATAGCAGTAACATTGCTACAATGCATGTCTGTAGTTTTAATTATTAACAAGTCATAGAATCATAGGAAAAGTACAGCACAGAAACAGGCCTTTTGGCCCATCTAGTCCATGCTGAAACATTTAAACTACCCAATATGATTGCTATATTGTATTGAAGATAATAAAATAATTCATATATTTTGTCTAAATTCATTCTCATGACATGAATGTTTAATTAGATCTGCAGCATTTTTTTTTAGATGAGGCACACTAAGTTATCGTTCCGCCAAATCATGCATCTCAATCTAGTGATTCTACAACCTACAGACTCACTTTCAAGGGCTCTTTACAACTCATGTTCTCAGTATTATTTTTATCTGCAGTTTGCCTTCTTTCCTATATTGATTGTTCATCAGTCTTGTCTGTTAATATATAGTTTTTCATGAAATTCTACCGTATTTCTTTTTTCCTCAAATGCCTGCAAGAAAATGAATCTCAGGTAGTATATGGTAACATAGTAGTGCAATCGCTTGAGTCGAGTAAGATGTTCTCCCAGGGAGTTGTCTATTGGTGGGTTTCCAGGTGGCTGTAGAAGCTGGTCCAGGATCCACATATTCTGGTACAGTGTGGGCAAGAGCAAGTGGTGGCTGTGGTTAGGTCTTTTGGTTGTTCAGTCTCTCCTTTCACAGCTGCCAGTTGTTCTCTGCGGCACAGCAGAGGTCATTCTCATGTAACACAGATCTATCTTGAACAGATTTCCTTCAGGTGTATCTATTGTGTGCAATGTCCTTGCAGCTTTTAGATGTAATGTTGGATTTCTTCAGGCTGATTTTGATGTTATCTTTGATACGTTTCCTTTACCACCAGAAGCTCTCTGACCTTTCTTCAACCGAGAGTAAAAGATCTGTTTGGGAAACTGCAAGTTAGGCATCTAGCCAGAGAGTAGTAAATCTGTGGAATGTTCTGCCACAGACTGCGGTGGTGGCCAAATCCATAGGTATATTTAAGGCAGAAGCTGATCGTTTCCTGATCGGTCAGGGCATCAAAGGATATGGTGAGAAGGCAGGTGTATGAGGTTGAGTAAGATCCAGGCTCAGTTATGATGGAATGGCAGACAGATTCAATGGGCTGAATGGCAAATTTTGCTCCTATGTCTTACGGTCTTATATAGATGACACGACCAATCCATCAAAGTTGGGACTGTAGTGGAGATGCTGTTCATGTTGGCCACCTTCAGTACGCTGGTACGCTGTCCTTCCAGCTGATCCTTAAAATCTTTCATTAGGATCTTTGGTGGCACTGTTTCAGGGCTTTCAGAAGCCAACTGTACATGGTCCATGATTCAGGTCCATACAGTAGTGAAGGGAGGACAACTGTTCTATAGATCAAAAGTTTTGTTTCAACCTGTACATTGCCACCTTCAAAGACTCTTTACCTTAATATTGCATAGGCACCACCAGCACAACTCAGGTGGTGGTTGATCTCTGAGCCAATGTCTGCTTTTGAGGAGTGACTGCTGCCAAGGTAGGGAAAGTGGTCTACATTTTCAAGGGTGATAGATGGTAATATGTTCAAAGTACATTTATTATCAAAGTATGTATGCAGTATACAACCCTGAGATTCTTCTTCCCATAGAAAGCCACGAAACAAAAAAACACCATGGAACCTGTTAAAAAAAAATCAAACACGCAACATGCAAAAAAAAAAAAAAAAAACAAATCATGCAAACAGCAAACATACGTATTTTGGTAATAAATTTACTTTGAATTTTAGGAATGAATTATTTCAGCTGTAGGGTTCAACGAATGTGCGGGGGGGGGGGGGTGCTCTCCCTGGAGCAGAGAAAGCTGAAAGAAACATGAAATGGTGGAAACACTCAGTAGGTCAGGCAGCAACTGTGGAGAGAGTAACTGAGCTAATGCTTCAGGTTGAAAACGTAGTCAGAACTTGGGAAGAGAGTAAACAAACTTAATATTAATGAGTATAATCAACTCAAGCTGCTAGCCCAAAATATTTCAAAGTTCATAGTAAAATTTATTATCAGAGTACTTACATGTTTCCACATACAACCCTGAGATTCTTTTTCTGCGGGCATACTTAGCATATCTACAGAACAGTAACTGTAAGCTGTAAACATCAGGAACTGTTAACTGTAAACAAACTGCAAATGCTGATATAAACAAATAGCAATAAATAACAAGCAAGAAATAACAATATAGCAGTCCTTAAATGAGAGTAGCTATCCCCTTTTGTTTAACAGCCTGATGGTCGAGGGGTAGTGACTGTCCTTGAACCTGGTTCGTCGTTCGCCCATTGTCGTCGTCAATGAAGATCTCAACACCATTAGTCACTTTGAGACTGGATGCGGTGTCCGAAGATGACTGGTCAGGCCGATTCGGGCATGAAATGTCCTGGCACATGTTGGGCAGACATGTGTGGACACTGCAGTTGTTGCGCTGGTGGCTCTGGACTTGCGCAGCTCGCACTTATGTTCTGCTTCAGCAATGTGCCTTGCTTCGTAAGCTTGACAGTCCTTGTGGATAAGGCCGTGCCAGGTAGGGCGGTTTTGTGCCAGCGTTTCTCAGGTGGTTGTGTCTATGTCAAGCACTTCAGGGAGGCCTTCAGTGTGTCTTTGTAACGTTTCTTCTGCCCTCCATGCAAGCGTCTTCCAGCAGAGAGTTCCCCAAAAAGGAGCTGCTTGGGTATGCGCTCGTCCGGCATGCGGATGACATGACCTGCCCACCGGGACTGTGCTCTCATCAGCAGTGAGTGGACTGATGGTAGACTTGCTCTAGAGAGAACTTCAGTGTCTGGTACTTAAAATTGCCATCTGATGCCTAATATTCTGCGAAGACAAGTCATGTGGAAATGGTTGAGCTGTCTTGCATGCTTTCGATACACAGTCCATGTTTCACAGGCATACAAGAGGGTAGCAAGTACCACGGCTCTGTAGACCTTCAGTTTTGTTGCTGTACAGATTCCTCGGTGTTCCCATACAGTGCAGCGCAGTCTACCGAAAGCAGAACTTGCCTTTGCTATTCTGCAGTTAACTTCTGTACCAATTGTCACTGCTAACTTATGTATCAATAGTCAGTGCTCGGGAGAGGGTGCTGCCAAGGTCAGTAAACTGGTCAACTGCCTGCAGTTTCTGTCCTTTGACTGTGATTTTCAGTTCTGTGTACGTGAACCTGGTGGTGCGAGACCCAAGGCACCTGTACCTTCTACCTGATGGTAGCAGTGAGAAAAGAGCATGGCCTGGTTGGTGACAATTTTTGATGACTGATGCTGCTTTTTTATGGCACCGTTTCATGTAGATGTGTTCAGTGGTGGGAGGGTTTTACCCGTGATGTACTAGGCTGAATCCACTATCTTTTGTAGGATTTTCCGCTCAAAGGCATTGGCATTCCAAAACCAGGCCTTAATGCAGCAGGATAGATTAATTTAAAAATATACATTAAAAAATCAGATAGTAAATATGGAGGAATTTAGTCGAAATGATTGCATCACAGAGTGGTTTTCAGGGAATTGCTCAGACACAAGTTGAGATGCACCATGTGTCCCAGATGGAGGGAGTACACAGTAACCAATGGAATAACACAGGACAGCAAATTTTTTCGTAAGTGTTGCTTCCTCAGAAATTCTTTTGTTTGTGATAAGACCATCAGACATAGGAGCAAAATTAGGCTATTCAGCCCATCAAGTCCCGTCCACCATTTCATCATGGCTGAGCCCGGATCTCATCCAACCCCATACACCTACCCTCTCACCAGACCCCTTAATGCCTCAACCAATCAGGAAACTATCAACTTCCACCTTAAATATACACACGGACTTGGCCTCCACTGCAGTCTGTGGCAGAATATTCCAGATTCACCACTCTTTGGCTAAAAAAACTCCTTTTTTCTGTTCTAAAAGGTCACCCCTCAATTTTGATGCTGTGCTGTCTAGTTCCGGATATGCCCACAATAGGAAACATCCCCTCCAAATCCACTTTATCGGACTTTCCAGGGGGACGCTCATGGAGTGAGCTGTATTTTGGCGTCGCTCCATACCCTTTATCTTTTTTACATATAACCACTCTTATTTACTTTACCTATACCTACACTAAACGATTTATACTACAAATATATCTTTGAACTTTGACTTTTACTTACTGAAAACACTTACCAAAGCACGAGAAGTTAAAAACGGAAAGGGCTCCGGCGGGAACGGAAAAAAAAGATGGTGATCCTGAAGCATCGAAGGAGGCTCCACTAACTGCTGAAGCAATGAAGAAACTTCTAGACTATACAGTTAATCGAAGACTTGCCGTAATTGAAGGTGTGGTGAAGACGACTCAAGATGATCTTAAATCGTTCAGACGTGACATCAATCAACAACAAATTAGAATCACGGAACTAGACGAAGATGGCTGCAAATGGGTTCGAAAACTTGAAGCTCTTGAAAAAAAAATTAACTGCGGTAACTCAGCAGTTGGAGCGTTATAAAGCTAAGACTATTGATCTTGAAAATCGTTCTCAACGACAGAATCTGCGAATAATCGTTTTTCCTGAAGATGTTGAGATGGGAGATCCTACTAAATACTTCTCTAAGTTGTTAGCGGATGTGTTTGGTCCAGATATATTGGAGGAACCCCCACTGTTAGACCGTGCACACCGTTCTTTACGTTTTAAACCGGCGAAACAGGCTAGACCAAGGCCAGTCATCATTCAGTTTCATTATGTTCATGATAAGGAACAGGTGATTCGAGCTGCTCGGCAGAAAGGCATGATTGAGTTTCAAAGTTTTAAATTTCTAAATGTTGAGGATTACAGCCAAGAAGTACTGAAAAAACAGATGGTTTTTAAACCACAGATGTCAGAATTTTATCATCAGGGCTATAAAATAGCGTTACTGTTCCCAGCCTGTCTGAGAATTGTTCTGCTGGACAACTCTCGTCATTTGTTCAAAAGTCCGACCAAAACTCAAAGTTTTCTCGACAATTTGTCTTCCTCTGTCCAGGACCAATTAATGCACTGTTTTTTTCCCCCATCCTTGATCTGTTTTTCATTTCCTTTCTTTTTTTAAAAAAAGTTAATATTTAGCTTATAAAATTAGAACTTTATATTCTGAGGGTTTGTGCCTTGATCTCGTAGCGTAGGTACGTTTTACATTCTTAAATGATCGTACGCTTTTTTCTAGTGATTTTGTATATCTCACTTTTAATATTTTTTTCTTTTTGAGAGTTATTTAGTTACAATTTTAATGCTTGTGTTCCTTTTTTTTGAATTGTTATTGGAGAAGTATTATATTTTAAGATGGTGGATTGCTTCCTCCTTCTTCCTAGGATTCTCTCTTTTTTCTCGCGTCACTTCCAATCATTTATATACGAAAAACTAATAATATGAACTGGCGCTTGGTCTTTTTTTTTTTGAAATATGAGTAAGAAGTAACTATTTTATGTTTGTAATTGCTTTTCCTTACCTTTATAGTAATTTTTTCTTCACTTTTTTGAATATGGATGGTGTTTCTTATGATAAACATATTTCTTTTGGGTTGCCTTCTGGAAAGATGGGGTTAGACTTAGCTGTAGATTTAGCATTGGCCACTTTCTGGCTTTTTTCCGATTTTTTGTGGGAGGAGGGTGACATTTTTGTTCTTATTTTTAATTTTCTTTTTCTTTTTAAACGGGCTGACCTAAAACTACCAAAATGTCCAAAATCTCGTAACTTCCGGTTCCTCTTTGGACCTTTTTCCCTCTTCTGGAGTCATGAGTTTGTACTCTGGTTAACTCTTTACATACCTTATGCTTGAGTTCAGTACGATGGATAAGATTATTAATTTGGTTTCTTGGAATACAAATGGTTTAAACCACCTGATTAAATGGAAGAAAATTTTTAAAGTATTCCATAGGATGAATGCTCACATTATCTTTGTACAAGAAACTCATGTCCGCAAAGAGGATAATCAGCGGTTTTTTAGGTTCTGGAAGGGCCAACAGCACCACTCAAATTCACAGGCCAAAGTAAAAGGCGTTTCTATTTTTATAGAACCATCAATTTCATTTCTGCACTATGAGACGGTTTCAGACCCGAATGGCAGATTTTTGTTGATTACTGGTTTGTTATTTAACAAAAAAGTTGTTATGCTTAATGTTTATGCCCCAAATATTGACTGTCCCGATTTTTTTAAGAACCTCTTAACATCGCTTCCTAATTTAAATGATTATATGTTGATTATGGATGGAGATTTCAACTGTTGTTTAAATCCTTTGATGGATAGATCCATGTCCAATCAAGTACTTCCGAATAAATCGGCTACTCTTATTAACTCTTTTATGACTGACTCTGGAATCTCAGAAATTTGGAGATTCTTCATCCAAATGAGAAAGAATTCTCATTTTTTTCACATGTATATCATCACTATTCAAGAACTGATTATTTTCTTATCGATTCTCGATTAATTCCACTTGTTACTGGTTGCAAATATGATTCCATTGCTGTTCCTGATCATGTGTCGTTGAAACTATCTATTAAGTCAAGGGATACATCTTCTAGTTCTAGACAATGGTAATTTAATACCACTTTGCTTCAAGTTTCGGAGTTTGTCAAGTTTATTGAGGAACAGGTTAATTTTTTCTTCACAACGAATTCTACAGAGGATATTTCCAGTGGGACACTATGGGATACTTTTAAAGCATATATTTGTGGACAAATTATTTCATATACTGCTGGATTAAAAAAGCGAACTAATAATGAAATACTTAAACTAGTTGACAAGATTAAAGAAATTGACAAGAAATATTCTATAGCCCCTAATCAGGAGCTTTACAAAGAGAGAGTTGAACTTCAAATGGAGCATAATCTATTACTATCATCTTCCACTGAAAGTCAATTAACCAAAACTAAGAGTCAATTCTATATACACGGTGATAAAATTGGGAAACTATTGGTTAATCAATTGAAATCGGCCTCAGTTAAGTGACAGATTGTTAAGATTCGTAAACAAGATGGCACTTTGATGGTTGACCATGACGAGATAAATAAATCCTTTCAAGAATTTTATACCTCCTTATATCAATCAGAATTTCCTGATGACTCCACTATACTGCATGAATTCTTAAAGAAATTGAATATTCCAAAATTATCATCTAGTGAACATTTAAAACTAGATGTACCTATTACGGTAGAGGAAATTAAAAATGCTATTCTTTTGATGAACTCAGGTAAAGCACCTGGCCCAGACGGATATACAGTAGAATTTTTTAAATTTTTCTCTACTACACTGACTCCTTGGTTATGTAGAATTTTTAGGGATGCAGTATCTATAGGTAAATTACCACAATCTTTTTATCGAGCTTCTATTTCTCTAATTCTAAAAAAGATAAGGATCCTACTGAATGTGCATCTTATAGGCCTATATCTTTGTTGAATGTGGATTCTAAGATTTCTTCTAAAATATTGGCAATGAGATTGGAGAATGTATTACCTCAAATTATTTCTGCTGATCAGACTGGATTTATTAAAAATTGTTACTCTTTTTTTAATATTAGAAGATTAATGAATATTGTTTATACTCCTTAACCCAGAATTCCAGAATTCATTGAACGCTGAGAAAGCCTCTGACAGAGTTGAATGGACATATTTATTTAATACCCTTGAGAAATTTAATTTTAGTCCGATATTTATATCTTGGATTAAATTGATATATCTTACTCCTTTGCCTTCGGTATTTACTAATAATCAAAGATCTCCCCTCTTTCATTTATTTCGTGGTACTAGGCAGGGTTGCCCTCTTAGTCCACTACTATTCGATATTGCCTTGGAACCGCTAGCTATTGCTATCCGTGACTCCCCTAATATATCTGGCATTACCCATGGAAATGAGACACATAAATTATCTTCCTTTCTTTTCAAATCTTTTTACTGTATATATAGGAAAAATAAGATGAGTACATCGAAGTAACAACACTTACAATGCCTGAAAAAAACCCATCATCTTAAAGATCGAAAACAAAATTTTGTGATAACAAAAAAAACCTACTAAGCAGAAAAGTGAGAAAAAAAAAGAGAACCCATAGGTGTACAACCCCGGAGCCATGTGTCATACAAAAAGCTTCTAAAAATAAACATCAAACCGCCAGCAAGAAAAGAAAATATACTAAAAAAGTTTACAATTAGATCGTGGAAAAATTATATCAATTAACTCAAATGATAATAACGAGCAAATGAGCCCCATCTTTTCTCAAAATCAAATACAGGTTCAAAGGTTCGACTTCTAATTTTCTCCAAACTAAGACACAGCATCACTTGGGAGAACCATTGTGACAAAGTGGGAGCTGATGTATCCTTCCACTTCAACAAAATGGCCCTCCTAGCTATCAATGTAACAAATGCAATAACATGTTGGTCAGACACAGAAGTACCATGAGTACTTTGAGGAACTATTCCAAAAAGCACAGTTAATTTATCAGGTTGTAAATTAATTTTAAGTGCTTTAGAACTTGTTGAGAAAACCGACTTCCAGTACTGTTCCAATATAGAACAAGAGCAAAACATACATGTCAGTGTAGCTATCTCAGTTTTACATCTATCACAATGACTATCAACATTAGGAAAGATTTTAGAAAGTCTCTCCTTTGTCAAATGATAACGATGTACAATTTTAAATTGAATCAATGAGTGGCTAGCACAAATCGAAGAAGAGTTAACCAACTTCAATACCCGCATCCAATCCTCCGTCATAAAAGTCAAATTAAGTTCCTTTTCCCAATCCTGTTTAATCTTAGACAAAGGACGCTTATCCCATTGTAATAATAAATTATAAATTCTTCCAATAGAACCCGTAATCAAAGGATTCATACTCATAATAGTATTTAACAGGTCAGCCTCCAATATGTAAGGGAAATTACTTAAATATTTTTGTAAAAAATGTCTAACTTGAAGGTTTTGCAGAAAGTGTGAGTATGAAAGAGAATATTTATCAATTAATTGTTCAAAGGACATCAATCTATCTTCTTTAAATAAATCCAAAGAAGAATTAATACCTTTATTTTTCCAAAGTAGAAAAATTGGATCACTCAAAGGCGGCTTAAAAAAGTACTTTCGGTAAATGAAACTACTAAGTTTAAATTTTTTTTAAGATTAAATAATTGCAGAACTGGAGCCAAATTTGTAAAGAATACTTAATCACAGGATATAGGTTTAAATTAACAACTTCACCTAATTGCATAGGTAAAGGAGCCCCCAATAACGAGGTTAAATAAAACTGTTTTACAACCTTTAGTTCCAGGTCTACCCAAATTGGCCGATCACTCTTATCAACCCAGTGTAACCAAAAAGACATATATTGCAGTTTAACAGCCCAATAATACATTCTAAAATTAGGCAAAGCAAGACCTCCATCCTTTTTCAATTTTTGTAAATGACATTTACTAATTCTTGGTCTTTTATTATTCCAAATAAAAGATAAAATAATAGAATCAATCCGATCAAAAAACTTCCTAGTCAAAAAAACAGGAATATTTTGAAATAATATAAAAATTTCAGTAGAATCATCATTTTAACTATATGAATACGACCAACAAGTGAAAATGTAAGTGGACTCCATCTACTAAATAAATACTTCATACAGTCTACTAAGGGAACAAAATTAGCTTTATAAAGATCCTTATATTTTTTTAGTAATTATAATACCTAAAGTATCTAAAAGAGTCTGAAACTTTAAAAGGAGTATTATCATATATAGAAACAGAATCATTTAAAGGAAAAAATTCACTTTTACTAAAATTAATTTTATATCCTGAAAAACCTCCAAATTCATTAAATAATTTTAGCAGGGCAGGAATGGATTCGTCAGGGTTAGATATATAAACCAATAAATTATCAGCATAAAGAGAGACATTATGCATGGTCTCATTCACAAAGATCCCATGGATATTTTTAGCCTCACGAAGAGCAATAGCAAGGGGTTCTAATATTAAATTAAACAACAAAGGACTTAATGGACAGCCTTGCCTTGTCCCCCTGACACATAAATTATCACTATATGCAGATGATTTACTATTATATATTTCTAACCCAGGGAAATCTATTCCGGCAGTATTAACTCTACTTGCTCAGTTTAGTAGTTTTTCTGGTTATAAATTGAATCTAGGTAAGAGTGAACTTTTTCCATTAAATATTCAAGTTTCCATTTACAGATGTTCTCCATTCAGAGTGATTATTGACTATTCTACTTATTTGGGAGTTAAAATTACTAAGAGACATAGGGATTTATTCAAGTTCAACCTTTTACCATTAATTAGTCAGGTTAAACAACTGATTACTAAGTGGTCCCCACTGTCTCTATCACTGATTGGTCAAATTAATGCTATTAAAATGATTATTTTACCTAAATTCTTATATTTATTTCAAATGATACCAATTTTTATTCCTAAATCCTTTTTTGATACTATTGATTCTAAAATTTCCTCTTATATATGGCAGAACAAAAATCCCAGATTAAGTTAGAAATATTTACAGAAGTCCAAAAAAGATAATGGTTTAGCGCTGCCTAATCTAAGAATCTATTATTGGGCAATTAATATTCGATATTTAATATTTTGGACACAAGATTGGAATATAATTCCAAGCCCACACTGGGTAAACCTTGAAGGCTACTTTGTATAAGGGTTCTCTTTGGCTTTTCATTTTAGGAACTTCATTTCCTTTTGTACTATCTAAATTGAATAAACAAATGGTTAATCCAATAATTAAACATACATTACGAATATGGTTTCAATTTTGTAAATTTTTTGGCTTGAACAAATTTATATTATCAAGCCCTATTATATCTAGTTTTGTTTTTCAACCTTCAGTTATGGACCAAGCATTTCTGATATAGAAAATGAAAGGTATAACATGTTTTCGTGACTTATTTCTAGATAACTGTTTCACGTCTTTTGAACGGTTATCTAGCACAGGGGTCCCCAACCTTTTTTGCACTGTGTACCAGTTTAATATTGACAATATTCTTGTGGATCGGCCAACTGGGTGCCGGGGGGGGGGGGGGGGTAGGGTTGCCAACGCACAAGAGTAGCAGTCAAATACATTGAGCTCACCCCGAGAAAGACTACAATTACTATGAAGCCTTGCGCGGGCACCAGTGCGCATGCATGATTTTTTTCTACAGATCGTTTTTGGCGATTCTGTATTCTGTTCGGGGGGCGGGGGGGTTGTTAATCACGACCGGAATAGGTGATAAGTGGCTAATACACTCAATTTCGTTTATAAAAGGGTTTATCTAACGAATTTAATATTAAACACACAGCGCATATTTCCCTCGCATGAATATAGTGATGTCAATTATAAGTCACTTATAAGTCAATAGCATCATAACATTTTAACTAATGTTTGGATATTAAACACACAGCACATATTTTTCCCGTATGAACACATAAAATCATTGCAACACACCAATATCGCTGAATCAGTGGGAGCACTGGGCTTGTTTCCCTGCAACACAACGGTCCCATCGAGGGGTGATGGGAGACAACGATACTCCAAGGGAGTTCCTTATGTCCAGTCTATTCTGCAATTTAGTTTTTGTTACATTCATTGCAGAAAACCCCACTTTGCAGAGATATGTTGGAAATGGAAGCAACGTTTTCAGTGCTTTTGTGGCTATCTCAGGATATTTAGCCTTAACTTTGATCCAGAATGCCGGCAGAGATGTTATGTCAAACATACTTTTGAGCCCGCCGTCATCTGCAAGCTTGAGGAGTTGATCTCCTTCCCGCGCTGACATGGATGACGCATGCGTAATGACCTCGCATGCGTTCAAATTCAACAGTGCGTGACAGGGAATGAGGAAAGGTGCAGCTGACTCATATCATCTCCTCGCGGCCCGGTACCGGTCACAGGCCTGGTTGTTGGGGACCGCTGCTCTACGAAATTTGATTTGCCTAGATCCCATCTTTTTTTAAAGATATTTACAAATAAGAAATTTTTTAAATACCATGTTGCCTACCTTCCCGACTTCATACCCTACTGATATCATCGATAAAATTTTAGGTTTAAATCCTCTTCAGAAGGGATTAATAGCATCTATCTATGATATAATTATGAAATTACAGACAGGTATATCTGATAAAATTAAAAATGAATGGGAAAGGGAACTTCAACTTTGCCTACCGATAGAGAAATGGGATAAAATTTTTCAATTAGTCAGTACTTCTTTTATATGTGCTAAACATACATTAATACAAACTAAAGTAGTGCATAGGGCCCATATGTCTAAAGATAAATTAGCCCATTTTTATTTCCATATAAACCCTATTTGTGACAGATGTCACTCTGAGGTGGCTTCTTTAACTCATATGTTTTGGTCCTGTCCTCTTTTGGAAAAATATTGGAAAGATATTTTTGATATTATCTCAACAGTTCTGTGTTTTGATTTACAACCCCATCCTATTACAGCAATTTTTGGATTGCCAATGGTAGAACATAGATTTTTATCTTCTTCAGCCTGTTGGATGATTGCATTTGTTACTTTAATGGCCAGAAGGTCCATTTTATTGAACTGGAAGGAGACCAATCCTCCTACTACATTCCAATGGTTTTCCCAAACTATATTATGTCTAAATTAAGAAAAAATTAGAAGTGATATTTTTGATCCTTCAGTTAAATTTGAAGAGACTTGGAAACCATTTATTCAACGTTTTTATATGATGTAATTTGACCTTTCCAAATCCTTCTTATTAACTTATTCAGCCATTCCGAATTTATATTGATATGTGGAACTAGGGGGCCGTGCATCAATCCGGATTTGATGGGGACAGCCGTGAGAAGCGCAGAGGAACATCTGGTGAAACTTCTGAAATGCCTGCTTCGCTGCCGCTGCTATTGTGCAATCGAGAATCTCTGGAGACGGAGGCCCCAAATCCTCGGCTTTGCGTATCGCCTGTTGCCGGGGCCGGGATCGAAATGCTCGGCAGAGATGGTGCTCAGTGCATTGGTGTCGGGGAGCTGGTCGGAGGCTCGGGTTTTTCGGACGGACTCGGACTGTGGTCGGGTGCTTCCAGGATGCTGCATCGGCAAGTTGGTGGCGCTGGGAAGTTTACCGTCTGCGTGAGATGACGGAACTTTCGAGTGACTCAGACTTTTACCGTGCTATGGTCTGTTCTTATCAAATTACGGTATTGCTTTGCACTGTTGTAACTATATGTTATAATTATGTGGTTTTTGTTAGTTTTTAAGTTGGTTTGTCATGTGTTTTCGTGATATTCCGGAAAAACATTTTTATCATTTCTTAATGCATGCATTACTAAAGGACAATAAAAGGGGACTGCGTGTCCTCATAATCATAATAAAAATATATGAATAGAGGAGCAGAGTTGACGACATTATTGAACGTGTTCGATTTAAGATAATGGTCTAGCCTTGTTTTGTTCCGTTTGCTTGTTTGGGTTTAGTATTTAGTTCTTTTCTTTTGTTTCTTTTTGGGGTTTTTCTTTGTACTTTTTCCTTTTTATTTCTTTTTTCTCTATGATTAATTACATCATGAGTTTGGAAGTCTATTATACCTGTGTTATCTGAAATCTTTTCTGTACATGCTCATTAACAATAAGATTATTCCAATCTCTCTGTATCAACATTGTTATTTTGTTTATAACTTTGGAAAATTAATAAAAAGATCTACAAAGAAAGAACAAATCCACTTTATCTAGTCTTTCGATAGGTTTCAATTAGATGTGGAATTAAAATGTGTGGCCACTGGGAGATCCTGCTTTCTCTGGCGGACAGAGCGTAGATGTTCAGCAAAGTGGTCTCCCAGTCTGCGTCGGGTCTCGCCAATATATAAAAGCCCACATCTGGAGCACCGGACGCAGTACATCACCCCAGTCGACTCACAGGTGAAGTGTTGCCTTTACCTGGAAGGACTGTCAATATATAAAAGGCCACATTGGGAGCACCGGACCCAATATATAAAGGGCCACATCGGGAGCACCAGACCCAATATATAAAAGGCCACAATCCTGGTGAGGCAACACTTCACCTGTGAGTCGACTGGGGTGATATACTGCGTCCGGTGCTCCCGATGTGGCCTTTTATATATTGGCGAGACCCGATGCAGACTGGGAAACCGCTTTGCTGAACATCTACGCTCTGTCCGCCAGAGAAAGCAGGATCTCCCAGTGGCCACACATTTTAATTCCACATCCCATTCCCATTCTGACATGTCTATCCACGGCCTCCTCTACTGTAAAGATGAAGCCACACTCAGGTTGGAGGAACAACACCTCCAACCTGATGGCATGAACATCGACTTCTCTAACTTCCGCTAAGGCCCCACCTCCCCCTCGTACCCCATCTGTTACTTATTTTTATGCACACATTCTTTCTCTCAGTCTCCTTTTTCTCCCTCTGTACCTCTGAATATACCCCTTGCCTATCCTCTGGGTCCGCCCCCCCCACCCCCCGTCTTTCTTCCCGGACCTCCTGGTCCATGATCCTCTCGTATCCCTTTTTACTAATCACCTGTCCAGCTCTTGGCTCTATCCCTTCCCCTCCTGTCTTCTCCTATCATTTTGGATCTCGCCCTCCCCCTCCAACTTTCAAATCCCTTACTCACTCTTCCTTCAGTTAGTCCTGACGAAGGGTCTCGGCCTGAAACGTCGACTGCACCTCTTCCTACAGATGCTGCCTGGCCTGCTGCGTTCACCAGAAACTTTGATGTGTGTAGCATACAGAGTAGAGCAGTGGGCTAAGCACAAACCCCTGAGGTGCACCAGTGTTGATCGTCAGCAAGGAGGAGATGTTATCACCAATCCGCAGAGATTGTGGTCTTCCGGTTAGGAAGTCGAGGATCCAATTGCAGAGGGAGGTACACAGCCCAGGTTCTGCAACTTCTCAATCAGGATTGTGGGAATGATGGTATTAAATGCTGAGTTGTAGTAGATGAACAGCATCCTGACATAGGTGTTTGTGTTGTCCAGGTGGTCTAAAGCCATGTGAAGAACCACTGAGATTGCATCTGTCATTGACCTATTGTGGCGAAAGGCAAACTGCAATGGGTTCAGGTCCTTACTGAGGCAGATGTTCAGTCTAGGCATGATCAACCTCTTGTACCCAGTTGCCCTTATACCATTTCTCCATGACCGCAATGTCCTGGTGAAACCTTTCAGCATGCTTGTCACTGACACCGCCAAGATTGCAGTAAAAAGTCTAAATAGCAATACAGAAAGTAAACCTTTAGTGACATGTTGCACTTCATGGTTTTTTATGCTTGAAGCATGTTGTCAACCAGCTGCACGTAGTTTGGTGCTCTGTAGTTGCTGAAAAAATTTTCAACAACATCCTTGAATGCCTTCCATGTGATTTTTTCCAGTCCCACTGGAAGTTCTTTGAGTTGCCTTTCAGTGATGACCCGTTTGATTTGTGGACCAACAAAAATGCCTTCCTTAATCTTGGCATCAGCTTTTCTGGAAAACATGTGACTCAAATATCTAAATCCTGAACAGAATTTTTTGTGCCTGCTAACAGCAGATTGTTAGTCCTTCAGTCTTGAACTCAGTAATTCTGGTTTTGTCTTTGACAAACCCATCTCTGAACAATCATTTAGTTCACATTGAGTTATCAGATAAGACTCACTCGACATAAAGGGTTCAAAATCTGTACTGGTATCAGTGTTGTTTTCCATTCCTGGCTTGTGCATCATGGCACCTTTGTCTGCCTCCACTAGACTCCACGTCTCTGGTGGCTTCAGTATCATCATGTGGCACAGGTCTCATGGCTGAAGCGAGATTGGGGTAGTCAATGGATTTCTTGTTTTTAGCAGAGGAACCACACAGTGGTCAGACAGAAGTAGCGGTCTGTCACATGATCCTTCTGTTCTCGCCATATCGGGACAGTGAACAGCACTGACTTCCAAGTGCCTCTGACCTAAGCTCTCAGATTGACAGTGCATCTTGCGTAACAACTATGAGGAGCCCAGGCTTTATCTTGGTCATCAATTTTACACCCAAAGTAAAGATCATAGGCTTTTTTAATAAGCGGCGTCATGTTCTGTCTTTGCGATTTAAGCGTACATTGTGCGCGTTTTAATTGACTTGAAATAACAAATACAGTATAGGCAATTTCAAAAAAATGATGGTGATGGGGCAGCCCCAAATCCACAAGATACACCCAAAAGTATTCAGGAAGCAATATCTTTGTTGTCCAGTAATTCCTCTTCATACGGATTGCATTTTAACTATTATTAAATAACAGGTCTGGTTCTTAATGACATTCATACAAACACAGGATTTATTTTAGTTTTAGGTTATTTTATTAACTGATTTTAAATTTACTAGCTAGAGGTGGGATTTAAATGTTAGACTGGATTACTAGGAACACCTGAGATGTTGAAGGAACTCAATGGTCAAACAGTATCTACAGTTGAAGTCAGAAGTTTACATACACCTTAGCCAAATACATTTAAACTCAGTTTTTCACAATTCCTGACATTTAATCCTAGAAAACATTCCCTGTCTTAGGTCAGTTAGGATCACAACTTTATTTTAAGAATGGGAAATGTCAGAATAATAGTAGAGAGAATGATTTATTTCAGCTTTTATTTCCTTCATCATATTCCCAGGGGGTTAGAAGTTTACATACACTTTGTTAGTTTTTGGTAGCATTGCCTTTAAATTGTTTAACTTGGGTCAAACATTTTGGATAGTCTTCCACAAGCTTCTCACAATAAATTGAGAGCAGAGTCCATTGCCAAGAAGGCCCACCAGCGCCTTTACTTCCTGAGAAAGTTAAAGAAATTTGGCCTGTCCCCTAAAACCCTCACTAATTTTTATAGACGCACCATAGAAAGCATTCTTCTAGGGTGCATCACAACCTGGTATGGAAGTTGTCCTGTCCAAGACCGGAAAAAGCTGCAGAAGATTGTGAACACAGCCCAGCACATCACACAAACTAATCTTCCGTCCTTGGACTCACTTTACACCGCACGCTGTCAGAGCAGTGCTGCCAGGATAATCAAGGACATGACCTACCCAGACAACACAGTTTTCGTCCCTCTTCCCTCCGGGAGAAGGCTCAGGAGCTTGAAGACTCATTCGGCCAGATTTGGGAACAGCTTCTTTCCAACTGTGATAAGACTGCTGAATGGATCCTGACCCGGATCTGGACCATACCCTCCAAATATCCGGACCTGTCTCTTGGTTTTTTTTTGCACTACCTTACTTTCCCTTTTCTATTTTCTATTTATGATTTATAATTTAAATTTTTATTATATTTACTATCGATTTGTACTCCAGGGAGCACAAAACGTAGAATCAAATATCACTGTGATGATTGTACGCTCTAGTATCAATTGTTTGGCAACAATAAAGTAATTTTGTTCTATTCCTCCAGACAGATCTGGTGTAACTGAATCAGGTTTGCAGTCCTCCTTGTTCACACACACTTTTTCAGTTCTGCGCACAAATTTTCTATCTGATTGAGGTCAGGGCTTTGTGACGGCCACTCCAATACCTTGACTTTGTTGCCCTTAAGCAATTTTGCCACAATTTTGGAGGTATGCTTGGGGTCATTGTCCATTTGGGAGACCCATTTGCTACCCAGCTTTAACTTCCTGACTGATGTCTTGAGATGTTGCTTCAATATATCCACATAATTTTCCTTCCTCATGATGCCATCTATTTGGTGAAGTGCACCAGTCCCTCCTGCAGCAAAGCACCCCCACAGCATGATGCTGCCACCCCCATGCATCACGGTTGGGATGGTGTTCTTCGGCTTGCAAGCCTCACACTTTTTCCTCCAAACATAACGAAGGTCATTATGGCCAAACAGTTCAATTTTTGTTTCATCGGACCAGAGGACATTTCTCCAAAAAGTAAGATCTTTGTCCCCATGTGCACTTGCAAACTGTAGTCTGGCTTTTTTTATGGTAGTTTTGGAGCAGTGGCTTCTTCCTTGCTGAGCAGCCTTTCAGGTTATGTCGATATAGGACTCATTTTACTGTGGATATAGATATTTGTCTACCTATTTCCTCCAGCATCTTCACAAGGTCCTTTGCTGTTGTTCTGGGATTGATTTGCACTTTTCGCACCAAAGTACGTTCATCTCCAGGAGACAGAATGCGTCTCCTTCCTGAGCGGTATGATGGCTGCATGGTCCCATGGTGTTCATACCTGCATACTATTGTTTGTACAGATGAACAAGGTACCTTCAGGCATTTGGGAATTGCTCCCAAAGATGAACCAGACTTGTGAAGGTCCACAATTTTTTTTCCTGAGGTCTTGGCTGATTTCTTTTGATTTTGTTTGTAAACTTCTGACCCACTGGAATTGTGACATAGTTAATTAAAAGTGAAATAATCTGTCTGTAAACAATTGTTGGAAAAATTACTCGTGTCATGCACAAAGTAGATGTCCTCAATATCTTGCCAAAACTATAGTTTGCTAATATGAAATCTGTGGAGTGGTTAAACAATGAGCTTTAATGACTTCAACATCAGTGTATGTAAACTTCCGACTTCAACTGTACGTAGGAAAATGGATGTTTCAACTTGGCTCAAGATCCTTCATCTGAACTGAAAGAAGGAATTGGGGAGCGAGGAGGTGGCTAATATAAGAATGGAGAAAGGAGCAAGAGTAAGAGCTTTCACCAGCTGATCAGTACAGCTGTGACAACCTTCCTGTTGTTCTTTCTCTGCTTGGTGGGACAGGCACCACTGTTCTCCACTTCTGTCTCTTTCCATCACCTGTAGTCTTCAACTTCTCAAGATCCCGAGTCTACAGGTTTTCCCTACATTTGACGCCATTTTTGCATCTCCAACGTCGTAGCTTACAATGGCCCCTCTGTATTCAGCAAGATGTAAAAGGAGTTTGCCTGCATTATTTAGGACTATCTCAGTAATTTTCCTTACCTTCATCTTGCCCTTGAATCAATTTCTGTGTAGTTTTCAGTAGATTTGATCTCATTCTAGTTAGCTGATCCAACAGGTTCCAGCGAGAAATGTCATAGGCATTCCTATAACTCTGAGGTTTAACATCCTGTGTTTGAAGACAAGGCCACTTTTAAGTGAATTTCTTGCGAAGATTTTCCAAAAAAACATTTATCAAAATATTTCATAGGTCAACAAACCTTCTGCTCCAGCACAAGAAGCTAATTTTATTTCCATGGACATTACAAAATGGAAGCATCATTTACCTTGTTTAGGATTGCTATCTGAAAGCCACCAAATTCCTTCATGCTCATCTCCAAAGGTCGGAGAGGTGCTTCCCCTGTGATTCCTTGCAGAAGTTGCTTAAAATCTTTGCGATAAGCCAGAGACAGTACACTAGATTGGTTCTTAACCTTGATTCCCAGCTGCTGAGGAGTCTTTTTCCCAACAGATGCAACGATACGATCTGACTCGATTTTGGCCTGAAACACACATCAACTCTTATCATGGCAAACAAATATTTCAAATCTGAAAATGCTAGACCATACTTATACATCGTTCAGATCACGGGTTCCCAGCCTTTATGCCATGGACCAATACCAAGACCAAAGGTCCAACTGCTGGTGAATCAGAATCGTGACAAAAACTACACCAAGACAAAAAGAACACTCCAAACAACTCACCAAAAGCTAATTGAAAAACACAAGTCAGGAGATGGATACAAGAAAATTTCCAAGTCACTGAATATCCCTTGCAGTACAGTTAAGCCAATAATCAAGAAATAGAAAGAATATAGCACAGCTGGAAATCTGTCTAGAGCAGGCCGTACTCAAAACTGTGACCATGCAAGAAGGGGACTAGTAAGGGAGGCCACCAAGAGACCTATGAAAGCTCTGGAGGAGTTACAAGCTTCAGTGGCTGAGATGGGAGAGTGGCAAAGAGAAAGCCACTGTTGAAAAAACTTACATGAAATCTCGGTTAGTTTGCCAGATGCATGTGGGAACTTTGAAGTCAGAGCTGGAAGGTGGTTCTATGGTCTGATGAAACCAAAATTGAGTTTTTTGGCCATCAGACTAAATGCTATGTTTGGCGTAAGCCAAGCATCATACACCATCTCAACTGTGGCATCATGCTGTGGGGATGCTTCTGGAAGGCTTGAGAAGGTAAAGGGCAAAATGAATGCAGCAAAATACAGGGAAATCCTGGAGGAAAACAGGATGCAATCTTCAAGAGAGCTGGGACTTGGGAGAAGAATTATTTTCCAGCAAGACAATGACACCCAAGCATAAAGCCAAAGCTACACAAGAATGGCTTAAAAACAACATGATTAATGGCCTGGAGTGGACAAGTCAGAGTCCAGACCTCAATCCAATTGACAATTTGAGGCAGGCCTGGAAAAAGGCTGTTAATTCAGGATCAACATGCAATCTGACAGAGCTTGAGCAATTTTGTAAATGTAACGCCTTGGGAAAGGTTTCACTGCTAATGTAATGGTTTCTCTGCAGCAGTGTTTGGGTTATGACTAGAGATAACAGGGGCTTTAGAATGTGCGGCGTCCAATAAGGGGAGAGGTTTTCTTTCTTCTGTGCCTGAGAGTGGGGGATTTGCAGGCTTTTATTCGGTGGAGACCAGAACAGACAGGTCGTAGACTGCAGGACTGAGTGAACGTGGAATGGGGTTGGGAGTCAACGACACCTGGGGGAAATTGATGGAGAACGAACTGCTAGGAAAGTCGTGAGCTCCAACGTGCACATTAGACAGTTTTATTAAAATGGGCCCTTTTCCTTTTGTTTTCTTTACTAACTCTCTAGTCAAATTAAGAATTATAAAGCTATATCGTTTAATTGCATATGGTGTACTGTTTGTTATTTCATAGAACATATTACAGTACAGCATAGTACAGGCCCTTTGGCCCACAATGTTGTGCCGACCCTCAAACCCTGCCTCCCATATAACCCCACACCTCAAATTCCTCCATATACCTGTCCAGCAGTCTCTTAAATTTCACTAGTGTATCTGCCTCCACCACTGACTCAGGCAGTGCATTCCACGCACCAACCACTCTCTGAGTAAAAAACATTCCTCTAATATCCTCCTTGAACTTCCCACTTCTTACCTTAAAGCCATGTCCTCTTGTATTAAGCAGTAGTGCCCTGGGGAACAGGCACTGGCTGTCCACACTATCTATTCCTCTTAATATCTTGTATACCTCTATCATGTCTCCACTCATCCTCCTTCTCTCCAGAGAGTAAAGCCCTAGCTCCCTTAATCTCTGATCATAATCCACACTCTCTAAACCAGGCAGCATCCTGGTAAATCTACTCTGTACCCTTTCCAATGCTTCCACATCCTTCCTATAGTGAGGTGACCAGAACTGGACACAGTACTCCAAGTGTGGCCTAACCAGAGTTTTATAGAGCTGCATCATTACCCCGCGACTCTTAAACTCTATTCCTCGACTTATGAAAGCTAACACTCTATAAGCCTTCTTAACTACCCTATCTACCTGTGAGGCAACTTTCAGGGATCTGTGGATATGTACTCCCAGATCCCTCTGCTCCTCCACACTTCCAAGTGTCCTGCCATTTACCTTGTACTCTGCCTTGGAGTCTATCCTTCCAAAGTGTACCACCTCACACTCCTCCGGGTTGAACTCCATCTGCCACTTCTCAGCCCACTTCTGCATCTTATCAATGTCTCTCTGCAACCTTCGACAATCCTCTACACTATCCACAACACCATCGACCTTTGTGTCGTCTGCAAACTTGCCAACCCACCCTTCTACCCCCACAGGTTGTTAATAAAAATCACGAAAAGTAGAGGTCCCAGAACAGATCCTTGTGGGACACCACTAGTCACAACCCTCCAATCCGAATGTACTCCCTCCACTACGACCCTCTGCTTTCTGCAGGCAAGCCAATTCTGAATCCACCTGGCCAAACTTCCATGGATCCCATGCCTTCTGACTTTCTGAATAAGCCTACCGTGTGGAACTTGTCAAATGCCTTACTAAAATCCATGTAGATCACATCCACTGCACTACCCTCATCTATATGCCTGGTCACCTCCTCAAAGAACTCTATCAGGCTTGTTAGACACGATCTGCCCTTCACAAAGCCATGCTGACTGTCCCTAATCAGACCATGATTCTCTAAATGCCCACAGATCCTATCTCTAAGAATCTTTTCCAACAGCTTTCCCACCACAGACGTAAGGCTCACTGGTCTATAATTACCCGGACTATCTCTACTATCTTTTTTAAACAAGGGGACAACATTCGCCTCCCTCCAATCCTCCGGTACCATTCCTGTGGACAACGAGGACATAAAGATCCTAGCCAGAGGATCAGCAACCTCTTCCCTCTCCTCGTGAAGCAGCCTGGGGAATATTCTGTGGTACCGATTTGTAACAGGGGAAAACATTATGCAACATCCACACAAACGAGATTTCACAAGTTTGGCGGGCTGGAGAGTGTCTTTCCCTAGACTAACACAGCCCACTGAACCTGGAGGTTACATAAAGAATGGGAAAAATTGCAGTGTCCAGATGTCCAAAGTCTATCCACACAGACTCAAGGCTTTAACTGCTACCAAAGGTGCATCTACTAAATACTGATTTGAAGTGGGTGAGTAAGTATACAATTATTTTGTGTTTAATAATAGTAATAAATTTAGACCAACTTATAGAAATTTGTTTTCACTTTGACACGAATCTTTTCTGTTGATCAGTGTCAAAAAGCCAAATTAAATCCACTGTGATTCAATGTTGTAAAATAATAAAACATGAAAACTTCCAAAGAGGGGTGAACACTTTTTATAGGCACTGCATATAGTCACTGGGGTGATGGTTTAGAATTGCTATCTGCAAGCCAGCAAATTCCTTCCTGCCCATCTCCAAAGCAGTATTCAAAAACAGTATTCCGATCTGTTACCAGACTTGTATCCTTCCAGTATTATACAGTTCATGTTGTACCATGCTGTTTTCCCCATCACTGCCTCCACCAACACCTCGCTACCCTTCCCTCCTCTGCAGTCATTTCCTGTACAGAAATAACCATTATCATTCCGTGCCTTACGGAGTCATGTTTTGCAATGCCCTGCAGGCAGCCTGTCCCATACCAAATACTGAGAGGAAGCATTTACCTGCTGGCTAAGTTTCTTGAGGTAAGAAATTACACTGTAACTCAGTCCACAATCCAGGCTGCTATCGCTGATTAAGTTGGGAACCCCCATCATCCGCAGTGCCTTCTTCAGTGGCTGCAACCATAAACAAATATCAGACATCAGAAGACAGGACAACAACTTAAATATATCAACTATATTATATTGTTAATTATCACAAAATAAAGTTTTTGAATTCCTTGGGTACTTAGGACAATTGTGCAAGACAGTGACTTTGCAGAGGCAGGAGGCTGCAGTGAAAGGTTGTGGTAGCATACCCCATTTACTAGTGGATTTCTATGGCCAGTTGCAGTCAATAAGGAGATGATTACATTTGAACATATCTTAACCCTCATCTGCCTATATTTTCAAATAGTTATACTGTGTACAGTCTGATATTGAGTATGGAAACCACACTGCAGCTGCACTGGGAGCAATGTGTGCAATTCTGGTCACCACATTACAGAAGAATGGGAAGGATACAGAAGATGCTGTCTGGAATAGAGGGCATGAGGTATATGGAGAAACTGGACGGAACTGTCGGATTGTTTCCTCTGGATCATTGGAGGCTGAGGGAAGATCGGATAGAGGTTTGTAAAATTATGAGAGGCAGAGATAGGGTAGACAGATAGGGAAAAAATGTCAAATATTAAACACGAGTTCAAGTTCAAAGTAAATTATCAAAGTACATGTATATCATCATATACAACCCTGAGATTCACTGTCGTGCAGGCATGTTCAATAAATCCAATAAACATAATAGAATCAACGAAAACCTGCACCAACTGGGCTTTTAACCAATGTGTAAAAGACAAACTGCGCAACTAAAAAAAGAAAAAAGAAATAGTAATAATAAATATACAGGCAATAAATATCGAGAACATGAGATGACAGATCCTTGAAAGTCAGTCCATAGGTTGTGGAAACACTTCAATGATGGGGCAAGTGAAGTTATCCCCCCTGGTGCAAGAGCCTGATGATTGAGGGGTAACAACTGTTCCTGAACCTGGTGGTGTGAATCCTGTACCTCCTTCCTGATGGCAGCAAAGACCTTGGCCTGGGTGGTTGTGGTCCATGATGCTGGATGCTGCTTTCTGTGACAACGGTCCATGCATATGTGCTCAGTGGTGGGGAGAGTTTTACCTGTGATAGACTGGGCATTATCCACTACTTTTTGTAGGATTTCCTTTCAAAGACATTGGTATTTTCATAACAGGCTCGGCCACACATCTAGAAGCTTGTCCAAGTTTCAAATGCCATGCCAAATGTTGACAAATCTCTAGGGAAGTAGAGGTACTGCCATACTTTCTTTGTAATTGCACTTATGGACAGGTCCTCTGAAATGAAAACACTGAGGAATTTAAAGTTGCTGACCATCTCCACATCTGATGCCCCAATTAGGACTGGCTCATGGACCTCCAGCTTCCTCCTCCTGAAGTCAAATCAGCTCCTTGGTCTTGCTGACATTGAGTAAGAGGTTGTCACTGCACCACTCAACCAGATCTTCAATCTCCCTCCTATATGCTGATTCCTCACCACCTTCGATTCAGCCTACAACAGTGGTATCATCACCAAACTTAAAGATGGCAGTGAAGTTGTGTTTAGCCACACAGTAATAAAGTTAAAGTGGGTAGAGCAGGGGGATAAGCATACAGCCTCGTGGTGCACCTGTGTTGATGGGAGATTGTGGAGACATTGTTGCTAATCTGAACTGACTGGGGTCTTTAAGTGAGAAACTTAAGGATCCAATTGCACAAAGGTTATTGCATCTTAAATCAGTTTAGCAGTTGTACTGTGAACGGTCAAGCCTTGAGGAGCGATGTGGAACAGAGGATCCTAGGGGTACAAGAGAAAAATTCACTCTAAACACAAGTAGACAGGATGGTAAAGCAGATGTTTGGCACGCTGACCTTCAGCAGCCTGGCAGTGAGTTGAGGACTGTGGATGTTATGTTGCAACATCTTTGGTGAGACTGCATTTAAGAGTATTGTGTTCAGTTTTGGCTACACTATTACATTAAATATATTACACTGGAAAGAGTGCAAAGATGATTTAAGAGGATGCTGCCAGGACTCGAGGACCCAACTTATGCGAAAGAAGTTGTGCAGTCTAGGACTTTAATCTTTGGAACGTAGGAGATTGAGTGGTGATCTTATAGAGGTGTATACGATCATGAGAGATAGGGATAGTGTCTAGATAAAGATCTATCACACAGATAAAGCTGGAGGACACAGGTCTGTCACACAGATGAAGCAAGATGTCACAAGTTTATCACACAGATAAACCTAGAGGTCACAGATTTAAGTTGAGAGGACACAGGTCCATCACATAGATAAAGCTAGAGGACAAAAGTCTATCACACTGATAAAGCTACAGGACAAATTTCTATCACACATAAACTTAGAGGTCATGGGTTTAAGTTGAGAGTCACAGGCCCATCACACAGATAAAGCTAGAGAACAAAGGTCTATCACACGTAAACCTAAAGGTCATGGGTTTAAGTTGAGAGGACACAAGTCTATCACATAGATAAAGCTGGAGGGCACAGGTTTATCACACAGATAAAACTAGAGGATAAGTACATGGATTGGAGGGGTCGAGTGGGATATGGACCAAATGTAGGCAAAAGACTAGCTTGGTGGGCACTATAGTTGGAACATAGGGCTTATTTCCATGCTGTAGTGCCTAATGACTCACTTTGAGCAACTCATGCTTAACTGCGCTTTCCCTTTTTCCCAATCTATCAGAATTAATATCACCAGCATGTGTCTTGAAATTTGTTATCTTTACAGTAGCAGTACAATCAATACATGACAACATAGAGAAAAAAGGTAAATAAGTAAATCATTAAAGTATATATTTATACATTAAATAGTTAAATTAAAAATACTACTGTCCATTTAGGAATCGGATGACAGAGGGGAAGAAGTTGTTCCTGAATCACTAAGTGTGTGCCTCCTTCCTGGTGGTAACAATGAGAAGAATTACTTTACCGTCAATGCCCTGGGTGACTGGGGTCATTAATAATGGACGCTGCCTTTCTGATTCACTGCTCCAGGAAGATGTCTTGGATATTATGGAGGCAAGTACCCAAGATGGAGGTGACTAATTTTACAACTTTCTGTAGCTTCCTTCAATCCAGTGCAGTAGCCCCTCCATACCAGACTATGATGCATAATGCTCTCCATGGTATATCTGTAGAAGTTTGAATGTTTTAGGTAACTAACCAAATCTCTTGCCTTTTTTTAAAATATATAGCTGCATCAATATGTTAGGACCAGGTTAGATTCTGAGAGATATCAACATCCAGGAAGTTGAAATTACTCACACTCTTCACCTCTGATCCCTCAGAGGATTGGTTCATGTTCCCTCGTCTTACCCTTCCTTAAGTCCACAATCAGCTCTTCGGTCTGACTGATGTTGAGTGCAAAGTTGTTACTGTAACACCACTCAAATAGCTGGTATATCTTGGTCCTGTATGTCCACTCCTCTTCATCTGAGATTCTGCCAACAATGGTTGTATCATCAGCGAATTTATAGATAGGATTTGAGTTATATGTAGCCACAGTCATGGGTATAGAGAGAGTAGAGCACAGACACCTGAAGTCAGCCAGTATTGATGGTCAGCGAGGAGGAGATATTACCAATTTGTACAGGTTGTGGTCTTCCGGTTAGGAAGTCGAGTATCCAATTGCAGAGGGAGATACAGAGGCCCAGGTTCTGTAGCTTGTCGATCAGGACTGTTGGAGTGACTATGTTAAATGCTGAGCTATAGTCAACAAACAGCATTCTGTCATAGGTGTTTATATTGTCCAGGTGATCCAAGGCTATGTGAAGAGCCATTGAGATTGCGTCTGCGGTAGACTATTGTGGCAATAGGGAAGTTGCAATCAGTCCAGGTCCTTGCTGAGGCAGGAGTTCATTTTAGCCATGACCAACCTCTCAAAGCATTTCATCGCCACAGAGTGAGTGCTACTGGACGATAGTCATTAAGGCAGTTCACACTACTCTTCTTGGGCACTGAAATAATTGTTGCCCTTTTGAAGCAGGTGGAAACTTCCTACTGTAGCAGTGAGAGGTTGAAAATGTCCTTGAATGCTCCCGCCAGTTGGTCAGAGCTTTACCAGGTACTCATGGGGGCCTGTCATCTTGTAAGGATTTATCCTCCTTAAAGACAGCTTGACATCAGCCTCCGAGGCAGAGATCACAGGGTCGGGTGCAGCAGAGATCTTCACAGCTGTAGTTATATTCTCCTTTAAAGCAGGTATAGAAGGTGTTGAGCTCATCTGGTAGTGAAGCATCACTGCCATTCATACTATTGGGTTTCACTTTGTAGGAAGTAATAACCTGCAAACCCTGCCAGAGTTGACATGCAATTGATGTCACCTTCAACCTCGCTCGGAATTGTTTCTTCACCCTTGATATAGTCCTCCGCAAGTCATACTTGGTTTTCTTGTACAGACAAAGGTCACAAGACTTGAATGCCACAGATCTAGCCCTCAGCAGACAATGAACCTCCTGGTTCATCTATGGCTTTTGGTTTGGGAATGTACAGCAAGCTTTCATAGGTACACACTCAGCCACACAGGTTTTAACGAAGTTGGTAATAGTTGCGGCATACTCATCCAGATTCAAAGATGAATCCCTGAATACAGTCCAGTCCACCATAGAAACAAAGAAAACATATGGCACAATACAGGCCCACGGCCCACAAAGCTCTGCCGAACACGTCCCTACCTTAGAACTTCCTAGGTTTTACCCATAGCCTTCTATTATTCTAAGCTCCAGGTAGCCATCCGGGAGTCTCTTAAAAGACCCTATCATTTCCGCCTCCACCACTGTTGCTGGCAGCCCATTCCACACACTTACCACTCTTTGTATAAAAAACTTACCTCTGACATCTCCTCTGTACCTACTTCCAAGCACCTTAAAACTATGCCCTCTCGTGCTAGCCATTTCAGCCCTGGAGAAAACCCTCTGACTATCCACACAATCAATGCCTCACGTTATCTTGCACACCTCTGTCAGGTCACCTCTCATCCTCCATCGCTCCAAGGAGAAAAGGCCAAGTTCACTCAACCTATTCTCTTAAGGCATGCTCCCCAATCCAGGCAACATCCTTGTAAATCTCCTCTGCAGCCTTTCTATAGTTTCCACATCCTTCCTGTTGTTGTATGCTGGGGCAGCAGGCTGAGGGTGGCAGACACCAACAGAATCAACAAACTTATTCAAAAGGCCAGTGATGTTGTGGGGATGGAACTGGACTCTCTCACGGCGGTGTCTGAAAAGAGGATGCAGTCTAAGTTGCATGCCATCTTGGTCAATGTCTCCCATCCACTACATAATGTACTGGATGGGCACAGGAGTGCATTCAGCCAGAAACTCATTCCTCCAAGATGCAGCACAGAGCGTCATAGGAAGTCATTCCTGCCTGTGGCCATCAAACTTTACAATTCCTCCCTTGGAGGATCAGACAGCCTTGTGCTGATAGGCTGGTCCTGGACTTATTTCATAATTTACCGGCATAATTTACAGATTACTATTTAACTATTTATGGTTCTATTACTATTTATTATTTATGGTGCAACTGTAATGAAAATCAATTTCCCCCTGGGATCAATAAAGTATGACTATGACTATGACTGTAGTGAGGTGACCAGAATTCAGCACAGTACTCCAAGTGGGGTCTGACCAAGGTCCTATATAGCTGCCACATTACCTCTCGGCTCTTAGACTCAATCCCACGGTTCCTGAAGGGAAATGCACCATATGCCTTCTTAACCACAGAGTCAACCTGCGTAGCAGTTTTGAGTGTCCTATGGACTCAGACTCCAAGATCCCTCCGACCCTCCACACTGCCAAGAGTCTTACCATTAATACTATATTCTGCCATCATATTTGACCTACCAAAATGAACCACCTCACACTTATCTGGGTTGAACTCCATCTGCCACTTCTCAGCCCAGTTTTGCATCCTCTCAATATCCTGTTGGAACACCCAACCTTTGTGTCATCAGCAAATTTACTAACCCATCCCTCCACTTCCTCATCCAGGTCACTTATGAAAATCACAAAGAGTAGGGGTCCCAGAACAGATCCCTGAGGCACACCACTGGTCCATAAGACCATAAAACCATAAGACAAAGGAGCAGAAGTTGGCCATTTGTCCCATCGAGTCAGCTCCGCCATTTTATCCTGAGCTGATCCATTCTCCCATTTAGTCCTACTTCCCCACCTTCTCACCAGAACCTTTGATGCCCTGGCTACTCAGATACCTATCAATCCCTACCTTAAATACACCCAATGACTTGGCCTCCACTGCTGCCCGTGGCAACAAATTCCACAGATTCACCACCCTCTGGCTAAAAAATTTTCTTCACATTACTGCTCTGAATGGGCGCCCTTCAATCCTTAAGTCATGCCCTCTCGTACTAGATTCCCCCATCATGGGAAACAACTTTGCCACATCCACTCTGTCTATGCCTTTCAAAATTCGATATGTTTCTATGAGGTCCCCCCTCATTCTTCTAAACTCCAAGGAATACAGTCCAAGAGCGGACAAACGTTCCTCATATGTTAACCCTCTCATTCCCAGAATCATTCTAGTGAATCTTCTCTGTACCCTCTCCAACATCAGCACATCCTTTCTTAAATAAGGGGCCCAAAACTGCCCACAGTACACCAAGTGAGGTCTTACCAGCGCCTTATAAAGCCTCACCATCGCCTTATAAAGTCTCACCATCACATCCCCACTCCTATACTCTATTCCTCAAGAAATGAATACCAACATTGCATTCGCCTTCTTCAACACCAACTCAATCTGGAGGTTAACCTTAAGGGTATCCTGCACGAGAACTCCCAAGTCCCATTGCATCTCAGAACTTTGAATTCTCTCCCCATTTAAATAATAGTCTGCCCGTTTATTTCTTCTGCGAAAGTGCATAACCATACACTTTCTAACATTGTATTTCATTTGCCACTTCTTTGCCCATTCTCCCAATCTATCCAAGTCTCTCTGTAGACTCTCTGTTTCCTCAGCACTATCGGCCCCTCCACCTATCTTTGTATCATCAGCAAACTTAGCCACAAAGCCATCTATTCCATAATCCAAATCGTTGATGTACAACGTAAAAAGAAGCGGCCCCAACACGGACCCCTGTGGAACACCACTGGTAACCGGCAGCCAACCAGAATAGGATCCCTTAATTCCCACTCTCTGTTTCCTGCCAATCTGCCAACGCTCTATCCTTGTATGTAACTTTCCCGTAATTCCATGGGCTCTTATCTCGTTAAGTAGCCTCATGTGTGGCACTTCTTGCCCCTTTCTTAAATAGTGGAGTGACATTTGCAATCTTCCAGTCCTCCGGAACCATGCCAGAATCTATCGACTTTTGAAAGATCATTGCTAATGCCTCAGCAATCTCCACAGCTACTTCCTTCAGAACACGAGGGTGCATTCCATCCGGTCCAGGAGATTTATCTACCTTTAGACTATTCACCTTCCTGAGTACTTTCTCTGTCGTAATTGTGACTGCGCACACTACTCTTCCCTGCCACGCTTGAGTGTCCGGTATACTGCTGATGTCTTCCTCAGTGAATTCTGATGCAAAATACTCGTTCAGATCCTCCGCCATCTCCTTATCTCCCATTACAATTTCTCCAGCATCATTTTCTATCGGTCCTATATCTACTCTCACCTGTTTTTTACTCTTTATATACTTGAGAAAGCTTTTAGTATCCTCTTTGATATTATTTGCTGGCTTCCTTTCATAGTTCACCTTTTCCCTCTTAATGACCTTCTTAGTTTCCTTTTGTAAGCTTTTAAAAACTTCCCAATCCTCTGTCTTCCCACTAATTTTTGCTTCCTTGTATGCCCTCTCCTTTGCTTTAACTTTGGCTTTGACTTCTCGTCAGCCACGTTTGCCTCCTTTTTCCATTCGAAAATTTCTTCTTTTTTGGAATATATCTGTCTTGCACCTTCCTCACTTCTTGAATAAATTCCAGCCACTGCTGCTCTGCTGTCTTTCCCGCCAGTGTCCCTTTCCAGTCAACTTTGGCCAGTTCCTCTCTCATGCCACTATAATTTCCTTTACTCCACTGAAATACCGACACATCGGATTTCAGCTTCTCTTTTTCAAATCTCACAGTGAACTCAATCATGATATGATCACGGCCTCCTAAGGGTTCCTTCACCTCAATCTCTCTAATCACCTCCAGTTCATTACACAATACCCAATCCAGTACAGCCGATCCCCTAGTGGGCTCAACAACAAGCTGTTCTAAAAAGACATCTCGCAGACATTCTACAAATTCTCTCTCTTGAGATCCAGTGCTGACCTGATTTTCCCAATCCACTCGCATGCTAAAATCCCCCACAATTATCATAATACTGCCCTTCTGACAAGCCTTTTCTATTTCCTGTTGTAATTTGTAGTCCACAGCACTGCAGCTGTTTGGACGCCTGTATATAACTGCCATCAGGGTCCTTTTACCCCTGTAATTTCTTAGCTCAACCCATAAAGATTCTGCACCTTCCGATCCTATGTCACCCCTTTCTAATAATTTGATATCATTTCTTACCAATAAAGCCACACCTCCCCCTCTGCCTACCTGCCTATCCTTCCGATACACCATGTATCCTTGGACGTTCAGCTCCCAGAGACATGCATCCTTTAGCCATGTCTCAGTGATGGCCACGATATCATACCTGCCAATCTGTAGCTGTACGACAAGGTCATCCACCTTATTGCTTATGCTGCATGCATTTAAGTATAACACCTTAAGACCAGTATTTGGTACTTTACGCTTTGATTTCACTGCAACTTTATTGCACTGGAACTCATCCCAATGGCTACAAATTTGCCCCATCACCTGCCTGTCTTTCCTGACATCTTTACTGCTCACTATCTTAGATTTATTTCTGTTTTCCCCTTCCTCCGCTCTAGCATTCCGGTTCCCATTCCCCTGCCAAATTAGTTTAAACCCTCCCTAACAGCTCTATTAAACCTTCCCGCCAGGATATTGGTCCCCTTCGGGTTCAGGTGTAACCCATCCATTTTGAACAGGTCATACTTCCCCCAGAAGAGATCCCAATGATCGAAGAATCTGAAGCCCTGCCCCCTGCACCAGTCTCTCAGCCACGCATTCATCTGCCTGATCCTACTATCCTTGCCCTCGCTAGCACGTGGCACAGGTAGCAATCCTGAGATTACTACCCTGGAGGTCCTGCTTCTCAGCTTCCTTCCTAACTCCCGGAATCTCTCTTCAGGACCTCCTCCCTTCTCCTATCTATGTCATTGGTACCAACATGTACCAAGACAACTGGCTGCTCGCCCTCTCCCTTCAGAATATTCTGAACCTAATCCGAGACATCCTGCACCCTGGCACCTGGGAGGCAACACACCATGCATGTAGTCACCAGCCTCCATGCAGAATATGACCTGTCTACAACCACTCTTTGCCTTCTGTGGGCAAGCCAGTTCTGGATCCACAAAGCAATGTCCCCTTGGATCCCATGCCTCCTTACTTTCTCAATAAGCCTTGCGTGGTGTACCTTATCAAATGCCTTGCTGAAATCCATATACACTACTTCTACAGTTCTACCTTCATCAATGTGTTTAGTCACATCCTCAAGAAATTCAATCAGGCTCGTAAGGCACGACCTGCCTTTCACAAAGCCATGCTGACTATTCCTAATCATATTATGCCTCTCCAAATGTTCATAACTCCTGCTTCTGAAGGACCCCACGCACCCCTCATATAAGCTCTTCTCCCTCCTGTCACCTAGAAAAAGGCACCGAAGCATTCGGGATCTCACGACTAGATTATGTAACAGTTTCTTCCCCCAGGCCATCAGACTCCTCAATACCCACAGCCTGGCTTGACACCAACCTACTATACCCTCTACTGTGCCTTCTGTCTTGTTTATTATTTATTGTAGTGCCTGCACTGTTTTGTGCACTTTATGCAGTCCTGGATAGGTCTCTAGTCTAGTGTAGTTTTTGTGTTTTTTCTTACACAGTTCAGTGTAGTTTTTGTATCATTTCATGTAGCACCATGGTCCTGGAAAATGTTGTCTCATTTTCACTATGTTCTGTACCAGCAGTTGTGGTTGAAATGACAATGAAAGTGACTTGACTTGACTTGATCTTCTCCATCAACTTACCAACCACTGAAGTAAGACTCACTGGTTTATAATTTCCTGGGCTATCTCTATGTCCTCTCTTGAATAAGGGAACAACATCAGCAACCCTCCAATCCTCCGGAACCTCTCCCGTCCTCATTGATGATGCAAAGATCATTGCCAGAGGCTCAGCAATCTCCTCCCTCGCTTCCCACAGCAGCCCGGGGTACATCCCGTCCAGACCTGGTGACATATCCAACTTGATGCTTTCCAAAAGCTCCAGCACACCCCCTTTCTTAATATCTACATTCTCAAGCTTTTCAATCCACTGCAAGTCATCCCTACAATTACCAAGATCCTTTTCTGTAGTGAATACTGAAGCAAATTATTCATTAAGTACCTCTGCTATTTTCTCTGGTTCCATACACGCTTTTCCACTGTCACACACCAGATTGTCCTATTCTGTCACGTCTTAGCCTCTTGCTCTTCACATACCTGTAGAATGCCTTGGAGTTTTCTTTAATCCTGTCCGTCAATGCCTTTTCATGGCCCCTTCTGGCTCTCCTCATTTCATTCTTAAGCTCCTTCCTGCTAGCCTTATAATCTTCTAGATTCCTATCATTAACTTGGTTTTTGAACCTTTCGTAAGCTCTTCTTGATTAGATTTTCTTGACACCAATTCAAAGAAGTCTTGTAAGTGCTCCTGTGCTTCCCTTATCCATTCCTTCTTGGTCCTCGCTGCTCAGTCTCTGCATATACTCGGAGTAAAAGCACAGCCAGGTGATCAGACTTTGAAGTGTGGGATGGAATAGCACGGTAAGCACTCTTGATGGGGGAGTAACAGTGGTTACTCCCCCATCAAGAGTGGGGGAGTTTTCTGGTACCACAAGTGATTTGTTGATGATAATTATTTAGTGACTTTTTCAGGCTGGCCTGGGTAAAATCCCCCAAAATGATGGTGAAGATTTTAGGCTGTGCTGATCACATTGCTCAGATCATCTAGATACCGGCCTGAAGCAGAGACGGAAGCGGAGTTAAGATGGTGCTAAACAGCAACTACTTTGTTAGCATCTTTGGAAACTTCTCTATTCCCATCTTTAATATCTTTATTTTTCCCTTCCAGAGTTCTTTTAAAGAACCTGACCTGTAGTTATACATTGACTTTGGTTCTTTGCAGGAATGGGACTTGTTCTCGGGGTTTCAGGACCAACCGATGTTCAGCACACCAAGGGTTAGGCCTGAGAGGCAGCCTTGTGTTTGGAAGCCTAAGATCTCGGGGCTCTGGATACGGGCGGATCGAGGGTCGATGTCACGGCAGGAGACTCATGTGTCATCAGAAAGGTCGAAAAATCTTTTGCTGTGGCCCCGAAGACCTGAGGTCTTTGCGATCTTCGGGCACAGAGCTCACAAGAAGCCAAGGAAAGGACTTCTTAACATCATAAACCAGCAGGTTGTTGCTATGTCTCCCGCTTGCTGTGAAAATGGGAGGACACTTCCCTCTCTCTTATGAGGGACAGAGAGAACATTTGGATTGCCAAATGCCAGATGAATTGCGATAGTCTTTGGGGTAACTGCAAGGTCTGTGTCTTTGCTATCGTTTCGCTCACGTTTGTGCTTAGTAGCGGGTGAGCATTTTGTTTTGCTGGTGGGGGGGGTTGTTTGCCGCCACGTACACGTGGGAGGGGAAGCTTGGGTGGGGGACTTTGAGGTGCTCACGTTTAACTGTCATTCATTCTTGGGGTACTTCTGTGTTTTCGTGGAAGTTTTGCAAAGAAAAAGCATTGCAGCATGTATATTGTATACATTTCTCTGACAATAAATTGAACCTTTGAGGTGGAATGTACACCGCTACCAAAGTCTCCCCCACGGCAGGTAAATTGGCTGGCACTTAATTCCAAGTCTGGTGGGACATCACTGACACATTAGTACACCATGAGATGTTGATCGTGAGGCACACACTTCCACCTCTGCTTTTGAGACTCGACAGTCCAATCCTGACAGTGTATAGTGAACCTATCAATCTGAATCACCAAGGCTGGTACTTATAGAGGCTTATAGAATAGTACAGCACAGTACAGGCCCTTCGGCCCACAATGTTGTGCCGACCCTCAAACCCTGCCTCCCATATAACCCCCCGACCTTAAATTCCTTCATATACCTGTCCAGTAGTCTCTTAAATTTCACTAGTATATCTGCATCCACCACTGACTCAGGCAGTGCATTCCACGCACCAACCACTCTATGAGTAAAAAATATTCCTCTAATATCCCCCTTGAACTTCCCACCCCTTACCTTAAAGCCATGTCCTCTTGTATTGAGCAGTGGTGCCCTGGGGAAGAGGCGCTGGCTACCCACTCTATCTATTCCTCTTAATATCTTGTATACCTCTATCATGTCTCCTCTCATCCTCCTTCTCTCCAAAGAGTAAAGCCCCAGCTCCCTTAATCTCTGATCATAATCCATACTCTCTAAACCAGGCAGCATCCTGGTAAATCTCCTCTGTACCCTTTCCAATGCTTCCACATCTTTCCCACAGAGAGGCGACCAGAACTGGACAGAGTACTCCAAATGTGGCCTAATCAGAGTTTTATACAGCTGCATCATTACCCCATGACTCTTAAACTCTATTCCTCGACTTATGAAAGCTAACACTCTATAAGCTTTCTTAACTACCCTATCTACCTGTGAGGCAACTTTCAGGGATCTGTGGACATGTACTCCGAGATCTCTCTGCTCCTCCACACTACCAAGTATCCTGCCATTTACTTTGTACTCTGCCTTGGAGTCTGTCCTTCCAAAGTGTACCACTTCACACTTCTCTGGGTTGAACTCCATCTGCCACTTCTCAGCCCACTTCTGCATCCTATCAATGTCTCTCTGCAATCTCCGACAATCCTCTACACTATCTACAACACCACCAACCTTCGTGTCATCTGCAAACTTGCCAACCCACCCTTCCACCCCCACATCCAGGTCATTAATAAAAATCACGAAAAGTAGAGGTCCCAGAACCGATCCTTGTGGGACACCACTAGTCACAACCCTCCAATCCGAATGTACTCCCTCCACCATGACCCTCTGTCTTCTGCAGGCAAGCTAATTCTGAATCCACATGGCCAAACTTCCATGGATCTCATGCCTTCTGACTTTCTGAATAAGCCTACAGTGTGGAATCTTGTCAAATGCCTTACTAAAATCCATATAGATCACATCCACTGCACTACCCTCATCTATATGCCTGGTCACCTCCTCAAAGAACTCTATCAGGCTTGTCAGACACGATCTGCCCTTCACAAAGCCATGCTGACCGTCTCTGATCAGACCACGATTCTCTAAATGCCCAGAGATCCTATCTCTAAGAATCTTTTCCAGCAGCTTTCCCACCACAGACGTAATGCTCACTGGTCTGTAATTACCCAGACTATCCCTACTACCTTTTCTGAACAAGGGGACAACATTCGCCTCCCTCCAATCCTCTGGTACCATTCCCGTAGACAACGAGAACATAAAGATCCTAGCCAGAGGCTCAGCAATCTCTTCCCTCACCTCATGGAGCAGCCTGTGGAATATTCCGTCAGGCCCTGGGAACTTATCCATCCTAATGTATTTTAACAACTCCAACACCTCCTCTCCCTTAATATCAACATGATCCAGAACATCAACCTCACTCATATTGTCCTCACCGTCATCAAGTTCCCTTCCATTGGTGAATACCGAAGAGAAGTATTCATTGAGGACCTCGCTCACTTCCACCGCCTCCAGGCGCATCTTCCCACCTTTATCTCTAATCGGTCCTACCTTCACTCCTGTCATCCTCTTGTTCTTCACATAATTGAAGAATGCCTTGGGGTTTTCCTTTACTCTACTCGCCAAGGCCTTCTCATGCCCCCTTCTTGCTCTTCTCAGCCCCTTCTTAAACTCCTTTCTTGCTTCCCTATATCCCTCAATGGACCCCTCTGATCCTTGCTTCCTAATCCTCCTGTATGCTGCCTTCTTCCACCTGACTAGATTCTCCACCTCACTTGTCACCCATGGTTCCTTCACCCTACCATTCTTTATCTTCCTCACCGGGACAAATTTATCCCTAACATCCTGTAGGAGATCCCTAAGCATCGACCACATGTCCATAGTACATTTCCCTGCAAAAACATCATCCCAATTCACACCCATAAGTTCTAGCCTTATAGCCTCATAATTTGCCCCTCCCCAATTAAAAATTTTCCTGTCCTCTCTGATTCTATCCTTTTAAATGATAATGCTAAAGGCCAGGAAGTAGAGGTCACTGTCCCCCAGATGCTCACCCACTGAGAGATCTGTGACCTGACCCGGTTCATTACCTAGTACTAGATCTAGTATGGCATTCCCCCTACTCGGCCTGTCATCCATCCTGGACACACTTAACAAACTCTACCCCATCTAAACCCTTGGAACTAATCAGGTGCCAATCAATATTAGGGAAGTTAAAGTCACCCATGATAACAACCCTGTTATTTTTGCACCTTTCCAAAATCTGCCTCTCAATCTGCTCCTCTGTATCTCTGCTGCCACCAGGGGGCCTATAGAATACCCCCAATAGAGTAACTGCTCCCTTCCTGTTCCTGACTCCCACCCATACTGACTCAAAAGAGCTTCTTGCTACATTACCCACCCTTTCTGCAGCTGTAATAGTATCCCTGGTACAGAGAAGGTTAAACAGAATTCTGTGAAGCAGAGGACGCAGTGGTCCTCATGTCTCTCTGATACAATACCCTAGCTCTGAGATTGCCAATTTTATTTATCAGAGATTGTTTGCCAGCAATATAGCCTGTACTGGGAGTCGAAAACCTAGTTTTTTTTTAAACGTACTTAGCCCAGACAGGCAGCCACATTTCCTTCAAGGAGTCCAACAAGAAGACCTGCCACAATCGGCATTATTTCCATCGGTTTTAAGCAGAGATAGATTGTTCAATTGCATTAAAACATCTATTAACTGTAAAGACCTTGGAAACAATTGCGATTCTCAGTAGTAGCAGGCTGAAGGGGAATATGCAATCCTATCCATCTAGCTTCACCACGAGTCCGCCTCAAGATGTCACTAAAGTGAATCACCACTCACAATAATGACATTTCCCCCTAAGAACCACCCCTATCTGTTCAAATACCTGTTTAAATGCCTCTTAGATCTGCTTCCACCACCTCCCCTGGCACCTACTACACTGTCAAAAACCACTTACTGTGTAGATCTCTGTTAAACTTTCACCCTCTCACCTTAATGCTCTGCTCTCTATATTTAACTTTTCTACCCTGCGTAAAGAATTCATTTACTGTCCATACCTCTCAATTTTATATACTTCTTTTAGGTGGCTCTGCAGCCTCCAACACTGCAGAGGAAAAAAAAAGTCCAGCAGTCCTTATTGCTAATACTCTAATCCAGGCAACATACTGATGACATAAGAGAATCTGGAAGGAACACAAACAAGTGAAGGAATGCAGCATCGGTGGAAGGAAATGGACAGCCAACGTTCTGGGTCAAAAACCTTTGTCTAGATTGAAAGATTGGGAGGACGTAGACAATATAAAGAGTGAAGGGAAGGAAAGGGGCATTTACCGCAAAGGGCAAGGAAAAGAGATTCAGCAGTGATAGGAGGGCCTCTTTCTTTACCCGGAGAGGGGCAAGTATTTGGAATACATTGTCTGAGAGTGGTTGAAGCTGGGTCGCAAACAGCATTTAGGATGTGTCTTAATGATCACTTGAATAGCTTAGGCATGGAACGCTATGGACCAAATACTGGATGATGGGATAGAAGATCACACACTGGTCAGCACAGATACGCTGGAATAGAAGAACACCACTGGTCAGCAAGGACACGTTGGAATAGAAGAATGTCACTGGTCAGCATGAACACAATGGGAAAGAAGAACACCCACTGGTCTACATGGACATGTTGGGATAGAGCAGCCACTAGTCAACTGGGACACATTGGGATAAAAGAGAGCCACTGATCAGCCTGGACACATTGTGATAGCAGAACACTCACTGGTCAGCATGGACGCGTTGGGGATAGAAGGACACCCACTGGTCGGGATAGAAGGACACCCACTGGTCGGGATGGACACATTTGAATAGAATGGGTTAGAAGAGAGCCAATTGTCAGCATGGACACCCTTGGGATAGAAGGATGCCCAATGGTCACCACGGACACAGTGGGATAGTATATCACGCACTGATCAGCATGGACACATTGGGATACAACACCCACTGGTCAGCATGGACACACCGGGATAGAAGAACGCTACTGGTCAACAAGGACACGCTGGGACAGAGCTCCACTGGTCAACATGGACATGTTGGTATAGATCAGCCATTAGTCAACTTGAACATGGTGGGACAGAAGAACATCACCGATCTGCATGGACACGTTGGGGTAAAAGACAACCCACTGGTCAGCGTGGACACATTAGGATAGAAGAACACCCGTGGTCAGCGTGGACACATTAGGATAGAACACCTGTGGTCAGCGTGGAAACGTTAGAATAAAACACCCATGGTCAGCGTGGAAACGTTAGGACAGAACACCCGCAGTCAGCATGGACACGTTAGGATAGAACACCCGTGGTCATCGTGGAAACATTAGGATAGTAAAACACCCACTGACTAACTTGGACATGTTGGGGTAGAAGAGCACCACTGGTCAGCACTGGAATATACATTTCTCATTTGCCATCTCTAGGACAGGTAAACAGACAAAAGCTGACGTGTTTTCAGCATTTACAACATACCAACAGGTAGTATGGAGGCATAATCTTCAAGTAATTATCAAAGGTTTGACGCCACTTCAGGTTTGGTTTTAGTTTGTGCACTTTGAGCAGATCATCTGTAACGCAAATTAATCCGGTCTGTAAACCAAAATAGCTTAGAACATAACAGTACACAACCAAATGATCCCCATATCAACACATCTAAATGATTTTAATTAAAAACATACACTGTTAAAATTGCATATATTATTTGGCCGTACCAGAAAACACAGAAAATAGGAACATGTCACCATCCTCCACTCGAGTCCCTTGTTGGTGCACTCTCCGAGTGACCCTTATCTCTTCACTATCAAGAAAAATATATTTAATGTGCATCATTTTCTGCAGTAGAAAATTTCACAAGCTCAGTGCCCTTAGCATAAAGAAACCTCTCTTGATCTCAATTCTAAGTAGCACATTTGATACCCGAGGATATAACTCTCCTCAGCCATCAGGATCTAGTCAGAAATAACCAGTCAGGACTTTATGCGTTTTTTTTAAATGAAGTTTCTTCTCATTCTTTTGAACTCCAATGAAAATAGGCCTAATTGATCCAACCTCTTCAAGTCAGCCCTGCCATTCTAGGAATCAATCAATTAAACCTTTACAAAATTTAATAATCTATTACTAAACTAGCCCTGTGGAGAGTAATCCATCATCCTCTTGACTTCTTTCATAGATAGTGGAAAGGCTTAGGAATGTCAGGAGACAAACCACTAACTGTGGGGTATTTAGAAATATGAGATGGTGCGTTTCGGTAAGTTAAAGGCCAAAACGAAAGTGGCAGGATCATTTGGAGCATTGATGTACAGAAGTTTCAATTGAATTCAAGTTCATAGCTCACTGATAGTGCTGCATGGGTAGGAAGGGTAGTAAAGAAAGACTATGATATGCTTGCTTTTATTAGTCAGGCTATTAAGTTGAAGAGCCAGAAAATTGTGTTGCAGATTTATAGAGCTGAGGCAAGGTGCATGTGGAAGATTGCATTCCATTCTGATTGCCCCATCATTGGAACGATGTAGAGGCTTTGGACAGGTTGCAGGTTTGCCCGGATGGTGCCTGAATGAGAAGGTATTGTGCTATAAAGGGAGGTTAGACAAACTTGGGCTGTTTCTCTGGAGTGACGGAGGATGCGGGAAGACCTGACAGAAATAATGCAGTTCAAATGAATATTCCTTTCCTTCCCTTCACTGTGCCCTAACTATCCCAATTACTAAACTTACTCTGGCTGGCTGCTCCCTTTACCCATGACTTGTTCAGAGTTCCAATCCCCTACCAATCTAGTTTAAACCCTCCATGTAGTATTAGCAAATTTCCCTGCAAGGATATTAGCCCCTCTCTGGTTCAAGCATGGAACTGAGCAAACTGGCATCAGTAGTTCTATACCTGTGTCAGCTGTTCACAAATCAGATGATCTTGAACTTCTGCATATACATGACCAAACGTGCAAGTCTGCAAAGACAGATGTGCCTGAATAGAGCTGGAAGGACAGATTGCACTTCGCATTCATTCCCCCTCAGTGTTATGCTTGTATTTGCTGGCTACAGATGCTACTCATATAGTGCTCCTAACTCTGTAGAAGTGCCAGGTAAGTGAATTATTTTAAGGTTTCAATTACTTTTAAGCATTTTAAGCCATTATTAGTCCAATTTCTTTGTAAAGCTAATTTTTAATATCATGTGTTATTTATTTTAAAAAGTCTCTTGACTACAAACATGGAATTGAAGGCCATCAGGTTCCAGTGGCTGGGCCTCAGCTTATGCCACCTACTCACCTCATACAGCTGCTCTGCTTCCCAGGTAAAACAGACCTACTCTTTCAATCTTTTGCATCCAAAGAAGATAAAGTGCAGGTTAATATCAGCCTGAGCATTGAACTTGATTCAATATAAGCTGGCCCTATGCAAAATGCACAATAAATAAATCTACATCTTCTTTAAATGGTTGTTTTTTTTTTACTGACAATTATAACATACTTTACAATTGCATAGTTTAAGTTGTAATGAACATACCAAGCTGTGGGAGTAGTACTGGGTAATTGTAAGGCATTACAAAGAAATTCACACAGGTTAATGTTGTGCTTGCCTTCAGGTAACCAAATGGGTGTCCCAGGTCACTGTATTTTCCACTATTGCTCACAAATACCTGGGAAAAGAGTTTAAAAGAAAATTAGCAAAGCAAAGAACTGCATATAAACAATGAATTAATGGTGTTATTTGAAAGGAATATTCAAAGGAGATTAAAAAGTACATGAGAAAGAACAAGAAAGTAGAATTAATTTCAAAACAGCTGGAGACGACAATGGGTTGATTGGCCTCACTGTACTGAATACATCAATGATCCAAATATATATGGAATATAAATCATTTATCATGGCGCTTGAATGGATTGCAGTAATTCCAAACTGATTTTAACAGGAATACTGATTCTCAATTCTTTAGTGCCTTCCTTCGCACGCAAGGACTTAGTTTCATTATCCTGAAGTCAACCAAATACAACCAATTTAATTCACATTAGAGAATCATTAATTATTGCCAGCCCTAACTGTACTTGAACAGAACAGCATTTAGTTATCTTTCCAATCCTGTAGTACTCTGCACATTTACAGTCGACCTATTGGCATGGTGCAATTAAACACAGTGATTATACTTGAAATCAGAGTGGCTGAAGACACAGAGCTCTGAAAATTTTGTGATGATAAATCAATCTGCGAATTAACTCCCCGTGCTAGAGCTCTAACTGGGAAAATGGCCATCAGCCCCTGCAGGAGACAAGGCCAACCACTTTCTGAATACTCACACAGAATTATAGTTTAACCAGGTTAGACCACAAGCCTTGACATAGGAGCAGAATTAAGCTATTCAGCCCATGAAATCTGCTGCTTCATTCCATCATGGCTGATTCTGAATCCCACTCAATCCCATACAACCGCTTTCCTGTCATATCCTTTGATCTTCTGACCGATCAGGAAACTATCAACTTCCGCCTTAAATATACCCACAGACTTGGCCTCCACTGAAGTTTGTGGCAGAGCTCCACAGATTCACTACTCTCTCGCTAAAAAATTCATCCATACCTCTATTCTAATTACACATAAAAGTTGCAGGGTGAATGCAGCAGGCCAGGCAGCATCTCTAGGAAGAGGTACAGTCAACATTTCGGATCCGAGACGGCCCAAAACGTCGACTGTACCTCTTCCTAGAGATGCTGCCTGGCTTACTGAGTTCACCAGCAACTTTTATGTGCGTTGCTTGAAGTTCCAGCATCTGCAGATTTCCTCGTGTTTTCTATTCTAATTGGTTGCCCCTCAATTCTGAGGCTGTGCCCTCTAGTTCTGGATACCCCCACCATGGGAAACATCCTCTCTACATCCACCCTATCTGATCCTTTTAACATTCGGGAGGTTTCAGTGCAATCTCCCGCCCCCCCCCCCCACCCACCCGCGTTCTTCTAAATTCCAGTGAGTAAAGGTCCAAAGTTGCAAAATGCTCCTCACATGTTAACCCCTTCATTCCCAGATCATCCTCCTGAACCTCCTCTGGACTCTCTCCAATGACACACATCCTTTCTGTGATACGGGGCCCAAAAGTGTTGACAATACTCCAGGTGCAGCCTGACTAGTGTCTTATAAAGCCTCAATGTCATCTCCTTGCTTTTATCATAGAATCATAGAAATCTACAGCACATTACAGGCCCTTCGGCCCACAATGTTGTGCCGACCATGTAACCTACTCTAGAAACTGCCTAGAATTACCCTACCGCATAGCCCTCTATTTTTCTAAGCTCTATGTACTGAAGAGTCTCTTAAAAGACCCTATTATACCCGCCTCTGCCACTGTCGTTGGCAGTGCATTCCACACACCACCAGTCTGGGTAAAAAATAACTTACCTCTGACATCCCCCTGGTACCTACTTCCAGGCACTTGTGTTAGCCATTTCAGCCCTGGGAAAAAGCCTCTGGCTATCCACACGATCAATGCCTATTTCCCTTGAAAGAAATGCCAACATTGCATTTCTCTTTCTTATCACAGACACAACGAGTAAATTAATCTGGGAGTCATGCACCAGGACTCCAATGCCCCTCTGATGTTTGAACCTTCTCCCCATTTAGATAAAAGGAACAATAGTGTAGACTATTACCAAAATGCATTATTGTACGTTTTCCAATATTGTATTCAATCTGCCACATTTTTGCCTAAGTCCTGCTGCAATCGCATTGCTTCCTCAGCACTAGCTACCCCTCCACCTACCTTCATATCCTCCACAAATTTTGCCACAAAGCCCTCAATTCCATTATCCAAATTATTGACAAACAATGTCAAAAGTAGTGGTCCCAATACTAACCCTTGAAAAACACCAATAGTCACAGGCAGCTAACCAGGAAAGGCCCCCCTTTATTCTCACTTGCTGCCCCCTGGCAGTAGGTCATGCCAGTATCTTTCCTGTAATGCCATAGGATTTTATCTTCTTAAGTAGCTCATGTGCGGCACCTTATCAACCACCTTCTGAAAATCCGAGTAAGTGACATCCACTGCCTCTCCTTTGTCCACCCTGCTTGTTACTTCCTCAAAGAACTGCAACAGATTGTCAGACAAGATTTCCCTTCAGAAACCATGCTGACTTTGCCAACTCAGTCTGCAGGCACCCCAAAACCTCATCCTTAATAATAGACTACAACACTTTTCCAACCTACTGAGGTAAAGCTAACTAGAAACATAGAAAACCTACTGCTGTTCAATACAGGCTCTTTAGCCCACAAAGCTGTGCCGAACACGTCTTTACCTTGGAAATTACCTAGGGTTACCCATAGCACTCTATCTTTCTAAGCTACATGCAGCTGTCCAGGAGTCTCTTAAAAGACCCTATCATATCCGCCGCCACCACTGTCGCTGGCAGCCCATTCCACGCACTCACCACGCTCTGCGTAAAAAAACTTACCCCTGACATCTCCTCTGTACCTGCTTCCCTGCATCTTAAAACTGTGCCCTCTCGTGCTAGCCATTTCACCACTGGGAAAAAGCCTCTGACTATCCACACGATCAATACCCCTCATCATCTTATACACCTCTATCAGGTCACCTCTCATCCTCCGTCGCTCCAAGGAGAAAAGGCCGAGTTCACTCAACCTTTTCTCATAAGGCATCCTCCACAATCTAGGCAACATCCTTGTAAATCTCCTCTGCACCCTTTCCATGGTTTCCACATCCTTCCTATAGTGAGGCAACTAGTACAAAGCACAGTATTCCAAGTGAGGTCTGACCAGGGTCCTATATAGCTACAATATTACCTCTCAACTCCTAAACACAATCCCACGATTGATGAAGGCCAATGCACCAATTGCTTTCTTAACCACAGAGTCAACCAGCGCAGCAGCTTTGAGTGTCTATGGACTCAGACCCCAAGACTCCTCTGATCCTCCACACTGCCAACAGCCTTACCATTAATACTATATTTTGTCATCATATTTGAGCTACCAAAATGAACCACTTCACAGTTATCTGGGTTGAACTCCATCTGCCACTTCTCAGCCCAGTTTTGCATCCTATCAATGTCCCGCTGTAACCTCTGACAGCCTCCCACCTTATCCACAGCACCTCCAACGTTTCTGTCATCAGCGAATTTACTAATCTATCCCTCCACTTCTACATCTAGGTCATTTATGAAAATCACGAACAGTAGGGGTCCCAGAACAGATCCCTGAGGCACACCACTTGTAATCAACCTTCATGCAGAATATGACCTGTCTACAACCACTCTTTGCCTTCTGTGGGCAAGCCAGTTCTGGATCCACAAAGCAATGTCTCCTTGGATCCCATGCCTCCTTACTCTCTCAATAAGCCTTGCATGGGGTACCTTGTCAAATGCCTTGCTGAAATCCACATACAGGTGTCCCCCACTTTATGAAAGGTCGCTTTACGCCACTTCGCTTTTACGAAAGACCTACATTAGTACCTGTTTTCGCTAACTGAAAGAGGATTTTCGCTTTTACGAAAAAAGGCACCCACTTTAAACTTGTGTTTACCCCTAGAAAGACTACCGTGACCGTGAGCCTTGCGCGGGCAGGTGTGTGCGCATGCATGTACGTGCCGTTTTTTTTTCTACAAGTCAGTTTTGGCTAAATCTTCCCGATTCTGGCAAGCGAAACTACACTGTACATACATTATTTCTACTTTATATAGGCTGTGTATTTATCATATCATTCCTGCTTTTACTATATGTTAGTGTTATTTTAGGTTTTATGTGCTATGTGGCATGATTTGGTAGGTTTTTTTTGGGTCTGGGAACACTCAAAAATATTTCCCATATAAATTAATGGCAATTGCTTCTTCGCTTTACGGCATTTCAGCTTACAAATGGTTTCATAGGGACGCTCTACTTTCAGATAGTGAGGGAAACCTGTACACTACATCTACTACTCTACCTTCATCAATGTGTTTAGTCACATCCTCAGAAAATTCAATCAGGCTCGTAAGGCACGACCTGCCTTTCACAAAGCCGTGCTGACTATTCCTACAACACACATCGAAGTTGCTGGTGAACGCAGCAGGCCAGGCAGCATCTCTAGGAAGGGTCATCTCCTGACGAAGAATCTCGGCTCGAAACGTCAACTGTACCTCTTCCTAGAGATGCTGCCTGGCCTGCTGCGTTCACCAGCAACTTTGATGTGTGTTGCTTGAACTTCCAGCATCTGCAGAATTCCTGGTGCTGACTATTCCTGATCACATTAAGCCTCTCCAAATGTTCTTAAATCTTGCCTCTCAGGATCTTCTCCATCAACTTACCAACCACTGAGGTAAGACTCACTGGTTTATAATTTCCTGGGCTATCTACTCCCCTTCTTGAATAATGGAACGACATCCGCAACCCTCCAATCCTCCGGAACCTCTCCCGTCCCCATTGATAATGCAAAGATCATCGCCAGAGGCTCAGCAATCTCCACCCTTACCTCCCACAGTAGCCTGGGGTACATCTTGTCCAGTCCTGGTGACTTATCCAACTTGATGCTTTCCAAAAGCGCCAGCACACCGCTTTCTTAATGTCTATATGCTCAAGCTTTTCAGTCCGCAGTAAGTCATCCCTACAATCGCCAAGATCCTCTCCCGTAGCAAATACTGAAGCAAAGTACTCATTAGGTACCTCTGCTATCTCCTCCGCTTCCATACACACTTTTCCAATGTCACACTTGATTGGTCCTATTCTCTAACGTCTTATCCTCTTCCTCTAACTAGCCTATAATTTAAATTTAAGAGACTACTAGACAGGTATATGGAGGAATTTAAGGTGAGGGGTTATATAGGAGGCAGAGTTTAAGGGTCAATAGACAATAGGTGCAGGAGTAGGCCATTTGGCCCTTCGAGCCAGCACCGCCATTTACTGTGATTATGGCTGATCATCCACTATCAGTATCCAGTTCCTGCCTTATTCCCATAACCTTTCATTCCACTATCTTTAAGAGCTCTATCCATCTCTTTCTTGAAAGCATCCAGAGACTTGGCCTCCACAGCCTTCTGGGGCAGAGCATTCCATATATCCACCACTCTCTGGGTGAAAAAGTTTTTTCTCAACTCCATTCTAAATGGCCTACTCCTTATTCTTAAACTGTGGCCTTTGGTTCTGGACTCATCCATCAGCGGGAACATGCTTCCTGCCTGCAGCGTGTCCAATCCCTTAATAGTCTTATATGTTTCAATAAGGTCCCCTCTCAGCCTTCTAAATTCCAGAGTATACAAGCCCAGTCGCTCCAATCTTTCGACATATGACAGGCCCGCCATCCCGGGAATTAACCTCGTGAACCTACGCTGCACTCCCTCAATAGCAAGAATGTCCTTCCTCAAATTTGGAGACCAAAACTGCACACAGTACTCCAGGTGTGGTCTCACCAGGGCCCTGTACAGCTGCAGAAGGACCTCTTTGCTCTTATACGCAATTCCCCTTGTTATGAAGGCCAGCATGCCATTAGCTTTCTTCACAGCCTGCTGTACTTGCATGCTTGCTTTCAGTGACTGATGTACAAGGACACCTAGATCTCGTTGTACTTCCCCTTTTCCTAACTTGATTCCATTTAGATAATAATCTGCCTTCCTGTTCTTACCACCAAAGTGGATAACCTCACATTTATCCACATTAAACTGCATCTGCCATGCACCTGCCCACCCACCCAGCCTGTCCAAGTCACCCTGCATTCTCATAACATCCTCCTCACATTTCACACTGCCACCCAGCTTTGTGAGCCAAACATTGTGGGCCAAAGGGTCTGTCCTGTGCTGTACTATTCTATGTTCTATGAAATTTCCTTTCTTTTGCCTTCCTCCCTTCTTAAAGAGTGGAGAGACATTTGCAATCTTCCAGTCCTCTGGGACCATGCCAGAATCAAGTGATTCTTGAAAGATCATGACCAATGCATCCATTATCTCTTTAGCAACCTCATTCAGGGTTCTGGGATGTAGTCCATCTGGTCCAGGTGATTTATCCACCTTAAGATCTTTCAGTTTGCAGAGCATTTTTTCCTTTTTAATAGCAACAGCACTTATTCCTGCTCTCTGACACTCACGGACCTCTAGCACACTGCTAGTGCCTTCCACAGAGAAGACTGATGTAACGTACCCATTACGTTCATCCGCCATTTCTTTGTCCCCAACTGATACCTCACCAGCATCATTTTCCAGTGGTCCAATATCAACTCTCAGCTCCTTTTTAGTACTGATATAACTGAAAAAACTTAGTATCCTGCTTTATATTATTGGCTAGTCTGTCTTCATATTTCATCTTTTCCCTTCTTATAGCTTTTTTATTGCCTTTGTTACATACCTCATGGAGATTGTGACTTTCTTGTGAGAATGATGTAATGGTCTTTTGGAGGTCACCTGATGTAATTTCCCCGCTGATGTGAGGTCACGTGATGACATGTTCACCACGGGTATAAAAGGGAAGACCCCTGGTGCTGCAGTTAGTTTTCCAGTTAGAACGTCAATGAGATACTCCGCTCCGTTGCATATTTGCATTATGACAGTTTTGATTTTAAACCGAGTTTTATGTTCTATTGTCAGGTATAGAAGTCTGGGCCAGCAGTTTGACCAATCGCTGCCAGGTTTGTTAATGTATCTTTTCAGTAACATTGGAGAGTGAAGATGGGACCCTGAAGGAGACGTTCAACGGGTTTGGAAAGGATCGACCATTATTGAATTCGTTCAAGAAAGAGCGATCGGCATGAGATAGCTTCTGCTAAAAGTGGCAGAAAAGGCTGTGCAGGATCTATTGTACAGAGGAAGAGGTCAGTGCCTTTAAAACCGTTTTATTTCTGTCGTCGTGACTCCTGCAGACAAGGCAGGATCCGGTTGGGAGCGGCAGTGACATTGTGTCTTCGAGGAATTCGTTACTTCATGAAAGTCTCTCCTAATTGACTATATAAATCTCTTGGACTTTAAAATTTACCATTCGAAGAACTGTGTTTGAATTTATCACTTTAAGAACTGATTTTGCATTTATCGCTTTAAGAGTTAGTACTGAGTAGCGGTTTACTGAATGGCCGCATATTTGTTTACTTCTGGTTAGGGTTTTCGTTTGTTTGTTTTTCATTGTTTATCAGGGTTTAATAAATGCTTGTTTGTTTATAAATCCTGATTCAATATATTCATTGTTGCCGATCACGTGACACCTTTTGTTGGATTTTAAAAGCTTCCCAATCATCCAACTTCCCACTCACTTTTGTGACCTTATATGCCCTTTCCTTGGCTTTTATGCAGTCCTTAACTTCCCTTATTAGCCGTGGTTGCCTAGCCCTGCCATGTGAGAACAACTTCTGTGGGACATTATCTATCCTGCATCCAGGAACTTCAGCCATCAGCCCTGCCCGTATCCTCCTCCAATCCACCTGGGTAAGCTCTTCTCTCATGCCTCTGCAATTTCCTTTATTGCATTGCGATACTGATACATGTGAGTGATGCTTCTCCCTCGCAAAGTGCAGAATGCAGGAAGTTACTCAGAAGAACAGAGTAAGAGACCCCCCGCACCACACATGTTCACACCTCAAGGCAACATTTTCTATGCCTCTCAGGAAGGGATATTGCTCCAAACCCCCCAGCAACAGCCATTGTACGTTTGTTTACACATACACCTGCCTCTAACAAAAGTATCTGAGAGGGAGAATGTTGCAAGGGTTGCAATTCCAACAGTCTTAGCATTGTGCTTGTAACAGCTCTTTCAAGCTGCAATCTATGCTGATAAGATGTACAACGCGACCAAATATCTATAAAACAAAACAGTTGGAGATGGATCCAGAGCTGAACTTGGGCCCAGAAGATTAGATTCCGCTGGACATAGTATCTTAGTTGCTGAGCCCAGCATCAAGCAAATTCCCTTAAACTACAGCCACAACACCTGTCCCATCCATTGGCACTTCATATGTCCCATTCGTTTAAGGAAATGTTGATTTCTCAACATTATGGTAAGCCACTGGTGGAGGCAACTGGTCAGCATGGGCAGAAACAGATTTTGCAGTTGTGGTTGAGAACTAATTGATGTATGGGGGACCCATCTCATGGGCTGATAATATAAACTATGGCTACAATAATAATAGACTTGGAATACACAGAACCACCTGTAAGGTCAAAATTTAATAAATGGAAGGTTGTAATTCAGCTGAATATACAAGCTCCCACAAACACCAATAGTATAAATGCCCAGATAAGCTCTTCTAGATGCTGCTCATGAATAAATATGTGAGGATAGTTGGAGAACACCTTGTTGTTCTTCGAACAATGACAGAGGATCTTTATAATCACCTATACAGGTACATGGAACCTAGCTAACAGAGAAGAACATTCCTATCAAAGCAGCACCTGGAATCACAAGTCAGTTTTGATGAGGTGAAGAGTCTTGAAATGGATGACTTAACAAGAGCACAAGGACTCTACTGGCATGGTATATGTAGATGTGTATCACCCACCTGAGCACTCTGCAGTTGGGTAGCAGACAGCATTCAATTATCCACTCCCTGTCAATATTACAGGAAGAATATATATGAGAATGACCTAAAGGAAAAGACTATAGGCATAAATACAGAATAAGCAGTCACCACTGCAGTAATACACTTACCTGCCAGCAGGTGTGAGGAGATTTGCGCTCCAGAATGTACTGAGTCAAAGGTGAAGGTTCAAGTTCGTATTTATCAAAGGGTAATTTATCAATGACCATTGGTTCACAATCAGCACAGGAGAACCTTACCACAGGATGAGCTGTACGTGGAGGCTGAGGAGCAAACAAAATGGAGCATATTTAACATTGCTGTGCTATGTGAATGAAAGAGTACAGACCAAGTGTAGGTACATAGGTGCAGAGTGAGCAGAAGGGCTTGTTATCAAAACACATCTATCATTTGAATTAAAATACAAGATTAATAAACCTAAACTCTAGACAATCAATCAATATATGAAGGCTCATGCAAAGTATTGGTTTTAACTACTGTATCTGCCAATTCCTTGTTTCTGTTATTAATTTTCAATTTCCAGACATCCCATACTTAGTCACACAGCACAGAAACAGGTCAGGCCCTTCAGCCCAAAAGTATCCTCCCTCTTACTCCCAGTTGGGCATATTTGGCCCACAACCCTCCAAGACCCTCTCCCTCCATGTACCTATCTAAATGTATCTTAAATGTTGCAGTTGTACCTGCCTGACCACTTCTTCTGGCAGCTCATTCCAAGTACTCACTACCCTTGATGTAAAGTAGTTATCTCTCAGGTCCCTTTTAAATCTCTCCCTCTAATCTTGTATTTGTCCCTTCCTGTTTTGGACACTCTAACCCTGGCAGAAAGACTATGACTTTCCATCTTATCCATACCCCATCACAATTTTACAAACTGAGGTCACCCCTCATTCCCCTGTGCTAAGAATAAGCATGGCCAACCTCTCTTTACAACTCAGGCACTCTAGTCCAAGTAGCATCCCTGTAAATCTCCTCTTCAACCTTTTCAGCTTGACAATGTGTTTCCTATGACAAGGTGACCAAAATGGAAGGTATTAGCCTTTACTCTCCATTTTACACATCAAACTAGTTGCCGCTACTTCCATATCGACCTCCTCTGCTGGTTCCTCAAAATCTCCAGACCACTGGCCCACCAATATTAGAATCAGGTTTGGTACCTGTATCACCATCTAATGGTGGTGGGGAAAAAGCCGTTCCTGAAGCATTGAGTGTGTCTTCAAGCTCCAGTACCGCCTCCTGATGGCAGCAATGAGAAGAGGGCATGTCCTGGGAGAAAGGGGTCTTTAATGACTAATGTCACCATTTTGAAGCATCACCTTTTGAAGATAACCTTAATGCTGGGGAAGTTAGTGCTCATGATGAAGCTGGCTGAGCTTACAACCCTCTGCAGCTGCACTAAACTAGCACACCACCCTGTACACTTCAGCCCCAGAATGATGATACAGCAAAGAAATGAGTCTGTTGGCCCACCACGCCCATCCTTAACAGAAAACACCCATCCATAGCAATCCCATTTACCAGCACTTGACCCATAGATTTACATACCTTGACAGTTCAAATGCTTGTCTAAATAGGTGTTAAAAATCATGAGAACACCTGCATTCGCCTTTCACTCAGCCAGTACATTCTAGATAGTCAAAGATACAGAATCTCACAGCACTCAATGCTGGCAAGGCTATATCCAAAAGCTTCACCTGACATCCTAGCTTTTTTCACCAATAACTACCTGCTACTGATTTCTGGCTTTTGGATTTTAAATGCCAATTGAACTTTATGAAATACAGGATGAAACACTTATCTGGATGGCAAAAATTGTCCCCAATCATTTTCCTCTGAGCCAGAGACACTCCCTGAGTCATGCTCGGGCTCAGATATCGGTCAGCCAGCTGAAACTCCCACAAGTCTGAATGCTGTCAGCTGAGATCACAAAGGTTGCTCTGGTAGGGTTGGTAGATACCTTGGTTAATTTTAGATTTTATTTGAATCTTACTCAGAATTAGTTATTTCAGACAGGTATGTACCACAGATTCAGAAGATTCCGGACCAGAGAGTTTAAAACTGTAGTTCTATTCGTCACTCTTTCAAACAGCTTTCTAAACACCAGGCCTGTGCATCTGGAATTTCACATTATTCTGATTATTTGATTGTTTATTACTTTTCTATATTCCCTGGATTCTTTAATCAATTTGAGTTAAGAACACAGGACATCAGAGTAGAATGAGGACATCCAACCCATCAAGTATGTTCTGTCATCCATCATGGCTGATCTATTATCCCTTTCAACCCCATCCTCCTTCCTTCTTCCCATAACCTTTGGCATCCTGACTAATCAGAAACCATCAACCTCCACTTTAATTATACCCGATGACTCAGCCTCCACGGCTGTATGTAGGAATGAATTCCACAGATTCATCACTCTCTGACTCAAACAATTTCTCCTCATCTTTGCTCTAAATAGATGCCCCTCTATTCGGAAGCTGTGTACTCTAGTCCCAGACTCATGTACTACAGGAAACATCCTCTACAAGTTCATTCTATCTAGACCTTTCAACATTCGATAGGTTTCAATAAGATAATAATACTTTATTGATCCCGAGTGGGAAATTCTGTCATTACTGCAGCAACATTTAAAAACACACTTAGCGGTGTGCAGACTTAACTAATAATAAAGTACAGAATAATAATATACACAATAATTTACCAATGTGTAGTAATTTGCAATAATGTGCAACAATAATGTACAAAATAATAAAACAGAGACTATTGTATTATGAAATGTGTTCTCCTGTTGCACAAAGATTAATTGTTGCATATGCCTATTGCATTTGGTAGGAAAGATTTTCTGTTACAACCCTTGTAACAGGGGAGCTGAATGTGTCTGTTCGAAAGGGTGCTCTGCTGCTTATTCAGTAGGTCATGGAGAGGATGTGCCAGATTATCCATAATGGATAAGTTTGTTTAGTGACCTTCTCTCTACCACTAACTCAAAAGAGTCGGAGTTGTAGCCAAGGACAGATCCAGCCTTCCTGATGAGATCCCTCTGTCATTCTTCTAAACTCCAGCAAGTACAGGACTAGAGCCATCAAACACTCCTCATATGTTAACCCTTTCATTGAATTTCTGACCTTTAAATGTATTTTCTTTATGTGCAATATTGGAGTCAACCACATATTCAAATTACTAATTTGAATAGAAAATATTAATTAGTCAAGGAGCAAATAATTTCTGAAAATAATCACTTCCTATGTCACTGATACTCACCAATGTTGGGGAGTTTTGATCCGGCCAAAAGGATTCAGGAATTGGCCAGTGTCCAACAGGTACTCCCGTTTTAGGATTAGGTCGCACATATATCAACTTGTGACAGCTATGCCAAGCTTGAGGAGTACATAAAGTTGCTCGAGGTGGTTCAACCACACCATCTGAAACAAAGAGACAAAGGAAAAGGAACTGTCCACTGCTTGTTGACCAGACAAGAGACTCAAAACAGTAAAGGAGAGCACAATATTCTGAGACACATATAGTGAAAAAAGATGGTCACACATACAACATGGCAGTACAGATTAAGGCAGCTAATACAGTAGTGGAAAAAGGCTTCCTAAATGAAGGAAAGAATCCATATGATTAGAGTATAGTTGCAAGAATAACGCATCATGGAGTCATTCTATAAGTCATCATATAATGAGAAAAAAATTAGATAGGTACTAGAGTTGCACATGCCAGTACTGAGGGAAATATCACATTACAAAAGAGGTGGTGCTGGCGGTCTAAAAGCACATAAAGATGGACAGATTCTCAGGGCCTGACCAAGTGTGTCTGATAAGATTCAGATGCTTGGGATCCATGGTGACGTGGTAGTTTGGGTTGATCATAAGACAGAAAGTAGTGAAGGAAGAATGTTATTCTTGCTGGAGGTCTCCAAACATTAGTGCTTTCAGTACTGGAACCCATCATTTGTGACATACAAAATGTCTTGGATAAAAATGTAGACGGACAGATTAGTAAATTTGTCCACAACACAGATTGATGAAGTAATGAACAGTGAAGAAAATTGTCTATGGATACATCAGTAGGAACTCAGCAGGTCAGACAGCAACTATGGAGAGGAATGAACAGTCCAAGTTTCAAGCCAAGCATTGACTGTTCATTCCCCTCTATCGATGCTGCCTGACCTGCCGAGTTCTTGCAGCATTTTCTTTGCTCCTCTGGATTTCCAGCATCTGCAGACTTTCTTGTGTATATAGATCAGTTGCAGGTAAGGCTGAGAAAAAGCAAATGGAATTTAATACACGCAAATGTGAGGTGTTGCATTTTGGGAGTCAGATACAAGGTGAAAATATAAAGTTAATGACAGAACCCTTAACAGCATTGATCTACAGAGGGATCTGTCTGTAGCTGCCCAAAAGTAGCCAGGCAAGTAGACAGGGTGGTAAAGAAGATCACAGTAAGTCTGTCTTTGTCAGTTGGGGAGTGGAGTACAAAGGCATGTTGCAGCTATATCAAACTTAGTGGTATATTGGACAGTGAAGGAGGTGGTCTAACAGGATGGGAGTGAAGGAATAGCAGGTGGTATTTAATTTGGCCAAGTGACTTAAGAGTTTATGGCAGGGCCCTGAAGAGTGTTGTACAACAGAGAGACTTATGGGTACAAGTACATAGTTCTCTGGAAGCGGCGATGCAGATAGATAAAGTGGTGAAACAATTAGGCATACTTGCCTTCAAGCAAGGATGTAGGGGTGGAAGGGTGAGTTGGCAAGTTTGCAGACGACACAAAAGTTGGTGTTGTATAGTGTAGAGGATCATTGAAGATTGCAGAGAGACATTGATAGGATGCAGAAGTGGGCTGAGAAGTGGCAGATGGAGTTCAACCCGGAGAAGTGTGAGGTGGTACACTTTGGAAGGACAAACTCCAAGGCAGAGTACAAAGTAAATGGCAGGATACTTGGTAGTGTGGAGGAGCAGAGGGATCTGGGGGTACATGTCCACAGATCCCTGAAAGTTGCCTCACAGGTAAATAGGGTAGTTAAGAAAGCTTATGGGGTGTTAGCTTTCATAAGTCGAGGGATAGAGTTTAACAGTCGCGAGGTAATGATGCAGCTCTATAAAACTCTGGTTAGGCCACACTTGAAGTGCTGTGTCGCTTCACTATAGGAAGGAAGTGGAAGCACTGGAAAAGGTACAGAAGAGATTTACCAGGATGCTGCCTGGTTTAGAGAGTATGCATTATGATCAGAGATTAAGGGAGCTAGGGTTTTACTCTTTGGAGAGAAGGAGGATGAGAGGAGACATGATAGAGGTATACAAGATATTAAGAGGAATAGATAGAGTGGATAGCCAGCGCCACTTCCCCGGGGCACCACTGCTTAATACAAGAGGACATGGCTTTAAGGTAAAGGGTGGGAAGTTCAAGGGGGATATTAGAGGAAGGTTTTTTTACTCAGAGAGTGGTTGGTGCGTGGAATGCACTGCCTGAGTCAGTGGTGGAGGCAGATACACTAGTGAAATTTGAGAGACTACTGGACAGGTATATGGAGGAATTTAAGGTGGTGGTTATATGGGAGGCAGGGTTTGAGGGTCGGCACGACATTGTGGGCCGAAGGGCCTGTACTGCGCTGTACTATTCTATGTTCTATAAGCAGTGCACTGAGTGTAAGAGTTAGAAAGAATCCTTAAGGTTTCTATAACAAAACTTTTCTTTCACTCTTACAATCTGGAAATCACGGCCTTTGGCAGTCAATCAGATCTTTCCAAGAGAACTGATAGGCACAAAGGGAAATAATTTGCAAGGTTCATGAGACAACCAATTTCCCTTCAAGGAGCCAGCATGTATTTAAAGGGTTCAATGGCTGTAAAATTTTTATCATTCTTACCTTCACTGATTGGTGCTGGGTCTGATCCAGTTTTTTCAAAATTAATAACCACTCCACTTTGAACTTTCTGCACCAAGGATTCTAGACACTGGTTTAACATCCGCTGCGTGCGCACACAGTAGGACCGACCTTTAAGAGAATTAAAATAAAATACTAAGTTAAGTACACTGTGCACATTAAAATTTAGAAATAATAGATGCTGTAGCTCAACTCCGTTGGATGAAATGTACTCCAAAACACTACTTTTAGTCCTTAGGAGGACAGAATTGACACTGCGGAAACTGAAAATGCACACAATATGCAAAAGGATAATGGATAAGTATGAGTGGCAATGATTGATTGAATTATCTAATTCTTCCTTACAGTTTCCTCCTATGTAAATTACATTTAGTAATCATAGATAATTTACCGTAGATTGCCTCTTCCTCATTCTTTGTGTGAAGTTCAACCTCCACACACAAATAGGTATTTGCTCCATCCTATGAGAAACCACTCTCTGGGGCACTGTCCCCAAAAATTTTCATGTTGATCTTCCCCAGCTCTGCTGATTCACAGCCTCACTCGGGAGCAGATCCACTTGTCTGCCTGTAGAAACAACAAGTAGGGATCTTCAAGCCCTGTGAAAGCACAGAAGAATGCTAATTGCAATCTGCACTCCCACAAGTTGCAGTACTGACAGGTCAAATGCTCTGCCTGCACTGGTATCAGGTACATAGCAGGCAGGGGACCAATTAATTCCTTTCTTTCACTGTTTAAAATAAAGTGGCACTGGCCCATATTTTATAACCACAGAAATAAGGTATTTTGGACACCTGCAGAATGACCCGATGGACTCAAAACAAAAGAATATTTACAACACATTGAGAACTTAGCAAGAGTGCGGTTCAAATAACAATGAAGAAACACACCACCCAGGACCAAGCAGTCTGCTTGACCGGTATTCAATGACCATAATGAACCATCACCTTCTCAATTACCTGTACACTGCAGGTGTCATTTTATTATCAACATGACACACTGCAGCAATCTGACAAGGTTTATATAGAAATGAATAAAACTGAAGATTGCATTAAAACTGATTTCATGCAACGAAGCAAATGCATTTATGGAAAACTGGGGAAATTAGCAAAAGGGCAACACAATAGGGTAGTGAAAACTGATACAGTTCATCACATTAGTTTCAGTGGCTGTGTGGCCTCAACAAAAACAATAAGGAATAAATACATAAACTGGACTATAAAATTTAATAAGATAGAAAAGCAATGTGTGTGCAGCTTCTAGTGATGGCGACACAAAATACTCTGCAGATGCTGGGGTCAAAGCAACACTCATAACACACTGGAGGAACTCAGCAGGTCGGGCAGCATCCGTGGAAACGACCAGTCAACGTTTTGGGCCGGAACCCTTCATCAGGAGTATAGAAGGAAGGGGCAGAGGCCCTTTAAGGAAGGTGGGGGGAGGGTGGGAAGGAAAAGGCTGGTAGGTTCTAGGTGAAAAACCAGTAAGGGGAAAGATAAAGGGGCAGGGTAGGGGAAGCAGGGAGGTGATAGGCAGGAAAGGTGAAGGAGGAATAGGGGAAAACACAATGGGTAGTAAGAAGAAGGCGGATCCATGAGGGAGGTGATAGGCAGCTGGTGGAGGGGGCAGAGTGAAACTGGGATGGGGGAAGGGAGGGGGAGGGAATTACCGGAAGTTAGAGAATTCTATGTTCATACCAAGGGGCTGGAGACTACCTAGACGGTATATGAGGTGTTGCTCCTCCAACCTGAGTTTAGCCTCATCATGGCAGTAGAGGAGGCCATGTATGAACATATCCGAATGGGAATGGGAAGCAGAGTTGAAGTGGGTGGCTACTCGGAGATCCTGTCTTTTGTGCTTCCCATTCCCATTCGGATATGTCCATACATGGCCTCCTCTACTGCCATGATGAGGCTAAACTCAGGTTGGAGGAGCAACATCTCATATACTGTCTAGGTAGTCTCCAGTCCATTGGTATGAACATAGAATTCTCCAACTTCCGGTAATTCCCTCCCCCTCCCTTCCCCTATCCCTATTTCACTCTGCCCCCTCCCCCAGCTGCCTATCACCTCCCTCATGGTTCCCCCTTCTTCTACTACCCATTGTGCTTTCCCCTATTCCTTCTTCACCTTTCCTGCCTATCCCCTCCCTGCTTCCCCTCCCACACCCCTTTATCTTTCCCCTTACTGGTTTTTCACCTAGAACCTACCGGCCTTCTCCTTCCCACCCTCCCCCCACCTTCTTTATAGGGCCTCTGCCCCTTCCCTCTACAGTCCTGATGAAGGGTTCCGGCCCGAAACATTGACTGATCTTTTCCACCAATGCTGCCCGACCTGCTGAGTTCCTCCAGCATGTTGTGAGTGTTTTTAGTGATGGGGAGAAATGAAACAAAGCATGACTAAACAAAAGCTCAAAAGGAACATTTGAAATACATCAAAAATCAGCTCAGTTATATTAGGAAAGAGGATCTGCAGGGAAACAGCATGGAAAATGGTAATACTTTAATACTTCCTAACAACATTCATTTCATTCAGCATACTCAGTGGGTCAAATGGCCTAATTGTGCTCCAATTTCTTCTGGTCACTCAGCCCATAACAGTTCTCAGGGCATTCCCATAAATTCCAGTTCCCATTTATTTGCCTGTAACAATCACTCACCTATGAAACAAAATACAGCTATGTTAAATAGTAGTTGATACGCCCTGGCATCAGGAGGCATTTAATGGTTATTGGAACTGTACTCAGGAGCTCTGGTGAAAATGAAATCAAGGCTTAGAGAGGAAAAGACTCCAATGGCTAGAGTAAAACCTTGCACAACAGAAGATAATTGTGGGTGCAATTAATAATTACAACCCCCAAGACATAAATGAGTACAAAACCCAAACATTGGAATAGCTCCAATAATAACCTGCATTTCACCAAAAGCACAGAAGTGCGGACTTTTTCCAGATGATTGCATAATATTCATTTGCATTGCCAGCTCCTCGCCAAATACAACAATCCATGCCCCATGCAGCAAGACTCAGACAAGTCTGGGCTGAGAAGTAGGAAGTTAACACCTACACCAGAGAAATATCAGGCAACGGCCATGTCTAACAACTATGAATAACTATTTCCCTAAAACCATGTCATGCTCCTCAACAGCAACAGCCTGGGTGATCAGGAATTTAACTGGACCAGCAAGATACACATTAAGGCTACTGGAAAATATCAGTCTGTATTTCCAGCACCTACTGACTCACTGCTTTTCTGACATCTCAAAGGTACCTCAGGAATGCAACTGAATATTCACAACTCACTTGGATTAATGCTTCAACAAATTCAAAATCAACACCATCCAAGCCAAAGAATCACATCTGATTGAGAGCCTTTGCTTTAAACAGTACTTCATTTGATGAGCAGGTCATCTACTAGACGGCAGACTGCAGCTACTTAATTGTTCATCTAGGGTACTCTGACAGCATCTCTGAACCCATGCTCTCTAGCAACAAGTTCTAAAGCAGCAGGCACATGGCAACCCCAAGTCGTGGCTGAAAGAAGACCATAGTTGGGAGCGGAAAGAAACTGAAAAAAGATCAAAGTATGTCAAAGGATATACTTTGCATTGGAAAGACAGGCAGGAAGGCACAGGCGGTGGTGTGGTTCTGTTGGCAAGAGATGGAATTACATCTTTAGAAAGAGGTGACATAGGGTCACAGAATGTCAAATCTTTGTGGTAAACACAAAGTACTCTGCAGATGCCGGGGTCAAAGCAACACTCACAACACGCTGGAGGAACTCAGCAGGTCGGGCAGCATCCGCGGAAGTGATCAGTCAACGTTTCAGGCCGGAACCTTTCGTCAGGACTGAAGAAGGGGGCAGGGGCCCTATAATGGTGGGGGGAGGGTGGGAAGGAGAAGGCTGGTAGGTGCCAGGTGAAAAACCAGTTGTGGTGACAGGGGGATGGGGTTTCCCTTCTGCTGTCATCAATGATGCCCTTACCCGCATCTCCTCCATTTCCCGCACTTCGGCCCTCACCCCTCACCCCATCCTCCCATCACCACAAAAGGGACAGGGTTCCCCTTGTCCTCACCTACCACCCCACCAGCCTCCAGATCCAGCACATTGTCCTCCGCAACTTCCGCCACCTTCAACAGGACCCCACCACTAAGCACATCTTTCCCTCTCCGCCCCTCTCCGCTTTCCGCAGGGATCGGTCCCTCCGCAACTCCCTGATCCACACATCCTTCCCAACAGATCTCCCACCCGGCACTTATCCCTGTAAGCGTAAGTGCTACACCTGTCCCTACACCTCCTCTCTTGCCACCATTCGGGGCCCCAAACAGTCCTTCCAGGTGAGGCAACACTTCACTTGCGAGTCTGTTGGGGTCATCTATTGCATCCGGTGCTCCCGGTGTGGCCTCCTCTACATCGGTGAAACCTGACGCAGATTGGGGGACCACTTCGTCGAGCACCTCCGCTCCGTCCGCCACGGCAGACAGGATCTCCCAGTTGCTACCCACTTCAACTCTGCTTCCCATTCAGATATGTCCATACATGGCCTCCTCTACTGCCATGATGAGGCTAAACTCAGGTTGGAGGAGCAACACCTCATATACCGTCTGGGATGTCTCCAGCCCCTTGGTATGAACATAGAATTCTCCAACTTCTGGTAATTCCCTCCCCCTCCCTTCCCACATCCCAGTTTCACTCTGCCCCCTCCCCCAGCTGCCTAACACCTCCCTCATGGTTCCCCCTCCTTCTACTACCCATTGTGCTTTCCCCTATTCCTTCTTCACCTTTCCTGCCTATCCCCTCCCCCACCCCTTTATCTTTCCCCTGACTGGTTTTTCACCAGGCCCCTACCAGCCTTCTCCTTCCCACCTTCCCCCACCTTCTTTATAGGGCCTGTCCCCACTCCCTCTTCAGTCCTGACGGAGGGTTCTGGCCTGAAACGTTGACTGATCATTTCCACAGATGCTACCTGTCCTGCTGAGTTCCTCCAGTGTGTTGTGAGTGTTGCTAAATCTTTGTGGGTGGAGATAAGAAACTGCAAAGGTAAAAAAACATTATGGGAATCATATATAGGCCTCCAAATAGTAACCAAGATTTGGGGTTGAGATTGCAAAGGGAGCTGTAAAAGGCATGTAATAAGGGTAATGTCACAATTGTAAGGGGGGGGGGTCTTCAATATGTAAGCAGATTGGGAACATCAAGTTGATGTCGGATCACAAGAGAAGGAATTAGTTGAATGCCTATGAGATGGGTTTTTAGAACAGCTTGTGCTTGAGCCTACTCGGGGAAACACAGAAACAGAGAAAACCTACAGCACAATACAGGTCCTTCAGCCCACAAAGTTGTGCCGAACATGTCCCTACCTTAGAAATTATTAGGGTTACCCATAGCCCTCTATTTTTCTAAACTTCATGTACCTATCCAAAAGTCTCTTAAGAGACTCTATCGTATCCTCTTTCCAGTACTTTTATTATTAATATTAGAATAGAGTACAAGAAAAAAATATGTATCAATACATAATACTAAATCGCATATAAAGACTCCTTCCCTATATTCATACAAATTAATTAATTCGTAACATTGAAACATAGTAATCTTATTATAATAAAAAACTAACCCACTACCAAGACCGAAGCTGATTAGTAAAGAAAAAAAGGAAAAAACTATTAGTCATCATCTGTGCTTTAGCAGCAAATCAAAGGTTTCGAAAACAATTCAAAAAAGGTCCCCACAATGTTTGAAAGTCTTGGCTAGATTCAGAGATTGAACATTGAATCTTCTCTAAATTTAAACATGACATTACATCACGTAACCATCGAGCAGGAATAGGAGGGGCCACATCTTTCTATTTAAGCAAGTGCGTCCTTCTGGCCATAAGAGAAATAAAATCCAAAATGTGCAAGTCAGATGACTCCAAAATAGTATCCTTTCCTCCAACAATACCAAATAAAGTGGTCAAATGATTAGACTTAAAGTTTACTTCTTTCCAATATTTTCCAAGACTCAGACATGTCCAAAACATATGAATGAATGAAGCTTCTCCATTATTACATTTATCACAATACAGAGATATATCTAAATAAAAACGAGACAACTTATCCTTGGTCATGTGGGCCCTATGGAGCACTTTAAATTGTAGGAGAGAGTGGCGGGCACGAAAAGATGAAGTGTTAACCAATTAAAAATTTTGATTCCAAGTTTCCTCAGAAATTGAAGTCTATAAATCTTGTTCCCAAAGATTTTTAATTTTATCTACAGGATCACTTCTCATTCCCAACAGCATATTATAAATATTAGATATACATCCATTATAAAAAGGTTTCAAATTAAAAATTACATCTAGTAGATTCTGATCAGGACTTTTAGGAAATGTGCTTATTTGAGACTGTAAAAAATCTCTTATTGGTAGGTATCGAAAAAATGAGTTTTGGGTAAACTATATTTAGCTGACAGTTGTTCAAACAAAAAGAGACTTCCCTCTACAAACAAGTTCTGAAAGCATTTAATACCTAATCTATCCCATTCTTTAAAAGCCACATCAATCATAGAGGGTTTAAAAAAAAATTAGAAGAAATGGGACTTGAAAGAGAAAATCTCAATAAGCCAAAATATTTTCAGAATTGTATCCAAATTCTCATAGTGTGTTTAACTACCAGATTATCAGTTAATTTACTCAGAGACAAAGGAAGTGAAGATCTAAGAAGAGAAATAATAGAAAATTTATTGACAGAGTTCGCTTCTAAAAAAACCCACATTGGGCAATCCTCCACCACCCTTGCCGGCAGCCCATTCCACACACTCACCACTCGCTGCGTAGAAGACTTACCCCTGACATCTTCTCTGTATCTACTCCCAAGCACCTTAAACCTGTGCCCTCTTGTGGCAGCCATTTCAGCCCTGGGAAAAAGCCTCTGACCATCCACACGATCAATGCCTCTCATTATCTTGTAAACCTTTATCAGGTCACCTCTCATCCTCCGTCGCTCCAAGGAGAAAAGGCCAAGTTCGCTCAACCTGTTTTCATAAGGCATGCTCCCCAGTCCAGGCAACATCCTTGTAAATCCACCCTCTGCACCCTTTCTATAGTTTCCACATCCTTCCTGTAGTGAGGCGACCAGAACTGAGCACAGTACTCCAAGTGGGGTCTGACCAGGGTCCTATATAGCTGCAACATTACCTCTCGGCTCCTAAATTCAATTCCACGATTGATGAAGGCCAATACACTGTATGCCTTCCTAACCACAGAGTCAACCTGCGCAGCTGCTTTGAGCGTCCTATGGACTCACACCCCAAGATCCCTCTGATCCTCCACACTGTCAAGAGTCTTAGCATTAATACTATACTCTGCCATCATATTTGACCTACCAAAATGAACCACTTCACACTTATCCAGGTTGAACTCCATCTGCCACTTCTCAGCCCAGTTTTGTATCCTATCAATGCTATCTTAGATTGGGTGTTCTGTAATAACCCAAATCTTATTAGGGAGCTTAATATAAACAAACACTTAGAAGGCAGTGATCATAATATGATTGAATTCATACTGCACTTTGCAAGGGAGAGTCACAAGTATCAGTATCGCAATGGAATAAAGGGAATGATGGCTGAAGTTTCTGGGAATAGTTCACAAAGCACAGGATAGATATGTCACACAGAAGAAGTAGTTCTCAAATAGCAGGGCTAGTCAACCATGGCTGACAAGGGAAATTAAGGACTGCATAAAAGCCAAAGGAAGGACATATAAGGTAGCAAAAGTGAGTGGGAAGTTGGACGAATGGGAAGCTTTTAAAATCCAACAAAAGGTAACTAAAAAAGCTACAAGAAGGGAAAAGATGAAAAGCAGGAAAGCAGGATACTAAAGTTTTTCAGTTATATAAAGATTAAAAGGGAGGTGGGAGTTGATATTGAACCACTGGAAAATTATGTTGATGAGGTAATAAGGGGGACAAAGAAATAGCACATGAACTTATCAGTCTTCACTGTAGAAGACACTAGCAATGTGCCAGAGAACCGTGAGTGTCAGGGAGCAAAAGTGAGTGCCATTGTTATTATAAAGGAAAAAGTGCCAGGCAAACTCAAAAGTCTTAAGGTGGATAAGTCACCTGGACCAGATGGACAGAGTTCCTGAGAGAAGATGCTGAAGAGATGGCAGATGCACTGGTCATGTTCTTTCAAGAATCACTTGATTCTGGCATGGTCCTGGAGGACTGGAAAATTGCAAATGTCACTCCACTCTTTAAGAAGGGAGGAAGGCAACAGAAACGAAATTATAGGCCAGTGAGCCTAACCTCAGTGGTTGGGAAAGTGTTGAAGTCTATTATTAAGGATGACATATCAGAGTACTTGGAGACCAATGATAAAATAAGTCAAAGTCACCATGGTTTATGTGAAGGGAAGTCGTGCCTGACAGATCTGTTAGAGCTCTTCGAGGGAGTAACAAGCAGGATGGACAAAGGAGAGGCAGTGGATGTCATCGACTTGGATTTTCAGAAGGCATTTGATAAGGTGCCACACATGGCTGACAGGCAGGAGGCAGTGAGTAGGAATAGAAGGGGCCTTTTCTGGCTGGCTGCCAGTGCTGTTGGTGTTCCTCAGGGGTCAGTATTGGGATCGCTACTTTTCGCATTGTTTGTCAATGATTTGGATAATGGAACTGATGGCTTTGTGGCAAAGTTTGCGGATGATACAAAGATAGGTGGATAGGTAGGTAGTGCTGAGGAAGCAATGCGATTGTAGCAGGACTTAAGACAAATTGGAAGAATGAGCAAAAAATGGCAGATGGAATACAGTGTTGGGAAATGTATGATAAATGCATTTTGGTAAAAGGAACAATACTGCGAGCTATTATCTAAATGGGGAGAAGATTCAAACATCAGAAGTGCAGTGCATGATTACGGGAATGAAGGGGTTAACATATGAGAAGCATTTGGCAACTTTGGGCCTGTACTCATTGGAATTTAGAAGAATGCAGGGAGATCTCATTGCACCTACCAAATGTTAAAAGGACTAGATATAGTGGATGTGGAGAGGATGTTTCCTATGGTGAAGGTATCCAGAATTGGAGGGCACAGCCTTAAAATTGAGGTGTGTCCTTTCAGAACACAGGTAAGGAGGAATTTGTTTTTAGCCAGAGAGTAGTGTATCTCTAGAATGCTCTGCCACAGACTGCAGTGGAATTCATGGGTATATTTAAGGCATCAAAGGATATGGCGAGAAGGCAGGCATGTGTGTGGGGTTGAGTGGGATCCAGGATCAGCCATGATGGAATGGCAGAGCAAACTCGATGGGCTGAATGGCGCAATTCTGCCCCTATGTCTTATGGAAATATCCCTTGTCCAAGTCAGACCACCTCAGATGGAAATATAGTGCTGTTCCTTCATCAACATTTGGTCCATATCCCTACGAGATTGTCAAGGGAAAACCGGGGTGGGGGGTGTTGCTCCAATTTTTTTTTATGCCATGGACCTATACCATTAAGCAAGGGATCTGTGGACTGCAGTAGTTCAGGATTACAGGTCCACATCACTTTCTGCAATTTAAAATGAGAACACTGAGTACAGTGTGGACAAGCTAGGCAAGCAAACTAAGTTGTCATTAATACTATAGAGAACAGGTACAGTATATGGGCATATAAAAATGAATGGCTATCCTACATTGCTGAGGAACCAGCTAGAAAACAGGCCATATTAGATTGAGTATTGCACATTGAGAAATAATTGATTAATAGAACAGTTTAGCATGGGAACTGATCCTTCAGCCCACAATGTCTCTGCTGACCATGATGCTAACCCAAACTAAACCTACATGCTGGCACATGGTCCAAATCCCTCCATTCCTTGCTTGTTCACGTGTCTGTCTGAAAGTGTCGTGTGTTCTAAGCTGGTAGTATCTAATTCTGATAAACCTTTTCTGTACCCTCCTTAAAGTCTCTGCACCCTTCTTGTAACACGGCAAGAGAATTGAACGATATACAAAAATTTGGTAGTTCAGCGGCTTTTAGGAAACAGTAATCACAGTGATTTAGTTTAATCTGCAAAACAAAATCAAACCTCCAATCTTAAGACATAATTTAGCAAAGGCAGATTGGGAAACGCTATTAAAAAAGAATGACAATAAACAAGCAGCTTCTACATGGATTTCAGGCTGCTCCAGAACATTACATCACAACAGTCCACGGCAAGTTGGTAAACTGGATCCAAAGTTGGCTTGGTCCTCAAAAATAGAGAGTGGTCACAGAGGGTCATTTCTCTGGTTGCACAAGGGCGGGGACCTCCACTGTTTGCAATAATAATACCTGGATGAAAATGTAGGTGCCCCTACGCTCATCAATAAAAATAGTACAATATACTGTACAAAATCTTATAGAGTTAGGGTGTCCAAGAGCTTTGCACAGTACTGTATTTGTCAACATAGAGCAGAGAGTGAGTATGTGAATCTGGTAGGAGCAAAGGATGTTGGTGATTGTGAGGTGGAGCATCGTGGGAGGATGTGGGGTAGGAGGCAGAGGAGTGCCGAGGTGGTGGATGGTGGCACAGGTACAGACACACCCAGCCCTGAGAGACCAGGAAAGGTCATTTGATTCCAAACAATGGTTTATTGATCATTACAGACTCCCTCTCTGGTGCTTCCCACTCCCTCCTCTCCCCCTACCACTCCCCACTCTCAGTCCACAATAAAGACCCATATCAGAATCAGGTTGATCATCATTCATGTTATGAAATCTGTTTTTTTTTGCGGCACTAGTACAGTATATAAAATTATATAGTACTCTGCAAATGACTTGGGTATTTTAGCTATGCAGTATATTCTGTCGACTGTTTATTCATGCCCACACATGCAGCCTGACCTTCTGAGTTCCTCCAGCATTTTGTGTGAGATGCTCTGGATTTTCTGCATGTGCAGTTTCTCGTATTTATGACCAGCAAAACATATGTGCCCAAAGCCTTTGCACAGTACTGTGTATATGTACAGTACAATATGAGCATTCAGGGTATGAAGGATGATTAGCTTTTATACGGTTACAAAATTACACCAGGCTAAAAAATAAACATTTTCATTATTCTAACTTCGTATGTGAACAGACTAGTGTTAAATTCTCCAGTTTTGACCAACAGAAACCGGGAATACAAATCAATTGCTTTCACTTTAAATCGATGCCCTTTAGTACTAGTCTCACCCAACCTCAGTGCAAAAAGCCTGCTTGCACTTGCCCTACCCTAACCATACCCCCTCATAATTTTGTATACCTCTATCAAATCTCCTCTCATTCTCTTACACTCCAGTTCAAACTTCCTCTACAACATTTTTTTTATCTTAATGTCTGACAATTACAGCTTTAAACACCCAGAAATTTCCAATGCCACCTCAGCAAAAGAATAAGGTTGAAGAACTGAAAGTAATTACTTTTCTTTGTATAGATGAAACGTTAACTTACCTCCAGTCACTTCGCACATCTGGGTCACAGCAGACTCATCTGAAGGTACACTACCAAGCTGCTCTGCTTCAAGAGATGATGCACCAGGGAGGCGAAGAACCAATGCAAACAGCCTCTGATCCCAACGGAATGGCTCTTTTGTCAATTCACTACCAGGCAGGGGAGAATTTAATGGCAAGTGCAGCTAAAAAAGGAAAAGCAGCTTCATGTTGCATGGATCAAATTTAGGCAAGTTAATGTCCAAAACCATCATAACATTTCATTCATAAAACTGGAGAGACCATAGAAATTACAGCACAGAAACAGGCCCTTTGGCCCTTCTTGGCTGTGCCGAACCATTTTCTGCCTAGTCCCACTGACCTGCACACGGACCATATCCCTCCATACACCTCCCATCCATGTATCTGTCCAATTTATTCTTAAATGTTAAAAAAGAACCCGCATTTACCACCTCGTCTGGTAGCTCATTCCATACTCCCACCACTCTCTGTGTGAAGAAGCCCCCCTAATGTTCCCTTTAAACTTTTCCCCCCTCACCCTTAACCCATGTCCTCTGGTTTTTTTCTCCCCTTGCCTCAGTGGAAAAAGCCTGCTTGCATTCACTCTATCTATACCCATCATAATTTTATATACCTCTATCAAATCTCCCCTCATTCTTCTACGCTCCAGGGAATAAAGTCCTAACCTATTCAACCTTTCTCTGTAACTGAGTTTCTCAAGTCCCGGCAACATCCTTGAAAACCTTCTCTGCACTCTTTCAACCTTATTTATATCCTTCCTGTAATTTGGTGACCAAAACTGAACACAATACTCCAGATTCGGCCTCATCAATGCCTTATACAACCTCATCATAACATTCCAGCTCATGTACTCAATACTTCGATTAATAAAGGCCAATGTACCAAAAGCTCTCTTTACGACCCTATCTACCTGTGACGACACTTTTAGGGAATTTTGTATCTGTATTCCCAGATCCCTCTGTTCCACTGCACTCCTCAGTGCCTTACCATTAACCCTATATGTTCTACGCTGGTTTGTCCTACCAACGTGCAATACCTGTGGAATAAAATGATATCCAAACTGGATCTCCCAAACAATAAACAGTAGCCAACTAATTGCACAAAATGTGACAAAAGATGTGAACAAAAAAAATAAGGTGCAGCGTAGCAAGAGGCACTACTGATTTCAATCTTACTAGCCTGTTTCATTCCACAAGATTCAAATAAAATTGTTCCACAAAACTGAAAAAGGCAAAACACCATCAGCAAAGGACAGAAGTCTAAGCACCTCAATGTACATGTAAACAGGAAATAAGCATGAGACTGATCATGGACTAGAAGATATACAGAGTCAGAGAAAATGAGGTGGAGTACATCAGTCTTTACCAAAGGAGGATATTCTAGAGTCTTACCTCTGAGACATGATATATGCAAGAATGTTAATAAATTATAAAGACAGGCTAGGTTTAAAACAGAAAATGCCAGAAATACTCAGGAAGCTCCTATGGAGAAACAGTTACCTATTTAGTTTGAAGACATGCTTAAGACAATGCTGGATAGATTTTTGCATAGTAGGGAAATTAAGAGTTATGGGGAAAAGGCAGGTAGGTGGAGGTGAGTCCATGGCCAAAGCAACCATGATCTTACTGAATGGTGGAGCGGGCTCGAGGGGCCAGATGGCCTATCTCTGCTCCTATTTCTTATGTTCTTTCACTAAAACTAGCAAATGGCTATCAATTAGATAAAAATGAAGTGCAAATATATGACCAGTGAGCCTGCAAGGTAAAGTACTTCCCAAATAAAAACCCACTACTTATCAAAAACACTGTGTGGTATGAACTGCAAGCACAAACAAAAACTGATTAATTTGCTGTTTGGCTCCCACACCAAAAAATCAAAACTGGCAACAAGTTAATAAGCAGGAATTTATTTTCATCTATGTTTATTTCTGGCTTGAACTATCATCATAAAATGCTCTCCAGATTTGCAGAAGTTTTAGTCTGATAATAGCTCATACACTTGTAAGGAGGTTTCGATTTTTATGTTACTGCGGAGGCTAATTAAAATGGCGTCTTTGTTATGTTAATCTGGGGAATGCGGCTTTGTTGTGTAAAACGCTGAGAAAGTTTGCGCAAGCAGTTTGTTGTGGTTTAGAGGGCGATAAGAAATACGTTATTAACCAATTGGGATAGTTGTTATGGTTTTGGTGTATTTGAAGATACTGTATGCGCGGGGTTTTGGGGAGAAGGCGGGAGAGCGAGACAGAGGATGGACGAGGTGCTGTGAGTCCGCTAACGGGGTCGGACCCCGAGCGCAACGTTCGGCGAGGAGACAGAGACGGACTCGTGTGGAGCGTCTGGTCGACCACCATTGTTGGTCCCAGGCAGCTGGTTGAGGTGGTCCGAGGGGTCGCAGGGTGAAGAAGAAGGCCCTTGAGCTCCAACGGCTTTTATGCATGAAGAGATTGAACTTTGATAAGTGTGGCGCCTTTTATTTTCCTTTTATATTTTATTCTCTTTTAATTATATAGTTCCAGTAATATCTATAAACTGTAAATCATTTAATTGCATCTGGTGTATTGTCTGTTATTTGGGCGGGGTGGGGTACCTCACACAGCATCCACACAAACGAATTATCCAGTTTGGCGGGGCCGAGGCTGTTTCCCTAGATGACAGCGAGCCGAGCGACCCTGAGGGTGGCCAGGGGGGCTACATTGTGTGGGCTTTGTCCGGGATTGAGTCTGCTGGTCCGCTGTGTGGGTGCCCTGTTTAAATCTGTAATGTGTGTCTCTGTGGGTTATTTGCTGGTGATTGCTGTATGCGTGGTGAGTGAGGTCTTTGTTCGAGTTCAGACTAACATTGACGAGTTGGAGGTGGCGCTAGGGGCTGTCCATGCGGTTGGGAGAGAGAGGAAAGAGTGGTCTGATTTGGAGGTAGAGTCTGCGAATAAATGTTCTAGCTCTGGCAGGCTCCGCCTGGCACTTGGGATAGTGTCCACCCCAAGAGGGGCAGAGGCGTGCGAGATGTGGGCGGAGTGGATCTCTGTTATTAGATGAGTGGCAGTGCTCGGTGGAGGGAGAGCGACAGGGATTGGTTGAAAGTTTGAGTAGGCGGGCTGGTGACAGTGTTAGAACTGTCAGGTTCACTTACACCGTAGTGACAGCTGTCAGTTATTTGAAGGGGGGGGGGGAGTTTTCAGTGTGTCTTCTCTGGCTAGGAGGGCGGCTAAATTGCTTGCAGTGCCAGGGGGATCATTTCAGGGGATCAGCCCCTCCTTCAGTTGTTCGGCTGATCAGAGAGGTGTCGGGAAACTTAGTGGAGACCCAGTGGGGGAACGGCTTGGGGTCTCTGAGGAAGCACGTTCCCAGCAATGTACCGATGAACTTCTGAAAGGAAAAGACCCTATTCCTAAAGGCTTAGAGGGACCACGCCCCAGGGTGTTGTTACAGATAGAGGGAAGCGATGCTAAAGCTATCCTCGACCCCGGGACACAGATCAAGTTGTTGTACAGTTCATTTTACAACCGGTGTCTGAAGCATTTATCCTTGACAACGCCAAGGGTACCGGAGACTTTGGGTACTAGTGGCAGTAGTTATCCAGAAGATGATGATTGGTTAATGACCCTGGAGCTCATGGAGGCATTTTCTGGGCACCCAGTGCGTCCAGTTGCTTCTGAGGACGTGTATAGCAGCCTTGAGCCGGTACCGAATTTAAACGAGACCCAGCGGTGATACAGCTTGGGGAAAGTAGCTGAGGGTGAGACCCTCTTAGTAGACGCTCCGAACCACCACGAGGGAGGGGAGTTGACCGCTGAAGACACCTCAGTGAGAGAGAGGTCACGGCAAATGTACCCCAGCAGCGTGGAAGATGAAGGCAGCGTGTGTGGGGATGATGCGATGTGGTTTAATGGGCTGCATCTGAGGAGTGGATGTTTCCAGATCCTGAGGAGTGCGGCTATTGAACCGAAGACGGCCATTACTAGTTCCCTAGGATTCTTCCGATCCGAAAAGATGCCCAAGGGCATATCCGGAGCCCCTGCATCCTTCCCGCGGGGCATGAGGAAGACCATGGGGTAAGTGAAGGTGTGTGGAGTTTTGACGTATGTGGATGACCGCCTAGAGCTTGGATTCACCTGGGGGGACTATGAGGCGAGGCAAGGCGAGGCGAGTGGCTGAGCCCAGGTGACCGAAGCGAAGTGTCAAATGTGGAGGAGTTTTTGGCCGGAGGGGTTTGGTGCAATATGAGGAAAATGACCCAATTTACCAGTTGAACTTCCTGGTGTTGGGACAGACGGTGGTGGACCGGGGGATGGAAACCCAGGTCGTCAATCTGAATGAGACACAGGGAAGAGAGGGGATTTGCACCGCACTGCGGTCATGTACTGATGAATTAATCCAGCAAGAAGAAACAATGACCCACCTTCAAAGGGATCAGCAGAAACTCAAGACATCCATTCAGAACAGATTGGAAGATTTACAAGTTGGGGAAGATCAAGGAAGTGTTCTGACTAAGGTCAACAGAAAACTGAGAGCCCAGGGAGGGGAGTTTGACTACACTCCCGAGGAGGTGAAGAAATGGAGGACAGATCTCGGAAAAGGGAGGCGGACGCTTGAAAGGAACCTGAAGGTGACTATCGCGAGTTTAAATGAAGTGGAAAAACTGAAAGTTGATGTGGAAGACGCCCTCAGGAAGAAACAACCGGAGGCTGAACATTTTTTAACTGCTGCTTTTCAGGTCAGGGTGGAAGAAGCTGGTGGGGTAACTGCAACCCAGATTGAGATGGTCAGGAACCCTGAGTCAGAACTGCGGAGGCTGTGGCGAGAGTTGAAGGAGTCCCCGAAGAAGCTGACGTCTCGACTGCAGGAGGCTGAAGGGGTAGCCCCGGTTAAATGTTTCAGTTTGGAGAAACTCAAGCAGCTACCGATCGAGGGAATGAGGAAGGATACGGGTTCGAAGGATGATGTGCTGCACATGTGGTACATGCTGCCTTTCGCTAACTTCCCCGTGATTGAGGAAGGGACCTTTGGCCCTTCTCCCACTGAGTCAGGTGTAGTGGGGAGAGCTAGCTGTGGGCAGTCTGAGTTACGGCAGGATCAGGAAGGAGGAGAGGCGGGGCCCCGGACACGGGACTGGGGGCTCCGAGCTGTAGTGGTGACCTGTATGAGAGAGGAGTTGGCAAGCCGGCCCGAGGTATCCCTAGTAGTGTCTGAGCCTTTTGGGTTTAGGTGAGGGGGTACAGAGGTCTCAGAGGATTAAGAAGCTCCCAGATAGGTTAGCCTATTTAGCGCCTGTGGGACGGGAGTAAGGTCCACTGCTTGGGGAGCACTGTCACTGTGTGTATCTGTGTATTGCGTGTCTGTAGAACTGGGTGGCGAGTTATTTAGAAGTCATGAGGATATGACTTTATTTGGTGGGGGGAGAGTGTAAGGGCGTTTCGATTTTTATGTTACTGCGGAGGCTAATTAAAATGGCGCCTTTGTTATGTTAATCTGGGGAATGCGGCTTTGTTGTGTTAAACGTTGAGAAAATTTGCGCTAGCAGCTTATTGTGGTTTAGAGGGTGATAAGAAATACGTTATTAACCAATTGGGATAGTTGTTATGGTTTTGGTGTATTTGAAGATACTGTATGCGCGGGGTTTTGGGGAGAAGGCGGGAGAGCGAGACAGAGGATGGACGAGGTGCTGTGAGTCCGCTAACGGGGTCGGACCCCAAGCAGGATGTTCGGCGAGGAGACGGAGACAGACTCGTGTGGAGCGTCTGGTCGACCACCGTTGTTGGTCCCAGGTGGCCGGTCGAAGTGGTCCGAGGGGGTTGCAGGGTAAAGAAGAAGGTCCTTAAGCTCCAACGGTTTTTGTGCACGAAGAGATTGAACTTTGATAAGTGTGGCGCCTTTTAATTTCATTCTCTTTTAATTATATAGTTCCAGTAATATCTATAAACTGTAAATCATTTAGTTGCATCTGGTGTATTGTCTGTTATTTGGGCGGGGTGGGGTACCTCACACAGCATCCACACAAACGAATTATCCAGTTTGGCGGGGCCGAGGCTGTTTCCCTAGACGACAGCGAGCCGAGCGACCCTGAGGGTGGCCAGGGGGGCTACACACTATTCAATGTTTCTTCATATTGTAACGGTTCATGCTTTACCTTCAGCATTTCCTGATCACCTTTGACAGCAAACTGTTAATTCTCTAAGGAAATTACATATTTTACTTATATGGCACCAACTTTTCAGGTACCTGAAGGCAAAAGCGCTTCCAAACTCACAGAAGTTCTTTTTATTGAACACCTATGCTTCATCCAGAAAAAGCAGGATTTCTGGTGGCCAACCATTTTAATTCCTATCCCTATTTCCACATCAATCCATAGCCTCCTCAACTGCCATGATGAGGCCACTCTCAGGGTGGTACAAGAAACATAGACTCAATGTTTCAGGACCAGATTCTTCCCCTCCACTATCAGATTCCTGAATGGAACATGAACCAATGTACACTACCTCACTAATTTTCCTCTTTTTCCACCACTTATTTAATTTTATTTATATATTTCATGACATATGCCTGTGATATTAAACCTGTTAGGCACATCCAGGTAGGTGTTAGAAACCATAGAAACCACAGAAAAACTACAGCACAGAAACAGGCCCTTTGGCCCTTCTTGGCTGTGCCGAACCATTTTCTGCCTAGTCCCACTGACCTGCACACGGACCATATCCCTCCATACACCTCCCATCCATGTATCTGTTCAATTTATTCTTAAATGTTGAAAAAGAACCCGCATTTACCACCTCGTCTGGTAGCTCATTCCATACCCCCACCACTCTCTGTGTGAAGAAGCCCCCCTAATGTTCCCTTTAAACTTTTCCTCCTTCACCCTTAACCCATGTCCTCTGTTTTTTTTCTGCCCTTGCCTCAGTGGAAAAAGCCTGCTTGCACTCACTCTATCTATACCCATCATAATTTTATATACCTTTATCAAATCTCCCCTCATTCTTCTACGCTCCAGGGAATAAAGTCCTAACCTATTCAACCTTTCTCTGTAACTGAGTTTCTCAAGTCCCGGCAACATCCTTGTAAACCTTCTCTGCACTCTTTCAACCTTATTAATATCCTTCCTGTAATTTGGTGACCAAAACTGTAAACAATACTCCAGATTCGGCCTCACCAATGCCTTATACAATCTCATCATAACATTCCAGCTCTTATACTCAATTCTTTGATTAATAAAGGCCAACGTACCAAAAGCTCTCTTTACCACCCTATCTACCTGTGACGCCACTTTTAGGGAATTTTGTATCTGTATTCCCAGATCTCTCTGTTCTACTGCACTCCTCAGTGCCTTACCATTTACCCTGTATGTTCTACCTTGGTTTGTCCTTCCAACGTGCAATACCTCACACTTGTCTGTATTAAACTCCATCTGCTATTTTTCAGCCCATTTTTCCAGCTGGTCCAAATCCCTCTGCAAGCTTTGAAAACCTTCCTCACTGTCCACTACATCTCCAATCTTTGTATCATCAGCAAATTTGCTGATCCAGTTTACCAGATCATCCAGATCATTGATATAGATGACAAATAACAATGGATCCAGCACTGATCCCTGTGGCACACCACTAGTCACAGGCCTCTCAATCCTCTACTACCACTCTTTGGCTTCTTCCATTAAGCCAGGTCTAATCCAATTTACCACCTTTCCATGTATACTTAACGACTGAATTTTCCTAATTAACCTCCCATGCAGGACCTTGTCAAAGGCCTTACTGAAGTCCATGTAGACAATATCCACTGCCTTCACTTCATCCACTTTCCTGGTAACCTCCTCGAAAAACTCCAAGAGATTGGTCAAACATGACCTACCAAGCACAAAGCCATATCCTCTTTTGCTGCCACAGAATCTCCTACCTGTCCCCCTAACTATTGAGACCCCTAAGACTATTGCTTCACCTGACTTCACCCCACCCTTCTGAGGATCAGAGCCGACCACGGTGCTATTGGTCTGGCTGCTGCTGCCTTGTCCAGACAGGTCATCCCCCTCAGCAGTATCCAAAGGGGCTCACCTGTTATTGAGGAGAATGGCCACAGGGAGACTCTGCACTGACTTCCTTCTCCCTTTAGCTCTCTTGGTGTTCACCTGTCTCCTCCCCGAGTTCTGCACTCTGGGTGTAACAACCTGCTCAAAAGCCATATCTATCAATTGCCCTGCCTCCCAGATGATCCTTAGTTCATCCAGCTCCAGCTCCTTTATGCAGTCCTTCAGGAGCTGGAATTGACTGCACTTCTCGCAGGTGTAGTTATCAGGGAGACCTTCAGGTTCCATGAATTCCCACATACTACAGGAGCAGCATTCCACACCTATATCTGCCATCCTGCCTGCACCATACAATGGGCAACCAAGACCAAATCAGCAACAACGAAAGGGAACACTAACCCTTTTAACCTGTTTATTTGGTCTCAGCCTCTTCTCGTCGAAGCTTCTTGAGTGGTGCTCCTACTCTCACCACTGGCCTACCAGCAATGGCTGCCCTGCTTGTCCCTTCTTTACTTTTATTTAATTCACAGTGGCTTGCTCCCTCTGCTGATTGGGCCTCTGCCCACGAAGCTCTCCTTTTATAAAAGCTTTGCCGACCTGCACAGTAACCTCCTCAAGGTGCTCTGCTCCTGCCACTGATTGGGCCTCTGGAATGGAGTGTTCTCTGGGGCCAAGATACTAAACACATTACCAACAGCACCAAAAAGCACATATGGTTACGTAACACCCTGGGAAAGGTTTCACTGCTAATGTAATGGTCTTTCTGTAGGAGCAGTGTTTGCGTTATGGTTAGAGATAACGGGTGCTTTGGAATGTGAGCCGTCCAATGAAAGGAGTGTGTTTCGTGTCGTGTGCCTGACACCGGCGTGATCTAGGTCTTTGTTCGGCGGGAGAAGACGCCGGAATGGAGAGGCCGTAGTTCTCGACCCAGAGTGGTGCCATGATCCGCTGAAGGCTGGGGAGATCAAAGGAGGATCGGTGAAGTGGAAACCCTGAGCTCCAACTTGTGCATATTAGACTGTTACATTAAAATGGACCCTTTCCTTTTTTCTGCTTTTTCTTTACTAACCCTTTAGTCAAATTAAGAAATAAAAAGCTAAATTATTTAATTGTGTATGGTGTACAGTCTGTTATTTCATGGTACTGATCTGTAACAGGGGAACAAATCACGCAGCATCCACCCAAACAGGGGGTTTCAGGAGAGCTTACACCTCAATCTCACAGGTTTGGCGGGGTCAGAGACTGTCTTCCCTCGACTTATGCAGCCGATAGAACCAGAGTGTTTCAGTTACGATTTCAGAAAAATATACAGTAATAAAGAAAAGGAAATACAGCCCTGAGTGTACTTACTGTGCATGCTTGCAAGAAAATGAATCTCAGGGTTGTATATGGTGATATATACTTTGAACCTTTGAATAGGGAGGGGAATTAAAATCACTTGCAACTGGAACCATGACAGACAAAGTGCAGGTGCTTGGCAAAGTGGTTGCTAGGTCTCACTGATGTTGATGAGGCTACATCCACAGCAAGGACTGGAATAAACAAGGTTGGAGGAGGTGCAAGTGAATCTGCCTGACTCACTGAGTTCCTCTAGCAGCTGATTTTTGGCAAGAAGTAGGAAGACTGAAGCCATTAAAATTCAGTAAAATCAAACAAGCAGCTGTAGGAATTGGGATTACCAAATAGAAGTAATGTTAAATTCTAGGTTACAACTGCAAATCCATGTACAAATGCCTCAAGGCTCTGCATTTTACCTCGTCTTGCACCCCTCCATTGTTTGTCATTCTGCTTCCATCAGAGATAGTGATTATAACAGACGGTTCAAGGAAAAACGGATTCCTCCCCTGAAGAAAAGAAACCACATTTTACAAACTGCAGCACACGGATTTCAGAAAGATCTGCACGTGCTGACTAGCACAGCAGGTTCATTCACAGTTTCACAATGAATGCCTGCAAATAAATAGAATCAAGTCACTCACGTAGAGAAGGTTAATTATAAACAGAAATCAAAAGATTTTCTGAAGCAATTTTATGCTTTGTGGCTTTTTCAAATAACTCTTTTAACTTGTCAATGTTATTAAGTAATGATTTCATCTCAAAACACCTTGAAAGACTTTTGTTTTTGGTTTAAGAGGATGGCGATCATGGAATTCCCCACCTCCAAGGCTGCAGTATAGTCATCAAGTTAATTTAACACAGAGATTCTGGATGTTAAAAAAGGCAAAGTATATGGAAAAGTGCCGGAAAATAAAGCTGCGGTAAAAGATTAGCCATTATTCTGCTGAAACTCCAAGAGAGTAGAGGGATGAAATGCATTACCACCCTAAGGGCATAACTTTGTGCAGGGCAAACCTCATTTAACTAATCTGAGTTTTTTTTGAGGAAACTTAAATGATTGATGAATGCAGGGTGGTAGACACTGTCTTAATGGATTTTAGTAAGGCTCTGACAAGGTCTGCATGGTCCAGAACGTCAAGGCACATCGGATCCAGAGTGAGCTAATTAACTGGGTTCAAAATTAGCAATTAGAAACTAATGGGAAAAATTTCCAGTTGGAATTCTGTGACCAGTGCTGTACCACAGAGATCAGTGCTGGGACCCTTGTTATTTGTGATACAGTGGTGCGAGAAAGTTTGTGATCCCTGTAGAATTTTCTCTACTTCTGCATAAATAAGACCTGTGATCAGATCTTCACACAAGTCCTAAACTAGATAAAGAGAACCCAATTAAATAACATTATACTTGTTCATTTATTTATTGAGAAAATGATCCAGTATTACATGTATTTGTTGGAAAAAGTATGTGAACTTCTGGGGTAGTGCCTTCTACAAAAGCTCTTTGGAGTCAGGTGAGATGAGATTGGAAGTGTGGATTGTACAGGTGCCTGTCCTATAAAAATGACACACAAAGTCAGGCTCCTGACAGAGCCTGCTCTTCTCAAGAAAGATCTATTCATGTGCACCATGCTTCAATCAAAACAACTTTCAGGAGACCTTTGAAAAATTGTAAAGCTGCACAGAGCTGGAAAAGGCTATAAAAGGATTTCTAAAGACCTGAGTGTTCACCAGTCCACAGTAAGAAATTGTCTACAAATGGAGGAAACTGAGTACTGTTGCTAGGAGTCGGCATCCTGCAATATTGTGAAAGGACCTGAAGCAAGCAGTTCGTGCAAGGAAGTCCACCAACATCCCAGAGTGGAAGCAGTTTTTTAAGGAGAAATGGCCTAAAATTTCTCCAAACCGGTGTGCAGGACTAATCAACAGTTAACGGAAACGTTTGAAGTTATTGCTATACAAGAGGGTCACACCAGTTACTGAAGGCAAAGGTTCACACACTTTTTCCAACAAGCACATTTAATAATGGATCATTCCGGCAACCCAATCAGCAGCAGAAGCAGGCCAGAGCCACGAGGTTTTGCGCAGGTCGGCGACACTTGTTTAAAAGGAGACCCTTGTGGGTATTCGGGCTCATTCCAGCAGCCCAATCAGCAGCAGGAGTAGGCCAGAGCGACAAGGTTTTTCACAGGTCGGCGATGCTTGTTTAAAAGTACAGAACGGACAAGCAGGGTGGCCATTATTGGGAGCAGGTGAATGGTGAGAGTAGGAGTGTAGGGTTTTGACTCAAAGGAGGCTTCAGCTCAGAAGAGGTGTTGGCTTTGGACAAGTTTCTGTTAAGGTTTTCGTTTTTTTCTTACTGTACTTAGTGTAGTAAATGGCCGTTGTCTGCTCATTGTGCCGGATGTTGGGGTCCTGGAGGACCCAGAGTCTCCCACGGAACTACACTTGCGTGAAGTACATCCAGCTTCAGCTCTTTGAAGACCACGTTAGGGATCTGGAGCAGCAGCTGGATGACCTTCGGCTCGTACAGGAGATTGAGGAGATCATGAGAGTGATAGGGACGTAGTCACCCCTAAGTTGCAGAAGGCAAGAAGCTGGGTGACTGTCAGGAGAAATGGAAACGTGAATAGACTGTTAGTGCAGAGCACCTGTGACCATTCACCTTAATAACAACTATACTGTTTCGGATACTGTTGTGGGAGATGACCTCCTTGGGGAATGCTATGGAGACCAGGCTCCTGGCACTGAGGACGAGGGAGATGTCTTCATTTTTTAAAGAAAAGGGCTTCCCTTCCTCCACTATCAACTCTGCTCTTAAACGGATCTCCCCCATTTCACGTACATCTGCTCTCACTCCATCCTCCCGCCACCCCACTAGGAATAGGGTTCCCCTGGTCCTCACCTACCACCCCACCAGCCTCCGGGTCCAACATATTATTCTCCGTAACTTCCGCCACCTCCAACGGGATCCCACCACTAAGCACATCTTTCCCTCCCCCCCCTCTCTGCATTCCACAGGGATCGCTCCCTACACAACTCCCTTGTCCATTCATCCCCCCCATCCCTCCTCACTGATCTCCCTCCTGGCACTTATCCGTGTAAGCGGAACAAGTGCTACACATGCCCTTACACTTCCTCCCTTACCACTATTCAGGGCCCCAAACAGTTCTTCCAGGTGAGGCAACACTTCACCTGTGAGTCGACTGGGTGATATACTGCGTCCGGTGCTCCCGATGTGGCCTTCTATATATTGGCGAGACCCGACGCAGACTGGGAGACCGCTTTGCTGAACATCTACGCTCTGTCCGCCAGAGAAAGCAGGATCTCCCAGTGGCCACACATTTTAATTCCACATCCCATTCCCATTCTGACATGTCTATCCACGGCCTCCTCTACTGTAAAGATGAAGCCATACTCAGGTTGGAGGAACAACACCTTATATTCCGTCTGGGTAGCCTCCAACCTGATGGCATGAACATCGACTTCTCTAACTTCCGCTAAGGCCCCCTCGTACCCCATCTGTTACTTATTTTTATGAACACATTCTTTCTCTCACTCTCCTTTTTCTCCCTCTGTCCCTCTGAATATACCTCTTGCCCATCCTCTGGGTCCCCCCCCCCCTGTCTTTCTTCCCGGACCTCCTGTCCCATGATCCTCTCGTATCCCCTTTTGCCTATCACCTGTCCAGCTCTTGGCTCCATCCCTCCCCCTCCTGTCTTCTCCTATCATTTTGGATCTCCCCCTCCCCCTCCAACTTTCAAATCCCTTACTCACTCTTCCTTCAGTTAGTCCTGACGAAGGGTCTCAGCCTGAAACGTCGACTGCACCTCTTCCTAGAGATGCTGCCTGGCCTGCTGCGTTCACCAGCAACTTTGATGTGTGTTCCTGGCACTGAGCATAGGTTCGTGGTGCAGAAGGGAAAGGGGGAGAAGAGGGAAGTGGTAGTGATAGGGGACTCAATAATCAGGGGAACAGACAGGAGATTCTGTGGATGTGAACGGGTACATTGCCTTCCAGGTGCCAGGGTCAGGGATGTCTCAGATTGCGTCCACAATATTTTGGAGAAGGAGGGAGAGCAGCCAGATGTCTTAGTATAGGTCTTAGTACCAATGACATAGGAAGGAAAAGCAAAGAAATCCAGAAAAGAAATTCTAGAGAACTAGGGAGAAAAGCGAGAAGCAGGACCTCCAGGGTAGTAATTTCTGGATCGCTGCCTGTGCCACGCACCATTGAGGGTTGAAACAGGATGGTCTGGCAGGTAAATGTGTGGCTGAGAAGCTGGTGCATGGGCAGGGCTTCTGGTTCATGGATCACTGGGATCTCTTCTGTGGGAGGTATGACCTGTTCAAAAGTGACGATTTGCCCTGAACCCGAAGGGAACCGGGTATTCTCATGGCCAGGTTTTTTTTTTAGAGCTGTTGGGGAGGGTTAAACTAATTTGGCAGGTGGGTGGGAACCAGAGTGAAGAGCTTCAGGATAGGACAAATGGTAAAAAGCAAAGATAGCATGTAGTCAGACTGTTCGGAAGGGTAGGCAGATGATTGGATATAATTGCAGCCAGCAGGGTGGGTATCAGTGTATTAGGGATACAAAATCAAAAAGGGTAACAAATACAGTACTCAAAGTGTTATATCTCAATGCATGGAGTACAAGAAATAAGGTAGATGATCTTGTTGCACTGTTACAGATCGTCAGGTATAATGTGGGCATCAATGAAACGTGGCTGAAGGTTGGTTGCAGTTGGGAGCTAAATGTCCAAGGTTACATGTTGTATCGGAGGGATAGGAAGGTAGGCAGAAGGGGTGGTGTGGCTCTGCTGGTAAAGAATGACATCAAATCAGTAGAAAGATGTGACATAGGATTGGAAGATGTTGAATCCTTGTGGGTTCAATTAAGAAACTGCAAGGGTAAAAGGACCCTGATGACAGTAATATACAGGCTCCCAACAGTAGCTGGGATGTGGACCACAGATTACAACAGGAAACAGAAAAGGCCAATGTTATGATAGTCATGGGAGATGGGGAAAATCTGGTTGGTAATGGATCGCAAGAGAGTGAGTTTGTTGAATGAATGCCTATCAGATGGCTTTTTAGAGCAGTTTGCTATTGAGCCTACTACGGGATCTGCTGTACTGAATTGTGTGTTATGTAATGAACCAGAGGTGATGAGAGGGCTTAAGGCGAAAGACTCCTTAGGAGGCAGTGATCACAATATGATTGAGTTCAACTTGAAGTTTGAAAGGAAGAATGTGCAGTCTGGCATAATAGCATTTCAGTGGTGTAAAGAAAATTAGTGGTATGAGAGAGGAGTTGGCCAAAGTAAATTGGAAGCAGATGCTGGCAGGGATGAGAGCAGAGTAGCAATGGCATAATTTTTATGCTGTATATCAATGATTTAGAATCAGTGGTCCCCAACCAACGGGCCACAAAGCATGCGCTTCTGGGCCATGAGGAAACGATATGATTTGGCGATATGAAACGATATGAGTCAGCTGCACCTTTCCTCATTCCCTGTCACGCCCACTGTTGAACTTGAATGCACGCGAGGTCATCAGTCAGTCATTAACCAACAACTACTCAATGAGTGAAAAAACAAATGTCACTTGAGAGTTTCTTTGGAAGAGGTGGTAGGGGACATAAAAGGCCTAACGATGATGATAACGCAGAGACAGCTGAGGCCGAGACTGCAAAAAAAAAGAAAGCTTCCTTCAACAGAAAATACAACAAGTCATACATAAAATATGACTTTATTGCGACCGGTGACCCACACACTCCAGGCCTCCTGTGTGTGATATGTGGAGCCACCACCTCCACAAATGCTACTGCTCTGAGAGCGTCATGGCTAGCCATATTGCTAAAGCTAAGAAGCCTTCCACTGTTGGTGAAGAATTGATTCTGCCTGCTGCCAAGGACATGTGCCATGAACTGGTGGGAGAAGCTGCAGATAACAAGATGGCACAGATTTCTCTTTCAGCTACCACGGTTTCAAGGAGAATCGATGACATAGTGGAGGACATCGAAGCACGGCTGTTGGAACAGCTTAACGAGTCACCATGGTATGCTATCCAGGTCGACGAGTCTACTGATGTCGATAACAAGGCAATACTGCTGGTTTATGTGCGACATATATTTCAAGACGATGTGCACGAGGATATGTTGTGTGCACTGCCGCTGCCAACTAACACAACTGGAGCAGAACTATTCAAGTCTTTGAATGACTACATGTCAGGCAAACTGGACTGGTCATTCTGTGTTGGAATATGCACAGATGAGGCTGCAGCTATGACTGGACGGCTGTCTGGTTTCACTACCCGAGTCAAAGAGGTTGCTCCTGAATGCCAGTCTACACACTGTGTCATACACAGGGAAGTGCTGGCTAGCCAAAAAATGTCACCTGATCTTAACAGCGTATTGAGTGCAAATGTTGAAGTTATCAATCACATCAAAGCAAAATCCCTTAACTCATGTCTGTTTGAACAGCTTTACAAGGAAATGGATGCAGAGCACAACGCCTTCTCTAACACACTGAAGTCAGGTAGCTATCAAGGGGGAGAGCTCTGGCCAAGGTTTTTGAGTTAAGAGAGCAGCTACAGAGATTTCTTTCAGGAAAAAAGTCACCACTGGCAGCACACTTCAGTAACGAGGAGTGGACAGCAAAACTCGCTTATCTGGGTGACGTAAGCACGAGGAATTCTGCAGATGCTGGAAATTCAAGCAACAATCTCTTACCAGCCCTTCCTTCAGTTAGTCCTGACAAAGGGTCTTGGCCCAAAACGTCGACTGTACCTCTTCCTAGAGATGCTGCCTGGCCTGCTGCGTTCACCAGCAACTTTGATGTGTGTTATCTGGGTGACATCTTCAACCTGCTCAACGAACTCAATTTGTCACTTCAGGGGAGAATGACAGCTGTCTTCAAGTTGGCAGATAAAGTGTCTGCTTTCAAAGCCAAACTGGAACTGTGGGGACGGCCAGTGGACAGGGGCATATTTAACATGTTCTTAACATTAGCTGGGATTTTGGGAGAGACTGAGGTTGCACCATCCTTCTCACAACTGGTGCGCAATCACCTATCTTCACTGTCGACAGAATTCGAGCATTACTTCCCAACCGCAAATGACCCAAGACATGCAAAGAAATGGGTCCGTGACCCATTTGTGAATGTCCCTGGTGAATCATGCATGTCAGCGCGGGAGGAAGATCAACTCCTCGAGCTTGCAAATGACGGTGGGCTGAAAAGTATGTTTGATATAACATCTCTACCAGCATTCTGGATCAAAATCAAGGCTGAATATCCTGAGATAGCCACGAAAGCACTGAAAACGTTGCTTCCATCTCCAACATCATATCTCTGCAAAGCGGGGATTTCTGCAATGAATGTAACGAAAACTAAATTGCGGAATAGACTGGACATAAGGAACTCCGTTCGAGTATCGCTGTCTCTCATCACCCTTCAATAGGACCGTCTTGTTGCAGGGAAACAAGTCCACGGCTCCCACTGATTCAGCGATATTGGTGTGTTGCAATGATTTTATATGTTCATACGAGGAAAATATGTGCTGTGTTTAATATCCAAACGTTACTTAAAATGTCATGATGCTATTGACTTATAAGTGACTTATCACTATATTCATGCGAGGAAAATATTGTGTGTTTAATATTAAATTCGTTTGATAAACCCTTTTAGAAACGAAACTGAGTGTATTAGCCACTTATAAGTGACTTATAGTTGACTTATCATCTATATTCCGGTCGTGAATAACACACTCCACCCCCCCCCCCCCCCGCCCGGTCAGCCAGTCCGCAAGAATATTGTCAATATTAAACCGGTCCGCGGTGCAAAATAGGTTGGGGACCCCTGATTCAGATGATGGAATAGAAGGCTTTGTTGGCAAGTTTGCAGGTCACATGAAAATTGGTGGAGGGACAGGTAGAGTTGAGGAAACAGGTAAGCTGTAGAAAGACATAGGTTAGGAGAATTGGCTAGAAAGTGGCACATTAAATAAAAGGTTGGAAAATGCATGGTCATGCACTTTGGTAGTAGAAATAAATGTGCAGACAATTTTCTAAACCAGGAGAAAATCCAAAAATCTGAGATGCAAAGGGTCTTGTACAGAACACCCTAAAAGCTAACTTGCAGGTTGAGTCGGTGCTGAGGAAGGCGAATGTAGTGTTAGCATCAATTTCAAGAGGTCAAGAGTACAAGAACAGGGATGTGATGCTGAGGCTTTATAAGGCACTGGTGAGGCCTCACCTTGAGTACTGTGAACAGTTTTCGACTCCTCATCTAAGTGAAACCTTGCTGATTTCCTTGGCTGTGTAAGTCTAGGGAATACACACTCCGTCCCTCCAAACCCGTGAGATTGAGACGACTCTCCCACTTCAAACCCTGGTTTCTGTGGATGCTGTGTAATTTGCTACCCTGTTACAACTCAGATCTAGGAAATAACAGACAGCACACTGCAGATGATTAATGGAATTATATTTCTGAATCTTAACTAAAGGATTAATAAAGAAAAAAAAAACAATTGAACAGTCAGATGTGCACAAGTTGGAGCTCAACTCTTCCCAAAATTCACATGCACTGATCCTCAATTGATCTTGGCACCTGGCTTCATTGATTCACAGCCACCCACCAGGAAAATCCTACCACCGGTTTTCTCCAATGGCTCCTCTTCATCTCTCACTGAACAAAGGACCCAGCTCACATTCCAAAGCACCCAGTATCTCTCATCATAACCCAAACACTGCTTCTACAGAAAGCCCATTACCTTAGCAGTGAAACCTTTCCCAGGGTGTTGCATAAGAGAAGATATGCTGGCATTAGAGAGGGTCCAGAGGTGGTTCACAAGGATGATGCTGGGAATGAAAAGGTTATCATGCGAGGAATATTTGATGGTTCTGGGTCTGTACTTGCTGAAATTTAGAAGGATGAGGAGGGATCTCACTGAAACCTTTCAAATGTCGAAAGGCCTAGATAGAGTAGATGTGGAAAGGATGTTTCCTATGGTGCGGAAGTCTAGGACAAGAGGGCACATCCTTAGGACAGGGGGGCATCTATTTAAAACAGAAATGCAGAGAGATTTCTTTAGCCAGAGGGTGGTAAGTTTGTGGAATTTATTACCACAGGCAGCTGTGGAAGCCAGGTCGTTGGGTGTATTTAAGGCAGAGCTTGATACTTTCATGATCGGACACGGCAAAGGTTACGGGGAGTGGGGCTGAAGAGAGCAAAAACAGATCAGCCATGACTGAAAGGTGGAGCAGACTCAATGGGTCATATAGCCTAATTTTGCTCCCATATCTTATGGTCTTATTAAATCTTCTGAATAAGAATGAGTAATTATATCAAGAATTTGGAGAGGGTGCAGAAGAGGTTTACCAGGATGCTGCCAGGTGCTAAAGAATGAGAGGTTGGACAGACTTGGGTTGTTTGGAGGCAGATACACTAGTGAAGTTTAAGAGACTACTAGATAGTTATATGACGGAATTTAAGGTGGGGGTTATATGGGAGGCAGGGTTTGAGGGTCAGCACAACATTGTGGGCCGAAGGGCCTGTACTGTGCTGTACTATTCTATATTCTATGTTTTCTCTGCAGCAGCGGAACCTGAAGAGAGACCCAATAGAAGTTTACAAGCAAGTTTATGAGAGGTGTAGGAAGAGTAGACAGACAATGTCTTATCCCCAAGATTGAAATGTCTAACACCAGAAAATGCAGTGGTGGGTGCCTGGAATGCATTGCCTGTGGTAGTGGTAGAGACAGATACTTTAGGTACTTTTAAGAGACGTATGAATGTGAGGAAAATGGAAAGGTATGGACATTGTGTAGGCAGAAGAGGTTAGTTTAGTTAGCTATTTGATTACTAATTTAATTGGTTCAGCAAAACATTGTGGGTCTAAAGGCTGAAGCATTTGCAACAATCTTCAGTCAGAAAGGCTGAGTAAATGATCCAGTTTGGCCTCTTCTAGAAGTTCCCAGCATCCCAGATGCATCAGTATTCAGCCAATCTGATTCACTCCATGTGATGTTGCCTGGATTGGAGAGCAGGCCTTATGAGAACAGGTTGAGTGAACTTGGCCCTCTCCTGAAAGAAGGAGGCTACCAGAGCAGGTCAAAGGCTAGGAATCCTACAGTGTGCAACTCACTTCCTGACTCCCCAAAGCCTGTCCACCATCTACAAGGCTCAGGTCAGGAGTTTAAAGGAATGCTTGCCTGGATGAGTGCAGCTCCATCAACACTCAAGAAGCTTGACACCATCCAGTACAAGGCAGCGAACTTGATTGGTACCCCTTCCACAAGCATCCAATCCCTCCACCACCGACAAACAGTTGTAGCAGTGTGTACTACCTACAAAGTGGACTGCAACAACATACCAAAGTTCCTAAGGCAGCACCTTCCAGACCCACGACCATTACCATCTAGAAGAACGAGAACAGCAGATACCTGGGAACACCACCACTTGGAAATCCTCCTGCAAGTCACCCGCCATCCTGAGTTGGAAACATATCGCCGTTCCTTCATTGTTGCTGGGTCAAAATTATGGAATTCCTTCCCTAACAGCACCGTGGGTACACCTACACCTCAGGGACTGCAGCGATTCAAGAAGACAGCTCATCACCACTTTCTCAAGGGCAACTAGGGATAGGCAATAAATGCTGGCGTATCTGGTGATGCCCACATTCCGTAAAATGAATAAATAAATAATATTCTTGTGAAGTACTGTTCTATGTAATAACACTGAGTGAAAATCTTTTCTCATCTCTCACGGCCCATCTAATCCTCCTAGTAACTTTAAACCTCTGGAGATTTTGACCCTTCTTTCCTACGTGTTTATCCAGTCCACTTATAAAGCAAAGAGCCAATACAAATAAATAACTGATAACAAATAACAATAACAAATAAATAATCTCTAACATGGAAAAGACGTCTAAAAATTGATAGGAAAACAGATGTGTCAAAAAGGCAGATTACCCAATTCAAAGGATAATTTTCCAATTGATAGAAACCATAGAAACCCTAGAAACTACAGCACAGAAACAGGCCTTTTGGCCCTTCTTGGCTGTGCTGAACCATTTTCTGACTAGTCCCACTGACCTGCACACGGACCATATCCCTCCATACACCTCCCATCCATGTATCTGTCCAATTCATTCTTAAATGTTTAAAAAAGAACCCGCATTTACCACCTCGTCTGGCAGCTCATTCCATACTCCCACTACTCTCTGTGTGAAGAAGCTCCGCCTAATGTTCCCTTTAAACTTTTCCCCCCTCACCCTAAACCCATGTCCTCTGGTTTTTTTCTCCCCTTGCCTCAGTGGAAAAAGCCTGCTTGCATTCACTCTATCTATACCCATCATAATTTTATACACCTCTATCAAATCTCCCCTCATTCTTCTACGCTCCAGGGAATAAAGTCCCAACCGATTCAACCTTTCTCTGTAACTGAGTTTCTCAAGTCCCGGCAACAGCCTTGTAAACCTTCTCTGCACTCTTTCAACCTTATTTATATCCTTCCTGTAATTTGGTGACCAAAACTGAACACAATACTCCAGATTCGGCCTCACCAATGCCTTATTCAACCTCATCATAACATTCCAGCTCATATACTCAATACTTTGATTAATAAAGGCCAATGTACCAAAAGCTCTCTTTACGACCCTATCTACCTGTGACGCCACTTTTAGGGAATTTTGTATCTGTATTCCCAGATCCCTCTGTTCCACTGCACTCCTCAGTGCCCTACCATTAACCCTGTATGTTCTACGTTGGTTTGTCCTTCCAACGTGCAATACCTCACACTTGTCAGTATTAAATTCCATCTGCCATTTTTTAGCCCATTTTTCCAGCTGGTCCAAGTCCTTCTGCAGGCTCTGAAAACCTTCCTCACTGTCTACTACACCTCCAATCTTTGTATCATCAGCAAACTTGCTGATCCAATTTACCACATTATCATCCAGATCATTGATATAGATGACAAATAACAATGGACCCAGCACTGATCCCTGTGGCACACCACTAGTCACAGGCCTCCACTCAGAGAAGCAATTCTCTACCACCACTCTCTGGCTTCTTCCATCGAGCCAATGTCTAATCCAATTTACCACCTCTCCATGTATACCTAGCGACTGAATTTTCCTAACTAACCTCCCATGCGGGACCTTGTCAAAGGCCTTACTGAAGTCCGTGTAGACAATATCCACTGCCTTCCCTTCATCCACTTTCCTGGTAACCTCCTCGAAAAACTCCAATAGATTGGTCAAACATGACCTACCACGCACAAAGCCATGTTGACTCTCCCTAATAAGTCCCAGTCTATCCAAATGCTTGTAGATTCTGTCTCTTAGTACTCCCTCCAATAACTTACCTACTACCCACGTTAAACTTACTGGCCTATAATTTCCCGGATTACTTTTCGATCCTTTTTTAAACAACAGAACAACATGAGCCACTCTCCAATCCTCTGGCACCTCACCTGTAGACAGCGACATTTTAAATATTTCAGCCAGGGCCCCTGCAATTTCAACACTAGTCTCCTTCAAAGTCCGAGGGAAAACCCTGCCAGGTCCCGGGGATTTATCCACTTTAATTTTCCTCAAGACAGCAAGGACCTCCTCCTTTTCGATCTGTACAGTTTCCATGATCTCACTACTTGTTTCCCTTAATTCCATAGACTTCATGCCAGTTTCCTTAGTAAACACAGACGCAAAAAACCTATTGAAGATCTCCCCCATTTCCTTTGGTTCCGCACATAGCCAACCACTCTGATCTTCAAGAGGACCAATTTTATCCCTTACAATCCTTTTGCTCTTAACATACCTGTAAAAGCTCTTTGGATTATCCTTCACTTTGACTGCCAAGGCAACCTCATGTCTTCTTTTAGCCCTCCTGATTTCTTTCTTAAGTATTTTCTTGCACTTCTTATAAGCACCTTATTTACTCCCTGCTTCCTATACACGTCATACAACTCCCTCTTCTTTATCAGAGTTGCAATATCCCTTGAGAACCAAGGTTCCTTATTCCTATTCACCTTGCCTTTAATCCTGACAGGAACATACAAATTCTGCACTCTCAAAATTTCTGCTTTGAAGGCTTCCCACCTACCGATCACATCCATGCCAGAGAACAACCTGTCCCAATCCACGCTTTTTAGATCTTTTCTCATTTCTTCAAATTTGGCCTTTCTCCAGTTAAGAATCTCAACCCTAGGACCAGATCTATCCTTGTCCATGATCAAGTTGAAACTAATGGTGTTATGATCACTGGAACCAAAGTGCTCCCCTACACAGACTTCTGTCACTTGTCCTAACTCGTTTCCTAACAGGAGATCCAATATCGCATCCCTTCTAGTTGGTCCCTCTATATATTGATTTAGAAAACTTTCCTGAACACATTTTACAAACTCTAAACCATCTAGACCCCTAACAGTATGGGAGACCCAATCAATATATGGAAAATTAAAATCCCCTACCACCACAACTTTATGTTTCCTGCAGTTGCCTGCTATCTCTCTGCAGATTTGTACTTCCAACTCTCTTTGACTATTGGGTGGTCTGTAATACAATCCCACTAATGTGGCCATACCTTTCCTGTTTCTCAGCTCCACCCACAAGGACTCAGCAGACAAGCCCTCTAATCTGTCCTGCTTGAGCACTGCTGTAATATTTTCCCTAACAAGCAATGCCACTCCCCCACCTTTCATTCCTCTGCCTCGATCACATCTGAAACATCGGAACCCTGGAATATTAAGCTGCCAGTCCTGCCCCTCCTGTAGCCAAGTTTCACTAATTGCTACAACGTCATAATTCCATGTGTCAATCCACGCCCTCAACTCATCCGCCTTCCCCGCAATACTCCTAGCATTGAAATATATGCACCTCAGAAGATTTTTACCACCACTCACAACCTTTCTATTAGTGAATTTGCTTGAACTTTTAACATCATTTATTTTCACCCCAGCCACACTGTCAGCTCTGATGCAAGTGCTTTGGCTAGAACTGACTGCCAAATACCAAAGTATGGCTATTGACCTAACTTGCTTTGCAATATACATATATACCTCTAGATTTTAAACTTCATTTCTGCTCTACAGTGACTGAATCTGAGAGATTATTGACTTAAAAGTATTTCAGATATAACTGAATACAAGACAAATTTCAAAGTAAGCAATGCCAAATTCTACAATTTTCAGTCCCAACAAAATGGGTTTACATTTAAACTGTGAATCTCAGTGACATGGGGTTAAGTTTTAAAATGTTGATTGGACTTACTTGACCATAATTGTCTATTCCTGACACTAAACGGTTCAAATTCAGTAAATCGAAGGATGCCCGCAGGGCTTGCCCAAGCGTAGTGAGTCCAGTCGCCTGAAGATTCTTCAGCTCATTCATGAAAGTCGTATGATTTTCTTTCCAGCCAGCCTGGAAAATATGAACATAAGTAAATATAAATATAAGAAATAGGAGCAGGAGTAGGCCATCTGGCCTGTCAAGCCTGCTCCGCCATTCAATAAGATCATGGCTGATCTGGCCATGGACTCGATCTAATCAAATACACATAAAAATTGTGTAAAATTCAGTAAGGGCAAATGTTTTCTGAGGATGGTTAAACATTAAATTAGAGAAACAATATTTCTTTCATTTAGTTTAAATGCTCACTATATTTATACCCAAATTAAAATATCCTGAATTCAAAATCATGTAGTCATTTCTCTGCACTTCAAACATCTTATCTATCACTTAAGGATTCATACACATCTGAAGCCAAAAAGCAAGTCTGAGACACTTATGACAATTACAAAAAAGACACCAATTACTTCAAGAAACAAATTCAGATTCAATACCCAGATTTATGAATGAAGAACTATCCACTAGCAGCTCATTCTGACACGTAGGCCAGTAATTTTGTGCAGATGGTGCCATATGGACTTCCCTGAAAGACAACTTGAAAGATGTCATCATAATCACATCTAAAAGACCATTGAGCCTATACAAGGGCTTTGAGGAAACCGTTAGGAAATAATATGTCATCCAATGACACAAGCAAACAAGCAAATGCTTGATCAAAAGCAGGGCTAAAGGAACTTTGTAAAAGAAAGGCAGAGCAGAGGTGTCGTGATTAAATAGAGTCATAGATAAATACTCACAGAAACAGGCCCTTTCACCTATCTAGGCCACGTCAGATCATTTAAGCTGCCTATTCCCATTGACCTGCACCGGGACCATCATCGTCCATACCCTGACCATCCATGTACCTATCCAAACTTCTCTTAAAACGTTGAGATCATGTTTGAAATGCATTACTTGCGCTGGTAGCTCATTCCAAACTCTCACGACCATATGAGTGAACACCTGCCCCAGCAAGGACCTGGACCCACTGCAATTTGACTATTGCCACAATACGTCTATGGCAGACACAATCGTATTTTCTCTTCACACTGCCATACATCACCTGGACAATATAAACACCTAAGTCCAAATGCTGTTCGTTGACTGTAGCTCAACCATCATTCCCACAGTCCCATTTAATAAGCTACAGAACTTGGGCATCTGTACCTTCCTGTACAATTGGAACCTTTACTTTCTAACCAGATACTAAATTGAATAGAAAAGCAAATTGTGTAGAAAATACAGAGAGCCTGCAGAGAGATATAGATAGGTTAAGTGAGTGGATAAGGGTCTGACAGATAGAATACAATGTTGGTAAATGTGAGGTTATCTACTTTGGAAGGAAAAATTGAAGATCACATTATTATTTAAATTGTAAAAAATTGCAGCATGTTGCTGTGCAGAGGGACTTGGGAGTGCTTGTGCATGAATCACAAAAAGTTGATTTGTAGAAGGCAAATGGAATGTTGGCCTTCATTGCTAGAGGGATTGAATTTAACAGCAGGGAGCAACACACATCAAAGTTGCTGGTGAACGCAGCAGGCCAGGCAGCATCTATAGGAAGAGGTACAGTCGACGTTTTGGACCCTTCGTCAGGACTAACTCAAAAAAGTTGAAGAGCCAAAGAAATTACAGATGGGGAGCAGTGAGAGATGGCTTCACTGAACTCCCGTCAAAGAGAAGATTTAAACTTCTTCAGTGTAGGCATCACCGGAAGAGGCTTCGCAGAAGTGAATTTAAAACGCAAACACGAGGAATTCACAGGAAGAGGCTTCGCAGTAGTGAATTTAAAAACCGGAAGAGGCTTTGCAGCAGTGAATTCAAAATTCACATTAGTCCTGACGAAGGGTCTCGGCCCAAAACGTCGACTGTACCTCTTCCTATAGATGCTGCCTGGCCTGCTGTGTTCACCAGCAACTTTGATGTGTGTTGCTTGAATTTCCAGCATCTGCAGAGTTCCTCGTGTTTGCGTTAAGAGCAGGGAGGTTGTGCTGCAACTGCACAGGGTACTGCTGAGGCCACACCTGGAGTACTGGTGCAGTTCTGGTCTCCTTGCTTGAGGAAGGATATATTGGCTTTAGAGGCAGTGCAAAGGAGGTTCACCAGGTTGATTCCAGAGATTAGGGGGTTAGACTATGAGGAGAGATTGAGTCGCCTGGGACTGTACTCACTGGAATTCAGAAGAATCTTATAGAAACGTATAAAATTATGAAAGGGATAGATAAGGTAGAAGCAGGAAAGTTGTTTCCACTGATAGATGAGACTAGAACGAAGGGTCATAGCCTCAAGATTTAGGGGAGTAGATTTAGGATGGAGATGAGGAGGAACTGCTTTTCCTGGGTTGGTGGGGGTGGTGAATATGTGGAATTCTCTACCCAATAAAGCAGTGGAGGCCACCTCAATAAATAAATTTAAGACAAGGTTAGATAGATTTTTGCATAGTAGGGGAATTAAGGGTTATAGGAAAAGGCAAGTAAGTGGAGATGAGTCCATGGCTGGATCAGTCATGATGTTATTGAATGGCTGAGCAGGTTTGACGGGCCAGATGGCTGACTCCTGCTCCCACTTCTTATGTTCTTATGTCTTATGAATGCCGATGAGATGGGCTTTTACAGCAACTTGAGCTTAAGCCACCTCAGGGAAAGGCAATCTCAGATTGAGTGTTGTGCAATAACCCAGATCTTATTAGGGAGATTAATGTAAAGGAACCCTTAGGAGGCAGTGATCATAATATGATTGAATTCATACTACAATTTGAGAGGGAGCAGCACAAAGTCACACATATCAGCATCTCAATGAAATAAAGGTAATTATAGAGTTATGAGAGAGAAGCTTGCCCACGTGGATTAGAGGAGAATACCGGTGGGGATGATGACAGAGCAGAGATGGCTGGCTGAAGTTGCTGGGAACACTTCAGAAGGTGCAGGATAGGTATACCCCACAGAAGTTGTGACAAATGGCAGGGGTAGGCAACGGTGGCTGACAAGGGAAGTTAAGGACTGCATAAATGCCAAGGAAGGAGCATATGATCAGGTCCAATCAGCATAGGGAGCAGAGCACTTCAAATTAAATAAGAGTACAGAAGGGGCAAGCAGGGCAACCATTGTCAGGAGTGGGCCAGCAGTGAGAGGAGGAGCATCAGGCTTTGACTCAAGAGGCTTTAATGAGAAGCAGTTGAGGACGAAGACACAGGTTAGAAGATTTGGTCTTGGTTGCCCATTGTACAGTGCAGGCAGGGTGGCAGATATGGCAGTGGAATGTTCCTCCTGTAGGATGTGGGAATTCATGGAACCTGATGGTCTCCCTGATGACACCTGCAGGAAGTGCAGCCATTCCAGCTCATGAAAGACCACATCAAGGAGCTGGAGCTGGATAAACTAAGGATCATCCGGGAGGCAGAGCAATTGATAGATATGACTTTTGAGCAGGTGGTTACATCCAGAGTGCAGAATTCAGGGAGTAGACAGGTGAACACAGAGAGCTGAAGGGAGAAGGAAGTCAGTTCAGGGTCTCCCTGCGGCCATTCTCCTCAGCAACAGCTACTGCTGAGGGGGATGACCTATCTGGACAAGGCAGCAGCAGCCAGACCGATAGCACTGTTGTCAGCTCTGTCCCTCAGAAGGGTGGGGTGAAGTCAGGTGGAGCAATAATCATAGGGGTCTCGATAGTTAGGGGGACAGATAGGAGATTCTGCAGCAGCAAAAGGGATACCAGGATAGTGTGTTGCCTCCCGGGTGCTAGGGTCCAGGATATCTCTGAGCGGTTGCTCAGAGTTTCTTGAAGAGGGAGGTGAGCAGCTGGAGGTCATGGTACATATTGGTACACCAATGACATAGGCAGGAGAGGGTTAGGGCCTGAGCAGTAAGTTTAAGGATTTAGGAAGGAGGCTGAAGAGCAGGATCCCCAGGTGGTAATCTCCAGATAACTCCCAGTGCTACGAGTTAGTGAAGGACTGAACAGGAAGATGGTGCAGATAAATTTAGTGCCTGAGGAGATGGTGCAGGGGACAGGGTCTCAAGTTCTTGGATCATTGGAACCTTTACTGGGGAAGGGGTGACTTGTACAAGTGGGACGGATTGCATCTGAACTGGAGGGGAACCAATATCCTGGGAGGGAGGTTTGCTAATGCTATTTGGGGGAGTTTAAACTAGATTTGCAAGGGGTGGGAACTGAAGTGGAGAGGTAGAGGATGGGTTGGCACACAAGCAGTGACAGCTTGTAGGGATTTGTGAGGAAGGTTAGGCAGATGATAGAGCAAAGAAATACTCATCCAGCTGGTTTGAGATGTGTCTATTTTAATGCAAGGAGTATCATAAACAAGGCGGATGAACTTAAGAGCATGGATCAATATGTGGAACTGACACTGTGGCCATTACAGAGACTTGGATGTCTCAGGGGCAGGACTGGCTGCTGAGTGTGCCAGGGTTTAGATGTTTCAAAACGGACAGGGAAGGAGGCAAAAGAGGTGGGGGAGTGAGATTGCTAATCAGGGATAGTATCATGGCTGCAGAAAAGCAGGAGGTCATGGAAGGATTGTCTACTGAGTCATTGTGGGTGGACGTCAAAAACAGGAATGAGGCAATCACTCTACTGAGTGTTTTTTTAAAAGACCCCCCCCCCCCCCCCCAATAGTAACAAAGACATTGAGAAGCAGATAGGGAGGCAGATTCTGGAACTGTGAAACAAAAATAGGGTTGTTGTGATGCGTGATTTTAACTTTCATTGACTTTCATCTCCTTTGAGCAAGGGGTTTAGATGGGTAGAGTTTGTTATGTGTGTTTAGGAATGTTTTCTGATGCAGTATGTAGATAAGCCAAATAGAGGAGAGGCTGTACTTGATCTGGTATTGGAGAATGAACCTGGTCAGGTGTCAGATCTCTCAGGGGAACAGTGTTTTGGAGGTAGTAATCACAACTCTTATCACCTTTACCATAGCGCTGGAGAGGGATAGGAGCAATTTGGGAGAACATTTAATTGGGGGTTGGGGTAAATATGATGCTATTAGGCAGGAACTTGGGAGCATAGTACTGTGCTGTACTATTCTATGTTCTATAAATTGAGAGCAGATGTTCAGGAAATGCACAGCAGAAATGTGGCAAATATTCAGGGAACATTCGCATGGCATTCTACCTAGGTATGTTCCATTGAGGCAGGGAAAGGATGGTAGAGTAAAAGAATCATTGTGTACAAAGGATGTAAAAAATCTAGTTAAGAAAAGCTTATGAAAGGTTCAAGAAACTTGGTTCTGTTAGAGCTCTAGAAAATTTCAAGGGTGCCAAGAAGGAGCTCAAGAATGAATTAGGAGAGCTAGAAGGGGCCATGAGAAGGCCTTGATGAATAGGATTAAAGAAAACCCCAAGGCATTCTACAACTATGTGAAGAGCAAGAGTGTGAGGCGTATGAAAATAGGACTCATCAAGAGTGATAGTGGAAACATGTGCATAGAGTTGGAGGAGGTAGCGAATGTACTTAATGAATACTTTGCTTTAGTATTCACCAGTGATAAGAACCATGGCAATTGTGGGGAGGACTTGCAGTAGGCTGAAAGACTTGAGCGTATGGATGTTAAGAAAGAGGATGTGCTGGAGCTTTTGAAAGGTATTAAGTTAGAAATGTTGCTGGGACCAGTCAAGATATACCTCAGGCTACTGTAGGAAGCAAGGAAGGAGATTGCTGAGCCTCTTGTGATGATCTTTGCATCAATAGGGACAGGAGAAGTATCAGAGGATTGGAGGGTTGAAGAAAGGGAATAGAGACAACCCAGGAAATCATAGACCAGTGAGTCTTACTTCAGTGGTGGGCAAGTTGTTGGAGAAGATCCTGAGCGGCAGGATTTATGAGCATTTGGAGAGACATAATCTGATTAGGAATAGTCAGCATGGCTTCGTCAGGGGCAGGTCGTGCCTTACGAGCCTGACTGAATTCTTTGAGGATGTAACAAAACACATTGATGAAGGTAGGGCAGTGAATGTAGTGTATATGGATTTCAGTCAGGCATTTGTACGATAATGTATTTTAGTAAAAGGAACAATAGTGCAGACTATTAGATTCAAACATCAGAGCTGCAGAGGGACTTAGGAGTTCCTGTGCAAGATTCTCTGGAGGTTAATTTGCAGGTTCAACCTATGGTAAAGGCAAATGCAAGGGGAATAGAATGTCAATGCAAGGGGATAATGCTGAGCCTTTATAAGACACTAGTCAGGCTGTACTTGGAGTATTGTGAACAGTTTTTGGGCCCCTTATCTCAGAAAGGACGATGTGTTGTCATTGGACAGAGTCCAGAGGAGGTTCACGAGGATGATTCTGGGAATGATGGTGTTAAAATATAAAGGAGCGTTTGGCAGCTTTGGGTGTGTACTCACTGGAATTTAGAAGACTTGGAGGGTGGGGGGGAGAGAGAAATCTCATTGAAACCTACTGTATGTTGAAAGACAAGGTGGATGTGGACAGGATGTTTCCTATGGTGCAGGTATCCAGAACTAGAGGGCACAGCCTCAAAACTGAGGAGCCGACATTTTAGAACAGAGGTAAGGAGGAATTTTTTTTTTAATCCAGACAGTGATGAATCTGTGGAATGCTCTGCCATGGACTGCAGTGGAGGCTAAGTCCGTGGGTATAATGCAGAAGTTGATCGTTTCCTGATAAGTGAAGGCATCAAAGGATAGGGCGAGAAGGAAGATGTATGAGGTTGAGTGGGATCTGGGATCAGCCATGATGGAATGGTAGAGCAAACTCGACAGGCTGAATAGTTACTGAATTCCTTACCACCACCCAGGTGTCATCACCAATGAAAAGGTTGTCGCATTATTGTGCTTACTTTTTAAATACTTGTGTCAGCAATGCACCTTATGCTAAATGTCCATCTTCTGGAACACATTTTATTATGTGTCAAAATATTTGTGATAACACTACTTCATGTTGTGTCAGAGTTATAAGTAATGTGTGTGAGTTATACAGAGTCTATTAAAAAGTATTCGTTTCCCCCCCCCAACCAGAAGTTATCAAGTTTTATTGTTTTAAATCGAATCACAGTCAATTTAACTTGGCTTTTTTTTTGACACTGATCAACAGAAAAAGACTCTTTCATGTCAAAGTGAAAACAGATCTCTACAAAGAAGACAAAAAACACTCCAAGCAACTTTGCAAAAAGGTTATTGAAAAGCACAAGTCAGCAGATAGATACAAGAAAATTTCCAAGTCACTGAATATCCCCTGGAGTACAGTTAAGTCAATCATCAAGACATGGAAAGAATATGGCACAGGTGCAAATCTGCCTAGAGCAGGCTGTCCTCAAACTGAGTGACTCTGCAAGAAGGGGACAAGTGAGGGAGGCCACCAAGAGACCTATGACAACTTCTGTGATTGAGATGGGAGAGACTGCATATACAACAACTGTTGCCCGGATGCTTCACCAGTGACAGCTTTATGGGAGAGTGGCAAAACTGTTAAAAAAAAACTCACATGAAATCTCAGCAAGAGTTTGCCAGAAGGCATGTGGGAGACTCTGAAGTCAGCTGGAAGGTGGTTCTATGGTCTCATCACCATCATCAGGTGCCGTGCCCAGTTTGAGCTTTGACTGTCATGGCCCACACACTCCTGTTTTGGGTCAAGTGGATCAACTCATTGGTATTCATTTCCAGTTCTCTGGCTGCTGTCTCCATCATCATTTGTCTTCCTCTTGCTTTCTTCCCTTCAATCTTTCCCATAATTACCGTGCATTCTAACTCCTCTTTCCTAATCACATGTCCAATGAAGTTACATTGCCTTTTCATGATCTCATACATTATTTCTCTTTTTGTGTTTGCTCTGTTCATGACATCCTCATTGGATATTTGTTTCGTCCATGATATTCTTTGCATCCCCCTCAAAAACCACATCTCTGCTGCTACAATTCGTTTCCTCATGTTACTAGATATTGTCCAACATTCTGAGCCATATAACATAACTGGATAAGTGTAATATTTCAGTACTCTGAGGCCGGTTGTCATGCCTAGTTTAGTATTGATCAGTATACTCTTCATTCTCATAAAGGTCTCTTTTGCAATCCCTATTCTTCTTTTGACGAAGGGTCTCGGCCCGTAATGTCGACTGTACCTCTTCCTAGAGATGCTGCCTGGCCTGCTGCGATCACCAGCAACTTTTATGCGTGTTGCATGAAATTCCAGCATCTGCAGATTTCCTCGTGTTCGCGTTTTTAACTTCAGTAGGCTAATTTGAGCAGATCCAAGTCACCACTCAGACAGGAGCTCATATGCTTCAACACCAGCTTCTCAAAACACTTCATCACAATGAATGCAAATACCACTGGGCAATAGTCATTTAAACAGGTTAACACACTCTTCTTGGGCACAAGTACGATTGAAGCAGGTCCGCACCACACACTGCTGGAGCAAGAGGTTGAAGATATCCATGAATATACCAGTCAATTGGTTGGCACAGGTCTTCAGTACTCGACCAGGTACTCCGTCCAGGCCAGATGCTCTCCTTGGATTCACTCTCTTGAAGGTAGCCGCATGTCATCTTCAGATACCGAGACCAAAGGATCATCAAGAAACATGAGGGCATGTGATGGTTCCTCCCAGTTCTGGTGGTCAAAGTGACCATAGGAGGTATTGAGCTCATCTGGAAGTGAAGCTCTGCTGTCCCATATGGCACAAGATTTAGCTTTGTAGATGGTTATGGCATTCAAACCTTGCCACAGCTGTTGAACATCCCTCATTGATTTCAGTCTGGTCCAAAATCTCCACTTTGCCCGAGAGATGGCTTTCTGGAGATCATACCTGCACCTCTTGTAACATTCTTGATTTCCAGACTTGAATGCCTCTGATCTGGCGCTCAGCAGATTCCAGATTATATTGTTCATCCAGGGCTTCTGAATGGGGAGAACCCTGAACAATGTTGTGGACACACACTCATCCACAGCCATTTTAATAAAGTCTGTAACAATCCTGGTGTAGTCATTCAGGTCCTCAGATGAGTTCTTGACTCAAGGCAATCCTGTAACCACTCCTCAGCCTCCAGCAGTTGTCTTGAACTCTGGAGCATTGCTCTTTAGGCTTTTTCTGTATGCAGTTAGCAGGAGTACAGGTAAATGATCCGACTTGGCAAAATGTAGCCTGGGAAGGTTTACAGGAGGTATCAGAGAAAGGTCTTTTTTTTAAAAGAGAATTGTGGGTGCCAGGAATGGTGGTAAAAGCTGATACAATAGGAACAGTTAAAACATGGATATAAGAAAAACGGAGGTTTATGGGCTGTATCGGAAGGAAGGATTATATTGATTGTGAAGTAGGTTTATATTCGGCGACACAACATCAAAGGCCTCTAGTATGTTCTATGAAACCAGTTAGAGGTAAATAGTACCTCCTCATTCCCAGAATGCGACTAAATCCAAAAGAATAATATAGACGGAACTTGCCCAAATCATATATTCTATTCTACTGTTTCAGATTCAGATGCCATTTAGATGTTTCCTTTAACGTTCCTATTAAACCACTTTTCTCTTTTTTTTAAATTTTATTTTTATTTGGATAAGGAATTCACAAGTATCATGTACTTTTTTCACACGTATAACCTTTTCCATTTTTTTATATGTATAAAACTATAATTATTTATACATTCTTAAGTACACATTGAGATGATATAAAAGGAAATTAGATACTTAAATAGATAATTATGTACAGTGGTAATTCTAAGCTATTAGGCTAAGTAATGGTATTAGTTGTTAAGAAAAATAGTAATAATAGTTTCCATATATCTCTCTTGGGCCATTTCTACTGGTCCAAAATGTTGTATGTAAGCCTATGTAACAACCATTGTAGGTGTTTATATCCTAATCTGTTCATGCTTGCTTCTGCCCCCAGACATAACTATCCAATCCCTATGTACTTATTTACTTAATTTTATCATTTTTTATCCCTTTCCCAAATCTTTTCCTTTACTTGTATTAATTCTCTACTTTCCAAAAGAAAACAAAAAACAGTAAACATTTAGACTAGGGGTGCTTACGTTAGCAATATTACTGTGTTGATGAGAAGAGCAGTATAAATCATTAGGAGAGTCATCTAAAGTCTGCTCGCTATTAAACCACTTTTCATCCATCTTCTGCAAGCTTGTTGAAAAACAAATATCTCAGTCCATTATCAGAAGCAAAGCAATATGCAAATAAAAACTATGTAGGAACACCAATATCAAAATCCTTGGTTAAAAAAAATGCTTTAAAAGTCCACTCTTCATATCTCTTGCAGCAGATTGCTCATCTGCCCACTAGTTAGCCAGCTTGTTTCCTGTTAGAAGCACATATCCAAGGCAAGTGAAGGCAACCTGATGATTCCACACCAACTAGCATTTCTGATCCACTATGAGTCAATTACACAGCACAGAAACAGGTCCATCAGCCCAAACTGTCCATACTGACTAAGGTGCCTTTGACCCATATCCCTCTACATGTACAACTGCAAGAAAACGTTTGTGAACCCCTTCCAATTACTTGGTTTTCTCATAAAATGTGGTCTAATCTTCATTTAAGTCACAATAATAGACAAACAAAATCTGCCTAAACTAATAACACACAATTGTACTTTTCATGTCTTCATTGAATACATTGCTTAATCATTCAGCTCAGGCTGGAAAATGTATGTGAACCTTTGTACTTAATAACTGGTAGAACCTCCTTTAGCAGCAATAACATTCACCAAACATTTCCTGTAGCTGCTGATCAGACTTGCACAATAGCAAGGCAGAATTTTAGACCATACCTCCATACAAAACTGTTCCAGTTCATCAATATTTCTGAGGTACCTTGCATCCCCAGCATCTTAATTCAGTTAAGGTCTGGACTCTGACTTGGCCATTCCAAAAAACAAATTTTCTTCTTTTTAAACCATTCTGTTGTTGATTTACTCAATTCGGATCATTGTCTTTTTGTATCATCCAACTTCTATTAAGCTTCAGGTGATGGACTGCTATCCTGACATTCTCCTGTAAAATGTCTTGATATAATTTTGAATACATTGTTCCCTCAATGATTGCAATATTTTATTTGGAGAGCAGTGCTTTCCTTCTATGAACACCATTCATGTTCAGTGTTTTTCTTATAGTGGACACATGAACAGAGACCTTAGCAAGATCTAAAGATTTCTGCAAGTCTTTTGCTGTTACCCTTGGTCTTTTTCACCTCTTTCAGCATTGCACATTGTGCTCTTGGTGTGACCTTTGCAGGACGCCCACTCCTAGGGAGAGTAGCAATGGTACTGAATTTCCTCCATTTGTATACAATTTCTCTTACTGTGGACTGATGATCACTCAGATCTTTAGAAATGTTTTTGTAGCCTTTACCAGCTTCATGCATCTCTACAATTCTTCTTCTAAGGTCCTCTGATAGTTGTTTTGATCGAGGCATGATGCACATAATCAGATCCTTCTTGAGAAGAGCAGGCTGTCAAAAACACACTTTGGATGTCTTTTCTTCAAATAGGGCAGGGTATCTCAATAACCCACACCTCCAAGCTCAACTCATTGATCAGAACACTCAACTCCAAATAGCTTTGGTTCAAGGCATTACATCGGAGGTTCCTACTTTCTGGAACTTAGACTGTGATTGTTAAAATAGTGTACTCAATATTGATGAGAAGTAGTACAATTGTTGGCGTGTGTTATTCACTTAGGCAGATTGTGTTTGTCTATTATTGTGATCTAGACGAAGATCAGATCACATTTTATAAGAGCATAAGACAAAGGAGCAGAATTAGCCCATTGAGTCTGCTCCACCATTCAATTATGGCTGATCCTTTTCTCCCCTCCTCAACCCCAATTCCCAGCCTTCTCCCCATAACCTTGATGCCGTGTCCAATCAAGAACCTATCAACCTCTGTCTTAAATACACCCAACGACCTGGCTTCCACAGCTGCCTGTGGTAATAAATTCCACAAATTTACCACCCTCTGGCTAAAGAAATTTCTCTGCATCTCTGTTTTAAATAGACGCCCACCCCCCCACCCCCGCCGGCTTGAGGATGTGCCCTCTTGTCCTAGACTTCCGCACCATGGGAGACATCCTTTCCACATCTACTCTATCTAGGCCTTTCAACATTTGAAAGGTTTCAGTGAGATCCCTCCTCATCCTTCTAAATTTCAGCAAGTACAGACCCAGAGCCATCAAATATTCCTAGCACGTGAACCCTTTTTATTCGAGGAATTATCCTTGTGAACCACCTCTGGACCCTCTCTAATGCCAGCACATCTTCTCTTATGCAACACCCTGGGAAAGGTTTCACTGCTAAGATAATGGGCTTTCTGTAGAAGCAGTGTTTGGGTTATGATGGGAGATACTGGGTGCTTTGGAATGTGAGCTGGGTCCTTTGTTCAGTGAGAGATGAAGAGGAGCCATTGGAGAAAACCGGTGGTAGGATTTGACCTGGTGGGTGACTGTGATTCAAAGAAGCCAGGTGCCAAGATCAATTGAGGATCAGTGCATGTGAATTTTTGGGAAGAGTTGTGCTCAACCTATGCACATTTGACTATTCAATTATAATGGGTCCTTTTGGTTTTTTCCCTTTATTAATCCTTTAGTTAAGATTCATAAATATAATTCCATTAATCAACTGCAGTGTGCTGTCTGTTATTTCCTGGATCTGAGTTGTAACAGGGTAGCAAATTACACAGCATCCACACAAACCAGGGTTTGAGGTGGGAGAGTCGTCTCAATCTCACAGGTTTGGAGGGACGGAGTGTGTATTCCCTTGACTTAGACAGCCAAGGAAACCAGCAAGGTTTCACTTAGATGAGGAGTTCAAAACTGTTCACAATACTCAAGGTGAGACCTCACCAGTGCCTTATAAAGCCTCAGCATCAGATCCTTGTTCTTGAATTCTAGACCTCTTGAAATGAATGCTAACATTGCATTTGCCTTCCTCACCACCGACTCAACCTGCAAGTTAGCTTTTAGGGTGTTCTGCACAAGGACACCTAAGTTCCTTTGCATCTCAGATTTTTGGATTTTCTCCTCATTTAGAAAATAATACCAAAGTGCACGATCGTACATTTCCAACATTGTATTTAATTTACCACTTTCTTGCCCATACTCCTAATCTGTCCAAGTCCTTCTGCAGCCTACCTGTTTCCTCAACATTACCTGCCCCTCCACCAATCTTCATATCATCTGCAGACTTTGCAACAAAGCCATCTATTCCATCATCTAAATCATGGATATACAGCATAAAAAGCAGTCCCAACGCCAACCCCTGCGGAACACTACTAGTCACTGGCAGCCAATCAGAAAAGGATCCTTTTATTCCCGCCTGTAAAAACACCATCCCATTCTCTCAATTCCTCCTTCTCCGCCACATGTGCTCTCAGGATGAGGTTTTTCATTCTAGGACGAAGGAGATGTCCTCCTTTTTCAAAGAAAGAGGCTACCCTTCCTCCACCATCAACACAGCCCTCAACTGCATCTCTTCCCTTGCACATCTGCTCTTACCCCATCCTCCCGCCATGCTACCAGGGATAGGGTTCCTCTTGTCCTCATCTACCACCCCACCAGCCTCCACGTCCAGCACATAATTCTCCAAAACTTCCGCCACCTCCAACTGGATCCCACCAAGCATTTCTTTCCCTCCCCACCTACTCCACTTTCTGTTTTCTGCAGGGATCGCTCCCTTCGCAACTCCCATGTCCATTCATCCTTCCCCGCTGATTTCTCTCCTGGTACTTATCATTGCAAGTGGAACAAGTGCTTCACCTCCTCCCTTACTAACAGTCAGGGCCCCAAGCAGTCCTTCCAGGTGAGGCAACACTTCAAGTGCAAGTCTGTTGGGGTCATATACTTAGTTCGATGCTACTGGTGCGGCCTTTTGTATATTGGTGAGGCCCATAGAAACAGAGAAAATAGGTGCAGGAGTAGGCCATTCAGCCCTTCGAGCCTGCACCGCCATTCAGTATGATCATGGCTGATCATCCAACTCAGAACCCTGTACCAGCCTTCCCTCCATACCCCCGATCCCTTTAGCCACAAGGGTCATATCTAACTCCCTCTTAAGTATAGCCAATGAACTGGCCTCAACTGTTTCCTGTGGCAGAGAATTCCACAGATTCACCACTCTCTGTGTGAAGAAGTTTTTCCTCATCTTGGTCCTAAAAGGCTTCCTCTTTATCCTCAAACTGTGACCCCTCATTCTGAACTTCCTCAACATCGGGAACAATCTTCCTGCATCAAGCCTGTCCAATCCCTTTAGAATTTTATAAGTTTCAATAAGACCCTCCCTCAATCTTCTAAATTCCAACGAGTATAAGCCTAGTCGATCCAGTCTTTCATCATATGTAAGTCCTGCCATCCCAGGAATCAATCTGGTGAACCTTCTTTGTACTCCCTCTTGGCAAGAACGTCTTTCCTCAGATTAGGGGAACAAAACTGCATACAATACTCCAGGTGTGGTCTCACCAAGGCCTTGTACAACTGCAGTAGTACCTCCCTGCTCCTGTACTCGAATCCTCTTGCTATGAATGCCAGCATACCATTCGCCTTTTTCACTGCCTGCTGTACCTGCATGCCCACTTTCAATGACTGGTGTATAATGACACCCAGGTCTCGTTGCACCTCCCCTTTTCCTAATCAGCCACCATTCAGATAATAATGTTTTCCTGTTTTTGCCACCAAAGTGGATAACCTCACATTTATCCACGTTAAATTGCACCCGCCATGAATTTGCCCACTCACCTAACCTATCCAAGTCACTCTGCATCCTCTTAGCATCCTCCTCACAGCTAACACTGCCGCCCAGCTTCGTGTCATCCACAAACTTGGAGATGCTGCATTTAATTCCCTCATCTAAGTCATTAATACATATTGTAAACAACTGGGGTCCCAGCACTGAGCCTTGCGGTACCCCAATAGTCACTGCCTGCCATTCTGAAAAGGTCCCGTTTATTCCCACTCTTTGCTTCCTGTCTGCCAACCAATTCTCTATCCACATCAATAACTTACCCCCAATACCATGTGCTTTAAGTTTGCACACTAATCTCCTGTGTGGGACCTTGTCAAAAGCCTTTTGAAAACCCAAATATACCACATCCACTGGTTCTCCCCTATCCACTCTACTAGTTACATCCTCAAAAAATTCTGTGAAATTCGGCGGACATGATTTTCCTTTCACAAATCCATGCTGACTTTGTCCGATGATTTCACCGCTTTCCAAATGTGCTGTTATCACATCTTTGATAACTGACTCCAGCATTTTCCCCACCACCGATGTTAGGCTAACCAGTCTATAATTCCCCGGTTTCTCTCTCCCTCCTTTTTTAAAAAGCGGGGTTACATTAGCCACCCTCCAATCCTCAGGAACTAGTCCAGAATCTAAAGAGTTTTGAAAAATTATCACTAATGCATCCACTATTTCTTGGGCTACTTCCTTAAGCACTCTGGGATGCAGACCATCTGGCCCTGGGGATTTATCTGCCTTTAATCCCTTCAATTTACCTAACACCACTTCCCTACTAACATGTATTTCCCTCAGTTCCTCCATCTCAGTAGACCCCCTGCCCCCTATTTCCAGAAGATTACTTATGCCCTCCTTAGTGAAGACAGAACCAAAGTAGTTATTCAATTGGTCTGCCATGTCCTTGCTCCCCATGATCAATTCACCTGTTTCTGTCTGTAGGGGACCTACATTTGTCTTAACCAATCTTTTTCTTTTCACATATCTATAAAAGCTTTTACAGTCAGTTTTTATGTTCCCTGCCAGTTTTCTCTAATAATCTTTTTTCCCTTTCCTAATTAAGCCCTTTGTCCTCCTCTGCTGGACTCTGAATTTCTCCCAGTCCTCAGGTAAGCCGCTTTTTCTGGCCAATTTGTATGCTTTTTCTTTGGAATTGATACTATCCCTAATTTCCCTTGTCAGCCATGGGTGCACTACCTTCCCTGATTTATTCTTTTGCCAAACTGGGATGAACAATTGTTGTAGTTCATCCATGCAATCTTTAAATGCTTGCCATTGCATATCCACCGTCAATCCTTTAAGTATCACTTGCCAGTCTATCTTAGCTAATTCACGTCTCATACCTTCAAAGTTACCCTTCTTTAAGTTCAGAACCTTTGTTTGTAAATTAACTATGTCACTCTCCATCTTAATGAAGAATATCCACCATATTATGGTCACTCTTACCCAAGGGGCCTCTCACGACAAGATTGCTAATTAACCCTTCCTCATTGCTCAATATCCAGTCTAGAGTAGCCTGCTCTCTAGCTGGTTCCTCGACATGTTGGTTAAAAAAACCATCCCGCATACACTCCAAGAAATCCTCTTCCTCAGAACCCTTACCAATTTGGTTCACCCAATGTATATGTAGATTGAAGAGAGACCGCTTGGGAGATCGCTTCGCTGAGCATCTACGCTTCATCCGCCAGAACAAGCCGGATCTCCCAGTGGTCACCCACTTTAATTCTACTACCCATTCTGATATGTCCATCCATGGCCTCCTCCACTGCTGGATAAGGCTACACTTAGGTCAGAGGAACAGCTCCTTATATTCCATTTGGGTAGCCTCCAACCTGATGGAATGAATATCGACTTCTCAAACTTCCAGTAATGCCTCCTTACACCCCCCTCACCATTTCCCATTCCCTTGTCCTTCTCTCATGTTATCTCCTTGCCCACCCATCGCCGCCCTCTTGTGCTCCTCCCCCCTTTCTTCTATAGGCTTCTGTCTCTTTCACCAATCAACTTCCTAGATCTTTGCTTCATCCCTCCCCCTCCAAGTTTCACCTGTTGCCTGGTGTTTCTCTCTCCCCTCCCCCCAACTCTCAAAACTACTCAGCATTTTTTCTCCAGTCCTGCCAAAGGGTTTCAGCCTGAAACGTCGACTGTACTTTTTTCCATAAATGCTGCCTGGCCTGCTGAGTTCCTGAGCATTTTGTGTGTGTTGCTCCTTTTATTCCCACTCACTGCCCCCTACCAATCAGCCAATGCTTTAACCATGTCAGTAATTTTCCTGTAATACCATGGGCTCTTAACTTGGTAAGCAGCCTCATGTGTGGCACCATGTCAAAAGCCTTCTGAAAGTCCAAATATACAACATCCACTACATCTCCTTTATCTATCCTACTTGTAATCCTCTTCAAAGAATTCCAACAGGTTCGTCAGGCAGGATTTTCCCTGAAGGAAGCCATGCTTAATTTGTACTATCTTGTCTTGTGTCACCAAGTACTGCATAAGCTCAACCTTAACAATTGACTTTAACATCTCTCCAACCACTGAGGTCAGACTAACTAGTCTATAATTTCCTTTCTGCTGTCTCCCTCCTTTCTTAAAGAGTGGAGTGACATTTGCAATTTTCCAGTCCTCTAGCACCATACCAGAGTCTGATGATTTTTGAAAGATTATTTCTAATGCCAGCACAATCTCTATCACTACCTCTTTAAGAACCCCAGAGGGCAGTTCATCTTGACTGGGTGACTTATGTACACTTAGGTCTTTTAGGTTTTTAAGCACCTTCTCCCTTGTAATAGTAACTGCACTCACTTCTCTTCCTTCGCATACCATGATATTTGGCACACTGTTAGTGTCTTCCACAGTGAAGACTGTTGCAAGATATTCACTTAATTCACCTGCCATCTCTGTTTTACATATTTGAAAAACTTTTACTATCCACTTTGATATTATTTATTAGCTCGCTTTCATATTTCATCTTTTTCCTTCTAATGATTCTTTTAATTGTTCTCTGAAGGTTTTTAAAAGCTTCCCAATCCTCTATCTTCCTGCTAATTTTTGCTTTGTTGTATGCCCTCTCTTTTGTTGTTACATTAGCTTTGACGTCCCTTGTCAGCCTATGGTGGTACTGTTTTGCCATGGATATTTTGTTGTTTTGGGAATACATCTACCTTGCAACTCCCTAATTTTTCCCGGAAACTCATACTATTGCTGCTCTCCTGTTATCCCTGCCAGCATCTCCTTTCAATTTAATTTGGCCACCTCCTCTCTCATTCCATTGTAATTTCCTTGACTCCACTGCTACGTCAGACTTTACTTTTTCCCTATGAAATTTCAAGTTGAACGCGATCACTGCCTCCCAAGGGCTCTTTTACCTTAAGCTCCTTAATCACTTCCGGTTCATTACATAACACCCGATGCAATAGAGCTGATCCGCTAGTAGGCTCAACAACAAACTGCTCTAAAAAGCCGACTCGTAGGCATTCAACAAACTCACTCTCAAGATCCATTTACAAACTGATTTTCCCAATCAACCTGCATGTTAAAATCTCCCATAACGATCATGACACTGCCCTTTTGACACGCCTGTTATGTTGTAATCTGTGGTCCACATCCCAGCTACCATTGGGAGGCCTGTATATAATTGCCATCAGGGTCCTTTTACTCTTGCAGTTTCTTAACTCAACCTACAAGGATTCAACATCTTCCGATCCTACGTCACATCCTTCTACTGATTTTTACCAGCAGAGACATGTCACCCCCTCTGCCTACCTTCCAATCCCTTTGATAAAATGTGTAATTTGAACATTCAGCTCCCAACTACAACCTTGGGCACTTTTGAGACTGTTACTAACACCCGTACACACCTTGTTTTTCTTCGTATGTAATAATCTACTTATCTTTGTCTTGAGTACACTTGGTGGCTGATACTCCAGGATGCAACAGTGGCACAATTATTCAATTATGAGTAATTAATGCAGAAAACTGGTAATTGCAAAGGTTCTCAAACTTTTTCTAACAAGTGTACTTGACCAAATATCCTTCAAATAATATCACTGTATTTGCCTCTTGCACCTCCACTGGCAGCTTGTTTCACATATCCACCATCATCTGTGTGGAAAATCCCGCCCCTCCTCACACCTCCTTTAAGTCTTTTCCCTCACCTTAAACTTGCGGCCTTTAGTTTCAGACTCAGCTACCTTAGAAAAAGATAGACTGTCCTTCGAACAAGGTTGGATGCGACATCGGATGTACGGCAATTCTGGCAAGGTTTGCAAGATATTACTTCCTACAAAGTGAAACCCAATAGCATGAAAGGCAGTGATACTTCACTACCAGATGAACTCAACACCTTCTATGCCTGCATTGAAAGGGAGAATATAATTACAGCTGTGAAGATCCTGGCTGCACCTGATGACCCTGTGATCTGTCTCTGAGACCGACGTTGAGCTGTCTTCAAAGAGAGTGAACCCTCGCAAGGTGGAAGGTCCTAATGGAGTACCTGGTAAGGCTCTGAAAACCTGTGCCAACCAACTGCTGGGAGTATTGAAAGACATTTTCAACATCTCACTGCTACGGGTGGAAGTTCCCACTTGTTTCAAAAAGGAAACAATTATACCAGTGCCTAAGAATAATAATGTGAGCTGCCTTAATGACTATCGCCCAATAGCATTCACATCTACAGTGATGGAATACCTCAGCAAGGACCTGGACCCATTGCAATTTGCCTATCGCCACAATAGGTCAACGGGAGAAGCAATCTCAATGGCTCTTCACACAGCTTTAGACCACCTGGATAACACAAATACCTATGTCAGGATGCTGTTCATTGACTATAGCTTAGCATTTAATACCATCATTCCCACAATCCTGATTGAGAACTACTGAATCTTTGCCGCTGTACCTCCCTCTGCAATTGGATCCTTGACTTCCTAACCGGAAGACCACGATCTGTGTAGATTGGTGACAACATCTCCTCCTCACTGACAATCAACACTGGTGCACCTCAGAGGTGTGTGCTTAGCCCACTGCTCTACTCTCTCTATACCCATGACTGTGTAGCTAGGCGTAGCTCAAATACCATCTATAAATTTGCTAATGATACAACCATTGTTGGTAGAATCTCAGATGGTGACGAGAGGGCGTACAGGAGTGAGATATGCCAACTAGTGAAGTGGTGTTGCAGCACTCAACTTCAGTAAGACAAAAGAGCTGATCAGGAAGGGTAAGACGAAGGAACACTCACCAATCTTCAGAGGGATCAGAAGTGGAGAGAGTGAGCAGTTTCAAGTTCCTGGGTGTCAAGATCTTTGAGGACCTAACCTGGTCCCAACAAATCAATGCAGTTATAAAGAAGGCAAGACAGTGACTATACTTCATTAGGAGTTTGAAGAGATTGCATCACTGTCTGGTATGGAAGGTCTACCGCACAGAACCAAAAGAAGCCGCAAAGGGTTGTAAATTTAGTCGGCTCCATCTTGGGTACAAGCTTACAAAATACCCAGGACATCTTCAAGGAGCGATGTCTCAGAAAAGCAGCATCCATTATTAAGGACTCCTAGCACCCAGGGCATACCCTTTTCTCATTGTTACCATTAGCTAGGAGGTACAGAAGCCTGAAGGCACACACTCTGCAATGCAGGAACAGCTTCTTCCCCTCTGTCATCCAATTCCTAAATATTCATTGAACCTTTAAACACTACCTCACTTTTTTAATATCTGTTATTTGTCAAGTAGGGGACCGTGCACAATTCTGATTTGATGGAGACGGACGTCAGAGTACGGAGGAACATCTGGAAAACTTCTGAAGTGCCCGCTTTGCTGCCGCTGCTACTGTGTGGTAACTGGAATCTCCGGAGCAGAAGGTCCCGAAATCATCGGCTTTGCTTGTTTCAGCGGCCGGGGCTAGGTCGAAGGCGCTCAGGAGGCTGTATCGGAAGGGCTGGTCGGAGGCTTGAAGTTTTCGGACGGATGGACTCAGTGTCGGCTGTGGTCAGCTGCTTCCAAGGCATCGGCAAGTTGACGGTGCCTGGAAGTTTATGGCAGGGAGTTTCTCCCTTTTGCTGCCTGCTATCGGGGACTCGGAGTCGATTGACTCGGGGACTTCTAAGACTTTTTTTTTCACTGTGCCCATGGTTTGTTCTTCATCAAATTATGGTATTGCTTTGCACTGCTATAACAATATGTTATATTTATGTGGTTCTGGCAGTGTTAGTCTTTGGTTTGTCCTGTTTTTTGTGATATCACTCCGGAGAAACATTGTATCATTTCTTAATACATGTATGCATTTCTAAATGACAATAAAAGAGGACTGAGTGTTCTCATAATCTAATCTAATATATATTGTTTGTTTTTTGCACAATTTTTAATCTATTCAATATACGTATACTGTAATTGATTATTATATTTTATTTTGTTTCTTCCATATTACGTATTGCATTGAACTGCTGTTAACAAATTTCACGACGCATGCCAGTGATAATAAACCTGACTCCGATTATCTACACTCCTCAGTTTTATAAACCTCTATTACGTTACCTGGCAGCCTCCTTGGGCCAAGGAAAAACAATCTCACCTATCTGTTCTATCCTCGTAACTCATCTACATCCTTATTTATCTTTTCCACAACCCCTCCAGCTTACGAGGAGCATCAAAAATAAAAATCAGTGCCACACCACAGACTGAAGCTCTTAGACCAAACTTTGGTCATAGCAATACAGGAGAATCAGACAAGGTAGAGACAGAGGGAAGGATTCCACAGATTACTGTTTTGGTGGATGATGTCGTGGCAAGCACTTGCAGAGCAAATAACACTAGTTTTGTTCAAGCGGATGGAATTGGAGCAGTGCAGGCATATACTCCTATGGCAGGGCCACCAAGAATACAAACTCATGTGAGGGCACCACCCTGGCTGAGGGATAGGAAACAGGACATAAAGCTTTTCTCAGTAGTGAAGTAGCACAGGGACCAGCATCTGGACCTTGTTTTTCACAATATATATCACTGATTTGGACAAAACAATAGAAAACAGTATTGTTGAGTTCACAAACACAAAAGTGGAGGGATTGTTCACACTTGGGTCAAAACCCTGCAGTCAGGACTCGGATTGTAAAGTCAGCCAGCATAGAGGTGAGAGGGAAGAAAATGGCAGGGGCTAGCTGGTGATAGGAGGAGGGGAATGATGGGCAGATGTGGAGGAGGAAGGGAGACAGTGGTTGGTAAAACCAGATAAGGAGAGGAAAAAAAGGGGAAAACAGAAGGCAGCCAAAGCCAGGCAAGGGAAGGCGAAGGTTGGAATGTGATAAGGAAACAAATAAAGGCTGCAAATGCTGGACATAAACACAAGAGAAGGTGGTGAAGTTGTGGAATTTGTTGCCACATGCAGCTGTAGAGGCCAGGTTATCGGGTATATTTAAAGCAGGGATTGAAAGGTTCTTGATTGGACATGGTATCAAGGGTTATAGGGAGAAGGCTGGGAGCTGGGTTGAGGAGGAGATAGAAAAAAGGATCAACCATGATTGAATGGTGGAGCAGACCCGATGGGCCAGGTGGCTTAATTCTGGTCCTGTGTCTTATGGTAATGGGGGGGATAGAATACAAGCTGGCAGATGATGAGGGGGAAGATGTTGGGGGGAGTCCAAGGCCCTTTTCCACAGATGCTGTCTGACCAGCTGAGTTCCTCCAGCATTTTGTGTGTGAAGTGGTTCATTTTGGTAGGTCAAATATAATGGAAGAATATAGTATTAATGGTAAGACTCTTGGCAGTGTGGAGGATCAGAGGGATCTTGGGGTCCGAGTCCATAGGATACTCAAAGCAGCTGCGCAGGTTGACTCTGTGGTTAAGAAGGCGTACAGTGTATTGGCCTTCATCAATCGTGGAATTGAATTTAAGAGCCGAGAGGTAAAGTTGCAGCTATATAGGACCCTGCTCAAACCACACTTGGGAAGCACTGTGCTTAGTTCTGGTCACCTCACTACAGGAAGGATGTGGAAGCCATAGAAAGGGTGCAGAGGAGATTTACAAGGATGTTGCCCGGATTGGGGAGCATGCCTTATGAGAATAGGTTGAGTGAACTCAGCCTTCTCTCCTTGGAGTGACAGAGGATGAGAGGTGACTGATAGAGGTTTACAAGATAATGAGAGGCATAGATCGTGTGGATAGTCAGAGGCTTTTTCCCACGCCTGAAATGGTTGCCACAAGAGGACACAGGTTTAAGGTGCTGGGGAGTAGGTACAGAGGAGATATCAGGGGTAAGTTTGTTACACGGAGAGTGGTGAGTGTGTGGAATGGGCTGCCGCAATGGTGATGGAGGTGGATACAATAGGGTCTTTTAAGAGACTTTTAGATAGGTACATGGAGCTTAGTAAAATAGGGGGCTGTAGGTAAGCCTAGTAATTTCTAAGGTAGGGACATGTTGGCACAACTCTGTGGGCTGAAGGGCCTGTATTGTGCTGTTGGTTTTCTATGTTTCTATGTGTTGCTGCAGAGAATAGAAATCTAGAATAAACCAGACAATGTCAGGAAAAAGAAATGAGGTCAAGCAGAGTTTTCTCAATACTTTGTTTTTATTTACAAGTAAATAAAAGGTTCAGAACAAATTCATCATGGTGCTCTTTGGAATAGAGAGGATTAGATTGTTTTCTCTGGAGTGTCATAGACTGAGTTTACAAAGCAAGTCTGTTTTTATTATTTTATACAGAGCATGGTAGGTGCCTGGATCACACAGCCAGAGGAGGTGGTGCAAACAAATGTACTTAGACAGGCAAATGAACAGCAAGCTATAGACCAGGTGCAGGAAAAATTGGATTAGCTTCAATTGGCATTGTGATGGGTACAGACACTGCAGTACTTTTTAAAGTTACAAGTCATGTGGAAAGAAAGCAAGAGAGTGTACACAGTTGCAGGGAGAAGGTGCAAACTGCAGATGGGCAACAGCTATCAGGAACAAAGCTGGAACTGAAGCAGCAGTGACACTACCTATGCCACTGTGCACCCTGGAGGATCAGCCACCAAGTGCACTCAAGACAAAGGTAAATAGATTATTGCACATGAAAAAAAGGAATATATTGCAGTTTGTAACAGTGACAGATCAGGTACCCAGGTCAAAATGGCTTGCTCCTACTTGCGCACCCTGAAGGGCACACAAGCAAACTAATAGAAAAATCAAGCCACACACATCAAAGTTGCTGGTGAACACAGCAGGCCAGGCAGCATCTCTAGGAAGAGGTACAGTCGACGTTTCGGGCTGAGACCCTTCGTCAGGACTAACTGAAGGAAGAGCTAGTAAGAGATTTGGAAGTGGGAGGGGGAGGGGGAGATCCAAAATGATAGGAGAAGACAGGAGGGGGAGGGATGGAGCCAAGAGCTGGACAGGTGATTGGCAAAAGGGATAAGAGAGGATCATGGGACAGGAGGTCCGGGAAGAAAGACAAGGGGCGGGGGGACCCAGAGGATGGGCAAGGGGTATATTTAGAGGGACAGAGGAAGAAAAAGGAGAGTGAGAGAAAGAATGTGTATATAAATAAATAACGGATGGGGTACGAGGGGGAGGTGGGGCATTAGCAGAAGTTAGAGAAGTCGATGTTCATGCCATCAGGTTGGAGGCTACCCAGACGGAATATAAGGTGCTGTTCCTCCAAGCCGAGTGTGGCTTTATCTTTACAGTAGAGGAGGCCGTGGATAGACATGTCAGAATGGGAATGGGATGTGGAATTAAAATGTGTGGCCACTGGGAGATCCTGCTTTCTCTGGCGGACAAAGCATAGGTGTTCAGCAAAGCGGTCTCCCAGTCTGCGTCGGGTCTCGCCAATGTATAGAAGGCCACATCGGGAGCACCGGACGTAGTATATCACCCAAGCCAACTCACAGGTGAAGTGTTGCCTCACCTGGAAGGACTGTCTGGGGCCCTGAATGGTGGTGAGGGAGGAAGTGTAAGGGCATGTGTAGCACTTGTTCTGCTTACAAGGATAAGTGCCAGGAGGGAGATCAGTGGGCAGGGATGGAGGGGACAAATGGACAAGGGAGTTGCGTAGGGAACGATCCCTGCGGAAAGCTGGGGGGGGGGGGGAGGGAAAGATGTGCTTAGTGGTGGGATCCTGTTGGAGGTGGCGGAAGTTACGGAGAATAATATGTTGGACCCGGAGGCTGGTGGGGTGGCAGACTCCAGAGCCTGCTGGCCCTGAAACTAGCAGGCATGAACTTCAGATTGCCCCTGCCATTGATTTCGCCAGCTCCAACACCTCAGGGCATATTCAAAACCCGGTCTCCAGCAACGACCATGGACACCTTCACAGCGATCGCGCAACCACCAACTGCGACTCCAGCCTTGAACTCCAGGCCGGGTCTTTATCTGCTATTGTGACTCCTGTCTCCCCTTCCCCCACCAATACTCTGCAATCTCGTCTCCTTCAGATCCCATCGTCAACTCCTGGGTACTCAGAGGCTCCACCTTCCTCTCACCCCAACCCTCCCCTCTCCACTGACACCCCCAGCCTCCCCTCTCCCCCTCTGATCCCAGCTCTCATCCGTGCTGCATCTTTACCATCCCCTCCGACCTTCAACTGTCGGAGGCAGAACGCTCTGTCCTCAGTAAGGGCCCCACCTTTGTCCCCCTTCGCCCACACCTCAGCGAGTTCTGTGTTCGCCATGATGCGGAACTCTTCTTCCGCCGTCTCCGTCTCCGAGCATATTTCTTCGGCAAGGATTCTTCCACCCCCACCGATGACCCCTTCTCCCGTCTTCAACCCTCCTCTTCTTCATGGACACCCCACTCTGGTCTTCTGCCTGCTCTGGATCTTTTTATTGCTAACTGCCGACGGGACATCAACCGTCTCCACTTCACCACACCTTGTCCCCATTCCAACCTCACTCCTTCGGAACGCTCTGCTCTCCACTCCCTCCGCACTAATCCTAACCTTACTATAAAACCCGCCGATAAGGGGGGTGCTTTTGTAGTCTGGTGTACTGACCTCTACCTTGCCGAGGCACAGCGACAACTCGCGGATACCTCCTCTTATTTACCCCTCGATCGTGACCCCACTAAGGAGCACCAGGCCATTGTCTCCCACACCATCACCAACTTTATCCGTTCAGAGGATCTCCCATCCACTGCTACCAACCTTATAGTTCCCACACCCCGCACTTCCCATTTCTACCTCCTACCCAAGATCCACAAACCTGCCTGTCCTGGCCAACCTATTGTCTCAGCTTGCTCCTGCCCCACCAAACTCGTTTCTGCATACCTTGACACGGTTTTATCCCCCCTTGTTCAATCCCTTCCTACCTATGTTCGTGACACTTCTCACGCTCTGAAACTTTTCAATGATTTTAAGTTCCCTGGCCGCCACTGCTTTATTTTCACCATGGATGTCCAGTCCCTATATATGTCCATCCCCCATCAGGAAGGTCTCAAAGCTCTCCGCTTCTTTTTGGATTCCAGACCTAATCAGTTCCCCTCTACCACCACTCTGCTCCGTCTAGCGGAATTAGTCCTTACTCTTAATAATTTCTCCTTTGGCTCCTCCCACTTCCTCCAAACTAAAGGTGTAGCTATGGGCACTCGTATGGGTCCTAGCTATGCCTGCCTTTTTGTTGGCTTTGTGGAACAATCTATGTTCCGTGCCTATTCTAGTATCTGTCCCCCACTTTTCCTTCGCTACATTGACGACTGCATTGGCGCTGCTTCCTGCACGCATGCTGAGCTCGTTGACTTTATTAACTTTGCCTCCAACTTTCACCCTGCCCTCAAGTTTACCTGGTCCATTTCCGACACCTCCCTCCCCTTTCTAGATCTTTCTGTCTCTATCTCTGGAGACAGCTTATCCACTGATGTCTACTATAAGCCTACTGACTCTCACAGCTATCTGGACTATTCCTCTTCTCACCCTGTCTCTTGCAAAAATGCCATCCCCTTCTCGCAATTCCTCCGTCTCTGCCGCATCTGCTCTCAGGATGAGGTTTTTCATTCCAGGACGAGGGAGATGTCCTCCTTTTTTAAAGAAAGGGGCTTCCCTTCCTCCACCATCAACTCTGCTCTCAAACGCATCTCCCCCATTTCACGCACATCTGCTCTCACTCCATCCTCCTGCCACCCCACTAGGAATAGGGTTCCCCTGGTCCTCACCTACCACCCCACCAGCCTCCGGGTCCAACAAATTGTTCTCCGTAACTTCCGCCACCTCCAACGGGATCCCACCACTAAGCACATCTTTCCCTCCCCCGCCTCTGCTTTCCGAAGGGATCGCTCCCTACGCGACTCCCTTGTCCATTCGTCCCCCCATCCCTCCCCACTGATCTCTCTCCTGGCACTTATCCTTGTAAGCGGAACAAGTGCTACACATGCCCTTACACTTCCTCCGTCACTACCATTCAGGGCCCCAGACAGTCCTTCCAGCTGAGGCAACACTTCACCTGTGAGTCGGCGGGGTGATATACTGCATCCAGTGCTCCCGATGTGGCCTTCTATACATTGGCGAGACCCAACGCAGACTGGGAAACCGCTTTGCTGAACACCTACGCTCTGTCCGCCAGAGAAAGCAGGATCTCACAGTGGCCACACATTTTAATTCCACATCCCATTCCCATTCTGACATGTCTATCCACAGCCTCCTCTACTGTAAAGATGAAGCCACACTCAGGTTGGAGGAACAACACCTTATATTCCGTCTGGGTAGCCTCCAACCTGATGGCATGAACATCCACTTCTCTAACTTCTGCTAATGCCCCACCTCCCCCTCGTACCCCATCTGTTACTTATTTTTATATACACATTCTTTCTCTCACTCTCCTTTTTCTTCCTCTGTCCCTCTAAATATACCCCTTGCCCATCCTCTGGGTCCCTCTGCCCCTTGTCTTTCTTCCCGGACCTCCTGTCCCATGACCCTCTCGTATCCCTTTTGCCAATCACCTGTCCAGCTCTTGGCTCCATCCCTCCCCCTCCTGTCTTCTCCTAACATTTTGGATCTCCTCCTCCCCCTTCAACTTTCAAATCCCTTACTCACTCTTCCTTCAGTTAGTCCTGACGAAGGGTCTCGGCCTGAAACATCGACTGCACCTCTTCCTAGAGATGCTGCCTGGCCTGCTACGTTCACCAGCAACTTTTATGTATGTTGCTCGCCTTTACTCTCCTTCAGTTCACCGCAGCCTTACACGACATCAGCCAGGAGACTCACACTCACACCACCCCAAGCCTAACACACCCAGCCCCACCCTCACACCATCCCAGACATTCATTCACTCCGCTGGCAGTCCAAACCCAGCCCACAAACCCTCTCCCCAAACCCAGCCTCAGTCCCTGGGCGCCCTCCCCTTCCATCCAGCAGCTAAGCCCCGCCCTCGGCCGGAAGTCCTCACCTTGATTGCGAACGGCGCCTCGTCAAACGTCACTAACATGTACCTGTCCGCCCGACTGGCCGGGTCGCGGGCGCGTAGCTGTGAGGAGAGAGAACGCAGGGTGAGGGCGGGAGCGATGACAGGCGGCACCGGCGCTGATTGTACTACATTTAGTCTTTTTTACCTTCATGAAAAGCTCGACAGCGCCCTTAGCGATGTCCAAGTAAGTGATGCCCAGGTACGAGCGCTGATTCATGGACGCCGACGTATCGATGAGGAAAAGGAGAATGGGCATCTTCCCCCCAGGACCCGACCCGACGCCGCTCGAACAGGCGCACGAGGCCTGCGCGCTCCACCGGCGGGCGGTCCACGTGATTCGGCGGCCTCTCATTGGTGAATGTCGCACACAAGCATTGAGCAAGGGGCTCTGGGAGTTGAAGTCTTCTACTCTCTCAGCAAGGACTCTTAGCAGATTTGGTAGCACCCATCCGTGAAAGGAAACGCTCGAAAACCTTTAGTCAGAACTGGAAAGGAAACATCAAGTTTGATGATTGGTGAAATTCTCCACCAAAGTTTCAGGTAGAGTCCTGGGCGTCATTCTTCGCCTCTACAGCGTCCTTTAGGATTTATAAAACTGACAGTAAAGATCTCATGAAGAAAATTAGGAAAATAGGTAGGGAGCATGAAAAGTCCCTAGCAAGTAAGACTAAACTGAATCCCAATGCATTCTATAGAAACGTCAAAAGAAAGAGGATAACTAGGGACCAAGGATAAACCGAGATAAACGTGCTCTGGATGCACATGACACATTTCTTCCTGCTTTGACATCGCTTTTTTTTGCTCACCTGTCACTTAATCTGTGAGAGCGTTGATGACTTCCAGAAGCTAACATCTTTTCTTAGGAAAGCTAGTCGCTTTTCTCCTCCATTCCAAAACCAGACTTTCCAAGGATCCTCCTTTTTTCAATCAAGAGAGACACAAACAATTCCTTTTCCATTATCAGGCTCATTTGATGGCTGAATTCAATTCCAACATTGGTCAACTTCTCACTCAACATTATCACCTCTGACATTTCCTTTTCTCTCTTTTACCTTTTGGGAGAAGATCCATGAGCTTGAAAACCTAGACATTCAGACTCAGGAACAACTTCTTCCCCACTGTCATCATTTTTCTGAAGCAATGATTTCTTTCACACTCTCTTTCAGGTGATGCTGTCACGTTTTCAGACACCTCTCTCAGTCACTTTAGCACTACTACAGATTGTACTGTTTTTGCATCATACCATTGCTTTGTGCCAATTGCTGCGTTTATTGTTTACTCTGTAAGCTTAACGTGAGCAGGTAATTTCATTGCATCCTGGTGTATACAACAAACTCATCTGTTCTGATCACGTTCTTCTCATTAGCAAAGGGAATGCAGATCAGGCTATGATACGCCCAGCAAGAGATGAGACTAGCATCAATCCTGGTCAAATCTGTGCAATTACTCTATGCCACATTATCTTGTGTGCTTAATTCAGGTGCTTTTTTGAGTGCAAACATGTGTTAAATAAAAAAATAAACGTAGAATAGTACAGCATTGTACGGGCTCTTCAGTTTGCCTATGTAAACGTACTCCATGATCAATCCAACCCTTCATCCTACATAGCCCATAACACTCCATTTTTCTATCATCCATGTGCCTATCTCAGTGTCGCTAGTGGATCCACCACTAACCACCCCCACCAGTGCATTCCCAACACCTACCACTCTATGTAAAGAAAATCTTCGCCTGACATCTCCCCTAAACTTTCATCCAATCAATTTAAATGGATGCCATCTGATATTGACTATTGCTACCTTTGGGAAAAAGTGCTGGCTGTTCACTCTATCTATTCCTCTCATTATTTAATATACTTCTTTCATTTTGCTTCTCATTTTCCATCACTCCAAAGAGAAAAGCCCTAGCTCACTCAACCCCTTCTTATAAAACGTGTCACGCAATTCTGGCAGCAAAATGGTAATCTCCTATGTACCTTCTCTAAAGCTTCCACATCCTTCCAATAATGAGGTGACCAGAGCTGAACGTAATACTCCAAGTGTGGTCTAACCAGAGTTTTAGAGAGCTGCAACATTACATTGTGCTTCTTGAACTCAGTCCCCTGACTAATGAAGGCGAATACAATGAGTGTAAGGCCACTTTATCTGAACGCCCATAGTATTCGAAATATGGTTGTGAACTTGTGGCATAAATCAGTACAAAGGGGTATGATTTAGTGGCCATTACAGAAATATGGTTGCAGGGTAGAGAAGATTGGGAATGAAATAACCAAACTGAAAGCTCATGCGTGCAAAATCACCAAGAGTAGTAGGAAACTGGAAGATTAGGAAGACTTTAAAAAGCAACAAAGATCCACTAAGTGAGCAGTAAAGAAAGGGAGGCTAGATTATGAAAACAAACTCCCACAAAATATAAAAATGGATGGTAAAATTTTTTATGATTATATAAAAGGGTGAAGGGCAGAAAAGGGTGGCTAAAGTAAGCATAGATCCCTTGGAGGACGAGAAGGAGGAATTGATATTGGGTGATGAGGAAATGGCAGAGGCTTTGAATGACTATTTTGTGTCAGACTTCACTGTGGAGGAGACATCTAACATGCCAAAGGAGATGTTATGAATGTGCTAGGAGGTGAGAACCTTGATTCAATAGCTATCACTAAAGAGGTAGTGCTGAGCAAAACTTGTGGGCTTGAAGATAGATAAGTGCCCTGGTCCTGATGGAATGCTTCCCAGGGTACTGAAAGAAATGGCAGAGGTTACAGTAGAGGCTTTGGTGATAATTTACCAAAATTCTCTGGACTTTGGGCAGGTCCCAGCAGATTGGAAGATGGTGAATGTCACACCACTGTTCAAAAAAGTATGTAGGCAAAAAGCAGGTAACTATAAGCCAGTTAGTTTAACATCTGTAGTTGGGAAAATGCTTGAAGCTATCATTAAAGAAGAAATAGCGAGGCATTTGGGAAGAAATGGATCCATCAGGCAGATGCAACATGGACTTAGCAAAGGCAGGTCCTGTTTGACAAACTTACTGGAGGTTTTTGGGGATATAACAAGTGTAGTGGATAGAGGGAAACAGATCAACATTATTTACTTGGATTTCCAGAAGGTGTTCGATAAGGTGCCACATAAAAGACTTAGCCATAAGATAAGGATGCATAAATTTGGGGGTGATGTATTAGCATGGATAGAGGATTGATTAACTAATACAAAGCAGAGAGTTGGGATACATGGGTGTTATTTTGGTTGGCAATCAGTGGTGAGCAGTGTGCTGCTGGGGTCAGTACTGGGCCCACAACTGTTCACGATATACATTAACGATCTGGAAGAGGAAACTTAGTGTAGTGTATCTAAGTTTGCTGATAATACTAAGTTGAGTGGAAAATCAAATTGTGCAGAAGATACGGAGAGTCTGCAGAGAGATATAGATAGGTTAAGTGAGTGGGCAAGGGTCTGGCAAATGGAGTACAATGTTGGTAAATGCGAGGTCATCCACTTTGGAAGGAAAAAAATAAAAGAGCAGATTATTATTTAAATAGTAAAAAATTGCGACATGCTGCTATGCAGAAAGACTTGGGAGTGCTTGTGCATGAATCACAAAAGGTTGGTTTGCAGGCTATCAAGAAGGCAAATGGAATATTGCCCTTCATTACTAGAGGGACTGAATTTCAGAGCAAACAACAGGAATTCTGCAGATGCTGGAAATTCAAGCAACACACATCAAAGTTGCTGGTGAACGCAGCAGGCCAAGCAGCATCTGTAGGAAGAGGTGCAGTCGACGTTTCAGGCTGAGACCCTTCGTCAGGAATTTAAGAGCAGGGAGGTTATGCTGCACTTGTATAGGATACTGGTGAGGCTGCACCTTGAGTACTGCGTGCAGTTCTTGTCTCCTTACTTGAGGAAAGATATACTGGCTTTGGAGGCGGTACAGAGGAAGTTCAGAATCAAAATCAGGTTTATTATCACTGGCATGTGTCGTGAAATTTGTTAACTTAGGTTTGTCACTAGGTTGATTCCAAAGATGAGGAGGTTAGACTATGAGGAGAGATTGAGTTGCCTGGGACTGTACTTGTTGGAAGTCAGAAGAATGAGAGGAGATCTTATAGAAAATATAGAATTATGAAAGGGAAAGATAAGATCGAGGCAGGGAAGTTGTTTCCACTAATAGGTGAGGCTAGAACTAGGGGACATAGCCTCAAGATTTGGGGGAGTAGATTTAGGACAGAGATGAGGAGGAACTGCTTTTCCTGGGGTGGGGGGGTGGTGAATCCATAGAATTCTCTGCCCATTGAAGCAGTGAAGGCTACCTCAGTAAATATATTTAAGATAAGGTTGGATAGATTTTTGCATAGTAGAGGAATTAAAGGTTATGGGGAAAAGGCAGGTAGGTGGAGGTGAGTCCATGGCCAGATCGCCATGCTCTTATTGAATGGTGGCGCAGTCACGACAGGCCAGATGGCCGACTCCTGCTCCTATTTCTTATGATCTTATGGTATGTTGGGTTGTCTGTAATAGAGCCCCATTAATGTGGTCATATCTTTCCTATTCCTCCATTCCACCCACAAAACCTCACTAGACAAGTCCTCAGTCTGATCTGACTGAGTACTGCTGTGACATTTTCTCTGACTAGTAATGCCATCCCTCCTCCTTTAATTCCGCCCACTCTGTCATGTCTAAAACAACAGAAACCTGGAATACTGAGCTGCCAGTCCTGCCCCCCCAAGCAACCAAATGTCACTAATGACCACAATGTCATAATTCTATGTGTTGATCCATGCCCTGACTTCATTTGCCTTTCCTATGATACTTTTTGCATTGAAATATTTACAGCTCAGGACATTAGTTGCACCATGCTTAATGTTTTGATTTCTGACTCTGAGGTCTTAAGAACATCTGTCTCCATAACAACTCCTCTACCTGTTCTAACACTCTGGTTCCAATCCCTCAGCAGCACTAGCAAACTTCCCGCTAGGATATTGGTCCCCTTCCATTTCAGGTGTAAACTATCTCTTCTGTACAGGTTCCACCTTCCCTGTAAGACAGCCTAATGTTTCAAAAATCTGATGCCCTCAACTCCTTCACCAACTTCTTAGTCACATATTAAACTGTATAATCTTCATCAATTTGTTCTGTCTTCTCCTCAAAAGTACTCAATTAGGCTCATGAGGCTTAAGCTGCCCTGCAGAAAGCCATGTTGACTACCCCTAACCAGACTTGCTTCTCCAAATGCTCATAAATCTTGACTGTAATAACCCTCTCCAATAGTTTGCCAATAACTTACTTAACTGGTTGGAAAATGCATGTCATGCACTTTGGTACTAGAAGTAGATGTGCGGACTATTTTCTAAATGAAGATATGCAGAGGGACTTGGGAGTCCTTGTGCAGAACACCCTGAAGGTTAACTTGCAGGTTGAGTTGGTGGTGAGGAAGGCAAATGCTATGTTAGCATTCATTTCAAGAGGTCTAGAATACAAGAGCAAGGATGTGATGCTGAGGCTTTATAAGGCACTAGTGAGGCCTCACCTTGAGTATTGTGAACAGTTTTGGGCCCTTCATCATAGAAAAGATGTGCTGGCATTGGAGAGGGTCCAGAGGAGATTCACAAGGATGGTTCCAGGAGGCATTGATTGTGTGGATAGTCAGAGGCTTTTTCCCAGGGCTGAACCAATTTAATCAATTTCCCCCAGGATCAATAAAGTATGGCTATGGCTATGAAATGGTTGCCACAAGAGGGCACAGGTTTAAGGTGCTGGAGAGTAGGTACAGAGGAGATGTCAGGGGTAAGTTTTTTTGTGCAGAGAGTGGTGAGTGCGTGGAATTGGCTGCTGGCAACGGTGGTGGAGGCGGATACGATAGGGACTTTTAAGAGACTCCTGTATAGGTACATGGAGCTTAGAAAAATAGAGGGCTATGGGTAACTCTAGTAATTTCTAGGGTAGGGACATGTTCGGCACAGCATTGTGAGCCGAAGGGCCTGTATTGTGCTGGAGGTTTTCTATGTTCTATGTTTTCTAATTAACAGTTATCAAACAAGGAACATTTGATGGCTCGGGTCTGTACTCACTGGAATTCAGAAGGATGAGGGGGGGATCTCATTGAAACCCTTCGAATGTTGAAAGGCCGAGACACAGTAAATGTGGAAAGAATGTTTCCCATGTTGGGCGAGTCTAGGAAAAGAGGGCATAGCCTCAGGATAGAGGGGCACCCTTTCAAAACAGAGATGCGGAGAAATTTCTTTAGCCAAAGGGTGGTGAATTTGTTGCCACATGCAGCTGTGAGGCCAGGTTGTTGGGTGTATTTAAGGCAGAGATTGATAAGTTCTTGATTGGACATGGCATCAAAGGTTACCGGGAGAATGCCGGGAACTGGGGTTGAGGAGGAGAGAAAAAGGATCAGCCATGATCAAATGGCGGATCATTCTCGATGGGCCAGATGGCCTAATTCTGCTCCTATGACTTACGGTCTTTTATTCCCAGGATTATTGCTGTTACCTTTCTTGAACAAATATACATTACAGTTGTGATTCATAGTGTACAGGCCTAGATTTAATTGTAAACATAAATTGTAAACTTGCCTGTGTAGAATACAGACAGGAAGTATGTGTGTCAGGCCGGTGTTCTGCGCTCAGTGTCAGATGTGGGAAATCCAGGAGACTCCCAGCCTCCCGGAAGGCCACATCTGCGCCAGGTGTGTCGAACTGCAGCTCCATAGGGGACCGTTTTAGGGAACTGGAGATACAGCTCGATGATCTTCGCCTGGTCAGGGAAAGTGAGGAGGTGATAGAGAGGAGGTATAGGAGGTGAGAGAGAGGAGCTATAGGCAAGTAGTCACACCGGGGACTCGGGAGACAGATAAGTGGTTAACAATCAGGACAGAGAAGGGATACTAGAGAGTGCCCCTGTGGCTGTACCCATTGACAATAAGTACTCCTGCTTGAGTACTGTTGGGGTGGGTGGGGGGGGAATGGCCTACCTGTGGGAAACAACAGTGGTCGTGCCTACGGCAGAAAGTCTGGCCCTGTGGCTCAGAATGGTAGGGAAAAGAAGAGGATGGCAGCAGTGATAGGGGACTCTATAGTTAGGGGGTCAGATAGGCGATTCTGTGGACACAGAAAAGAAGCATGGATGGTAGTTTGCCTCCCAGGTGCCAGGTTCTGGGATATTTCTGATCACGTCCACGATATCCTGAAGTGGGAAGGACAACAGCCAGAGGTTGTGGTACATATTGGTACCAACGACATTGGCAGGAAAAAGGAGGATATCCTGAAAGCAGACTACAGGGAGTTAGGAAGGAAGTTGAGAAGCAGAACCACAAAGGTAGTTATCTCGGGATTACTGCCTGTGCCATGTGACAGTGAGTAAAGGAATAGAATGAGGTGGAGGATAAATGCATGGCTGAGGGATTGGAGCAGGGGGCAGGAATTCAGATTTCTGGATCATTGGGATCTCTCTTGGGGCAGGAGTGACCTGTAAAACAAGGACGGTTTGCAATTGAATCCCAGGGGGACCAAAATGCTGGCAGTGAGGTTTGCTAAGGCAAGTGGGAAGAGTTTAAACTTGGATTGCTGGGAGGTGGGAACCAAACTAAAGAGACGGAGGAAGAGGCAGTTGGCTCACAAATAGAGAAAGCTTGGAGACAGTGCGAAAGGGAGGAGAGGCAGGTGATAGAGAAGGGACACGCTCAGACCGATGGTTTGAGATGTGTCTATTTTAATGCAATGAGTATTATGGACAAAGCGGATGAGCTCAGAGTGTGGATCAGGACTTGGAGCTATGATGTTGTGGCCATTACAGAGACTTGGATGGCTCAGGGGCAGGAATGGTTACTTCAAGTGCCAGGCTTTAGATGTTTCAGAAAGGACAGGGAGGGAGGCAAAAGAGTTGGGGGCGTGGCACTGTTGATCAGAGATAGTGTCACGGCTGCAGAAAGGGAGGAAGTCATGGAGGGATTGTCTACTGAGTCTCTGAGGGTGGAAGTTAGAAACAGGAAGGGGTCAATAACTCTACTGGGTGTTTTTTGTAGACCACCCAATAGTAACAGAGACATCAAGGAGCAGATAGGGAGACAGATTCTGGAAAGGTGTAATAATAAAGGTGCAAGTTTGCGGCGCTGGAGCTTTACTGTCTGCGTGAGATGATGGGACTTTCCATGGTCTGTTCTTAACAAATTATGGTATTGCTTTGCACTGTTGTAACTATATGTTATAATTATGTGGTTTTGTCGGTTTTTCAGTCCTGATTTGTCTTATGTTTCTGTGATATCATTCTGAAAAAACATTGTATCATTTCTTAATGCATGCATTACTAAATGACAATAAAAGAGGACTGCGTGTCCTCATAATTTAATCTAATTCATTTCATTTTTAAATCTTATTAATTATTATCGAAGATTAACAAAAAAAACCTTCAAGTAATCAAGTCAACATGTCAATATGTACAATGAGGAATTAAATTACCAAATAACTGATTAACAAAGCTAAACAATATATCAATAATAATAATAAGAAAAAATAAAGTGTTAAGAATTTTTTTTTGGAAAAAAGAAAGAAGGGAAAAAAGAACCCCTACTAACTAAAACAAAAAAAACCCTGCTAACAAAAAACAACGAAAAAAACCCCATTGGGAGCACAACCCCGGAGCGATACGCCATACAAGCTTCCATAAACGAAAAACATCAATCCGCCAACTCAAATCCATTTAAACAAGAATCAGAAGGAAACCATCTCAATTAACTCAAGTCAGATGATAGATAGTCATAGTCATACTTTATTGATCCTGGGGGAAATTGGTTTTCGTTACAGTTGCACCATAAATAATAAATAGTAATAAAACCATAAATAGTTAAATAGTAATATGTAAATTATGCTAGTAAATTATGAAATAAGTCCAGGACCAGCCTATTGGCTCAGGGTGTCTGACCCTCCAAGGGAGGAGTTGTAAAGTTTGATGGCCACAGGCAGGAATGACTTCCTATGACGCTCTGTATTGCATCTCGATGGAATGAGTCTCTGGCTGAATGTACTCCTGTGCCCAACCAGTACATTATGTAGTGGATGGGAGACATTGTCCAAGATGGCATGCAACTTGGACAGCATCCTCTTTACGGACACCACCGTCAGAGAGTCCAGTTCCAGCCCCACAACATCACTGGCCTTACGAATGAGTTTGTTGACTCTGTTGGTGTCTGCTACCCTCAGCCTGCTGCCCCAGCACACAACAGCAAACATGACAGCACTGGCCACCACAGACTCGTAGAACATCCTCAGCATCGTCCGGCAGATGTTAAAGGACCTCAGTCTCCTCAGGAAATAGAGAGGGCTCTGACCCTTCTTGTAGACAGCCTCAGTGTTCTTTGACCCAGTGATCTTTGATAACAGGGACATCGAAGAGCAGATAGGGAGACGGATTCTGGAAAGGTGTAATAATAACAGGGTTGTCGTGGTGGGAGATTTTGATTTCCCAAGTATCAGTTGGCTTGTCCCTAGAGCGAGGGGTTTAGATGGGATGGAGTTTGTTAGGTGTGTTCAGGAAGGTTTCTTGCCACAATATGTAGATAAGCCTACAAGAGCAGAGGTTGACTTGATTTGGTATTGGGAAATGAACCTGGTCAGGTGTCAGATCTCTCAGTGGGAGAGCATTTTGGAGATAGTGATCACAATTCTATCTCCTTTACCATAGCATTGGAGTGGGATAGGAACAGACAAGTTAGGAAAGCGTTTCATTGGAGTAAGGGGAAATATGAAGCTATCAGGCAGGAACTTGGAAGCATAAATTGGGAACAGATGTTCTCAGAAATGTTCGGCAGAAATGTGGCAAATGTTCAGGGGATATTTGCATAGAGTTTTGCATAGGTACATTTCAATGAGACAAGGAAAGGATGGTAGGATACAGAAACCGTGGTGTACAAAGGCTGTTGTAAATCTAGTCAAGAGGAAGAGCTTACGAAAGGGTCACAAAACTAGGTAATGATAGAGATCTAGAAGATTATAAGGCTAGCAGGAAGGAGCTTAAGAAAGAAATAAGGAGAGCCAGAAGGGGCATGAGAAGGCCTTAGCAGACAGAATTAAGGAAAATCCCAAGGCATTCTACAAGTATGTGAAGAGCAAGAGGATAAGACATGAGAGAATAGGACGAATCAAGTGTGACAGTGGAAAAGTGTGTATAGAACCGGAGGAGATAGCAGAGGTACTTAATGAGTACTTTGCTTCAATATTCACTATGGAAAAGGATCTTGGCGATTGTAGGGATGACTTACAACGACTGAAAAGCCTGAGATATTAAGAAAGAGGATGGGCTGGAGCTTTTGGAAAGCATCAAGTTGGATAAGACACCAAGACCAGGCGAGATGTACCCCAGGCTACTGTGGGAGGTGAGGGAGGAGATTGCTGAGCCTCTGGCGATGATCTTTGCATCATCAATGGGGACGGGAGAGGTTCCGGAGGATTGGAGGGTTGCGGATGTTGTTCCATTATTCAAGAAGGGGAGTAGAGATAGCCCAGGAAGTTATAGGCCATTGAGTCTTACTTCAGTGGTTGGTAAGTTGATGGAGAAGATCCTGAGAGGCAGGATTTATGAATATTTGGAAAAGCATAATATGTTTAGGAATAGTCAGCATGGCTTTGTCAAAGGCAGGTTGTGCCTTATGAGCCTGATTGGATTTTTTAAGGATGTGCCTAAACACATTGATGAAGGTAGAGCAGTAGATGTAGTGTATATGGATTTCAGCAAGGCATTTGACAAGGTACCCCATGCAAGGCTTATTGAGAAAGTAGGGAGGCAGGGGATCCAAGGGGACAATGCTTTGTGGATCCAGACTGGCTTGCCCACAGAAGGTTGTAGATGGGTCATATTCTGCATGGAGGTCAGTGACCAGTGGGGTGCCTCAGGGATCTCTTCTGGGACCCCTACACTTCATGATTTTTATACATGACCTGGATGAAGAAGTGGAAGGATGGGTTAGTAAATTTTCTGATGACACAAAGCTTAGAGGTGTCATGGATAGTGTGGAGGGCTGTTAGGGGTTACAGTGGGACATTGCTGGGCTGAGAAGTGGCAGATGGAGTTCAACCCAGATAAGTGTGAGGTGGTTCATTTTGGTAGGTCAAATATGATGACAGAATATAGTATTAATGGTAAGACTCTTGGCAGTGTAGAGGATCAGAGGAATCTTGGGGTCCGGGTCCATCGGATGCTCAAAGCTGCTGCACAGGTTAACTGTGTGGTTAAGAAGGCATACGGTGCATTGGCCTGCATAAATCATGGGATTGAGTTTAGGAGCCAAGAGCTAATGTTGCCGCTATATAGGACCCTGGTCAGACCCCACTTGGAGTACTGTGCTCAGTTCTGGTCACCTCACTACAGGTAGGATGTGGAAACCATAGAAAGGATGCAGAGGAGATTTACAAAGATGTTGCCTGGATTGGGGAACATGCCTTATGAGAATATGTTGAGTGAACTCGGCCTTTTTTCCTTGGAGCGACGGAGGATGAGAGGTGACCTGATAGAGGTGTAGGAGATGATGAGAGGCATTGATCGTGTGGAGAGTCAGATGTTATTTCCCAGGGCTGAAATGGCTAGCACAAGGGGGCACAGTTTTAAGGTGCTTGGAAGTAGGTACAAAGATGATGTCAGGGGTAAGAGAGTGGTGAGTTCATGGTATGGGCTGCGGGTGGCGGCGGTTACAATAGGGTCTTTTAAGAGACTCCTGGACAGGTACATGGAGCTCAGAAAAATAGAGGGCTATGGGTAACCCTGGGTGATTGCTAAGGTAAGGACATGTTCGGCACAGCATTGTGAGCCGGAGGGCCTGTATTGTCCTGACGAAGGGTCTCGGCCTGAAACGTCGACTGCACCTCTTCCTACAGATGCTGCTTGTTCTGCTGCGTTCACCAGCAACTTTGATGTGTGTTGCTTGAATTTCCAGCATCTGCAGAATTCCTGTTGTTTGCCTGTATTGTGATGTAGGTTTTCTATGTTTCTATATATAAATTTAAAAAAATCATTGAGAGGACTCAGTGGGCCAAGGATGTTCTTTCCCCTAGTGTCCTTGCGTTTTCCCCTGCGCCCGTGTTCTTTTTCCACATGTCCGTCCTCCCCAATGTTGCTTTGCCCCTGTTCTTTGTTTGTGCCCACGTTTTGATGCTTTCCCAAGAGTCACGTTCCCTTCTTGATGCCGATGTTCTTTCCTGCTGATCCTTCGAAGCATATTCCTACTGTCGTCTTTTGTGTCTCAGAATTCTCACTTTCCATAAATATTTTCCAGAGCTTGATTTGCCTGACCCGGGTGAGGAAATGTTTCTTTACCACTCAGGACCCAACGGTCCACCACCCCCAACCCCCCATCCGTTGACGTCAGCGCCGGAGGAACGCTGGTCCTCCAGCATCCCGGCGGCCCCCACGGCTGAGGCTGAGGGACGCTGCGGAATCGGTGGCGGAGCGGGTAAGGAAGGCTGTGCTCGGATATGCCGTTGTTGGCGTCGGTGGAGCGTCTCAGCATCGCGATCTGCTCCCCTTCGCTCGCACTGGGCTTCAGGTGCAGGCTATGGGATAGGAAACTCGCGCGGCATCGGGCACAGGATGGTCGGTGGCCCCCGTGTTGTTCTCCCTCGGGCAGGCGAGGCGATCCCTCGCCGGCGCGACGCTCCCTCGTACATCGGGCCGTTCCCTCGCGTCTCTTCGGCACTCCCTCCGGTCGAACTATCGCCAGTGCCCTGTTTCTACAACGTGTATAAGAGGGCGTTAATGCCTTTATGGGCTGTTGTCATTGAGTGCCTCTCGGTTGTTATTGCAGCTTTGGCGATTATTTTATGGGCGTTACAAATGTAGACTGAAGCTACATTTGTTGGCAGTGGATACAGTGATTATGTAGGTTAAGTAGGTAGTGACGTCCCCGCTTTGTCTTGGGTGCTGAGAGTTGATCCAGGCAGGTGTTCCATCACGCCGCTATCTTTAGTCTTCTTGATTGTAGAATGACTTTGGATGTCAGTTGCTATGGAACACCACTGTTCTGTTCTTGTCGCCAAAGCACTTACGTGGCTGTTCCAGTTGAGTGGCTTGAAATGGTTCATTGTACACTTCTAGCCTCTTATGACAATGACATGTGGTTCCAGTCACTCTAACTAAAGGAACCCGCAAATATCCAGTACCCTGGAATCGATCAGGTGCTACTTGATTTCCCAAGTGTCTCCAACATTTTCTCTTTTATTTTAGAATTCTAGCATCTTTATCTTTGTTGGGTGAAACTTTGTAGCACAGGGAAACCAGATCCATACACATTTCTGTAGTTAGGGTGTGCTGCCTCTATTTTTGTATCCAAATCATGGTATTGTTTGTTTTCCTGATTGTCTGTTGTATTTACAGGTTAACCAGTGATTTCTTTAATCAGGTTATGCAGATCCCTCTGATTATCACACCTGGGTCTTCCACTGCTTAAAAACAAACTCCACATTTCTGTTTTCTACCAAAATGGATGACCTCACATTTTCTACACTATATTCCATCTGGCACATCCTGATCCATTCACTATTCCTGATTACACCCACCCCCTCCTAAAATGTTGCATCCTGGTGGCTTGTGCTGCCACACAGTTTTGTATTATCAGCAAATTGTGTTAGACTTGGTCGCCTGTTCAAATCTTTTTTTTCCTCGTAGAAACATTTTTGCATAGTTGTGGAATTAAGGGTTATGGGGAAAAGGCAGATAGGTGGAGGTGAGTCCATGGCCAGATCAGCCATGATCTTATTAAATGGCAAAGCAGGCGTGACGGGCTAGATGGCCTACTCCTGCTCCTATTCCTTATGTAATCAATGATATTAGATTGTAAACAGCTGGGTCTTTGGACAGCGATTCCATTGAACTCTATCACAGGCTGAGTATGGGCACCATAGTAGCATGGAGCTTAGTGTGGCACTATTACAGCTGAGGGCATTCTGTAGTTCAATTTTGGTGCTGTTCTGTATCGAGAATCTGTACGTCCACCCGGTAGAGTGCTTGGCTTTTCTCTGGCTGCTCTTGTTTCTTCCTGCAGTCCAGAGACGTACCGGCTAGGTTGATTGGTCACTGTAAGTTGTCCCATGATTAGGTTAGGGTTAATCGGGGATTTGGTGTTGCTGGGGCAGTGTGGCTCGATGGGCTAAGTAAATAAACACTATCATGGTGCTGGAAGCGTGGTGACACTTGCACGATCCTTGAGTGGTCATTGATGCAAAACATCACATTTCACTGTATGTTTCAATGTACATGTGACAAATAAAATGAATCTTTAATCTCTACTTTGTCTGTTAAGCAGTGTCAGTCCATGCGTAATTTTGTGGACTAATTTCTTGTGTGGCATCTTATCACAGATTAAGGGTCTAGTACTTTCCCAGCTTATATGAAGAATAAACTCTTCTCAGGCTCCAGCTAGGTACAGGCATCGATCTTAATTCTAATATGATGGAAACCAGACGGTAGCCTCAGACATGGCGTCCATTGGAAACCCACTCACACAGACTTGTACCTCAACGATAACAACCACCAACACACCTCCCAATACAGAGCTGTTCTTTCTACTTGATTAACCATGTAAAATATATCTCAGACTGGAGAGTATCCACTAGGAAATAAGACAGTTACACATGATATTTCTACAGAATGGCTACAAGGTAAAGGAAACTAATTGGGCTCTTAAAAGGGCTGACGGAAAAACCAGGAAACCTAACAACAAGGAGGAACCCGTTCCTACTGTGGTCTTCTCTATATTTCCATGGTTTCTGTAAGGATTGCCAGGATCCTGAAGAAATACCAGATTAATTCCATTCACAAACCTGTAAGGAAACTGAAATCACAGCTTATGTGGGTCAAAGATGACCTGGGATACAGAATGGCTGGTGTTTACACGATTCCCTGTGAATGCAGAGCAACATATATCAGCCAGATGGGATGCATTGTGGAAATTCGTACCAAGGAACACTGGAGGTGTACCCGTTTGGGTTATCCCGAGAAATTGGCGGTAGCTGAACATTGCATTCGTAGTGGCATAGGATTGACTTCGATGGAACATAACTACTGTGCTATGCCAAAGGTTTTTGGGACCACCTGGTGAAGGAAGCCATTAAAATAAAACTAGAGGAAAATAATTTTAACCAAGACAAATGTCTCACTCTAAGTAAGAACTGGAATTGGATTGTAAACAAGGTGGGACAGTGGAAATATGATTGGATGAGGAATAACCAATCAGGAGGGACAGACAACTGGAGTGTAAATAGCATGGGACTAGACATGCCTAGGCATCATCCCTGATGAAGATGGCAGAGTTTGTCATCGAAACTTCGGTTAAAATCTATACCTGTACCCAGCTGGAAACCCAATAAGAGTTTATTTGTATTACCACAGATTCTTTGATAGTGTAATGAATAACATTGACTGTTTACCTTTGTCAACCAGTACAGATCTGAAATATTTATCACGTTTGTCAGTTTAGAGCAATATAACATGGGACAGGCCATGCGGCTGTCAATATTGTGTCAGTCTCAACGCTAATTTATACTAAATGCCCTCTTCCTGTGTATCATTATTATCCGTCTGTCTTCATCTTCATTGCATGTCCGTTAAACTTCAGATGAAAAACTTGCCCCTCACATTGCCTTTAAACTCTCATAACTCCACTCTCTCCCCCCCCCCCCCCCCGATCTTAAAAGCATGCTCTCTGATTTTTAACATTCCTACCCTGGGGCAAAGATTCTGACTCTATCCTACTCCTGCTCTCCTTTTTCTTATGTTTCTATCTCTGCCTCTCTTCATTTAAAAAATTTTTATCAGACAGCTGAGGAGAGCAAGTCATTGAGTGTATTTAAAGTGGAGGGTGATAGGTTCTTGATTAGTAAGAGCATCCAAAAAGTTTCAGGGAGAAGGCAGGAAAGTGGGGTTGAGAGGGATAATAAATCAGCCATGATGGAATGACAGAGCAGACTTGATGGACTGAATGGCCAAATTCTGCTGCTATGTCTTATGCTTTTATCAGGTGTCCCCTCAGTATCCAACTTTAGGGAGAACAACCCAAGTTTGTCCAAGCTTTCCTTATAGCTCTTGCTCTGTAATCCAGCCAACATCTTGGGAAATCTGTTCTGCACCCTCTCCTCATTCTCCACATCCTTCATTAGGAGTTTGGAGAGCAAATACACTCAAAAACTTCCATAGATGTACCGTGGAAGGGGGCTACTGCACAGGACTGAAAGAAGCTGCAGAAGGTTGTAAATTTAGTTGGCTCCATGTTGGGTACTAGCTTACAAAGTACCCAGGACATCTTCAAGGAGCAGTGTCTCAGAAAGGTAGCGTTCATATTAAGGCCCTCCAGCACCCGGGGCATGCCCTTTTCTCACTGTTACCATCAGGTAGGACATACAGAACCCTGAAAGCACACACTCAGCGATTCAGGAACAGCTTCTTCCCCTCTGTCATCTGTTTCCTAAATGGACATTGAACCTGTGAACACTACCTCACTTTTTTAATCTACAATTATTTCTGTTTTTGCACGTTTTTAATCTATTCAATATACGCATACTGTAAATTTATTATTTTATTTGTTTTTTTTCTTCTTTAATATTATGTATTGCATTGAACTATGGCTGATGAATTAACAAATTTCACGACACATGGTGGTGATAATTCTGATTCTGATACATACAGGTCCCAACTTTTCCTGCCCCATGTTGTATCTTAATTCCATGTAAACATATTCTCATGTTTGATTTTCTGACCTGAGTCTATCTTCATTGTCCAGCCTTTAATATAAAGCGTGTTGTGCCTTTTCCATCTTTCCTTTCTCTTCTCAATATTAGAATTAGAATCAGAATCAGGTTTATTATCACTGGCATGTGTCACGAAATTTGTTAACTTAGCAGCAGCAGTACAATGCAATACATGATAATATAAAAAGAAAGAATAATTAAATAAATTACAGAAGTATATATTTTTTAATTAAATAGATTAAAATAGTGCAAAAACAGAAGTAAATATATATATATATTTAAAAAGTAAAGTAGCGTTCAAGGGTTGCCCCTTGCCCATCCTCTGGGTCCCCCCCCCCCATGTCTTTCTTCTCGGACCTCCTGTCCCATGATCCTCCCTTATCCCTTTTGCCTATCACCTGTCCAGCTCTTGGCTCCATCCCTCCCCCTCCTGTCTTCTCCTATCATTTTGGATCTCCCCCTCTCCCTCCAACTTTCAAATCCCTTACTCACTCTTCCTTCAGTTAGTCCTGACAAAGGGTCTCGGCCTGAAACGTCGACTGCACCTCTTCCTAGAGATGCTGCCTGGCTTGCTGCGTTCACCAGCAACTTTTATGTGTGTTGCTTGAATTTTCAGTGTCTGCAGAATTCCTGTTGTTCAAGGGTTCAATGTCCATTTAGGAATCGGATGGCAGAGGGGAAGAAGCTGTTTCTATATCGCTGAGTGTGCGCCTTCAGGCTTCTGTACCTCCTACCTGACAGTAACAATGAGGAGGGCATGCCTAGGTCATGGGTGTCATTAATAATAGACATTGCCTTTCTGAGCTACCGCTCCTTGAAGATGTATTCTACAGAGGCTAGTACCCAAGATGGAAATGACTAATTTCTGTAGCTTTTCTTGGTCCTGTGCAGTGGTGCCCCCCCCCCCCCACATACCAGACAGTGATGCAGCCTGTCAGAATATTCTGCACGGTACATCTGTGGAAGGCTTTGAGTATTTTAGGTGACCAACCAAATCTCTTCAAACTCCTAATGAAATATAGCTGCTGTCTTGCCTCCTTTATAGCTGCATCAATATGTTGGGACCAGGTTAGCTCCTCAGAGATCTTGACCAGGAACTTGAAATTACTCACTCTCTCCACTTCTGATCCCTCTGTGAGGATTGATTCGAGTTCCCTCATCTTTCCCTTCTTGAAGTCTTACTGGCACTGAATGCGAGGTGGTTGTTGCTGCGACACTACTCAACTAGCTGGTATATACCTTGCTCCTGTACGCCCTCTCATCTCCATCTGAATTTCTACCAACAATGGTTGTATCATCAGCAAATTTATAGTTAGCAAAGGGAGGTACAGAAGGCCAGATTCTGCAGCTATCATCAGGGCTGTGGGAATGATGAGCTCTAGTCAACGAACAGCATCCTGACAGAGGTGTTTGTATTGTCCATGTGAAGAGCCTTTGAGATCGCTTCTGTTGTTGACTTTTTGTGGCAATAGGCAAATTGCAGTGGGTCCAGGTCCGTGCCGAGGCAGGAATTCATTTTAGCCATGAGCACCCTGTCAAAGTATTTCCTCACCATAGATGTGAGTGCTGCTGGGTGATAGTCATTAAGGCAGCTCACATTATTCCTCTTAGGCACTGACAGGTATTACTAACCAATAATATGAGTTCTTAATCTAGGTCACTTTTCAATTATTGTAATGGCTGTGAGATCATACCTATTTATTTATTCTTCTGCTGCTTCTTAGTCCGTCAACCATGGGCTGTTGACAGAGTCCTCTATCCTGGCCAGTCTTTCAAGTTATCCCCAGTTGTAGCCCATCCTTTCTCTCCCAGAGATGAGGTTTCTGTTGGTGTTTCTGTGGCGCTGGTTGTTATATGGGATGCTCACCCGTCCTCCTTTCGTGTCTGGGCTTGGAACCGTCCGTGGTGGAGTTTTGTTTATTTTTACATGTATTATGAATTCAGTTTTCTTGTTATAAATGCTGAAAGCATTCAGGTGAAGAAATTGTTCAGATTGTGTCTTTTTATACTTCTTCCCTGATGACTCCAATTGGATTTTATATTATTTGTGTAATATATATAGCTCAGTAAAATATACAAATCAATTCAGGATTAAAAATGATTGCTAGAAGGGCCATTATCAAGAAGATGAGAGCAAATCTGGTCCCAGATTCATGAAGGGCAGGTCCGGCGGGAAGAATTTAAAAAGAAGACAGTTTTCTAGAGTGGGTGTTGGAGTAGAGGGAGTCAGAGTAGGAGGGCTTTGGCTCAACAGGGCCTCAGCAATAATGGGTTGAGGTGAGATAAGTTACTTGTGAAGAATCGGAATAGGAACTATGTCTGTGAGGCCAATGTTCTGTACTGGGTGTTGGAAGTGGGTTGTCTGGGAGACTCCCAGCCTCCCGGACGGCCACATCTGCTCTAGGTGCGTCTAGCTGCAACTCCTTAGGGACTGGGTTACAGAACTGGAGATGCAGCTTGATGACCTTTGTCTGGTCAGGGAAAGTGAAGAGGCAATAGGGAGGGGCTACAGGCAAGTAGTTACACGAGGGCCTCAGGAGACAGATGAGTGGGTAACAGTCAGGAGAGGGAAGGGCAAGAGTCAGATACTAGAGAGCACCCCTGTGGCTGCCCCCCCTTAACAATAAGTATTCCTGTTTGAGTACGGTTGGGGGGACAACCTACCTGGGGGAAGCAACAGTGGCTGCACCTCTGGCACAGAGTTTGGCCCTGTGGCTCGGAAGGGTAGGGAAAGGAAGAGGATGGCAACATTCATACGAGACTCGATAGTTAGGGGGTCAGGCAGGCGGTTCTGTGGACGCAGGAAAGAAGCATGGATAATAGTTTGCCTCCCAGGTGCCAGGGTCTGGGATGTTTCTAATTGCGTCCATGATATCCTGAAGTGGGAAGGAGAACAGCCAGCGATCGTGGTACATATTGGTACCGACGACATTGACAGGAAAAAGGAGGAGGTCCTGAAAGCAGACTACAGGGAGTTAGGAAGGAAGTTGAGAAGCAGGACCACAAAGGTAGTCATCTCAGGATTACTGCCTGTGCCATGTGTCAGTATAGGAATAGAGTGAGGTGGAGGATAAATGCATGGCTGAGGAATTGAAGCAGGGGGCAGGGATTCAGATTTCTGGATCATTGGGATCTCTTTTAGGGCAGGAGTGACCTGTAGAAAAAGGACGGGTTGCACTTGAATCCCAGGGGACCAATATCTTGGCAGTGAGGTTTGCTAAGGCTGTTAGGGAGAGTTTAAACTAGAATTGCTGGGAGGTGGGAACCGAACTGAAGAGACGGAGGAAGGGGTGGTTGGCTCACAAATAGAGAAAGCTTGTAGGCAGTGTGAGAGGGAGGATAGGCAGGTGATACAGAAGGGATGTGCTCAGACTGATGGTTTGAGATGTGTCTATTTTAATGCAAGGAGTATCATGAACAAAGCAGATGATCTTAGAGTGTGGATCAGTACTTGGAGCTATGATATTGTGGCCTTTACAGAGACTTGGATGGCTTAGGGGCAGTAATGGCTACGTAGAGTGCCAGTCTTTAGATGTTTCAGAAAAGACAGGGAGGGAGACAAAAGAGGTGGGGGTGTAGCACTGTTGATCAGTGATAGTGTCACGGCTGCAGAAAAGGAGGAATTCATGGAGGGATTGTCTACAGAGTCTCTGTGGGTGGAAGTTAGGAACAGGAAGGGGTCAATAACTCTACTGAGTATTTTTTTATAGACCACCCAATAGTAACAGGGACATCGAGGAGCAGATAGGGAGATCGATTCTGGAAAGGTGTAATAATAATGGGGTTGTCGTGGTGGGAGATTTTAATTTCCCAAGTATCGATTGGCATGTCCCTAGAGCGAGAGGTTTCGATGAGATGGAGTTTGTTAGGTGTGTTCAAGAAGGTTTCCTGACACAATATGTAGATAAGCCTAGAAGAGGAGAGGCTGTACTTGATCTGGTATTGGGAAATGAACCTGGTCAGGTGTCAGGTCTCTCAGTGGGAGAGCATTTTGGAGATAGTGATCACAATTCTATCTCATTTACCATAGCATTGGAGAGGGATAGGAACAGACAAGTCAGTGAAACGTTTAATTGGAGTAAAGGGAAATATGAAGCTATCAGGCACGAACTTGGAAGTATAAATTGGGAGCAGATGTTCTCAGGGAAATGTACGGCAGAAATGTGGCAAATGTTCAGGGGATATTTGTGTGGCGTTCTGCATAGGTACGTTCCAATCAGACAGAAAGGATGGTAGGGTACGGGAACCATGGTGTACAAAGGCTGTAGAAAATCTAGTCGAGAAGAAAAGAAAAGCTGACAAAAGGTTCAAAAGAACTAGGTAATGATAGAGATCTACAAAATTATGAGGCTAGCAGGAACGAGCTTAAGAATGAAATTAGGAGAGCCAGAAGGGGCAATGTGAAGGCCTTGGCGAGCAGGATTAAGGAAAACCCCAAGGCATTCTACAAGTATGTGAAGAGCAAGAGGATAAGACTTTACAGAATAGGACCAACCAAGTGTGACAGTGCAAAAGTGTGTATGGAACCGGAGGAGGTAAAGGAGTTACTTAATGAATATTTTGCTTCAGTATTCACAACAGAAAAGGATCTTGGCGATTGTAGGGATGACTTACAGTGGACTGAAAAACTTGAGCATTTATATATTAAGGAACAGGATGCGCTGGAGCTTTTGGAAAGCATCAAGTTGGATAAGTCACCGGGACCGGACGAGATATACCCCAGGCTACTGTGGGAGGTGAGGGAGGAGACTGCTGAGGTTCTGGCGATGATCTTTGCATCATCACTGGGGATGTGAGAGGTTCCGGAGGATTGGAAAGTTGCAGATGTTGTTCCCTTATTTAAGAAAGGGAGTAGAGATAGCCCAGGAAATTATAGACCGGTGAGTCTTGGTTCAATGGTTGGTAAATTAATGGAGAAGATCCTGAGAGACAGGATTTATGAACATTTGAAGAGGCATAATAGGATTAGGAATAATCAGCATGGTTTTGGGAAAGGCAAGTCATGTCTTATGAGCCTGATTGAATTTTTTGAGGATGTGCCTGAACACATTGATGAAGGTAAAGCAGTAGATGCAGCGTATATGGATTTTAGCAAGGCATTTGATAAGGTACCCTATGCAAGGCTTATTGAGAAAGTAAGGAGGCAGGGGACCAAAGGGGACCTTGCTTTGTGGATCCAGAACTGGCTTGCCCACAGAAGGCAAAGGGTGGTTGTAGTCACGTCATATTCTGCATGGAGGTCGGTGACCAGTGGTGTGCCTCAGGGATCTGTTCTGGGACCCCTTTTCTTCACGATTTTCATAAGTGTCCTGGATGAGGAAGTGGAGTAAATTTGCTGATGACACAAAGGTTGGGGATCTTGTGGTTAGTGTGTAGGGCTGTCAGAGGTCACAGTGGGACATCGATAGGATGCAAAACTGGGCTGAGAAGTGGCAGATGGAGTTCAACTCAGATAAGTGTGAGGTTGTTCATTTTGGTAGGTCAAATATGATGGCAGAATATAGTACTAATGCTAAGTCTCTTGGCAGTGTGGAGGATCATAGGGATCTTGGAGTCCGAGTCCATAGGCCGCTCAAAGCTGCTGCGCAGGTTGGCTCTGTGGTTAAGAAAGCATACGGTGCATTGGCCTTCATCAACCGTAGGATCCAGTTTAAGAGGCGAGAAGTAATGTTACAGCTATATAGGACCCTGGTCAGACCCCACTTGGAGTACTATGCTCAGTTTTGGTCACCTCACTACGGGAAGTTTGTGGAAACTATAGAGAGGGTGCAGAGGAGATTTACAAGGATGTTGTTTGGATTGGGGAGCATGCCTTATGAGAATAGGTTGAGTGAAATCGGCCTTTTCACCTTGGAGTGAGAGGTGACCTGATAGAGGTGTAGAAGATGATGAGAGGCATGATCATGTGTGTACTCAGAAGCTTTTCCCCAGGGCTGAAATGGCTAACATTATAGAGCACAGTTTTAAGGTGCTTGGAAGTGGGTCCAGAGAAGATGTCAGGGGTAAGTTTTTTACGGAGAGAGTGATGAGTGCGTGGAATGGGCTGCTGGCAATGGTGGTGGAGGCAGGTACGATAGGTTCTTTTAAGAGACTCCTGTATAGGTACATAGAGCTTAGAAAAACAGAGGGCTATGGGTAACTCTAGGTAATTTCTGAAGTAAGTACATGTTCTGCGCAGCATTGTGGGCTGAAGGGCCTGTATTGTGCTGTAGGTTTTCTATGTTTCTATGTCCCATCAGGCTATGAGATTTATCTGCCTCAATGCTCTTTAAGAGATTCAACAATACCTCCTCCTTTACCTTGAAATGCCCTAAATTATTAATATGCTTGGCACTGATCTCCATATCCTCCATGTCCATCTCCTTGGTAATTACTGATGTGAAGATAATGACCTTATTGAGTGATCCTACCATCTCCCTTGTTAACCTTTTGCTCTTGATGTATGTATAGAATGGATAGGGAAAGTTGTCTCATTCTTTTTCTCTCCCAGGATAGTGGAATCTAAAAAAGTGTCTCAGAAAGGCAGTGTCCATTATTAAGGACCTCCAGCACCCAGGGTATGCCCATTTCTCACTGTTACCATCAGGTAGGAAGTACAGAAGCCTGACGGCACACAGTTAGCGATTCAGGAACAGCTTCTTCCCCTCTGCCATCCGATTCCTAAATGGACATTGAAGCTTCGAACACTACCTCACTCTATTTTTAATATACAGTATTTCTGTTTTTGCACATTTTTAAAAATCTATTCAATATACCTATTTATTATTATTATGTTTGTTTGTTTTATTTTTTTTCTCTCTGCTAGATTATGTATTGCATTGAACTGCTGCTGCTAAGTTAACAAATTTCACGTCACATGCCGGTGATGGTAAACCTGATTCTGATAAAACAAGAGGGCACAGGTTTACTGTGAGAGGGGAAAGATTTAAGACGTACCTGAGGGAAAAATTTTCCCACAAAGAGGATGGAGGACATATGGAACCAGCTGCCAGAGGATGTGGTGGAGGGAAATACAATAAGAAAATAGACACAAGGGATTCTGCAGATATTGGCAATTTTGAGCAACACACAAAATTCTGGAAGAACTCAGGAAGGTGCCATGGTTGACGTGAGAGTTGGAATGTAATACCTCTGCTCCACCTACCAAAAGCAGAATTTCCTAGTGGCCAACCGTTTTAATTCCTATCCCCATTTCTGTTCCGACATGTCAAGTCCATGGCCTCCTCTTCTGCCATGATGAGATCACTCTCAGGTTGGAGGCGCAACACCTCATATTCCATCGAAGTAGCCTCTAACCTGATGGCATGTACTGTATATCGATTTCTCCTTCCTTTTTTTCGCTTTCCTTCCCCCCCCCCCCCCCCATTCCTCACTCTGGCCTCTTACCTCTTCTCCTCATCTACTTATCACCACCCCCTCCTTCCCTTTCTCCCATGGTCCACTCTCCTCTCCTATCAGATAACTCCTCCTCCAACCTTTTACCTTTTCCACCCATCTGGCTTCACCTATCACCTTCTACCTTGTTCTCCTTCCCCTTCCCCTATCACCCTGTTCTAGCTTCTTCCCCCTTCCTTTCCAATGCTGAAGAAGGGTCTCGGCCCGAAATGTCTTTTCCATAGACACTGCCTGACCTGCTGAGTTCCTCCAACATTTTGTGTGTGTTGAGTTGGTTTGTTTCTGTGTTGTGACTGATTGATTACTGTCAATTATCCTGCCCCCGCCCCAAGCCCAGCAAACAGGATAAGTACTTGCAAGGTTGAGTGGGAGTGAGACTAACTACATTGTAGTACAGACTTGATAGGCTGAATGGTTAGTGCCCACAATTTATGTCATGGAAATGCCGGCCGATACTTGAATATTTTGGGGCCTTGCTGTGGACAGGTTACACCACTGTTAGATTATCTGAAGAGTTTTGGAACGTTTCGTGGTACAGCAACGTAACAGTGTTTCTTGATGATCAAGCAGCAGTAATGTAGATATACTACGCCACTGTGTCCATGGGAACATTATGAATATAAATTGTTACTTAGTCATTAGGATAGTCACTAAAATTGAGATTGCACAAGACACCAGACAAGGATGAATGCTAAGATCTTTTTAGGTTGTAGGTCTGCAGGATACTGTTAGGGGGTGGGGGGAGCTGCAACGATTGGGTCTCTGGCACTGTGGCTCAGAAGGGAAGCGGCCAGGGGAGGAATGCAGTGGTAATAGTCAGAAGAATAAACAGGAGAGTCTGTGGATGTGATGGAGAGACCCAGATGGTATGTTGCCTCCCAGGTGCCAGGGTCAGGGACATCTTGGATCATGTCCACGATACAGGTTTCCCCCAACATCCGAAGGTAGAGCGTTCCTATGAAACCGTTCGTAAGCCGAATGTCGTAAAGCGAAGAAGCAATTACCATTTATTTATATGGGAAAAATTTGTGAGCGTTCACAGACCCAAAAATAGCCTACCAAATCATGCCAAATAACACATAAAACCTAAAATAACAGTAACATATAGTAAAAGCAGGAATGATATGATAAATACACAGCCTATATAAAGTAGAAATACACCCTATCCTCATTATATGTGTCTTCAGACTATGCAGATTCACAGTTATGCGAGGAACCTATTTCTACCAACGTCTTGTTATATGCGTCCAAAATTCATAGTTTTGCGAGGAGCATTGCCTTCCTGCCAATACAAGTCACGTGCGCGCGCTTCACAGTCTCTCTGTTGGGATGAGGATCACCGCTTTCCCGCCAATACAAGTCAGGTGCGCGCGCCTCACAATCTCTCTCCCACCACTCTCGCATTGGTTTTGGCAAGGTGTGGATGCGCGATCTTAAACTTCTGTTGGTTTTACCTATGGTGCAGTAATTTTGCGCTTGAAATATTTAACAATGCCTCCAATGTCACGTCTTGGGCTGTCAGCAGAGCGGCAGAGAACCGCTTTAACACTTGAAAAAAAGTTGGAAATTATAAACAGCGCAGCGTCAGCTGAAGGTAACACAGCTCTGGGACTCTACTGTCGGGAACAGAATCTTGCCTTTAAAGTTCTTTTGTTGCTTGACAATGCGCCAGTCCATCCTGAACATTTGGACAGCATTCATCCTAACATAACAGTGCGTTTCCTGCCGCCTAACACAACATCGCTGATTCAACCACTCAACCAAGGTGTAATGCATATTCAAGGTGTACGTTTTTTTTTACGGCAAACTATCTCTCAGATGCTGCAGGCAACAGACAATTTTGAAAATCCCGGGAGTTTACCAACGGTGAGGGAATGGTGGAAGTCAGAACACTTGGCACAAATGGCGATGGACTTGGACCCACGTTTAGAACGGAGTCAGCATTTCAGTCTTTCCCTGCCGTCAACCCTTATTCCCTACAAGCAAATTTATGCTGAGAAACAAAATGCTGCCAAGCAAACAACCCTCACCACTTTATGCAAATCGCTGTAATCTTTCTGCTGCCGGCAGTTCTAAGAGTTCTGTGAGTCTTCCTTCACCCCTTGCTGTGCTTGATATTATCCTGACAACCACAACCATCCACCTTATCCATGTAAAGCTGCCCGACACCACAACAACCACTCATCTCCCAGAGGGAACACACCTGCCACTGTTGACAAAAGAATAAATCAAGGAAGGTATTGCACCCGTGGCTGACAAGGGAAATTAGGGATAGTATCAATTCCAAAGAAGCAGCATACAAATTAGCCAGAAAAAGTGGCTCACCTGAGGACTGGGAGAAATTCAGAGTCCAGCAGAGGAGGACAAAGGGCTTAATTAGAAAGGGGAAAAAAGATTATGAGAGAAAACTGGCAGGGAACATAAAAACTGACTGTAAAAGCTTTTATAGTTATGTGAAAAGAAAACGATTGGTTAAGACAAATGTAGGTCCCCTACATACAGAAACAGGTGAATTGATTATGGGGAGCAAGGACATGGCAGACCAATTGAATAACTACTCTGGTTCTGTCTTCACTAAGGAGGACATAAATGATCTTCCGGAAATAGTAGGGGACAGAGGGTCCAGTGAGATGGAGGAACTGAGGGAAATGCATGTTAGTAGGGAAGTGGTGTTAGGTAAATTGAAGGGATTAAAGGCAGATAAATCCCAGAGTGCTTAAGGAAGTAGCCCAAGAAATAGTGGATGCATTAGTGATAATTTTTCAAAACTCTTTAGATTCTGGACTAGTTCCCGAGGATTGGAGGGTGGCTAATGTAACCCCACTTTTTAAAAAAAGGAGGGAGAGAGAAACCGGGGAATTATAGACCGGTTAGCCTGACATCGGTGGTGGAGAAAATGCTGGAGTCAGTTATCAAAGATGTGATAACAGCACGTTTGGAAAGCGGTGAAATCATCGGCCAAAGTCATCATGGATTTGTGAAAGGAAAATCATGTCTGATGAATCTCATAGAATTTTTTGAGGATGTAACTAGTAGAGTGGATAGGGGAGAACCAGTGGATGTGGTATATTTGGATTTTCAAAAGGCTTTTGACAAGGTCCCACACAGGAGATTAGTGTGCAAACTTAAAGCACACGGTATTGGGGGTAAGATATTGATGTGGATAGAGAATTGGTTGGCAGACAGGAAGCAAAGAGTGGGAATAAACGGGACCTTTTCAGAATGGCAGGCAGTGACTAGTGGGGTACCGCAAGGCTCAGTGCTGGGACCCCAGTTGTTTACAATATATATTAATGACTTAGATGAGGGAATTAAATGCAGCATCTCCAAGTTTGTGGATGACACGAAGCTGGGTGGCAGTGTCAGCTGTGAGGAGGATGCTAAGAGGATGAAGGGTGACATGGATAGGTTAGGTGAGTGGGCAAATTCATGGCGGGTGCAATTTAATGTGGATAAATGTGAGGTTATCCACTTTGGTGGCAAAAACAGGAAAACAGATTATTATCTGAATGGTGGCCGATTAGGAAAAGGGGAGGTGCAACGAGACCTGGGTGTCATTATACACCAGTCATTGAAAGTGGGCATGCAGGTACAGCAGGTGGTGAAAAAGGCGAATGAATGGTATGCTGGCATTTGTAGCAAGAAGATTCGAGTACAGGAGCAGGGAGGTACTACTGCAGTTGTACAAGGCCTTGGTGAGACCACACCTGGAGTATTGTGTGCAGTTTTCTCCCCCTAATCTGAGGAAAGACATCCTTGCCATAGAGAGAGTACAAAGATGGTTCACCAGATTGATTCCTGGGATGGCAGGACTTTCAGATGATGAAAGGCTGGATGAACTAGGCTTATACTCACTGGAATTTAGAAGATTGAGGGGGGATCTTGTTGAAACATATAAAATCCTAAAGGGATTGGACAGGCTAGATGCAGGAAGATTGTTCCCAATGTTAGGGAAGTCCAGAACGAGGGGTCACAGTTTGAGGATAAAGGGGAAGCCTTTTAGGACCGAGATTAGGAAAAACTTCTTCACACAGAGAGTGGTGAATCTGTGGAATTCTCTGCCACAGGAAACAGTTGAGGCCAGTTCATTGGCTAAATTTAAGAGAGAGTTAGATATGGCCCTTGTGGCTAAAGGGATCGGGGGTATGGAGGGAAGGCTGGTACAGGGTTCTGATTTGGATGATCAGCCATGATCATACTGAATGGTGGTGCAGGCTCGAAGGGCCGAATGGCCTACTCCTGCACCTATTTTCTATGTTGGTGAGTACTGTACACCCTCGGATGTTAACTTTCTATGATTTATTACACTGAATATTCCCTTAAATTGATTAAATATAATACAAATGTTGCCTTGTGGTACTGCTTTCGTGTCATATTGGTATAAAGATGTGAATAAGTTACAGATAAAATGTATTTAGGAAGCCCTCTGAAACGCATCCAGATTTTCTCCATTTAAATAATTGTTCACATTATGCGATTTCACATTATGCGTCAACTTCAAGGAACGTATCCCTCGCATATAAGGTGGATAGGGTGTACTTCTCTATAATCATTGCCTGCACCGTTCTCCGTAGCGAAAATCCCACGCAAGCGCTCTCAACAGAAACATGGCGCAAGCGCTCTCGGCAAAAACAGTCTCTCCAGTAACCTTTAAGCTATGAAGCTGCCACATCATACCAAATAACCCTTTAAAATACAGAACCGATATGAAGTAGAAATAATGTACTTACAGTGTAGTATCACTTACGGGAATCTGGAAGACAGCACCAAGTACACTGGTGATGGTGTGTTAGGCAGAGTCGTCGGAGGTTGGGGTGGTGCAGTGGCCCCCATCCTCCAGGCAGCAAACTGATACCGATCCGTGAAGCATGCAGGGGTACAGCGGTAGCCAGGGTGCACCCAGCACATCTTTAAGAAAAAAGCCAAAATAAACAAGCTAATTAATTAGGTGCCACCCGGCACGTAAATGTCAGCCCAAATCAGAGGCGACGCAATCAGCAATCGCCTTTGCTTAGCCTCGCGCATTTTTCTATCATACAGTTCTTTGTACAGACTCAAACCATCTTGCAAATATGCCCTAAACCGACATACCCTTTCAAAATTAAAGTCAAACGAACCGAATCAAACAGATGGTAAATGACTTATTGGAATAAATGTAGAACGTCACTGTCACTATAAAACTTCAGTAACTTGCCTTTCTGTTTATTTAAATCATATACAGTGACACTATTTTCCGACACTATTTTCTTCAGTAAGGCGCCGCACAGACACACCACGATCAAGCTTCTGCAATAACTCCACTTTCTGCATTATTGATGATGATTCATGCTTCCTTCTCTTTTTCTCATTGTTACCTATAGGGGTATCTGCAGTTCTTTTTGACATTTTCACAGTGAAATTAAACACAAAGTCAACAGTGAACACAAAATCAGTGAACAGCAAATGCACGTGTAACCAGTACGAGTGCTGAGCCACAACTGACGTCTGGCGGCCTCTGCTAGTGCTGCCACCTCACACCCGAGTGACGTCAGCTGTTGGCGAAAAAAACTTTGGTTTTTGGAACTTTCTGAATTTCAGAATTTCAGGTAAAGGAATGTGCACCTGTACAACACCTTCAGTCCTATATTTGTCACTCCCAGCACGGATGGAAAGCGTGCAAGGGAGCCGGCTGGATTTGAACTCGGGTGCCTTCACTCTGAAGTCCGGCTCTGATGCCACTACGCCAGCAGCTGACTATATATATAATATTTTCTTTTCTAATATTCATATGTTCGTATATCTGTGCACTTGTAATGCTACAGTGACACTGTAATATCCTTTGGGATCAATAAAGTATCTATCTGTCTATCTATATACAACCTTGAGATTCAACTTCTTGCAACCACAAAACAAAGAAACATAATTGAATTCATGAGAAACCCCCACATGATTAAGACTTTCGAATATCCATTGTGTGAAAAGAAAGAACAAATCGTGCAAACAAAAAAGTAAACAGTCTGATGAACATGAACTGTAGTCCTCAGAAGTGAGTCCACAGCCACAAGCCAGGTCAGTACTGCAGCCAGTCCAGGAGCCCGATGGCTGCAGGCCACAGCCATGAGCCAATTCAGTGATTGTCACCCTGATAAAGTATATTTACTAAAGTTGTTAGTAGTCTTGTTAACTGCCTGCAAAGTGTTGCCATGTCTTACCAGTGCCATCTCTGCTCTGGTAGATCAAACTGGCATCTTGCTCAGTAACCGTTTTAATGTATAAGAGGATTCCCCAAAGTTTTAAAAATCCATTGTCTACAAGAGTTGCCCTTGAATGGTCTCACCTATATTGTCTCCTCCTAATCCCTTTTGTTCTAAGTACATTTATTATCAAAGTATGTGCACATTGCACAGCTTTGAGATTCATTTCTGAACAGGCAGCCACGAAACGAAACCCAAAAGAACTGGTCAGGTGTCAGATCTCTCAGTGGGAAAGCATTTTGGAGATAGTGATCATAATTCTATCTCCTTTACAATAGCATTGGAGAGAGATAGGAACAGACAAGTTAGAAAAGCATTTAGTTGGAGTAAGGGAAATTCTGAGGCTGTCAGGCAGGAACTTGGAAGCTTAAATTGGGAACAGATGTTCTCAGAAAAAAGTACGGAAGAAATGTGGCAAATGTTCAGGGGATATTTGTGTGGAGTTCTGCATAGGTACGTTCCAATGAGACAGGGAAGTTATGGTAGGGTGTAGGAACCGTGGTGTACAAAGGCTGTAGTAAATCTAGTCAAGAAGAAAAGAAAAGCTTACAAAAGGTTCAGAGAACTAGATAATGTTAGAGATCTAGAGCATTATAAGGCTAACAGGAAGGAAATTAGGAGAGCCAGAAGGGGCCATGAGAAGGCCTTGGCGGGCAGGATTAAGGAAAACCCCAAGGCATTCTATAAGTATGTGAAGAGCAAGAGGATAAGATGTGAAAGAATAGAACCTGTTAAGTGTAACAGTGGGAAAGTGTATATGGAACCGGAAAAAATAGCAGAGGTACTTAATGAATACTTCAGTATTCACTATGGAAAAGGATCTTGGCAATTGTAGGGATGACTTGCAGTGGACTGAAAAGCTTGAGCATGTAGGTATTAAGAAAGGATGTGCTGGAGCTTTTGGAAAGCATCAAGTTAGATAACTCGCCGGGACCGGATGAGATGTACCCCAGGTTACTGTAGGAGGCGAGGGAGGAGATTACTGAGCCTCTGACGATGATCTTTGCATCATCAATGGGGACAGGAGAGGTTCCGGAGGATTGGACGGTTGCAGATGTTGTTCCTTTATTCAAGAAAGGGAGTAGAGATAGCCCAGGAAATTATAGACCAGTGAGTCTTACTGCAGTGGTTGGTAAGTTGATGGAGAAGATTCTGAGAGGCAGGATTTATGAACATTTGGAGAGGCATAATATGATTAGGAATACGGTGGTGGAGGCAGATACGTTAGGGTCTTTTAAGACACTTTTTGATAGGTACATGGAGCTTAGAAAAACAGAGAGCTATGGGTAAGCCTAGTAATTTCCAAGGTAGGGACATGTTCGGCACAACTTTGTGGGCCAAAGGGCCTGTATTGTGCTGTTGGTTTTCTCTGTTTCTAACTCTTTTAAAAGAAGACCATTGGACACCTAGTGTTCAGAGAGGGAAAAAAAAACAAATCATGCAAACAGTAACACAATCAAATAGCGTTCTGAACTGAAATCCACAAAGAGAGTCTGAGACCCATAGTTCAGCGCAGAGCTGAATAAATATTGCAGAGCAGCTAGCTGAACTGTCCTGTACCTCACCTCAGGCCCTACACCCTGACCTTTTTAATCTGGCGCCTAAATCAACATACAAACATTGCTTCAATACACTCTGGGGCCTGGACCCCACTGCCTCGATTCGACCCATACCCGGTATTTCCGATTTGGCCTGGCCTTTAAACCTTCGTCCAAACATCAGGTTCAGTTTGTTGACACACAGCACAGAGTAAGACCTTCCGGCCCTTTGAGCTGCGCTGCCAAGTAATCACCCAGTTTAATCCTGGCCTGGTCACAGGACAATTTACAATGACCAATTAACCCACCAACTGGCACGTCTTTGGAATGTGGGAGGAAACCGGAGCACCCGGAAGGAACCTACACAGTCACTGGGAGGATGTACAAATTCAGTACAGGCAGCAGCAAGAATTGAACCGGGGTCGCAGGTATTGCTAACCACCACGCTGCAGTGCCACTACAGTTGCTTCAATATGCTGTGGTAACTGGACCCCACCGCTTCAGTTCAGTCTGTACCTGACCTTTCCAATTCGGCAAGATTGAACCTCGGATCTTCCTCTCTCTCAGCAACAGGCCCACCACCTATTCTCAGTTCGGTCACGTCAAATTGGCTAATGTCCAAAGGGAAGTTATAGACTACGTATTACTTTTGATGATCGTTTGTCAGAAAAAGTGTGATTAACAAAGTCATTTTCCTTGTTTCATTAGCCATCAGCCAGAAGTGGCTAGGATTCACCAGGGCTATCTTAAACCAGAAATTTGCAGCCATCAGCCGTCTTTTACCTTGTCCTCCTCACCAAACGCTCTTCTCAATGCACAATTCTTACTTGCAAATGGTGGAAAGTAATCAGTGATGTTGTGACAAAGGGAACCCAGTCCATCTCAGGCTACAGGGAACAAGAACAAACAGTTGTCAACACTGCAAAATTCAGGAGGTAATTCAGCCTGCATCCCAGAGTGGATGTTGCTGTAACCCAACAGGAAGCGGACACCCAAAACTAGCATCCTCAATGATCAGCTGATTCATTTCAATAATCTTTTGTTTCTAATTTTACTAACATGCAGATTATCTTTAAAGTAGTACTTGGGCCTTTTGACCTGATTTGGAGAGAGAGTTTTAAATGTTGAACCAGGCTTGACACTTAAATTGTGGGAGCAAGACATCTAATTCAGATTTAGGCAAATGCATCTTTTAGCCTAATCTTACATCTACCTGCATCTTTATCAGCAATTTTGCATTATAAAGTAATGCCAGAATCAGAATCAGGTTTATTATCACTGGCATGTATCGTGAAATTTGTTACTTAGCAGGAGCAGTTCAATGCAATACATAATGTAGAAGTAAATAAGTAAATAAGTTGCAGTATATTTATATAGAGTAGATTAAAAATTGTACAAAAACAGAAATAATACATATTAAATAACTGAGATAGTGTACATAGATTCAATGTTCATTTAGGAGTTGGATGGCAGAGAGGAAGAAGCTGTTTCTGAATTGCTGAGTGTGTGCCTTCAGGCTTCTGTACCTCCTGCCTGATGTTAACAGTGAGAAAAAGGGCATACAGTGGGTGCTGAGAGTCCTTAGTAATGGATTCCACCTTTCTGAGACACCACTCGTTGAAGATGTCCTGGATACTTTGTAAGCTAGTACCCAAGATGGAGCCAACTAAATTTATGACCCCCTGCAGCTTCTTTCGGTCCTGTACAGTAGCCCCCTTCCATACCAAACAGTGATGCAGCTTTGCAGAATGCTCTCCACGGTACATCTATAGAAGTTTTTGAGTGTATCTGTTGACGTACCAAATCTTCTCAAACTGCTAATGAAGTATAGTCACTGTCTTGCCTTCATTATACCTGCATCAAGATGTTGGGACCAGGTTAGGTCCTCAGAGATCTTGACACCCAGGAACTTGAAACTGCTCACTCTCTCTACTTCTGATCCCTCTATGAGGATTGGTTTGTGTTCCTTCATTTTACCCTTCCTGAAGTCCACAATCAGCTCTTTCGTCTTACTGACGTTGAGTGCCAGGTTGTTGCTGCGACACCATTCCACTAGTTGTTATATCTCATTCCTGTACGCCCTCTCGTCTCCATCTGAGATTCTACCACAATGGTATCATCAGCAAATTTATAGATGGTATTTGAGCTATGCCTAACCACATAGTCATGAGTATAGAGAGAGTAGAGCAGTGGGCTAAGCACACACCCCTGAGGTGCGCCAGTCAGCAAGGAGGAGATACTAGCAGCAATCCGCACAGATTGTGGCCTTCTGGTTAGGAAGCTGAGGATCCAATTGCAGAGGGAGGTACAGAGGCCGAGGTTCTGTAACTTAACAATTAGGATTGTGGGAATGATGGTGTAAAATGCTGAGCTATAGTTGATGAACAGCATCCTGACATCGGTGTGCGTATTGTCCAGGTGTTCTAAGGCCGTGTGAAGAGCCATTGAGATTGCATCTGCCATTGACCTATTCTGGCGATAGGCAAATTGCGATGGGTCCAGGTCCTTGCTGAGGCAGGAATTCAGTCTAGTTATGACCAGCCTCTCAAAGCATTTCATCACTGTAGATGTGCGTGGTACTGGGCAATAGTCATTAAGGGAGCTCACGTTATTCTTCTTAGGCACTGGTATAATTGTTGTCTTTTTGAAGCAAGTGGGAACTTCTGCCCATATCAGTGAGAGGTTGGAAATGTCCTTGAATACTCCCGCCAGTTGGTTGGCACAAGTTTTCAGAGCCTTACCAGGTACTCTGTCGGGGCCTTCTTCTTTGCGAGGGTCCACCCTCTTTAAAGGCAGCCTAACATTGGCCAAGACAGAGATCACAGGGATCTTCACAGCTGCAGTTATGTTCTCCTTTGCAAAGCGGGCATAGAAGGTGTCATACTCGATCGGACCTGATGCAAGAGCAGTTGTACCACAAATACACTGACACACGGAATTCTTTTCAAACCTTTATTCCCTACTCATAGCATGCTATGGGGGAAGTTACAGATTGATCTCCCAAAAGAGCCAGTCCAGAAACTGCCCCTGAATTAAACAATTCTCCACAATTTATGACATTGATCAGGTAGCAGGAAATCTTACGGTTACAAGTTTAGACGATATTAGAATCATTTCAATCACATGCTAAGATAGCTGCTTCTGCAAGATCAGATAGTTCCTTATCTGAGCCTTTGCCTATCTTTAGAGAACAATGACTAGTACGTTACCCATTGCAGAGTGAAGCTTCTTTCTGACTTGTCCAAACTTGACCAAAGCAGCAAGCTAAGGCGCTTACAAGGTGATTGATTATAAGTTAATCATTGTCCTCTGTTTTTCCCCCTATTTACCTATCCCTTCATTCCATTAGAAGGCATTGAGTTAATCTGGTAATGAAGTATTGCCGCCATTCATGCTATTGGGTTCGATTTGTAGGCAGTAATGTCTTGCAAACCCTGCCAGAGTTGTTGTAAATGTGATGTCGCCTCCAACCTCGTTCAAAATTGTCTGTTCACCCTTGAAATAGCCTTCTGCAAGTCATACCCGGTTTTCTGGTACAGACCTAAATTTATAAAAATAAATGCTAAAGTGAGTTTCTAATGATGAAAACATGATATTTTCCCAATTAAATCTGTCTCCATTATAATAAGAAATGACAATTAACACAGAGTACGGAAAGATGACCTGAAGGAGTGAATAATTGTCTTCTGTTCTTGCAATCTTGGCACTGAGTATCTGTTTCCTCTGGTTTTGCCTAAAGACACCACTCAGACTTCCCACAGGCAATAATCATCATTTAGTGAATTAAAGATGTGCATGATCTACAGGCTGAGATGGAGACAGTGACCTCGATGTTCAGTGAGACCAGTTGCAGCCATTTTGGCTAAACTACAACAATGAAGGAAATGTACTTAATCTAATGGCCACATCTTCGATTTCTTTGTGACTGGAAGACACCCCAATCTGCTCCAATTTACCTTCCAGAGCAATAGGACTACAGCAGGTAGCTCTTCTCTCAACCCTGGGACATCTGGACAGGAAAGATGCATACATCAAGATGCTCTTCATTGTCTACAGCTCAGCATTTAATGCCATCATCCCCTCAAAACTAATCAATAAGGTTCAAGACCTTGGCCTCAATACCTCCTTATACAATTGGATCCTTGATTTCCTCACTTACAGACGCCAGTCAGTTTGGATTGGCAACAACATCTCTATGATCTTGATCAGCACAGGTGCATCACAAGGCTGTGTACTTATTCCACTGCTCTATTTGCTTCACACTTACTACTATCTGGCTAAGCACAGCTTCAAAGCCGTGTTCAAGTTTGCTGTCAACACCACTGTCGTAGTCCAAATCAAAGGTCATGATGGGTTAGCTTGTAGGAGGAGATTGAAAATCTGGCTGAGTGGTGCCACAACAATGACCTCTTTCTCAATGTCAGCAAGACCAAGGAGCTGAATATTGACTTTAGGAGAAGAGAACCAGAGATCTACGAGCTGGTCCTCATTGGAGGATCAGAGGTGGACAGGGTCAGCAACTTTAAATTCCTCAGTGTTTTCATTTTGGAGGACCTGTCTTGGGCCCTGCACATAAATGCAATTACAAAGAAAGCACGGTATTATCTCTTCTTTCTGAGGAGTTTGTGAAGATTTGGCATGACATCTAAAACTTTGACAAACAGTCTGGTATGGAAGCACCAATGTCCTTGAATGAAAAATTCTACAAAAAGTAATGGATACAGCCCAGTCCATCCCCACAGGATAAAGCCCTTCTCACCTTTGAGCACATCTACACAAAGTGTTGTTGCAGGAAAGCAGCATCCATCATCAGGGACCCCACTACTGAGGACATGCTCTCTCGTGCCTTCAGGAAGAAAGGACAGGAACCTCAGGACGCACACCACCAGTATCAGATACAGGGATATCTTCACTCAATTTCTTAACCCATCATTGAAATGTTCCTACAACCAATGGACTCAGTCTCAAGGATTCTTGATTGGTCAGGGCATGAAGAGATATGAGGGGAAGTCAAGAGATTGGGGGTGAGAGGAAATCGGATCAGCCATGATGAAATGGCGGAGCAGATTCGATGGGCCAAATGGCTTAATTCTGCTCCTGTATCGTAAAGTCTTATGGACACTTCATTTCATGTTCTTGATATTTATTTATCTATCTATCTATCTATATATCTGTCTGTCTGTTTGTTTGTTTATAAGTTTGTGTGTGTATCTGCATTTTTTTGTCTTTCACACACTGGTTGAATGCCCAAGTCGGTGGGGTCTCTCATTGGTTCTATTATGGTTATTATTCTATTACGGAGTAAGAAAATGAATATCAGAGTTGTATCTGGTGACATATATGTACTTTGAATTTTGAAAAAACTTGATGTTAACATGGGGAGTTTAGTAGGTCTGAAGTAGAAAGCTTTTTCCTTAAGAATAATCAGATCTTTCTGTTTAGTTTCATTATAAATCTTATGAAAAGCTGCATCAAGTGACAGGAAATTTAATAGTATTTCCACAAAGCAATCTTAAAATAAACTACTCTGAATTTAATTCTGTAAAACTTTTCTTTTTCATTCATAGGCCTTCAGGATGCTTGGAGGACTGTGAAAAGTGTGGCGTGTTTTGTTGGGGTGTAAGTGAGTAAAAGAAACAGTGCCAATGCAGCAATACAGGCAGCAGCCAGAATCACTGGAAGGAAATCTTCCTGTCTTTGTATTCCCAACAGAACTGGTATTTTATGCCGAAGATCAGTCAACACACAAACAGGTGTTGACACTTTACAATCCTTACGAGTTTGCGTTAAAATTTAAAGGTATATCTGCACCAATTTAAGGGTTTATACTGAACAGCATTTGGTTGCGAGGCTGCTTGAATATATAACTCTCTCTCTCTCTCTCTCTCTCTCTCTCCCTCCCTCCCTCTCTCTCTCTGTGTGGCTTTAGTTCTGTGCACTGCTCCAAACAAATACGTCGTTGTTGATGCTGCCGGTGCGGTGAAGCCTCAGTGCTGCGTTGACATGTAAGTATAAAGAGCTCCTCATGATAAACCAGCATTTTGTTTAATTAATTTATTTTTATTTTAGTTGCTCAGGGATCTGTCTGCTGTTTGTAGCATATAGAAACCATAGAACACTACAGCACAGAAAACAGGCCATTCGGCTCTTCTAGTCTGTGACCAAACTTTATTCCGCTAGTCCCATTGACCTGCACCCAGTCCATAACCCTCCAGACCTCTCCCATCCATGTATCTTTCCAATTGATTCTTCAAACTTCAGAGTGAGCCCACATTTACCACGTCAGATGGCAGCTGGTTCCACACTCCCACCACTCTCTGAGTGACATTTCTCAGAGCCTGACTCTCCGTGATGCTTGGTCTTCCCCGGGGACACAGAAAACCTGCAGCGCAATACAGGCCCTTTAAAGAGTGCAGAGAAGGTTTTCAAGGATGTTGCCGGGACTTGAGAAACTCAGTTACAGAGAAAGGTTGAATAGGTTAGGACTTTATTCCCTGGAGCGTAGAAGAATGAGGGGAGATTTGATAGAGGTATATAAAATTATGATGGGTATAGATAGAGTGAATGCAAGCAGGCTTTTTCCACTGAGACAAGGGGAGAAAAAAACCAGAAGACATGGGTTAAGGGTGAGGGGGGAAAAGTTTAAAGGGAACATTAAGGGGGGGCTTCTTCACACAGAGGGTGATGGGAGTATGGAATGAGCGCCAGACGAGTTGGTAAATGCAGGTTCTTTTTTAACATTTAAGAATAAATTGGACAGATACATGGATGGGAGGTGTATGGAGGGATATGGTCCGTGTGCAGGTCAGTGGGACTAGGCAGAAAATGATGCGGCACAGCCAAGAAGGGCCAAAGGGCCTGTTTCTGTGCTGTAGTTTCTATGGTTCTATGGCCCACAACACTGTGCCAAACATGTACTGACTTTAGAAATTACCTAGGCTTACCCATAGTCCTCTATTTTTCTAAGCTTCAGTGTGGTAGTGATGGTTATTAAATTTGGATGGCTGTGGCACAGGAGCTGAGGCTTAATGCAGTAAAAAATATTTGATGATGTCTTATTCATGTGTTCCAGGGAGCACATCACCTCAGTGCTGTGGTGCTTGGCCCAGCAGCCCATTTATTGCATCAAAATGTTGGTCTGGAATTATTTCTGCATCTCCTTTTTCTCCACTTGTTCTGTTTTAGCATCTGAAATGGAATCCTCAAATTGCAAGAGCAAATCAGTAAATGTGAAATGAGTTACCTATAAGACTAGAAAACATAGGAGCAGAATTAGGCCACTTGGCACATCAAGTCTGCTCCAACATTACATCATGCTGATTTATTATCTCTCTCAACCCCATTCTTCTGTTTTCTCTCTGTAACTTTTGAGGTCCCGATGAATCAAGAACCTTCAACCTCCACTTTAAATACACCCATGATCTGGCCTCCACAGCCTCCTGAGGCATTGAATTCCACAGATTCACCACCCTCCAGCTAAGAAATTCCTCATCTCTGTTCTAAATGTACATCCCTCTATTCTGAGGCTGTGCACTCTGGTCTTAGACATCCTCTCCATATCCACGCTATCTAGCTCTTTCAATATTCAATAGGTTTCAATGAGATCCCCCTCATTCTTCTAAACTCCAATGTGGCATCAAAGTCCTCCTCATAGGAGTTTGAAGAGATTTGGTATGTCAACAAATACACTCAAAAACTTCTTTAGTTGTACCATGGAGAGCATTCTGACAGGCTGCATCACTGTCTGGTATGGAGGGGCTACTGCACAGGACTGAAAGAAGCTGCAGAAGGTTGTAAATCTAGTCAGCTCCATCTTGGGTACTAGCCTACAAAGTATCCAGGACATCTTTAAGAAGCGGTGTCTCAGAAAGGCAGTGTCCATTATTAAGGACCTCTAGCACCCAGGGCATGCCCTTTTCTCATTGTTACCATCATGTAGGAGATACAGAAGCCTGAAGGCACACACTCACCAATTCAGGAACAGCTTCTTCCCCTCTGCCATCTGATTCCTAAATGGACATTGAATCTTTGGATGCTACCTCACTCATGTTTAATATACAGTATTTCTGTTTTTGCACATTAAAAAAAAATCTATTCAATGTATGTAATTGATTTACTTGTTTCCTTTTTTTTTCTCCGCTAGATTATGTATTGCATTGAACTACTGCTGATAAGTTAACAAATTTCACATCACATGCCGGTGATAATAAACCTGATTCTGATTAATATGTTAACCTTTTATTCTTGGAATCATTCTCATGAGCCTTGTCTAGATCTTCTCCAATGGCAGCTCACCTCATCAATTCCATCATCCAAATCATTGACATGTAACATAAAAAGAATTGGTCCCAATACAGACCCCTGTGAAACACCAGTAGTCACCAGCAGCTGACCTGAAAAGGCTCCCTTTATTCCCACTCTTTGCCTCCTGCCAATCAGCCACTGCTTTATTCATGCCTGTAATACCATGGGCTCGTAGCTTTGTTAAGCAGCCCCATGTGTTACACCTTGTCAAAGTCCTTCTGAAAATCCAAGTACACAACATCAACTGATTCTCCTTTGTTAATCCTGCTTGTTATTTCTTCAAAGAATTCCAACAGATTTGTCAGGCAAGATCTTCCCTGGAGTATACAGCATCTGATCCAGGTGACTTAACTACTTTCAGACCTTTCATTTTCCCAAGAACCTTCTCTCTGGCTATGATAACTTCACACACTTCATGACCACTGACACCTGGAACTTCCACCATACTGCTAGTGTCTTCCACAGTCAAGACTGACACAAAATACGTATTCAGTTTGTTCACCATCTCCTTTCCCCCATAACTTCCTCTCAGGCATCATTTTCCAGCAGTGCGATATCCACTATTGCCTCTCTTTTACACTTTACGTATCTGATGAAACTTTTGGTATCCTCTTTAATATTATTGGCTAGCTTACTTTTGTATTCCATCTTTACCTTCTCAATGACTTTTTTAGTTGTCTTCTGTTGGTATTTGAAAGCTTTCCAATCCTCTAACTTTCCTCTAATTTTTGCTCTATTCTATGCCCTCTCTTTGGCTTTTATGTTGGCTTTGACTTCTCTTGTTAGCCACAGTTTTGTCAGCTTGCCTTTAGAATACTTCTGCCCCTTTACTTTGTATATATCCTGTGCCTTCCGAATTGTTTCCAGAAATTCCGGTCATTGCTGCTCTGCCGTCATCCCTGCCAGTGTTCTTTTCCAATCAATTCTGACCAACTCCTCTCTGATACTTCTGTAATTCCCTTTACTCCGCTGTAGTACTGATACATCTGACTTTAGCTTCTCTTTCTCAAATTTCAGTGAATTTGATCATATTATGATCACTTGCCCCTAAGGGTTCTTTTACCTTAAGTTCTCTAATCAATTCTAGTTCATTGCACAACAGCAAATCCAGAATAGCCAGTCCCCTATTGGGCTCAAACGAGCTGCTCTAAAACGCCATCTTGTAGGCACTCTAGAAACCCCCCCCTCCTGGAATCCAGCACCAACACGGTTTTCCCAATCTAACTGCATATCAGGTAAGATTTTCCCTTAAGGAAACCATGATGACTTTGGCCTACTTTATTACATTTCCCTATGTACTCCAAAGCCTCATCCTTAATAATGGACTCCAATATCTTCCCAATCACTGAAGTAAGGCCAACTAGCCTATAATTTCTTTTCTTCTGCCTTCTTCCCTTCTTGAATAGTGAAATGACATTTGCAATTTTCCAGTCCTCTGGAACCATTACAGAATTCAGTGATTCTTGAAAGATCATTACTAATGCCTCCACAATCTCTTTAGCTATCGGGTCCAGATGACTTAATCTACCTTCAAACCTTTGAGCTTCCCAAGCACTTTCTCCCTAGTAATGGCAACGACATTCACTTCTGCCCCGACACTCTCAAATTTCTGGCATTCTGCTAGTGTCTTCAACACTGAAGACTGACGCAAGATACTTATTAAGTTGTCTATCTGTTGCTGTGGTGTTAGTAGTTGTATTTTAGCTAAATTTTTGTCCCACTGTTGCATTAGAATATAGAATAGTACTGGCCTTTCAACCAACAATGTTGTGCTGTACTTTTAACCTACTCCAAGATCAATCCAACCTTCCTCTCCTACGTAGCCCTCCACTTTCTTTAATCCATCTGCCCAAGAGTCTCTTAAATATCCCTGATGTATTTGCCTGTACCACCACCCTGGGAGGGTGTTCCACACACCCTCCACTCTCTGTGTAAAAAAAACAAACACACACCTATGTCTGACATCCTCTCTACACTTCCCTCCTCTCACCTTAAAATTATGTCCCTGGTATTAGCCATTTTCACCCTGGGAATCCACTCTATCAATGTTTCTTATCAACTTGTATATCTCTATCAAGTCACCTCTTATCCTCCTTTGCTCCAAAGACAAAAGCCCTTGCTCACTCACCGTTAGTCATTTCATGATGCTCTCATTTTGTGGCTTGTGCTTTCAAAGATGTTTTATTTATTGAAATGAGCTTTCTGTCTGCAGTGTTATTCGCCATAGAGACGTGCGGCCTTGTCATTACGGTATCATAGACAAATTCCGGCTTCAGGTTTCGGAACAAAGTCAGCGGAAAGCACTGGGTAAAAAGGAGGTGATTTCCGTTCTCCTTCCGTCTATCAAGGAGCAGGAGTGCAAGGAGGAGGAAGACAAACACATTAAGGAACATTTGGCTGAGGCAGCAGTTTTTCAACAGACCTCGTTCCAGCAGGGTAAGAGTCTTTCTGCAGCTTTATCTCAGTTGTGTTGCCTTGGGCAGAGTGGGGAAGTTCGATAACGATTGAGAAAGTGTTATACGGTTATGTTGAAAAAGGAAGCAGAGCGGAAGAAGCGTGTTTTGGAAAGGTGAAAGGTAAGGACATAAAGTCCAGGGAAAGCTGGATGTCTAGAGACACCTAGGATTTGACAAAGAAAAATAAAAACCAAGTGAGAAGGGTATAGAATATATAGGTGAAAATTTGGAAAAGAGACTATTGGCGAAGACAAGCCACAAAATATCATTAGAGGACAAGATTATAAGATTTCCAAGCCATTCCATGTATAAAATATATCTCTGCCTCATGCACCAGAGACCCAGGTTCAACTTTGACCGTCTGCAGCTTGCAAATTCTCCCTGTGACTACATGGATTTCCTCGGTGCCCTGGTTTCCAGCCAGGTCTCAAGGGTATGCAGGCTGATAGTTATTACCCCTAGTGTGTAACACAGTGGTAGAACCTGGGGGTTAATGTCAATGTGGATAACATAAGTGTAAATGGGTGGTTGAGGATCAATGTGAGCTTGATGCTTCTGTACTATATCTTTATGAGTAAGGGAGAAACCAGGGAAAGAATATGGTTCATTAGGGACCCAAGGAGCAATGCGTGTGAGGAATCAGAGGACTTGAGCAAGGGATTAAATGAATACGTTTCAACGGTATTTATTAAGGAGCGACATTAGAGTTAGAGTCACAGAAACAGACCATTTGACCCATCTAGTCCATGCCAAACTATTAATATGGACAGTCCCATTGACCTGCAGCTGGACCATAGACCTCCATACCACTCCCATCGATGTGTACGTGCAAATTGCTCTTAAATGTTGAAATTGAACCCGTATCCACCACTTGTGCTGGCAGCTTATTCCACACTCTTGCAACCCTCTGAGTGAAGAAGCTCCCTCTCATGTTCCCCTTAAATATCTCACCTTTCACCCTTAACCCATATTGTTTAGTTGTAGTCTAACCCAACCTCAGTGGAAAAAACCTACTTGCATTTTGTCCTATCTATACCCCTCGTAATTTTGTGTACCTCTATCAAATCTTCCCTCATTCTCTTATGCAGACAATACTCCAAATTAGGTCTCACCAACATCTTATATAACTTCAACATAACATCCCAATTTTTGTACTCAATATTTAGATTTATGAAAGCCAATGTGCCAAAGCCTGCCTTTACAACCCTAACTACCTGTGATGTCACTCTCAATGAATTATGTGCCTGTATTCCCGGATCCTTTTGTCCTACCACACTCCTCAGTGCCCTACCACTCACTATGTAAGACCTTACATTATTGGTCCTCCAGAAGTGCAACACCTCACACTTGTCCGCAAAAATTTCCATCGGACATTTTTCAACCCATTTTTCCATTTGATCCAGATCCACCTGTAAGCTTTGATAGCCTTCCTCACTGTCCACTATGCCCTGCTCTTGGTGTCATTCACATTTTTGCTGATCCGGTTTACTACATTATCGTTCAGACTGTTGATATAGATGACAAACAACAATGGACCCAGCACCGATCCCTGCAGCACACCACTAGTCACAGGCCTCGAGTCAGAGAGGCAACCCTCCACTACCACTCTCTGGCTTCTCCCACGAAGCCAATGTCTAATCCAATTTACTACCTCGTCCTGAATGCCAAGTGATTGAACCTTCTTGACCAGCCATCCATTAGGACCTTGTCAGAAGCCTTGCTAAATTCCATGTGGACAACATCCACTGCCTTGCCTTCATCAACTTTCCTGGTAACTTCCTTGAAAAATTCTGTAACATTGGATAGACACGGCTTACCACGCATAAAGTCATGTTGGCTATCCCTAATCAGTCCCTGTTTATCCAAATACTTATATATCCAGTCCCTTAGAATACCTTCCAATAACTTTCCCACGACTGATCCTGTTATAGGTACTGTTTTATGGATTTACAGATTACGCCCATAGAAAATTGAATTTCAGGGATGTGTATGTTGACATATATGTACTTTGATAAAATTTACTTTGAACTTTACTGATGTCAAGCTCACTGGCCTATAATTTGCTGGCTTATTCTTGGAGCCCATCGTGAACAACTTTAACTATCTTCCAATTCTCCGGCCCCTCACATATTGGTAAGTGAAGTTTTAACTATTTAGGGCCCCCTGCAGTCTCTGCACTGGCATCCCACAGGGTCTGATGGAACACCTTGTAAGTGTCTATTAGCCACCTTTGTTTGCTTCCAGACAACAAACACCTCCTCCTCTATAATTCTATAGGCCCATGACTTCGCTGCTGTCGTTCCTCACTTCTATAGGCTCTGTGTCTGTCTCCCAAGTAAATACAGATGCAAAAAATCCATTTAAGATCTGCCCCATCTCTTTTGGCTCCACATGTATGCTACTACTCTGATCTTCCAGAGGATCAATTTTGTCCCTTGTTATTCTTTTGCTCTTAACATATCTGTAGAAGCCCTTGGGATTCTCCTCCACCTTGTCTGCTAGGTTTCCTAACCTGGTGTCTTTGTCTTTTTATTCTGACAGGTACGTACATTTCTGTATTCTCAAAATTTCACTTTTGAAGGCCTCCCACTTACCAAGTACACATTTGCCAAAAAACAGCCTTTTCCAATCCGCACTTGCCAGATCCTTTCTGATACCGTCAAAATTGGCCTTTCTCCAATTTAGAATGTCAACCCAAGAACCGAACCTATCCTTCTCCATAATTATCTTGAAGCTAATGGCATCATGATCACTAGATGCAAAGTGTTCCCCTACACAAACTTCTGTCACCTGCCCATACAACCATAAGATGTAGGAGCAGAATTAGGCCATTTGGCCTGTTGAGTCTGGTCCGCCATTTAATCATGGCTGATCCTTTTTTCCCATCCTCAGCCCCACTCCCCGGCCTTCTCCCCATAACCTTTGATGCCGTGTCCAATCAAGAACCTATCAAGCTATGCTTTAAATACCCCCAATGACCTGGCCTGTACAGATGCCTCTGGTAATAAATTCCACAAATTCACCACCCTCTGGCTAAAGAAATTTCCCTACGTATCTGTTTTAAATAGACATCCCTCTATCCAGAGACTGTGCCCTCTTGATCTTGACTCCCCCACCATGGGAAACATTCTTTTTACATCCACTTTGTTTTGGCCTTTCAACATTCAAAAGGTTTCAATGATTCCCCCCCCCCCCCCCCCCATCCATCTAAATTCCAGCAAATACCCGGAGCTATCAAATGTTCCTCGTATTATTACACTTTCATTCCCGGAGTCATCCTTGTGAACCTCCTCTGAACCCTGTCCAATGCCAGTGCATCTTTTATTAGATGAGGAGCCCAAAACTGTTCACAATACTCAATGTGAGGCCTCACCAGGGCCTTAAAAAGCCTCAGCATCACATCCCTGCTCTTGTATCCTCGACCTCTTGAAACTGGGTTGCCAAACCAGCAGAAATGGATCACTCAGTTGGAGTCTGGATTACTAGAACTAAGAAAGTTTTATTAAAGAAACAAGCAACACAGTACTCTAATCAAAAGGATAATAAATGCAACAGTTCAGCAATGATAAACATACATGTACACAGAATTAAAATAACCGGATCAATCAAGCTCTATCGTTGTCTAGGGGTAAATGACCAGTTTCAAAATGACGCAAAGTTCAGTTCAATTTAGTTCAGTTCAGTTCGCAGTAATCGCTGCCGTGGCGATGGTCAGTGGGGGGAAGGAGAGAGAGAGCAAAACGAATGAATATTCAAACCAGCTTCCACACACAGACCTTCGCAGTCAGCTTTCGGACGAGTCCTTTGTGATGTCATCCGAGGTCACCGACCGTGACCCCTCTGTTTCCAGATACGACCGTTTCTCTGCGGTGAACCTGGCACCCAGGCAAGGGTGGACACACACCAGGTTCCCGCCGATCGTGCCTTTCCACCCTGTGCGTCTATGGCCCGGTACTTTCCACCGACTTGTGAGAGACGCACCGCTTCCAGGGTCTTGTTACCTCGGGTGTCGTGTGTGTCGCCTTAGCGAACCTGTCCCTTTTTATCCCCCTGCTGGGGTATCGCCTGTCCATCACTTCAAACAGTTCAGGGTTCAAAGGGGGAACCGCTCTTGACAGCTCTCCTTCCTTCATTAACATCTCCACATGCTGCTCCATTGTTTTCCTTATCTCTCTCTCTCCTGAAGACAGGTGGCAGACCAACTGCTGATTCCCCTGTGCCAGCACAGGACAGCTACATCGTAATCTATGTGTATTCTTGTCACAATTGCATTTGCTTTCCTCACCACTGACTCTACCTGCAAGTTAACCTTTAGTGTATTCTGCACAAGGGCTCCCAAGTCCCTTTGCATCTCAGGTTTTTGGATTTTCACATTTATTTCTAACACCAAAGTGCATGACCATGCATTTTCCAACATTGTGTAGCCCCCCTGCCAACCTCAGGGTCGCTTGGCTCGCTGTCATCTAGGGAAACAGCCCTCGGCCCCGCCAACCTGGGTAATTAGTTTGTGTGGATGCTGTGTGATGTACTCCACCCCGCCCAAATAACAGACAATACACCGGATACGATTAAATGATTTACAGTTTATAGATATTACTGGAACTATATAATTAATAGAGAATAAAATATAAAAGGAAAATAAAAGGTGCCACACTTATCAAAGTTCAATCTCTTCGTGCACAAACAGTTGGAGCTCAGGACCCCTCTTCTTCACCCTGCGACCCCTCAGACCACCTCGACTGGCCGCCTGGGACCAACAACGGTGGTCGACTAGACGCTCCACACGAGTCCATCTCCGTCTCCTCACTGAACTCGGGGTCCGACCCCATTAGTGGACATCACAGCATCTGGTCCATCCTCTGTCTCTCTCTCCCGCCTTCTCCCCCAAACCCTGCGCTTACAGTATCTTCAAATACACCAAAAACATAACAACTATCCCAATTGGTTCGTAACATATTCTCATCACACTCTAAACCAAAACAAGCTGCTAGCCAAAAACTTTCTCAGCGTTTAACACAACAAAGAAGCATTCCCAAGTATAACATAACAAAGAAGCCATTTTAATGAGCCTACGCAGTAACATAAGAGACAAAACCCCCTTACAATTGTATTTCATTTACCACTCTCTTACCCATTCTCCTAATCTATCTTGAGTCCTTCTACAGCCTGTCTGTTTCCTCAACACAACCTGCCCCAACACCAATCTTTATATTATCTACAAACTTGGCACTAAAGCCATCTATTCAATTATCTAAATCATTGATATACAGCATAAAAAGAAGTGGTCCCAATACTGTCCCCTGTGAAACACCACTAGTCACTGGCAGCCAACCAGAAAAGGATGCTTTTATTCTCACTCACTGCCTCCTACCAACCAGCCAATGTTCTAACCATGCCAGTAACTTCCCTGTAATGCCATGGGCTCTTAACTTGGTAAGCAGCCTCATGTGCGGCACTCTGTCAAAAGTTTTCTGAAAGTCCAAATATACAATATTCACTGCATCCCTTTATCTATCCTATGTGTAATCTCCTCAAAGGATTCCAACAAGGTTGTCAGGCAAGATTTTCCCTTAAGGAAACCATGCTGACTTTGTCCTATCTTGTCCTGTATCACCAAGTACTCCATAACATCATCCTTAGCAATTGACTTCAACATCTTCCCATCTAATGAGAGACTAACTGGTCTACCATTTCTTTTCTGCTGCCTTCCTCCTTTCTTAAATAGTGGAGTGACATTTGCAATTTTCCAGTCCTCTGGCACCATGCCAGAGTCCAGTGATTTTTGCAAGATCATCACTAATGCCACCACAATCTCTAATGCTACCTCTTTCAGAACTCTAGGGTGCAGCTCATCTGGTCTGGGTGACCTTTGTACCCTAAGGTTTTTCAGCTTTTTGAGCACCTTCTCTCTTGAAATAGTAACTGCACTCACTTCCTCTTCCCTTCGACACCTGGCACATTGCTGGTGTCTTCCACAGTGAAGACTGATGCAAAATACTCATTTAATTCATCTGCCATCTCCTTGTCCCTACTATTATTTCTCCAGTCTCATTTTCTAGCGGTCCTGTATCCACTTTCATCAATCTTTTATTTTTTACATATTTTAAAAAGCTTTTACCATCCACTTTGATATCGTTTGCTAGATGCTTTCATATTTCATCTCTTTCCTCCGAATGATTCTTTTAGTTGCTCTCTGTAGATTTTTAAAATCTTTCCAATCCTCTGTCTTCACACTAATTTTTGCTTTGTTGTATACCCTCTGTTTTGCCATTTGAGCATTTCTTTGTTTTTGGAATACATCTATCCTGCACCTTCCACATTGTTCCCAGAAACTCACACCATTTGCTGCTCTGATGTCATCCCTGCCAGCATCTCCTTCCAATTTACTTTGGCCAACTCCTGTCACATACCACTGTACAGTGGCATGCAAAAGTTTGGGCACCCCTGGTCCAAATTTCTGTTTCTGTGAATAGCTAAGCGAGGAAAAGATGAACTGATTTCCAAAAGGCATAAAGTGAAAGATGACACATTTCTTTAATATTTTAAGCAAGAAAACTTTTTTATTTCCATCTTTTACAGTTTCAAAATAACAAAAAAGGAAAAGGGCCCGAAGCAAAAGTTTGGGCACCCTGCATGGTCAGTACTTAGTAACACCCCCTTTGGCAAGTATCACAGCTTGTAAACGCTTTCTGTGGCCAGCTAAGAGTCTTTCAATTCTTGTTTGGGGGATTTTCGCCCATTCTTCCTTGCAAAAGGCTTGTAGTTCTGTGAGATTCTTGGACTGTCTTGCACGGACTGCTCTTTCGAGGTCTATCCACAGATTCTCGATGATGTTTAGGTCAGGGGACTGTGAAGGCCATGGCAAAACCTTCAGCTTGTGCCTCTTGAGGTAGTCCATTGTGGATTTTGAGGTGTGTTTAGGTTCATTATCCTGTTGTAGAAGCCATCCTCTTTTCATCTTCGGCTTTTTTACAGACTGTGTGATGTTTGCTTCCAGAATTTGCTGGTATTTAATTGAATTCATTCTTCCCTCTACCAGTAAACGTTCCCCGTGCCACTGGCTGCAACACAAGCCCAAAGCATGATCAATCCACCCCCGTGCTTAACAGTTGGAGAGGTGTTCTTTTCATGAAATTCTGCACCCTTTTTTCTCCAAACATACCTTTGCTTATTGCGGCCAAAAAGTTCCAAGGAACATCTAAACAAGCCTGATGCATTTTGGAAACAAGTCCTGTGGACGGATGAAGTTAAAATAGAACTTTTTGGCCGCAATCAGCAAATGTATGTTTGGAGAAAAAAGGGTGCAGAATTTCATGAAAAGAACCCCTCTCCAACTGTTAAGCACGGGGGTAGATCGATCATGCTTTGGGCTTGTGTTGCAGCCAGTGGCACGGGGAACATTCACTGGTAGAGGGAAGAATGAATTCACTTAAATACCAGCAGATTCTGGAAGCAAACATCATACCGTCTGTAAAAAAGCTGAAGATGAAAAGAGGATGGCTTCTACAACAGGATAATGAACCTAAACACACCTCAAAATCCACAATGGACTACCTCAAGAGGCACAAACTGAAGGTTTTGCCATGGCCCTCACCGTCCCCCGACCTAAGCATCATCGAGAATCTTTGGATAGACCTCAAAAGAGCAGTGTATGCAAGACGGTCCAGGAATCTCTCAGAACTAGAAGCCTTTTGCAAGGAAGAATGGGCGAAAATCCCCCAAACAAGAATTGAAAGACTCTTAGCTGGCTACAAAAAGCATTTACAAGCTGTGATACTTGCCAAAGGGCGTGTTGCTAAGTACTGACCATGCAGGGTGCCCAAACTTTTGCTTCGGGCCCTTTTCCTTTTTTGTTATTTTGAAACTGTAAAAGATGGAAATAAAAAAGTTTTCTTAAAATATTAAAGAAATGTGTCATCTTTAACTTTATGCCTTTTGGAAATCAGTTAATCTTTTCCTTGCTTTGCTATTCACAGTAACAGAAATTTTGACCAGGGATGTCCAGACTTTTGCATGACACTGTAATTTCTTTAACTCCACCAAAGTACTGCTATTTCAGACTTTACTTTCTCCCTATCAAATTTCAAGTTGAACCCAATCAGACTGTGATCATTTTTTCTAAGGGTTCTTTTACCTTAAGCTCTCTAATCACTTCCTGTTCACTACATAACACCCAGTCCAGTATAGCTGATCCCCTAGTAGACTCAGCAACAAACTGCTCTAAAGAGCTATCTCGTAGATACTCAACATGCTCACTCTCTTGGGATCCATTTACAATCTGAATTTCCCTGTAACACTCGCTTCGCCTAGCGGCTTAATATAGGGGGTGACCAAACTTAAGAAATCTCGTTTTGGTGGATGCTGCGCGATGTGTTCCCTGTTACAAATCAGTACCCCGAAATAACAAAGTAACAATATGCGATTAAGCAATTAAGCTTTATAACTCTTATTTTGACTATATGGTTAGTAGAGAAATGAAATAAATTTTAAAAAAGGGCCCCAAATCTTATTAAACAGTCTGTGCACAAAGTTGGAGCTCACTCATAGGCCGATCGGTCCCCATTGACCTCTGATCGTCGCTGCCCTTCGGACCCTCGTTCCGAGTCCACCCCGTCCGCTGGTCTACCAAATCTCTCCATTCGCGTCTTCTCTCTTCATCTCTCTCTCCGTCTCTCTGGCAAAAGCCCGCGAAATCAACTGCTTCCAGATTCACAAGACGGCAACAAAATCCTGATTGGCTAACATGCATCCATAGTCCTATTATCTCCAGTCATAACCCAAACATTCCTGCTACAGAGAAACCATTACTTCAGCAGTGAACATTACAACAAAGCCACTACATTAGTAGTGAAACCTTACAGTGCATTACTCTCCCCTCACCAAATTTAGTCATGTCCTCATGACGTTGAGATAATTCGCCAACCCTTCCTGCAAAATACAAATGTACAAAGCCCAATCCAGGTGGGTGCAAAAGGCAGAGACATAGCTCCCCAAAACAGTAGAGATCACGCCCTGTTCCCCAGGCACTACATAGGCCAACCTATCCAGTGGTCTCCTAATTCTCTGAGACCTCCGTACCTCCTCACCTAACCCTTCAGGCTCAGACGATACAGGGGATACTTCGAGTCTACTTGGCGAGTCCTCCTCCGATCTATCACTCATGCCCCCCTGCAACTTGGAGCCCCCAGTCCCATGTCCAGGCCCCATTTCCTGTCCTTCAGGGTCCCGCTGTAACCCAGGCTGCCCACAGATAGCCTCCCCCCCCACCCCACTTCACCTGATTCAGTGGGAGAAGGGCCACGAGTCTCTTCCTCAATCAATGGGGAGTTAGTGAAAGGCAGCATGTACCACACATCCAGATCATCATCCTCCGAATCAGTATCCCTCTCAGGGGCGGGGCCCAGCTCGGCCTCTCCTGCTGTGGGCCCTGCAGTCGCCCCGCGTTTTCGCAGAGTCCCCTTACTAGGTGTAGGCTCCAAGTCGGGCTTTGGGTCTACCTGCACCTCTTGTCCCAGGGGCACCAGGTGGTTCTGATGGAGAATCTAGACAGGCCCATTCCCCTCCACGGGTTTCACCCGGAAAACTGGTAGGTTTGGCATCTCTCTCTCCACCACATAGAGCAGCCAGATTAGCCAACTATTTTCTGTTGTAATCTGTGGTCCACATTCCCAGCTACTGGTGGGAGGCCTGTATATAACAGCCATCAGTTTCTTAACTCAACCCACAAGGATTCAACATCTTCTGATCCTATGTCACATCTTTCTACTGATTTGATGTCATTCTTTACCAGCAGAGCCACGCCACCCCTTTTGCCTACCTTCCTATCTCTCTGATACAATGTGTAACCTCAGACATTCAGCTCCCAACTACAGCCACGATTCAGTGATGGCCACAACATCATACCCAACAATCTGTAATCGTGCAACAAGCTCATCTACCTCATTTCCTATACTCCATGCATTGAGATATATTTTGCTACCCTTTTTGATTTTGCATCCCAACTGCACTGATACCCACCCTGCTGGCTGCAATTATGCCCTATCATCAATATGCCATTGCTGACTGTCTTATTGTACGTTATCTTTGCTTTTTTACCATTTGTCTTATTCTGAGTCCCTTCACTCCAGTTCCCACCCTCCTGCCAAATTAATTTAAACCCTCCCCAACAGCTTTCACAAACCTGCCGTGAGAATATTGGTTCCCCTTGAGTTCAGGTGCAACCCGTCACTTTTGAACAGGTCATACCTCCCCCAGAAGAGATCCCAAAGATCAAAGAACCTGAAGCCCTGCCCCCCGCACCAGCTTCTCAGCCACATTAATTTGCAAACATCCTGTTTCTATCCTCACTGGCGTATGACACAGGCAGCAATCCAGGAATTACTACCCAGGAGGTCCTGCTTTCAGCTTTCTACCTAGTTCTCTAAATTCTCTTTTCGGGACCTCTTTGCTTTTCCTTCCTACGTCATTGGTATCAATATGTACCAAGACATCTGGCTGCTCTCCCTCCCCCTCCAAAATGTGGACACTATCCGAGACGTCCCTGACTCTGGCACCTGGGAGGCAACATACTGTCCGGGTGTCCCCTTCATTTCCACAGAATCTCCTGTCTGTTCCCCTAACTATTGAGTCCCCCATCACAACCGCTCCCCTCTTCCCCCTCCATTCTGCACCACAGACCTATACTCAGTGCCTGTAATCCAGACTCCATGGCATTACCCTGGGAGGTCATCCCCCACAACAGGATCCAAAGCGGTCTACTTATTTTTGAGGGGAATGGCTGCAGTGGTGCTCTGTGCTAACTGCGTATTCACACTTGCATTTCTCCTGATGGTCACCCAGCTACCTGCCTCCTGCAACTTAGGAGTGACTACTTCCCTGTAACTCTGACTGATGATCTCCTCCCACTCCCATACAAGCCAAAGGTCATCCAGCTGCTGCTCCAGATTCCTAACACAGTCTTCAAGGAGCTGCCCTGTCTCTTTTCCTAATCACAGATCAAGTAATGCACTCACAAGGGAAAATCTGCAGATCTGGAAAACTGAGCAACACACACAAAATGGTGGAGCAACTCAGCAAGCCAGGCAGCATCTGTGGAAAAGAGAACAGTTGATGTTTCAGCCCGAAATGTCAAATGTTCTTCTTTCCATAGATGCTGCTTGACCTGCTGAGATCCTCCAGCATTTTGTGTGTGTTGCTGAAGTATTGCACTCTCTTTAATTGGGTCCCCTATAGAAACAGAGAAAATAGGTGCAGGAGTAGGTCATTCAGCCCTTCGAGCCTGCACCGCCATTCAGTATGATCATGGCTGATCATCCAAATCAGAACCCTGTACCAGCATTCCCCCCCATACCCCCTGATCCCTTTAGCCACAAGGGCCATATCTAACTTCCTCTTAAATATAGCCAGTGAACTGGCCTCAACTGTTTCCTGTGGCAGAGAATTCCACAGATTCACCACTCTCTGTGTGAAGAAGTTTTTCCTAATCTCGGTCCTAAAAGGCTTCCCCTTTATCCTCAAACTGTGACCTCAAATTGATTGCTTACTTACTTTATACTTTATTGTCACCAAACAATTGATACTAGCGCATACAATCATCACAGTGATGTTTGATTCTGCGCTTTGTGCTCCCTGGAGTACAAGTCGATAGTAAATATTAAAAATTTAAGTTATAAATCATAAGTAGAAAATAGAAAAGGGGAAGTAAGGTAGTGCAAAAAAACCGAGAGGCAGGTCTGGATATTTGGAGGGTACGGTCCAGATCCGGGTTAGGATCCGTTCAGCAGTCTTATCACAGTTGGAAAGAAGCTGTTCCCAAATCTGGCCGTACGAGTCTTCAAGCCTGAGCCTTCTCCCAGAGGGAAGAGGGACGAAAAGTGTGTTGGCTGGGTGGGTCGTGTCCTTGATTATCCTGGCAGCACTGCTCCGACAGCGTGCGGTGTAAAGTGAGTCCAAGGACGGAAGATTGGTTTGTGTGATGTGCTGCACCGTGTTCACGATCTTCTGCAGCTTCTTCCAGTCTTGGACAGGACAACTTCCATACCAGGTTGTGATGCACCCTAGGAGAATGCTTTCTACGGTGCATCTATAAAATTAGTGAGGGTTTTAGGGGACAGGCCAAATTTCTTTAGCTTTCTCAAGGAAACTTTCCTGAATATATTTGACAAACACTTTCCCATCCAGCCCTTCTACAGTATGGGAGTCCCAGCCAATATGTGGAAAAGTTAAAATCACCTACTATCACAACTTCATATTTCTTGCAACAAACAGTCTGCGATCTCTCTACAAAATTGTTCCTTTAAATCCTATTGGGCGGTCCACTAACACGGTTATAATTCCACTAACACGGTTGTGCAAACGTAAATTTGCCAGATCAAATAACCACAGCACAAAAAGATTGTTACTTATCTTTTAAAAATGCAAACAACAGGAATTCTGCAGATGTTGGAAATTGAAGCAACACACATAAAAGTTGCTGGTGAACGCAGCAGGCCAGGCAGCACCTCTTCCTAGAGATGCTGCCTGGCCTGCTGCGTTCACCAGCAACTTTTATGTGTTACTTATCTTTTCACCAGTTTATTTCTTCTATCTCAGCTGGTGACTGAACTTGGTCCCGACATCAGGGGAGAGGCGTTCTCATCCCACCGGTGGTTCAACACATTCACTGCCTGACGTCAGAATTGTTACAAGTTATAAGGTCACCAATACAAAAGAACAGTCAGGTTGATACAACAGAACAATCAGTTCGATAGACATCCCAGCTACTCAAATAGAGCAAAACTTAGTAACTTAGATAAAAGACTCCACTGAAATTTAAATTTTAATTGTCTTAAGCTCCATCAGCAACTGCCTTTTGTCGAAACCAAAAGGTGTGAAAAGTCAGGAGACGTCTTTTGTGGAGAACTTAACCTTATCAGTTCTACCTTTCTTGTTCCTCATTTACATCCGTAGAGCCTCACTAGAAGAGTTTTCCAGTCTGTCCTATCTGAGCACTACTGTGACATTTCCCCTGATGAATATTGCCATCTCTTCTCATTAATCCCTCCTACTCTATGAGATCTAAAACAACGGAACCCCAAAATATTGAACTGCTAGTCCTGCCCTTCTTGCAGCCAAGTCTCAATAGTGGCAACAATGTCATAATTCCACGTGCTGATCCATGCTTTAAGCTTATAGAACATAGAACATACAACATAGCAATGTACAGCACATTACAGGTCCTTCGACCCACAATGTTGTGCCATATAACCTACTCTGGAAACAGCCTAGAATTTCTCCAGCGCATAGCCCTCTATTTTTCTAAGCTCCTTGTATCTATCTAAGGGGCTCTTAAAAGACCCTATTGTATCCACTTCCACCAACGCCGCTGGCAGTGCATTCCACACACCCATCACTCGCTGTGTGAAAAAACTTACCCCTGACATCCTCTTTTCAAGCACCTTAAAACTACTCTCCCTCAAGTTGGCCATTTCAGCCCTGGGGAGAAAAGCCTCTAGTTATCCACACCATCAATGCCCCTCATCATCTTATACACCTGTATCAGGTCACCTCTCATCCTCCATCGTTCCAAGGAGAAAAGGCTAAGATCACTCAATCTATTCTCATAAGGTAACACCCTCCAACATCTGGCAACATCCTTGTAAATCTCCTCTACACTAAGGTATCATATATAGCTGTAACATTACCTCACGGCTCTTGAACTCAATCCCATGGCTGATGAGTGCCAACACTGTCAACCTGCATAGCAGCTTTGAGTTGTGTCATGTACACGGACCCCAAGATCTCTCAGATCCTGCACACTGCCAAGAGTCTTACCATTAATACTACATTGTGTCTTCAAATTTGACCTACCAAAATGAACCACTTCACACTAATGGGGGTTGAATCCATCTGCTACTTCTCAGCCCAGTTCTGTATCCTATTGAAGTCCTGCTGTAACTTCTGACAGCGCTCCAGACTATCCACAACATCCCCAACTTTTGTGTCATCAGCAAACTTACTAATCCACCCTTCTACTTCTTCATCCAGGTCATTTATAAAAATCTGCCTTTATGTAAACTCATCTGCCTTTAACTCCAGAGTCACAGTATTCCCTTTGTTTTCTGCACTCCTCATTTCTGCAATTTAAACCACAGTTGTTTTCTCATTTTACTGTTTTGACGGAAAGTCATAACATGAAACGTTATCTTGATTTATTTTCTTCACAGATGCTACCTGGTGTACTGAGTATTTGGATTTGAATCAAATTGACTTTGTTTCTTACATCCTTCACATACACGAGGAGTAAAAATCTTTACGTTACATCTCTGTCTCAATGTGCAATGTGCAATTTATAGTAATTTGTAATAAACAGTATTACAACAGGAATATATGACAAGTTGTAATAAACAGTATTACAACAGGAATATATGACAAGTTGTAATAAACAGTATTACAACAGGAATATATGACAATGTAACATAGAAATACAATTGTATGAGCTTGAATTAATCAGTCTGATGGCCTGGTGGAAGAAGCTGTCCTGGAACCTGTTGATCCTGGCTTTTATGCTGCGATACCATTTCCCAGATGGTAGTGTATGTAGGCTTAACAATATCTTGCCCCACAATCACTCCACTGTCTCTTTTGGCACTCTGGTTCACATATCCCTGTAAACTGTAAATCCCTCACCCTGTACAGCACTAGCAAACTTCTCACCAGGATACCAGTCCCCCTCCACTTCAGGTACACACCGTTCCTTCTATACAGGTCCCACCTTCCCCAAAAGGGAGTCCAATCTGAAGGGCTCCCTCATGCACCATCTCTTTTAGCCGTATGTTAAGCTGTAAGATCTTCCTAAGTGTATTATCTTCCTGTGCTGTAGTGTTCTATGAGTCTAAACATTAAATCCCTGCAACAAACAGAACAAGGTTTCCCTTCTCTTGATTAAAAGTGTTGAGTTTATATTTTTCCATTCTGCTGGGACCTGCTTAGAATCTGAAAAGGTTTAGTGAATTGTAATCGATGGATCCACTGCTCTGATACCTTTTTGGTATCTAGGATTTCGCTATTAGCTCCAGAAACTTTATCAGCTTGTAATCCTTTCACTGATTAACATCAGTAAAGATCCTCATTCCTAATTGTCCATCATCCTTTACTATATTCGGGATGCAGTTTCCATATCCTCTACAAGGAAAACACTAAAGTCTCAGCCACTTGTTCCCCTGTTTTCTTCCTTCTCTGCTGCTCTGGGTTCCTCATCTAGTTTCACCATACACGTAGCTTCATCAGCTGGCTTTCGATAGACTCATTAATGTCTCATTAATTTTCAGAATCAAGAACAGTGTCCTCAGGACCCAGCTTGCTTACTGTCTTCCTGGGAATCATCTGCATTGCAGTGTTGATGTTACCAACACTCGGAGAAGTGGAATCCCTGGTGCCCGTCTACCTCCACTTGAGTGTCAATCAGAAGTTAGTTGCTGCTTATGTTCTGGGTAAGCATGCTTCAGATTAAATACAGAGAATTCTGTGCTTAGGAAGAGGACAGCACAGGAACAAGTCATCCAGCCCATGATGTTGTACGGAACATTGCTAACTAATCATGCCTAATTATTCTAATCGCTCGTACCTGCACATGGTCCATATCCCTCCATTTTCTGCCCATTTATGTGTCTGCCTCAGAGCTCTTCAACACCTTTATTGTATCTGCCTCACCACCACCCCTGGCAGGCACCCACCACTCTCTAGGTTTAAAAAAAACCACACATCTCCTTTGAATTTTCCCCCTCTCACCTTAATTACATTTCCTCTAGTTTTGACCCTGGACAAAAGACATTGGGTGTTTTAATTGTCTGTACCTTTCTCTGAATTCGGAAATTCCAGAGGTAGCAGCCCCAAGTTTGTCCAGACTATCCTTACAACACATGCCCTCTAATCCTGGAAGCATCTTGGTATACCTCTTTATAAATCTGCAATATAACTTCCTGACTTAACTCAGTCCCTCGACTAATGAAGACAAGCATGCTATACATCTTCACCATTCTGTTAACCCGTGTCGCAGCTGTCAGGGAGCTGTGAACTTGGACCCCAGGATGTTCCTGTACGTCAACTCCATATGCTAGGTCCATGTGTGGGCCATTTTACCTGTGGTTCACTACATGAGGGACAGATGCAACTTTACTGAGTGCAATGTGATGCATTTTAAGACGTTAACCCATGGCAGGAATTACACACTAAATGGTCAGGCCCTGGGGAGTCTTTGTAGAACAGAGGGATTGAGGGGCACAGGCACATCGTGCCTGAAAGTGGGGGCATAGTAAACAGGGTAGTAAAGAAGGCCTTTGGCCTTTATTGGTCAGGGCACTGAGTACAGCAGTTGAGGCATCATTGGTGAAACCGTATCAGGAGAATTGTGTGCAGTTTGAGTCCCTAACACCATACGACTTAGCAGCAAGATTAGGCCCTTTGGCCCATTGAGTCTGCTCCACCATTTATTAACCCTCTCAAACCCATTCTGTAACCTTTGATGCCCTCACTAAAGTTGGATGGCAATGAAACCACAGAGTGCCAGAATAGATAGTGGAGTGGTTGTGAAGACAGATGTTATTAGGACCTCAGATAAAATCAGGAATCAGAAGGTTCAGCGTGTGGGACTAACGTTCTGAGTTACGTACATTTCAATGCAAGAAGTATTGTAGAAAAGGTAGATGAGCTCGGCATGGATCAACACCTGGAATTGTGAAATTGTAGACATTAGTGAGACTTTTTCGCAGGAGGGGCAGGACTGGCAGTTGAGTATTTTGGGTTTCCATTGATTTAGAACCATAGAACCATAGAAACTACAGCACAGAAACAGGCCCTTTGGCCCTTCTTGGCTGTGCCGAACCATTTTCTGCCTAATCCCACTGACCTGCACATGGACCATATCCCTCCATACACCTCCCATCCATGTATCTGTCCAATTTATTCTTAAATGTTAAAAAAGAACCCGCATTTACCACCTCGTCTGTCAGCTCATTCCATACTCCCACCACTCTTTGTGTGAAGGAGCCCCCCCCTAATGTTCCCTTTAAACTTTTCCCCCCTCACCCTTAACCCATGTCCTCTGGTTTTTTTCTCCCCTTGCCTCAGTGGAAAAAGCCTGCTTGCATTCACTCTATCTATACCCATCATAATTTTATATACCTCTATCAAATCTCCCCTCATTCTTCTACGCTCCAGGGAATAAAGTCCTAACCTATTCAACCTTTCTCTGTAACTGAGTTTCTCAAGTCCCAGCAACATCCTTGTAAACCTTCTCTGCACTCTTTCAACCTTATTTATATCCTTCCTGTAATTTGGTGACCAAAACTGAACACAATACTCCAGATTCAGCCTCACCAATGCCTTATACAACCTCATCATAACATCATAACATTCCAGCTCTTATACTCAATACTTCGATTAATAAAGGCCAATGTACCAAAAGCTCTCTTTACGACCCTATCTACCTGTGACGACACTTTTAGGGAATTTTGTATCTGTATTCCCAGATCCCTCTGTTCCACTGCACTCCTCAGTGCCTTAGCATTAACCCTGTATGTTCTACATTGGTTTGTCCTTCCAACGTGCAATACCTCACACTTGTCAGTATTAAACTCCATCTGCCATTTTTCAGCCCATTTTTCCAGCTGGTCCAGGTCCCTCTGCAGGCTCTGAAAACCTTCCTCATTGTCTACTACACCTCCAATCTTTGTATCATCAGCAAACTTTATTTAGATGCAACAGAGCGGGAAGGGTTACAGGGAAGTAGGTGGCGTTACTAGTCAGGGAAAATATCACAGCAGTGCTCAGTCAGGACAGACTGGAAAACTAATCTAGTGAGGCTTTATGGGTGGAACTGAGGTATAAGAAAGGTATGACCATGTTAATGAGGTTATATTATAGACCACCTAACGGTTCTTGGGATCTAGTGGAACAAATTTGTAATGAAATTGCACACTTACAAGAAACATAAGGTTAACATTTACACAATGCCTACAAGAAGGCTGTTCAGAGCAGCTCATGGTTAAAACCACTAGGGGATCAGCTCTTCTAGATTTGGTGCTGTGCAATGAACAGGAATTGATTCGATAGCTTAGGGTAAAGCAGTGATCATAATATGGTAGAATTCACCCTACAATTTGAGAAGGAGAAGCTAAAGTCAGATGCATTAGTATTGTAGTGGAGCCAAGGGAATTACAGAGACATGAGAGGAGCTAGCCAAAATTCATTGGAAGGGAACACTAGTAGGAGTGACAGCAAAGCTGGAGTTTCTGGGAGCAGTTTGAAAAATAAAGGACAGATACATTCCAAAGAAGTAGTATTCTAAATGCAGGATGATGCAACCATGACTGACAAGAGAAGTCAAAGCCAATATAATAGAGCAAAAATTAGTGGGAAGTTAGAGGATGGGAATCTTTTAAAATCCAACAGAGGGCAACAAAAAAGTCACAACGAAGGAAAAGATGGAATATGAAGAGAAGCTAGCCAATAATATTAAAGAGTATATCAAAAGTTTCTTCAGATATATAAAGTGTAAAAGAAAAGTGAGACTAGATATTAGACTGCTGGAAAATGATGCTGGAGAGGTAGTAATGGGGGAAGGGCAAGGAAATGGCAGATATTTGAAACTAACTCAGTGCTTGGTGGCTACTTTATCAGGTACTGTACCTGTGGTGTAGCTCATACACTTCAAGGTTCAACATGTCACACATTCAGAGTTCTTTTCTGCAAGTATCTTTCACTTTGGAAGACATTAGCAGTATTCTGAAAACTTGACAGTGTCGGGGGCACAAGTGTGTGAAGTTGCCATTATTAGCAAGAAGGTGCTTGGGAAACTGAATGGTCTGAAGGTTGGCAAGTCATCTGGACCAGATGGTCTACACCCAGGGTTCTGAAAGAGGTGGCTGACGGGATTGTAGAGGCATTAGTAATGATCTTTCAAGAATCACGGGATTCTGGAATTGTTCTGGAAGACTGGATATTGTAAATTTCACTCTACTCTTCAAGAAGGGAGAGGGGCCGAAGAAAGGAGACTATGGACCAGTTAGTCTGACCTCCGTGGTTGGGAAGATGTTAGAATTGGTTGTTAAGGATGTGGTTTCAGAGTACTTAGGGATACAAGATAAACACAGGCCAAAGTCAACATGGTTCCCTTAAGGGAAAATCTTGTTTAACAAATCTGTTGGAATTCTTTGAAGAAATAACAATCAGGATAGACAAAGGAAAATCGATGGATGTTGTGTACTTGGATTTTCAGAAGTCCTTTGATAAGGTGTCACACATGAGTTTGTTTAACAAGTTAAGAGTTGGTGGCATTGCAGGAAAAATGGTAGCATGGATAGAATATTAGCTGATTGGCAGGAGGCAAAGAGTGGTAATAAAGGGAACCTTTGTGCTTGGCTGTCAGTGACTAGTGCTGTTCCACAGGGTCTGTGTTGGGACCACTTCTTTTTACGTTATATGTCAATGATTTGGATGACAGAATTGATGGCAGGGTAGTGTTGAGAAAGCAGAGAGACTATACAGAAGGACTTAGACAGATTAGGAGAATAGGCAGGTGGAATACAGACTTGGGAAATGTATGATCATGCACTTTGGTAGAAGTAATAGAGGTGTAGACTGTTTTCTAAGTGCAGAGAAAATTCAAAAATCTGAGATGCAAGGAACTTGGGAGTCCTCATGCAGGATTCTTTGAAGGTTAATTTTCAGTTGATTCGGTGGTGAGGAAGGTAAATGCAATGTTTGCATTCATTTCAAGAGGATTAGGATATTGAAAGCATGGATGTAATGTTGAGGTTTTATAAGGCATTAGTGAGGGCTCACTTGGTGTATTTTGAGCAGTTGTAGACCTGTGATCCTAGAAAGGATGTACTGACTTTTGAGAGGGTTCAAAGGAGGTTCACAGAAATGATTTGGGATTGCACTGGAACTGTGTTCACTGGAGTTCAGAAGAATGAAGGGAATTTTGCATTAAAATCGATCAGATGTTTCCTATGGTGGGAGAGTCTAAGACCAGAGGATACAGCCTATAAATTCTCTGTTTAGAATGGAGTTGAGGAATTTCTTTAGCCAGAGAGTCATAAATTTTTGGAATTTGTTGCCATATGTGGCTGTGGAGGCCACATTATTGGGTATATTTAGGCAGAGGTTGATAGATTCTTGATTAGTCTGGGCATGAAGGGATACGGAGAGAAGGCAAATAATTGGGGCTGAGAGGGAAATGGATTAACAGAGTTGAAATGGTGGAGGAGACTCCAGGTGAAGTGGTCTAATTCTGCTCCTATATCTCATGGTAGTGATAATAGGTGATTTTAACTTTCCACATATTACCTGGGATATCCATATTGTAATGATGGGATGAGATAGAGTTTGACAAATGTGTTCAGGAAAGTTCTAGAATCATAGAAAACTACCACATAGGAAAAGGACCTTCATCCCATCTAGTGCATGCAGAAAACATGTAAACCTGCCCTCCATATCCCTACCATCCATGTACCCATCCAAACTTTGCTCAAACATTGAAATCAAATTTGCATGTCCCACTTGTGCCGGCAGCTCATTCCACACTCTCATGGCCCTCTGAGTGAAGAAGTTTCCCCTCATGTTCCCCTTAAACTTTTCACCTTTTACCTGTAACCCATGACTTCTGATTGTAGTCCCACCCAACCTTAGTGGAAAAAAACCTGCTTGTATTTACTCTACATGTAATTTTGTATACCTCTATCAAATCTTCTCTCAATCCTCTATGTTCTAAATATTAGACCTGACTTATTCAATCTCTCCTTAGAACTCGGGTCCTCCAGACTCAGCAACATTCTTGTAAGTTTTCTCTGTACTCTTTCAACCACATTTACATCTTTCCTGTATGCAGATGACCAGAACTGCCCACAATACTCCAAACAAGGCCTCACCAATGTCCTGTACAAGTTCAACACATATCCCGTCTCCTGTACTCAGTTCTTTGATTTATAAAGGCCAACGTGTCAAAAGCTGTCTACCTGTGGCGCCACTTTCAGCGAATTATGGACCTGTATTCCCGGATCCCTTTGTTCTACCACACTTAGCGCCCAAGTGATCACTGGGTAAGACCTACCTTGGTTCATTCTACCAAAGTGCAAAACCTGCAGTAAGACCACAAGACCATAAGGTATGGGAGCAGACTTTGGCCATTCAGCCTGTCGAGTCTGCTCTGCCATTCCATCATGGGTGATCCTGGATCCCACTCAACCTCATATACCTGCCTTCTCACTGTATCCTTTGATGTCCTGACCGATCAGGAAGTGATCAACTTTTGCCTTAAATATACCCACAGACTTGATCTCCACCTCAGACTGTGTCAGAGCATTCCACAGATTCACTGCTCTTTAGCTATAAAAAAATTCTCCTTACCTCTGTTTGAAAAGATCGCCCCTTAATTTCGAGACTGTGCCCTCTAGTTCTGGATACCCCCACCACACGAAACATCCTCTCCACATCCACATTATCTAGTCCTTTCAACATTTGGTGGGTTTCAAGGAAATCTCCCCTCCCCCCCACCCCCACATTCTTCTCAATTACAATGAGAACAGGACCAAAGCTGCCAAACACTCCTTCATTCCCAGAATCATCCTCGTGAACCTCCTCTGGACTCTCTCCAATGATGTGGGAACCAAAACTGTTGACAATACTCCCAGTGTGGCCTGACTAGTTTGTTATAAAGGCTCAGCATTATCTCTTTGCTTTTATATTCTATTTCCCTTGAAATAAATGCCAACATTGCATTTGCCTTCTCTACCATGGACGTAACCTGTAAGTTGGAGTCTTGCACGAAGACCCTCTGCACCTCTGATACTAGACACTAGAAGACCCTTCGGCCCTTGATGTTGTGCTGACCCATATATTCCTTAAAAAAGACGTACTAAACCCACACTATCTCATAACCCTCTATTTTTCTTTTATCCATGTGTCTGTCCAAGAGGCTCTTAAATACCCCTAATGTTTTAGCCTCCACCACCATCCCTGGCAAGTCATTCCAGGCACCCACAACCCTCTGTGTAAAAAAAAAACTTACCCCTGATGTCTCCCCTAAACTTCCCTCCCTTAACTTTGTACATATGCCCTCTGGTGTTTGCTACTCGTGCCCTGGCAAACAGGTACTGGCTATCCACCCTATCTATGCCTCTCATAATCTCGTTAACCTCTATCAAGTCTCCTCTCATCCTTCTACGCTCCAAAGAGAAAAGTCTCAGCTCTGCTAACCTTGCCTCATAAGATTTGCTTTCCAATCCAGGCAATATCCTGGTAAATCTCCTCTGCACCCTCTCCATAGCTTCCACATCCTTCCTATAATGAGATGACCAGAACTGAACACAATACTCTTAAGTGTGGTCTCACCAGAGATTTGTAGAGTTGCAACATGACCTCTCTGCACTTGAACTCAATCCCCCATTAATGAAGCCTAGCATTCCATAGGCCTTCTTAACTATCCTATCAAGCTGTGCAGCGACCTTGAGGGATGTATGGATTTGAACCCCAAGGTCCCTCTGTTCGTCCACACCATTAACCCTGTACTCAGCCTTCTGGTTTATCCTTCCAAAATGCATCACCTCACACTTATCTGGATTGAACTCCATCTGCTACTTTTCTGCCCAACTCTGCATTCTGTCTATATCTTCTTATAACCTTCGACAACCTACAGCTCCATCCACAACTCCTCCAGTCTTCGTGTCATCCACAAACTTACTCATCCTTCCGCCTCTTCATCCAGGTCATTTATGAAAATCACAAAGAGCAGGGGTCCCAGGACAGATCCTTGCGGCACTCCACTAGTCACCGACCTCCAGGCAGAATACTTTCCTTCTACTACTACCCTCTGCTTTCTTCCTGTAAGCCAATTTTTTAACCAAACAGCCAAGGTTCCACTGATCCCATGTCTCATGACTTTCTGGATGAGTCTCTCGTGGGGGACCTTGTCAAATGCCTTGCTAAAATCCATGTAGGCCACATCTACTGCCCTACCCTCATCAATTTCTTTTGTTACCTCTTCAAAAAACTCAATTAGGTTTGTGAGGCACGACCTTCCCTTCACAAAGCCATGTTGATGATCCTTGAGTAGACTGTACTTCTCCAAGTGCTCGTAGATCCTATCCTTAAGAATCCTTTCCAATAGTTTGCAGACCACCGACGTAAGACTCACCGGTCTGTAGTTCCCAGGATTCTCCCTATTACCTTTTTTAAACAAGGGAACTACATTTACCATTCTCCAATCCTCCGGCACCTCCTCTGCAGCCAAAGAGGATTCAAAGATCATAGCTACTGCTCCAGCGATCTCTTCTCTCACTTTCCACATCAATCTGGGGTATATCATGTCCAGCCCTGGGGACTTATCAAACTTGATGTTTTTAAGAAGATCCAACACTTCTTCTTCCTTAATCTCCACATTGTCCAGCACAAGGGGTCACAGTTTGAGGATAAAGGGGAAGCCTTTTAGGACCGAGATTAGGAAAAACTTCTTCACACAGAGAGTGGTGAATCTGTGGAATTCTCTGCCACAGGAAACAGTTGAGGCCAGTTCATTGGCTATATTTAAGAGGGAGTTAGATATGGCCCTTGTGGCTACGGGGATCAGGGGGTATGGAGGGAATGCTGGGGCGGGGTTCTGAGTTGGATGATCAGCCATGATCATAATAAATGGCGGTGCAGGCTCGAAGGGCCGAATGGCCTACTCCTGCACCTATTTTCTATGTTTCTATGTTTCTACACAGGCCTGTCCTATTTCGACCTCACCCTGATCAAGGTCCTTTTCACTTGTGAATACTGAAGCAACGTATTCATTTAGGACCTCCCCAATCTCGTCCGCCTCCAGGCACATGTTGCCTTCTTTATCCTTTAGTGACCCCACCTTCATTCTTGTCATCCTTCTGTTCTTCACATACACATAGAATGCCTTGAGGTTCTCCTTAATCCTACATGCCAAGGCCTTCTCATGCCCCCTTCGAGCTCTCTTAAATCCTTTCTTAAGCTCCTTCCTGGCTACCCTATATTTCTCATGAGCCCCTCCTGCTTCCTGCTTCTTATAGCTAACATATGCTTCCTTCTTCCTCTTGACGAGTTGCCTCACATGTTTTGTCAGCCACAGTTCCCTTTTCCTACCATTTTTTTTTTCCTTGTCTCAGTGGGACAAACCTATCCTGAACCCACCACAAGTGGTCCCTAAACTTCCTCCACATTATTTCTGTGCTTTCACCCTTGAACATCTGTTTCCAATTTACTCTCACTAGTTCCTGCCTCATCCCTTCACAGTTAGCCCTTCCCCAGTTAAGCACTTTCCCATTTTGTCTGTTTTATCCTTTTCCATAGCTATGCTGAAGCTAGGGGAGTTGTGGTCACTCTCACCAAAATGCTCCCCCACCAAGAGGTCTGCCACCTGACCAGGTTCATTACCCAGAACTAGATCCAATATGGCCTCTCCTCTCGTCGGCCAGTCCACATACTGTGTCAGGAATCCTTCTAGAACACACCTGACAAATTCAGCCCCATCTATCCCCCTTGCAGTCGGGAGGTGCCAGTCAATATGAGGGAAGTTTAAATCACCCATAACTACAACCCTGTATTTCCTGGACCATTCTAAAATTTGCCTGCTTATCTGCTCCTCGGTGTTCCGAGGGCTATTTGGGACCTACAGACTACTCCCAGCACAGTGATTGATCCCTTCCTATTTCTGACTTCCACCCACACCGACTCAGTGGACACTCCCTCTGCAGCGTCCTCCCTTTCTATAGCCGTGATACTATCCCTGACCAGTGACCAGTGATGCTTCTCCCCCCCCCCCCCCTTTTCTACCTCCCATCCTATTCCTTTTAAAACACCTAAACCCTGGTACCTGCATCAGCCAATCCTGCCCTTCCTCCAGCCAAGTTTCAGTAACGGCCACAACATTGTAGTTCCACGTACTGATCCATTCTCTAAGTTCATCCCCTTTATTCCTAATACTCTGATGTTTGAACCTTCGCCCCATTTAGATAATAGTCTGCACTATTTTTCCTTTTACCAAAATGCATTATCATATATTTCCCCATGTATTCCACCTGCCACTTTTTTGTCCATTCTTCCAATTTGTCTAAGTCCTGCTGCAATCGCATTGCTTCCTCAGCACTACCTACCCCTTCACCTATCTTTGTATCATCCACAAACTTTGCTACAAAGCCATCAATTCCATTTTCCAAATCATTGACATATAATGTGAAAAGCAGTGGTCCTAAAACTGACCCCTGAGGAACATCACTAGTCACTGGCAACCAACCAGAAAAGGCCCCTTATATTCCCACTTGCTGCCTCCTGCCTGTCAGCCATTCCTCTATCCATGCCAGTATCTTTCCTGTAATGTCATAGGATTTTATCTTGTTAGGCAGCCTCAAGTATGGTACCTTATCAAATGCCTTCTGGAGATCCAAATAAGTGACATCTTCTGCCTTTCCTTTGTCCACCCTGCTTGTTACTTCCTCAAAGAACTCTTAACAGATTTCCCTTTACAGAAACAATGCTGACTTTGACTTATTTTATCGTTAGTCTCCAAATACCCCGAAACATCATCCTTAATAATAGACTCCAACACTTTCCCAACCACTAAGGTTAGGCTACCTTTCTTTTGTCTTCCTGCCTTCTTAAAGAGTGGAGAGACATTTACAATCTTCCAGTCCTCTGGTACATGCGAGAATCAAGTGATTCTTAAAAGATCATGACCAATGCATCCATTCTCTTCAGCAACCTGTCTCAGGACTCTGGGATGTAGTCCATCTGGTCCAGGTGACTTATCCTCCTGAAAACCTTTGAGTTTGCCTCGCACTTTTTCCTTTGAAATAGCATTGGCACTCACTCCTGTCCCTTCACACTCACAGACCTCTGGCACACTGCTAGTGTCTTCCACAGTGAAGACAAATGCAAAGTACCTATTAAGTTTATATGCTATTTCTTTGACCCCTATTTCTACCTCACCAGCATCATTTTCCAGTTGTCCAATATCAACTCTCACCTCCCTTTTATGCTTTATATAACTGAAAAAACTTTTGTTATCCTGCTTTGTACTATAGGGTAGTTTGAAACATGGAAAACCTAAAGCACAATACAGGCCCTTCAGCCACAATGTACTTATTTTAGAAATTACCTAGGGTTACCCATAGCCCTCTATTTCTCTAAGCTCCATGTACCTATCCAGGAGTCTCTTAAAAGACCCTATCGTATCCGGCTCCACCACCATCGCTGGCAGCCCATTCCACGCACTCACTACTCTCTGCGTAAAAAAAACTTACCCCTGACATCTCTTCTGTACCTGCTTCCAAGCACCTTAAAACTGTGCCCTCTCATGTTAGCCATTTCAGCCGTGGGGAAAGGCCTCTGACTATCCACATGATCAATGCCTCTCATTATCTTGTACACCTCTATCAGGTCACCTCTCATCCTCTGTCGCTCCAAGGAAAAAAGGCCAAGTTCACTCAACCTATTCTCATAAGGCATGCTCCCCAATCCAGGCAACATCCTTGTAAATCTCCTCTGCACCCTTTCAATAGTATCCACATCCATCCTATAGTGAGGTGACCAGAACCGACCACAGTACTCCAAGTGGCATCTGACCAGGTCCTATAAAGCTGTAACATTACCTCGCAGCTCTTAAGCTCAATCCCACTGTTTATGAAGGTCAATGCACCATATGCCTTCTGAACTTCAGCCAGCCATCTCTGCTGTGCCATCATCCCCACCAGTATCCTCCTCCAGTTTACCTGGGCAAGCTCCTCTCTCATGCCTCTGTAATTCCCTTTTTTTTCCATTGTGATACTGGTACATTTGACTTATGTTTCTCCCTCTCAAATTGCAGTATGAATTCAATCATATTATGATCACTGCCTCCTAAGGGTTCCTTTACATTAACCTCCCTAATAAGATCTGGGTTATTATATAACACCCAGTCTAAGGTGACCTTCCCCTGCATAAACTCAAGCACAAGCTGCTTTGAAAAGCCATCTCATAGTCATTCAACGAGTTCTCTCTCTTGTGATCCAACACCATTCCCTTGCATTACAATTGTCCCCCATTACAATTATGTCATTGCCTTTATTATATGCCTTTTCCAGGTCCCTTTGCAATCTCAACCGCACATCTTGGCTACTATTTGGAGGCCTATATATGATTTCCATAATGTTTTTTTTCACTCTTGCAGTTTCTTAACTCCACCTACAAAGATTCAACATTCTCTGACCTTATATCACCTCTTTCTAAAGATGTAATTCCATCTCTTACCAACAGAGCCACACCACCGCCTATGCCTTCCTGCCTGTCCTCTCAGTACTAGGCTGCCTGAAATTCCATCTGCCATTTTCCAGCTGATGCAAGCCATGATAGCTTTTCTCACTGTCCACTACACCCCTAATCTTGGAGTCATGTGCAAATTTGCTGATCCAGTCAAATGCACCATCATCCAGATCATTGATTTACAAGCCAGTGAGTGGTAGCAGATGGTTGACTGTCAGACTGGAGGCCTGTGACTAGTGATGTGTTGCAGTGATCAGTGCTGGGTCCATTGTTTTTCATCATTTATATCAACAATCTGAATGACAATGTGGTTAACTGGATCTGCAAATTTGTGGGTGACACCAAGATTGGAAGTGAGGTGGACAGTCAGGAAGGCAGAGGGATCTGGATCAGCTGAAAAATGGCAGATAGAATTTAACGCAGGCAAGAGCAAGGTGTTGCACTTGGGTAGGACGAACCAGGTAGGTCTTACACAGTGCACTGAGTGTGATAGAACAAAGCGATGAAGGAGTATATGTCCATAACTCGTTGAAAGTGGCAGCACAGGTAGATAGGGTCTGTCTCTATGCTCCATTCACTAGGATCTCCCAGTGGCCACTTTCCATTCCCATTCCGATATGTCTATTCATAGCCTGCTGCACTGTCCTGATGAGGCCACATTTAGGTTGGAGAATATATACCTTATATTTTGTCTGGGTAGCCTCCAACCTGATGGCATGAACCTCAATTTCTCAAACTTCTGGTAATGCCCCACCTCCCCCATCTCCTTCACCATTCCCCACCCCCTTTTTCCTCTCTCACCTCATCTCCTTGCCCACCCATCACCTCCCTCTGCTGGTCCTTTTTCCCCCCTTCCATGGCCTTCTGCCCTCTATCAGACTCCCCTCTTCTCCAGCCCTGTGTCTCTTTCACCAATCAACTTCCCAACTCTTTACTTTGTCCCTCCCACTTCAGGTTTCACCATTCACCTTGTGTTTCTCTTTCCCCTTCCCCACCTTTTAAATCTACTCCTCAGCTTTTTTTCTCCAGTCCTGCTGAAGGGTCTTGGCCCAAAGTGTCAACTGTACTTTTTTTCTTAGATGCTGCCTGGCCTGCTGAGATCCTCCACCATTTTGTGTGTATTGCTAGGTTGTAAAGAAAGCTTTGAGCACGTTGGCCCTCATAAATCAATGTGTTGATTACAGGAGATGTATGTTATGTTGAAGTTGTATAAGACATTGGTGAGGCCTGTATTTTTCTATGACAATGACTGTTCTAATTGGATGTCCCTCTATTCCAAGGCTATGCCCTCTGGTCCCGGACTCACGCACTATAGGAATCTGATTGTGTAGTGTATCTGGGCTAAAAGAAAGTTTGTGTGTCAGGACACCCTGATGTTCAACCAAGGTTTGTTAAAATAAAGTGAGACTTCCTGAATCAGAACCAGCCCTTTCTCCCTCAATTGCACAACACAGTGAATGGGGTCTGACATATCCAATTTGACAGATGTTCCTACATGAACTCAGAGCCTGTAGATGGTGCTAGAGAAAAACGGCTGTGGTTTATTACAGGCCTGGTGACCATGGTGATACTACGGACATGACCTGTGGCCAGTTGAGTGGAATAAAGGCGGACGAGGGGACGTTGGAACGGATGTTGCTGCGGGCCAGGCCTGGTCCTGAGGACAATCAATCCATCGGCAGAGTTGAAAGCGGGCACATGGCGCCATCTCCTGTTCCGAGCTGCATGGATTTATCCATCTCTTGCATATTTTAATATTGTACAAGTCTTGAGGCAAATCTGTAAAAGTGCAGCCTCCTTGTTCCAAACACCATAAGGAAGCTTTCTTTGTTTTACTTGCTCTGAATAGGTTGGATAAAATTTCACACGTGCACACATATTTATTAAACAGACCATCATTTGTTACTTTTACTCCAGCTGCAGATTGCTCTGTAGTACCTGGACTCTTCGTAAGTGAGGCCAGGTGTTAGTCCTTCAACAGTACCAATGAGAACCCCTCACCAGCATCAGCCGCAGCAGTCCCACAACCTGGCACTTTGGTGGTATGAAATTGTCCACACTGTTATAATAGTGGAAACACTCAATAGTAACTGCTGCCCACTGATTCCAATGCCACTGAATCTCCTGCACTTTTTATTTCAATGTTTAGTCATCAAATTTTAATTAAGGTGGTCATGAAACAACCCAACAGACTTAAATTGCCAGGCATAATAGCTCAGGGGGTAGCTGTCTCCCATCTGAGGTGGAAGATTGAGCTCAAATCCCATTTCACTCTCCCCACACGATATTCCCTGCACTGAACCTGCAGCTCGTCAGAGGGAGCATCAACATTGTTGCTTAACAGAGCGCATGCCATCATTCTGTAGACCAGAGTTCCCCGTGTGCTGGTCTATATTTATCCCTCAATCAGCCTCACTTATTCAATTGTTATGATAGTTGCAGAGCAGACTCAATGGAAAAATGGCCTAATTCTACTCCTTTATCTTATGACATTGTGGGAGCTTTCTGTGTACAAATCACTGGTGAAGTCTCCCAGTTGGAAACATTTCCACAATACTGTATAATCTGTGAAGTCTGCATTGAACAAGACTGGTGAATAACGCAGCAATTCCTTGGCCAGGGCAGTAAATCAAAAGGAAACGTCTTAATTCTTTCTTCATTCACTTCAGGATTGAAGACCCTGTGTACCGTGACACACCACTGCTCACTCACGTGGGAGAGGGGGAGGAGGAAACAAGGATGAGCAGATAAACTGAAAGTTGGTGCAGAGCTAGCCCCATGGTATATCCATAGATAGCACAGGCCTATACTGGAACCAGTTACAGTGATTGTGCCTGTAGCTGTCGCAGCTCTGTACTGGAACTGACTGCAGTGGATATGCCCGTAGGTGACGCAGGTCTGTACTTGAATCGGCTGCAGTAAGTGTGCCCGTCAGCTTTTGGTCCGTGCACAAAGTGCCTTCTGCAGTGAGGCTTAGCTGTTGCTTGCAGACAACCCATTCGTCAGTGAGATCACACTGGCATTCACAGTTACCTTACAATGGAAAGAAGTCCTTCAGTTAGATGTTTTAACATGCTGCAACTCTGGTCAAAGGGGGGGAAACGAGGAGAAGTTTGGCAGAAGTCTAATGTGGAGGCAACTGGAATCCCAGCCAAAAGTGTGTGTAAGTCTCATTTCACAAAATACTGCAATCTTTTCATTGTGGCAAGCAGTTAAAATGAGGTCCAAGAGAGTGATATAATGGAATTGTATTTACCAAAGCTAGAAATTTGAGTTGGTAAATAAAATGTTAAAACTTACTTATGATATCCTATCCACCTGCCAGTTGCTTCCCATCCTGGGTATTACCAGCCTTCTGAAACCTGCACAGGAGAACTGCAGCACGAGGACCCTCTGTCAGAACTTTCCCTCTAATCAGGAAAATTAAATCCAGGCTTTTCTGAAGTGAATACTTCAGAACAATATTTTTTAAATCTTGTTTAAATTCTTTTGCATGAGATTACATAGAATTTTGAATAATTGGGAGTTAAATTGTAATTGTTACAAATACAACCAGTAGAAGCCGTGCACTAAATGTCCGGAAGTAAGTTGCAGGGCAAATCACATTCTGATGCATTAGCCCATCCTGTGATCACACTGTGCAAATCTACATTTTGCAGACTATGGTTAATTTTAAAAGTCAGAACAGTAAAACACCTTGTAAATGTTTACATCATGATTTATACAATTTATTTAAACATTTTAATAAAGTTATTTTTAGAGAACAGATCACTTTTTTGCTTTGCGCAGAGAGAGAGAGAGAGAGCACTGTTACTGCAGTTTCTGACCTGAGGTCTGGTTGTGTAACTGGTCAATCAACCTCAGCCGTCATGTTGCTGACTATGGGTGTAATTGGGCAGTGTGGGCTCGGGCTGGATGGGACCGTTACCCTGTACTAACTCTAAAATTAAAATAAAGTTAAAACAACTCTGATAGAGCTGAACCACAAGGGCAACCCACCGATTATCTTCCCCTCAGCTGCACTAGCCATTCATCACAATATGTTAATATTCACTTCCATCCAACAAGACAAATGAACTGTAATTCACAATTGAGAAAACTGGCAATTTAGCTAATCCCAAACACAAAATAATCTGCAGATGCTGGGGTCAAAGCAATACTCACAACAAGCTGGAGGAACTCAGCAGGTCGGGCAGCATCAGTGGAAATGAACAGTCAACGTTTCGGGCTGGAACCCTTTGTCAGGACTGTAGGGGGAAGGGGCCCTAAAAGAAGGTGGGGGGAGGGTGGGAAGGAGAAGGCTGGTAGGTTCCAGGTGAAAAACCAGTAAGGGGAAAGATAAAGGGGTAGGGGAGGGGAAGCAGGGAGGTAATAGGCAGGAAAGGTGAAGAAAGAATAGGGGAAACACAATGGGTAGTAGAAGGAGGTGGAACCATGAGGGAGGTGATAGGCAGCTGGGGGAGGGGGCAGAGTGAAATAGGGATAGAGGGAAGGGAATTACCAGAAGTTGGAGAATTCAATGTTCATACCAAGGGGCTGGAGACTACCCAGACAGTATATGAGGTTTTGCTCCTCCAACCTGAGTTTAGCCTCGTCATGGCAGTAGAGGAGGCCATGTATGGACATATCTGAATGGGAATGGGAAGCAGAGTTGAAGTGGTTGGCTACCGGGACATCCTGTCTGTTGCGGCAGATGGAGTGGAGGTGCTCAAAGAAGTGGTCCCCCAATCTGTGTCGGGTTTCACTGATGTAGGGGAGGCCGCACTGGGAGCACTGGATGCAAAAGATGACCCCAACAAACTCACAAGTGAAGTGTTGCTTCACTTTCCCTTACTGGTTTTTCACCTGGAACCTTCCAGCCTTCTCCTTCCCACCCTCCCCCCACCTTCTTTATAGGGCCTCTGCCCCTTCCCTCTTCAGTCCTGATGAAGGGTTCCAGCCCGAAACGTTGACTGATCGTTTCCACGGTTGCTGCCCGACCTGCTGAGTTCCTCCAGCGTGTTGTGAGTGTAGCTAATCCCATCTGCCTATTCCTCCATTCCCTGCCTGTCTGAATGCCTCTTCCACCAACTCTAATGGCAGCCCATTTCAGGCACTTATCAGTCTGTGCAAATCCTGCCCCTCTCACCTCAGACCTATGGTATCTAGTATTTGGCATTTCTACCCTGGGTAAAAAGAATGAACAAGTCTCTGAAAAGGATGGAATGTGCAAGTGTATGGATTGGAGGTGGGGGTTGGGGGGGGGGGAACTCGTCTTATGCTCGATGGGTTACGTGATGATTCTAACCCCACCATTCTGTTACCCTTCCAAAAACACCAATGGGTCAACAAATCCACACTCCTATGTGGCTGCTGGTTTTCAGATCATTTTGAAAAGTTCCCTCACCAGCGATGTTAATGTCTTGATTGTCAGCTTCACTGTGGTACAAGGACAGAACACTTATAACTCTCCAGATCTTTGACTTCATTCCTGCAATTTGTATTTGATGACTCATCTGCATCCCATAAAGAAAAGGTTTACTTACCTTCTTACTGACTTTCCAATACATTCTTGACATCTAACCTCATTTTATGCCATGTAATACCAGATTCGGTAATATTCTCCAGTTGACCATTTCAAAGCATTTTAAAATGCTAAAATGACTAATTTATTATTCATTGACATTATATACAAGTCAGAAAGATATCAATACTGTACCATGATTTCCTGATCCATCTCATGCACGTTGTCCACATAACACTCAACATTTCACACAATATGCAGCTGGAGATCCGCACATTGTAAAATCAGTTACGGTAGCTCTATCTGTACGATCTTCGTCGAGGGATCAGCAGTGGAAAGGATGAGTAGCTCCAAGTTCCTGAGTGTCAATATCTCTGAAGATTTCTCCTGGGCTTGATGCAAATACAAAGAAGGCAGTTTGAGGGGATTTGGTATGTCACCAAAGGCCCTCAGGTGAACCGTGGAGAACCTTCAGACTGGTTGCATCACCACCTGGTACGGAGAGGCCAATACACATGACTGGAAAAAGTTGCAAATTCACCCAGCTGCATCGTGAGCAGTAGCATCCAGGCACTGTCGCGGCATCATCATTAAGGATCCCTACCACCCAGGACATGCTACCATCAAACAGGAAGTACAAGAACCTGAAGACACACACAAAACATTTCAGGAACAGTTTCTTCCCTACACCATCAGATCTCAGTTTAGACAACGAACCCATGTACAATACCGAGCTTTTTGCTCTCTTACATTGCTTTTTCTAAAAATTAGGATTTATATATAAATAAATACAGTAATTTAGTATCTCACCGTACTGCTACTGCAGAACAAATTTCACGACATATGCTAGTGATATTAAACCTAATTCTGACTGAAGCTTTCAAAAACTCTTCAGTCTGAGAGCTGCATCACACAAACCATCCATAAGATGGCGGTGTTATCCCATAATATCTCATGTGGTAAAGGACCACCTTAGAAGCAACACACATAAAAGTTGCTGGTGAACGCAGCAGGCCAGGCAGCATCTCTAGGAAGAGGTGCAGTCGACGTTTCAGGCCGAGACCCTTCGTCAGGACTAACTGAAGGAAGAGTGAGTAAAGGATTTGAAAGTGGGAGGGGGGAGGAGGAGATCCAAAATGTTAGGAGAAGACAGGAGGGGGAGGGATGGAGCCAAGAGTTGGACAGGTGATAGGCAAAAGGGATATGAGAGGATCATGGGACAGGAGGTCCGGGGAGAAAGACAAGCGGTGAGTGAGGAACCAGAGGATGGGCAAGGGGTATAGTCAGAGGGACAGAGGGAGAAAAAGGAGAGTGAGAGAAAGAATGTGTATAAAAATAAGTAACAGATGGGGTACGAGGGGGAGGTGGGGCATTAGCGGAAGTTAGAGAAGTCGATGTTCATACCATCAGGTTGGAGGCTACCCAGACGGAATATAAGGTGTTGTTCCTCCAACCTGAGTGTGGCTTCATCTTTACAGTAGAGGAGGCCGTGGATAAACATGTCAGAATGAGAATGGGATGTGGAATTAAAATGTGTGGCCACTGGGAGATCCTGCTTCCTCTGGCGGTCAGAGCGTAGGTGTTCAGCAAAACGATCTCCCAGTCTGCGGCGGGTCTCACCAATATATAGAAGGCCACATCGGGAGCACCGGACGCAGTATATCACCCCAGCCGACTCACAGGTGAGGTGTCGCCTCACCTGGAAGGACTGTCTGGGGCCCTGAATTGTGGTAAGGGAGGAGGAGTAAGGACATATGTAGCACTTGCTCTGCTTACAAGGGTTAAGTGCCAGGAGGGAGATCAGTGGGGAGGGATGGGGCCGGGGGGTACAAATGGACAAGGGAGTCACGTAGGGAGTGATCCCTGCGGAAAGCACAGAGAGGGGGGGGAGGGAAAGATGTGCTTAGTGGTGGGATCCCGTTGGAGGTGATGGAAGTTACGGAGGATAATATGTTGGACCCGGAAGCTGTTGGGGTGGTAGGTGAGGGCCAGGGGAACCCTATTCCTAGTGGGTTGGCGGGAGGATGGAGGGAGAGCAGATGTGCGTGAAATGGGGGAGATGCGTTTGAGAGCAGAGTTGATGGTGGAGGAAGGGAAGCCCCTTTCTTTAAAAAAGAAAGACATCTCCTTCGTCCTGGAATGAAAAGCCTCATCCTGAGAGCAGATGCGGCGGAGACGAAGGAATTGTGAGAAGGGGATGGCATTTTTGCAAGAGATAGGGTGAGAAGAGGAATAGTCCAGATAGCTGTGAGAGTCAGTAGGCTTATAGTAGACATCAGTAGATAAGCTGTCTCCAGAGATAGAGACAGAAAGATCTAGAAAGGGGAGGGAGGTGTCGGAAATGGACCAGGTAAACTTGAGGGCAGGGTGAAAGTTGGAGGCAAAGTTAATGAAGTCAACGAGCTCAGCATGCGTGCAGGAAGCAGCGCCAATGCAGTCGTCGATGTAGCGAAGGAAGTGGGGAACAGATACCAGAATAGGTTTGGAACATAGATTGTTCCACAAAGCCAACAAAAAGGCAGGCATAGCTAGGACCCATACGGGTGCCCATAGCTACACCTTTAGTTTGGAGGAAGTGGGAGGAGCCATAGGAGAAATTATTAAGAGTAAGGACTAATTCCGCTAGACGGAGCAGAGTGGTGGTAGAGGGGAACTGATTAGGTCTGGAATCCAAAAAGAAGCGGAGAGCTTTGAGACCTTCCTGATGTGGGATGGAAGTATATAGGGACTGGACATCCATGGTGAAAATAAAGTGGTGGGGGCCAGGGAACTTAAAATCATCGAAAAGTTTAAGAGCGTGAGAAGTGTCACGAACATAGGTAGGAAGGGATTGAACAAGGGGGGGATAAAACCGTGTCGAGGTATGCAGAAACGAGTTCGGTGGGGCAGCAGCAAGCTGAGACAATAGGTCTGCCAGGTCAGGCAGGTTTGTGGATCTTGGGTAGGAGGTAGAAACGGGAAGTGCGGGGTGTGGGAACTATAAGGTTGGTAGCAGTGGATGGGAGATCCCCTGAGCGGATGAAGTTGGTGATAGTGTGGGAGACAATGGCCTGGTGCTCCTTAGTGGGGTCACGATCGAGGGGTAAATAAGAGGAGGTATCCGCGAATTGTCGCCGTGCCTCGGCAAGGTAGAGGTCAGTGCCCCAGACTACAACAGCACCACCCTTATCGGCGGATTTAATAGTAAGGTTAGGATTAGTGCGGAGGGAGTGGAGAGCAGAGCGTTCGGAAGGAGTGAGGTTGGAATTGGAACAAGGTGTGCTGAAGTCGAGACGGTTGGTGTCCCGTCGGCACAGGCTCTACGGCCCACAAAATTGTGCCAAACATGGTCCTACCTTAGAAATTACTAGGCTTGCTTATCTATAGCCCTCTATTTTACTAAGCTCCATGTCGCTAAATGTCTCTTAAAAGACCCTATCGTATCCGCCTCCACCACCGTTGCCAGCAGCCCATTCCACGTACTCACCATCCTCCGGGTAAAAAAAACCTATCCCTGTCATCTCCTCTGTACCTACTCCCCAGCGCCTTAAACCTGTGTCCTCTTGTGGCAACCATTTCAGCCCTGTGAAAAAGCCACTGACTATCCACACGATCAATGCCTCTCATTACCTTATACACCTTTATAAGGTCATCTCTCATCCTCCGTCACTCCAAGGAGAGAAGGCTGAGTTCACTCAATCTATTCTCATAAGGCATGCTCCCCAATCCAAGCAACATCATTGTAAATCTCCTCTGCACCCTTTCTATGGCTTCCACATCCTTCCTGCAGTGAGGTGACCAGAACTGAGCACAGTACTCCAAGTGGGGTCTGACCAGTGTCCTATATAGCTGCAGCATTACCTCTTGACTCTTGAACTCAATTCCATGGTTGATGAAGGCCAATACACCGTATGCCTTCTTAACCACAGAGTCAACCTGCGCAGCTGCTTTGAGTGTCCAATGGACACAGACCCCAAGATTCCTCTGATCCTCCACACTGCCAAGAGTCTTACCATTAATACTATATTTTGTCATAATACTTGACCTACCAAAATGAACCACCTCACACTTATCTGGGTTGAACTCCATCTGCCACTTCTCAGCCCAATTTTGCATCCTATCAATGTCCCGCTGTAACCTCTGACAGCCCTCCACACTATCCACAACACTTCCAACGTTTCTGCCATCAGCAAACTTACTAACCAATCCCTCCACTTCCTCATCAAGGTCATTTATAAAAGTCACGAAGAGAAGGGGTCCCAGAACAGATCCCTGAGGCACATCACTGGTCACTGACCTCCATGCAAGATATGATCAGTCTACAACCACGCTTTGCCTTCTGTGGGCAAGCCAGTTTTGGATCCACAAAGCAATGTCCCCTTGGATCCCATGCCTCCTTACTTTCTCAATAAGCCTTGCATGGGGTACCTTATCAAATGCCTTGATGAAATCCATATACACTACATCTACTGCTCTTCCTTCATCAATGTGTTTAGTCACATCCTCAAAAAATTCAATCAGGATCATAAGGCACGACCTGCTCTTGACAAAGCCATGCTGACTACTCCTAATCACATTATACCTCTCCAGATGTTCATAAATCCTGCCTCTCAGGATCTTCTCCATCAACTTACCAACCATTGAAGTAAGACTCACTGGTCTATAATTTCCTGGGCTATCTCTACTCCCTTTCTTGAATAAAGGAACAACATTCGCAACCCTCCAATCCTCCGGAACCTCTCCCGTCCCCATTGATGATGCAAAGGTTATCGCCAGAGGCTCAGCAATCTCTTCCCTCGCCTCCCACAGTAGCCTGGGGTACATCTCATCCAGTCCCGGTGACTTATCCAACTTGATGCTTTTCAAAAGCTCCAGCACATCTTCTTCCTTAATATCTACATGCTCAAGCTTTTCAGTCTGCTGAAAGTCATCACTACAATCACCAAGATCCTTTTCCATAGTGAATACTGAACTAAAGTATTCATTAAGTACCTCTGCTATTTCCTCCGGCCCATACACACTTTCCCACTATCACACTTGATAGGTCCTATTCTCTCACGTCTTATCCTCTTGATCTTTACATACTTGTAGAATGCCTTGGGGTTTTCTTTAATCCTGCCCGCCAAGGCCTTCTGGGTCTCCTAATTTCTTTCTTAAGCTCCTTCCTATTAGCCTTATAATATTCTAGATCTCTAACATTACCTAGCTCTCTGAACCTTTTGTAAGCTTTTCTTTTCTTCTTGACTAGATTTATTACAGCCTTTGTACACCACGGTTCCTGTACCCTACCATAACTTCCCTGTCTCATTGGAGCATACCTATGCAGAACTCCACACAAATATCCCCCGAACATTTGCCACATTTCTTCCGTACTTTTCCCTTAGAACTTCTGTTTCCAATTTAAGCCTCCAATTTCCTGCCTGATAGCCTCATAATTCCCCTTACTCCAATTAAATGCTTCTCTAAATTGTCTGTTCCTATCTCTCTCCAATGCTATGGTAAAGGAGATAGAATTATGATCACTATCTCCAAAATGCTCTCCACTGAGAGACCAAACACCTGACCAGGTTCATTTCCCAATACCAGATCAAGTACAGTCTCTCCTATTGTAGGCTTATCTCTTTGTACATATTGTGTCAAGAAACCTTCGTGAACACACCTAACAAACTCCATCCCATCTAAACCCCTCGCTCTAGGGAGATGCCAATCGATATTTGAGAAATTAAAATCTCCCACCACGACAACTCTGTTATTATTACACCTTTCCAGGATCTGTTTCCCTATCTGCTCCTCGACATCCCTGTTACTATTGGGTGGTCTATAAAAAACACCCAGTAAAGTTATTGACCTCTTCCTGTTCCTAACCTCCACCCACAGAGACTCCTTAGACAATCCCTCCATGGCATCTACCTTTTCTGCAGCCGTGACACTATCTCTGATCAACAGTGCCACGACCCCACCTCTTTTGTCTCCCTCCCTGTCTTTTCTGAAACATCTAAAGACTGGCACTCGAAATAGCCATTACTGCCCCTAAGCCATCCTAGTTTCTGTAATGGCCACCACATCGTATCTCCAAGTACTGATCCACGCTCTAAGCTCATCCGCTTTATTCACAACACTCCTTGCATTAAAATAGATACATCTCAAACCTTTGGTCTGAGCGCGTCCCTTCTCTATCACCTCCCTCACACACTGTCTCCAAGCTTTCTCTATTTGTAAGCCAACCTCCTCTTCCCCAGTCTTCAGTTTGGTATCCACCCCCCAACAATTCTACTTAAACTCTCTCCGGTAGCCTTAGCAAACCTCCCCACCGGGATATTGGTCCCCCTGGGATTCAAGTGCAACCCATCCTTTTTGTAAAGGTCACACCTGCACCAAAAGAGGTCCCAATGATCCAGAAGTCTGAATCCCTGCCCCCTGCTCCAATCCCTCAGCCACGCATTTATCCTCCACCTCATTCTATTCCTATACTTGCTGTCACATGGCACAGGCAGTAATCCCGAGATTACTACCTTTGTGGTCCTGCTTCTCAACTTTCTTCCTAACTCCCTGTAGTCTTTTATCAGGATATCTTCCCTTTTCCTACCCATGTCATTGGTACCAATATGTACCACAACCTCTGGCTGTTCTCCCTCCCACTGCAGGATATCATTGCCGCGATCTGAAACATCCCGGACCCTGGCACCTGGAAGACAAACTACCATCCGACACTCACAGCACACTGGAGGAACTCAGCAGGTCCGGCAGCATCCATGGAAAAGATCAGTCGACATTTCGGGCCAGAACCCTTCATCAGGACCAAAGGGTTCCGGCCCAAAACGTCGACTGATCTTTTCCATGGATGCTGCCCGACCTGCTAAGTTCTTCCAGCATGTTGTGAGTGTTGCTTTGACCCCAGCATCTGCAGATTATTTTGTGATTACGAAACTACCAGCCAAGTTTCTTTCTTGCATCCACAGAATCGCCTGTCTGACTCCTTAACTATAGCATCCCCTATCACTACTGCCCTCCTCTTCCTTCCCCTACCCTTCTGAGCCACAGGGCTGGACTCTGTGCCAGAGGCACAGCCACTATCGCTTCCCCCAGGTAGGCCATCCCCTCCAACAGTACTCAAACAGCAGTACTTATTGTCAAGTGGTACAGCCACAGGGGTACTCTCTAGTACCTGACTCTTCCCCTTCCCCCTCCTGACTGTGACCCACTTGTCTGTCTCCCATGGCCCCGGTGTGACCACCTGCCTATAACTCCTTTCTATCTCCTCCTTGCTCTCCCTGACCAGGCGAAGGTCATCGAGCTGCATCTCCAGTTCCCTAACTCTGTCCCTTAGGAGCTGCAGCTCAACACACCGAGCGAAGATATGGCCATCCGGGAGGCTGGGAGACTCCAAACACCCCACATCTGAGACCGAGCACAGAAAACTGGCCTCACACTCATACTTCCTCCTTTCCGCAATTAACACAGATAAACCTACCTCACCTCCTCCTGTTACCACCTAAGCCCGTTGAGCCAAAGCCCTACCATTCTGCTGCCTCTCACTCCACTGTCCACTGGATACAGCAGTCTTTTTAAACTTTTTGCCCGCTACTGGCTGATGTCATGCGCCTGCGCAGTCTTGCATCTCTTTTACCCGAGTGTAAAAAAACTCCTTTCGCTCCGAAAAATCAGCCGTTCACTCGCAGCCTTCTTGCTCCGAACTTGTAAACAAATCTTCCAAACGAATCAGGTATGACGTTGTTGGCATCACTGAGTCATGGCTGAAAGAAGATCATATTTGGGAGCTTAACTTCCAAGGATACACATTGTATTGAAAGGACAGGCAGGTAGGCATAGGGGGTGGAGTTGTTCTGTTGGTAAAAAAAAAAATCAGATCGTTAGAAAGAGGTCACAGAATCTTTGTGGGTAGAGTTAAGAAAATGCAAGGGTGAAAAAAGACCCTGATGGGAGTTATATACAGGCCTCCGAACAGTAGCCAGGACGTGGGATATAAATTACAATGGGAGATAGAAAAAGCATGTCAAAAGGGCAGTGTTACAATAGTCATGGGGGATTTCTATATGCAGATAGATTGGGAAAATCAGATTGGTTTGGATCCCAAAAGGGCAAATTTGTAGAATGCCTACAAGATGGCTTTTTAGAGCAGCTTGTAGTTGAGCCTACAATGGGATCAGCTATTCTAGATTGGGTGTTGTGTAATGAACCGGATTTGATTAGGGATTTTAAGGAAAAGCAACACTCATGAAGCAGTGATCATAACATGATAGAATTCACCCTGCAATTTGAGAGGGAAAGCTGACATCAGGTATCTCAGTATTACAGCAGAGGTTCGTGAATTATAGAGGCATGAGAGAGGGGTTCTCCAGCTCACTGTACTATTTATAAAAGTGTCCCTGATACCGGCCATCCATCTGCTGCTGTCCCATCAGCTGCAGCATTGCGGTTGTAAGATTACGGAGGAAGGCAGAGGGATGGGTGAGGGCCCAGGTTCAGACTGCAGCATATTGGTAAGGACTGCACTAGAGGTAGAGGGCAAACTAAATCACGAGTGGAGTGACAGGTGAACAGTAACGTAGTGGTGGTGAAGACCTTACACCTCTTCTCAGGTTAAGGATGGAGCTTGGCCCAGGTATTCCAAGTAAAAGGAAACTTTTGTCAATCGTTCCCGCACTGAGAAAAGCAGGTTTATTTTTAATTTCATTTAATGACTTGCATCTGTGGCAGGTAAACAGAGCATTCATGTACTATGATGCTTGTTTATACAGAACATTTGCATTGTGCAATTACTTTTAATCTGCAGTCATTGTTTCAGCAACTTTCCACGATCACCAGCCAATGATTCCCTCAGAGGCTCTGACTGAGATAGAAACATTTAGATCTCAGGCCTGGGATTCAGTCATCTGCCATTCGAAGCTCCTTTGTCAAGTCAGCCAGTGCAGGAGTGAGTTAAACATCATTGCCGCAATGTCCATGGGAAAATCTTCACAAAAGCAGATGAGAGATTTGCTACTGAAACATTTTTGTTGGCACATAAATATTTTCAGTCACCGTTCCAGATCAAATGTTCAGGATCTCCACGTTTCTGTGGTTCCTCTTTGTCCAGCCAAAAAAGTACATGAACTCCAGTATATGCAGTCTGGCACCCTGAACAGGGTCAAACAAACAGCTGGTAATTCCACGCTTGGAAAAATAAAACCCACATATAAACACGGCCAGAGAAGAGTCAGATGATTTTAAGTTGTTTTATGGTGAACCCACATAGCTCAATAAACTAATTTATTCCACAAGAAGCAGGTAACTTGTTTAAAGGATCTGTGAATTATACACATACCGAGTAATAAGGATTACTGTTGGCTTGGACAGTTGTGAAGCACGATAGGCTGCTCAAGCCTCACCTCTGGTATGCTACACTATGCACATCTTTGTTAATAGGGCAGCAAGGGACACTCCGCAGGAGCTGGCAAACACCGCAGGTACCGGACTCTCTGCAAAAGGTGCTTTTGCAACATTCAATAAAGAAACACAATTAAAATAACCAAATCTGTACAAAAGAACAAATGGAACTCGTATACCTTCACGCTCCCAATCTCTCCTACCACTGTCGAAATATAAAGGCTGCAGTTCTTGCCCATAACAACTGCGCTTATATAAGAAAAGAACAGAAATCTAGTCAACAATGGCTTAAAAATAAATTCAAGTCAAAACCCTTTACATTTAGTGCTATTCATAAAGAGGTTGCAAGCAAATAATAAGAGCAACCTGATGTTGTACTTAGAATTGACCCTGTGAATGTTAGTTATATGAGAGTATGTGATTCTGCCTGGACTTTGGAGAGACTTTCACAATCTCTCTGATCCTAAGTTCTGAAGTAAAAGTAAATGAGCAATTTCAGGAAGAAAAAAAACTCAAAGGAGAAAATATTTCTCTGAATTCCTACAGTCAATTCTTTACACATTGACATATATTAATGGCACTGCACATTTTACACCATATTACTACAGATACACTCTGTCCCAAACTCCGATTCAGACATTCTATCGGCAAACACTGTCACTTTGGTGAACATTCAGGGTCTGCAGTGAAAGACAAGCAGGAGTCAGACGTTGCCACTGGAGTCACTCTCATCGCACTGGCGTTTGCCGAGTTACCGTTTCTGATGTTCTCATCCAGACAGTCTGTGGAGAGACTGAGGAACACATCATCACTCTGCCCCTGACTGAAAAAGAATAAAATTATAAACTGTAAAATTACACATTAAAAACAACCATCCAAAGACCAAAAAACTTTAAACAGCAGAGGTACTTAATGAATACTTTACTTCAGTATTCACCATGGAAAAGGATCTTGGCAATTGTAGGGATGACTTGCAGTGGACTGAAAAGCTTGAGCATGTAGATATTAAGGAAGAGGATGTGCTGGAGCTTTTGGAAAGCATCAAGTTGGATATGTCACTGGGACCAGATGGGATGTACCCCAGGCTATTGTGGGAGGTGAGAGAGGAGATTGCTGAGCCTCTGGTGATGATCTTGCATCACCAATGAGGACCGGTTCCGGAGGTCTGGAGGGTTGTGGATGTTGTTCCCCTATTCGAGAAAGGGAGTAGAGATAGCCCAGGAAATCTTCATTAAGATGGAGAGTGACATAGTTAATTCAGAAACAAAGGTTCTGAACTTAAAGAGGGGTAACTTTGAAGGTATGAGACGTGAATTAGCTAAGATAGACTGGCAAATGACACTTAAAGGATTGACAGTGGATATGCAATGGCAAGCATTTAAAGATTGCATGGATGAACTACAACAATTGTTCATCCCAGTTTGGCAAAATAATAAATCAAAGAAGGTAGTGCACCCATGGCTGACAAGAGAAATTAGGGATACTATCAATTCCAAAGAAGAAGCATACAAATTAGCCAGAAAAAGTGGCTCACCTGAGGACTGGGAGAAATTCAGAGTTCAGCAGAGGAGGACAAAGGGCTTAATTAAGAAGGGGAAAAAATATTATGAGAGAAAACTGGCAGGGAACATAAAAACTGACTGTAAAAGCTTTTACAGATATGTAAAAAGGAAAAGATTGGTAAAGACAAATGTAGGTCCCCTACAGACAGAAACAGGTGAATTGATTATGGGGATCAAGGACATGGCAGACCAATTGAATAATTACTTTGGTTCTGTCTTCACTAAGGAGGACATAAATAATCTTCCAGAAATAGTAGGGGACAGAGGGTCCAGTGAGATGGAGGAACTGAGCGAAATACATGTTAGTAGGGAAGTGGTGTTAGGTAAATTGAAGGGATTAAAGGCAGATAAATCCCCAGGGCCAGATGGTCTGCATCCCAGGGTGCTTAAGGAAGTAGCCCAAGAAATAGTGGATGCATTAGTGATAATTTTTCAAAACTCTTTAGATTCTGGACTAGTTCCTGAGGATTGGAGGGTGGCTAATGTAACCCCACTTTTTAAAAAAGGAGGGAGAGAGAAACCGGGGAATCATAGATCGGTTAGGCTAACGTCGGTGGTGGAGAAACTGCTGGAGTCAGTTATCAAAGATGTGATAACAGCACATTTGGAAAGCGGTGAAATCATCGGACAAAGTCAGCATGGATTTGTGAAAGGAAAATCATGTCTGACGAATCTCATAGAATTTTTTGAGGATGTAACTAGTAGAGTGGATAGGGGAGAACCAGTGGATGTGGTATATTTGGATTTTCAAAAGGCTTTTGACAAGGTCCCACACAGGAGATTAGTGTGCAAACTTAAAGCACACAATATTGGGGGTAAGCTATTGATGTGGATAGAGAATTGGTTAGCAGACAGGAAGCAAAGAGTGGGAATAAACGGGACCTTTTCAGAATGGCAGGCAGTGACTAGTGGGGTACCGCAAGGTTCAGTGCTGGGACCCCAGTTATTTACAATATATATTAATGACTTGGATGAGGGAATTAAATGCAGCATCTCCAAGTTTGCGGATGACACGAAGCTGGGTGGCAGTGTTAGCTATGAGGAGGATGCTAAGAGGATGCAGGGTGACTTGGATAGGTTGAGTGAGTGGGCAAATTCATGGCAGATGCAATTTAATGTGGATAAGTGTGAAGTTATCCACTTTGGTGGCAAAAACAGGAAAACAGATTATTATCTGAATGGTGGCCGATTAGGAAAAGGGGAGGTGCAACGAGACCTGGGTGTCATTATACACCAGTCATTGAAAGTGGGCACGCAGGTACAGCAGGCGGTGAAAAAGGCGAATGGTATGCTGGCATTCATAGCAAGAGGATTCGAGTACAGGAGCAGGGAGGTACTACTGCAGTTGTACAAGGCCTTGGTGAAACCACACCTGGAGTATTGTGTGCAGTTTTGGTCCCCTAATCTGAGGAAAGACATCCTTGGCATAGAGGGAGTACAAAGAAGGTTCACCAGATTGATTCCTGGGATGGCAGGACTTTCATATGAAGAAAGACTGGATGAACTGGGCTTGTACTCGTTGGAATTTAGAAGATTGAGGGGGGATCTGATTGAAACGTATAATATCCTAAAGGGATTGGACAGGCTAGATGCAGGAAGATTGTTCCCAATGTTGGGGAAGTCCAGAACGAGGGGTCACAGCTTGAGGATAAAGGGGAAGC